>NC_133455.1:63828042-64459292 GCF_048565385.1 Saimiri boliviensis
GGGATTACATGTGTGAGCCAGCCTACCCAGCCCGCAAATGCATGTAATACACCTACACTACCAAGCATTGGATGTTAGTCCAGCCGACTTCAGGTTGAGAACAAACTGAGCAGTACTAAAAGGAGAACAAAACCCACTCACCCTTCCCCGCCTTGGATCATGACTTTGACATTTCAGGGGTCCAGCCTTCGTGAATGTTTGTAGAAATAGATAATAAATTTGGATAAATGTACCACCTTTAAGTGTACAATTCAGTGGCATTTGGTAGCTTCACAATATTGTGCAACAATCACTACCATCTGTTTCTATACTTTCTCATCATCCCAAACAGAAATGCTGTCCTCGCGAAACAATACTTTACGTGCTTTTAAATTTTTATTTACTTATTTATTTATTATGAGACCGAGTCTTTCTCTGTTTCCCAGGCTAGAGTACAATGGTGCAATCTCAGCTCACTGCTACTTCCACCTCCCAGGTTCTAAGCAATTCTCCTGGGTCTTGAACTCCTGACCTCGTCGCGATCCAGCCACCTCAGGCTCCCAAAGTGCTGGGATTACAGGCATAAGCCAAATTTTTTTATTTTTTAAGAGATGAGGTCCTGCTCTGTTACCCAGGCTGGAGTGCAGTGGCATAACTATAGCTCACTGCAGCCTCAATCTCCTGGGCTCAAGTGATCCCTCCTGCCTCAGCCTCCCAAGTAGATGGGACTACAGGTGCACACAATTGCACGTGGCTAATTTTTATCTTTATATTTTATAGAGACAGGATGTTACTATGTTCCCAGGCTGGTCTCAAACTCCTGGGTTCCAGCGATCCTCCCACCTCAGGCTTCTGAAGTACTGGGATTAAGGGCATGAGCCGCTGTGCCTGGCCCTCATGCAATGTATTGAATACTATGCTAACAGTGAAAAACAGATTGTATCGGTACTGGAAGCAGAGTTTCTACTGAATGTGATCATTTTTGTGCCATTGTAAAGTCAAAAAGTTGTGTGACCATCTGCACTTGGAACTACTGGTAGGCTTAGACACTTGGATTTTAGATCCAGAAACATCCAAACACCTCCTGCTGGGTGGGAGAAGGGGTTTTTATTTACGTAGTCATTTATTATGAGACCAAGTCTTTCTCTGTCTCATAATAATATTTTATTTTATTTTATAAATATTTTACTTACATATTTATTTATTATGATGCCATAGGAGTCAGAGCTCTTAGCTGCTAGCGAGAGAAGCCCACTCAGGCTGAGTATAAAAACTGAGGCCGGGCACTGTGGCTTATGCCTGTAATCCCAGCACTTTGGGAGGTCGAGGTGGGTGGATCACCTGAGGTCAGGAGTTTGAGACCAGCCTGACCAACATGATGAAACCCTATCTTACTAAAAATACAAAAATTAGCCTGGCATGGTGGCACGTGTCTGTAGTCTCAGCTACTTGGGGGGCTGAGGCAGGAAAATTGCTTGTACATGAGAGGCAGAGGTTGCAATGAGCCGAGATCATGTCATTGCACTCCAGCCTGGGTGACAGAGCAAAACTCCATCTCAAGAAAAAAAACAAAAGAAAGAAAAGGAAATGAATTTATGGGGCAGCTGAGAAGGATCGAGGAGACACAGAGACTAAAGATGACAGGCAGCCAGCTGGACAGCCACAGCCTCATCATGCCGAAACATGCAGAGGCTGGCCTGGGGGGGTGACACAGAAATGGCCAGACATGGTGGCTCATGCCTATAATTTCTGCATTTTAGGAGGCCTAGGTGAGCGGATCACTTGAGACCAGGAGTTCAAGACCAGCCTGACCAATATGGTGAAACCCCGTCTCCACTAAAAATACAAAATTAGCCAGGCATGGTTGCAGGTGCCTGTAACTCCAGCTACTTGGGAGGCTGAGGCAGGAGAACTGCTTGAGCCTGGGAGGTGGAGGTTGCAGTGAGCTGAGATCACACCATTGGACTACAGTCTGATCAACAGAGTGACTCTGTCTCAAAAAAAAAAAAAATGACACATAGAGACAATTTCTATGCAGAACTGTGAGTGAGTGTCTCTCCTTTTGGGGGCAATGCCAGGGGATTTCCAGGATCTGCGAGTGGGCACTCAGCATGTGGCTGAGAATCCTGGGCAGCAGGAACATCCAGATGTACTTAGCAGAGGAATCAGGGATGTGCCTGGCTGGGGTATCAACAAAGCCGTCAATTCCGGCTGGCTGTGGATGTTGATGCTATACATCCTGTATGTGAATTCTCCCATCAGAAACTCAATCTAGTTAGAAATGCAAATAAGAAAGAAAATCATGCTCCCATTCCCCAAAGGAAAGGGCAGGGAGGCGGGAAGGTGGAAGGGAACTTCCTGGTGCTGCGGCCTGAATCTCCACTTGTGCCGCTGTCTTCCCCACTAGACTCTGTACTTCCAGAAAGGGCTGGGGACGGGCACAATGCCAGCCTCTCTCTTCTCTCCAGAAGTATTCCCAATCCTGACATTCACAGTAATTGCTTCTTTCTGTTCCTTTCTCCTTTTTTGAGGCAGGTTCTTGCTCTGTCACCCAGGCTGGAGAGCAGTGGTGCAATCACGGCTCACTGCAGCCTTGATTTCTTGAGCTCAAGTGATCTTCTCCCCTCAGCCTGCTGAGTAGGCAGGACAATAGTCGTGCACCACCCTTCCCAGCTAATTTAAAAAAAAAAAAACAAAAACAAAAAAAAAAAAAAACTTTTTTTTTCCCCCCCAGAGACAGGGTCTTACTATGTTGCCAGGCTGGTCCCAAACTCCTGGGCACAAGCGATCTCCCTTCTCAGCCTCCCAAAGTGTTGGGTGTTACAGGTGTGAGCCACCACACCTGGCCTCTTTCTGTTTCTTTAGAGTAGAGCTGCCCTAGTATGCATCTCTAACGTATAACTGTTACCCAGCATTGTTTTGTCTTTTAAGCCTCTTTCAATCTCCAAGTTTGTTGGCTGGGTGAGTGCTCACTCCTGTAATCCTGATGTGAGAGGATCATTTAAGTTCAGAGGTTTGAGACAATACAGGAGACTCTTGTCTCTACAAAAACTAATTTTTTCTTTTTCACTCCACTCAGGCTGCAATGCAGTGGTGCAATCTCAGCTCACTGCAACCTTTGCCTCCTGGGTTCAAGCCATTCTTCTGCCTCATCCTCCCATGTAGCTGGGATTACAGGCACATGGGACCATGCACAGCTAATTTTTGTAATTTTAGTAGAGCCGGGGTTTTGCCATGTTGGCCTGGCAGTTCTCAAACTCCTGACTTCAGGTGATCTGCCCACATCAGTCTCCCAAAGTGCAAAGATTGGGATCACAGGTGTGAACAACAGTGCCCAGCCAAAAACTAAAATTTTAAAAAAGACACAATCTACAAGTTTCTCCTCTATCCCTTTTCCTTTTTTATGTATGTATGTATGTATGTATGTATGTGTTTTATTTATTTACAGACAGTCTTGCTCTGTCACCCAGGCTGGAGTGCAATGTCACAATCTCAGCCCACTGCAACCTCCGTCTCCCAAGGTTCAAGTGATTCTCTTGTTTCAGCCTCCTGAGTAGCTGGAATTACAGGTATGTGCTACCACACCTGGCTGATTTTTGTATTTTTGGTAGAGATAGGATTTCTCCATGTTGGTCAGGCTGATCTCAAACTTATGACCTCGGGATCCACCCACCTTAGCCTCCCAATGTGTTGGGATTACAGGCGTGAGCCTCCTTGCCTGGCCTATCCCTTTTCCTTTCTATGGATTTTGGAAGACTCCACACTGTTGGGTCTGTAGCATTTCTTAAAGTCTGGATTTCCCTGGTGCATGTGAACCCATTCTCTGTCTTTTGTATTTGTAGCATATTTGCAGCTGGATTAATGATCACACCATCAGATTAGAGTTTGATCGTGTTGGCAAGATTCAGTGGGTGATGTGATTGATCTTTTATTGGTGATGGATATTATCCTATTGTCTCTCTTATTTTGTTAATTTTTTAAATTCATTTTTTAGAAATAGGGGTCTCATTTTGTCACCCAGGCTGGAGTGCAGTGACTCCACCATAACTCCCTAAAGCCTCAAACTCCTGGGCTCAAGCGATCTGCGCACTTCAGCCTCCTGAGTAGCTGAGACCACACGCCACCACACCCAACTTTTTTTTTTTTTCTTTTTTGAGATGAAGTCTCATTCTGTCACCCAGGCTGGAGTGCCTTGGCGTGATCTCAGCTAGTTGCAATCTCCGCCTCCCAGGTTAATGCAATTCTCTTGCCTCAGCACTCCAAGTAGGTGAAATTATAGGCACCTGCCACCGCACCCAGCTAACTTTCATATTTTTAGTAGAAATGGGCTTTCACCATGTTGGTTAGGCTGGTTGAAACTCCTGACCTCTAGTAATCTGCCTGCCACAGCCTCCCCAAGTGCTGGGATTACAGGTGTGAGCCATGGCACCACACCTGGCCAATGCTAGCTTTTTTTTTTTTTTTTTTTTAGGCTAACTGTTGTGTTGTCACCCAGGCTAGAGTGCAGTGGTGTGGTCTCAGCTCGCTGCAACCTCTACCTCCTGAGTTCAAGTGATTCTGCTGCCCCAGCCTCTTGAGTAGCTGGAATTACAGGCACCCGCCAACATGCCTGGCTAATTCTTGTATTGTTTTAGTAGAGACGGGGTTTCACCATGTTGACCAGGTTAGACTTGAATTCCTCGCCTCAGGTGATTTGCCCACCTCAGCCTCACGAAGTACTGGGATTGCAGGCATGAGCCACCGCAGCCAGCCACTCAGCATTTTTTTTTTTTTTTAATTTTAGAAATGGGTCTATGTTTCCAGGCTGGTCTTGAACTCTTGGCCTCAAGCAACACTCCAGGCTTAGCCTCTTGAGACAGAAGCCTTAGCCTCCTGAGGGTGGTACCATGCCCAGCTTGAATTTGCCTTTTTAAAAAAGAGTGCATTGAACATTGGTGTAAACAGTTAGGATCACATACATTGCACCTCCCAATGTGGAATTCAGGATGCACGAGAAGTGCCTGGATATTCACAAGGCACTTCTGGAATCAAAAGCTGAAAGGCTGCCCCGTGCAATGGGTATTTCCACAATCTCTGGGCTCCTGAGAATCAGGGCCACCTCCCACCACATGGATTGGTCTGCAAACTAACTGATTTCTGAGATTCAGTCATTCTAATTGTTTTTTTGGAGATTTAAATTTTATTTCATGATGCAGACTTAAAGAAGGTAGAGAGAAGAAAGAAAGAAAGAGAAAGGGCCAGGTGCCTGCCTCACACCTGTAATCTCAACACTTTGGGAGGCCAAGGCGGGTGAAATCATGAGGTCAGGAGTTTGAGAGCAGCCTGGTCAACATGGTAAAACCCCAGTTCTATTAAAAATAGAAAAGTTGGGAGCACTACACACTGGGGTCTGTTGGTGGGAAATGGGGGAGGGACCAGGGGGTGGGGAGGTGGGAAGAGATAGCATGGGGTGAAATGATAGATACAGGCGAGGGGACAGAAGGCAGAAAACCACACTGCCATGTGTGTACCTATGCAACAATCTTGCATGTTCTTCACATGCACCCTAAAACCTAAAATGCAATAAAAAAGAAAATAGAAAAGTTAGCTGCATGTAGTGGTGGGCGCCTGTAATCCCAGCTACTCAGAAGGCTGAGGCAGGAGAACCTGGTAGGTGAAGGTTGCAGTGAGCCAAGATTGTGCCACTGCACTCCAGCCTGGGTGACAGAGCAAGACTTCAACTTTAGGGTGGGGGCGGGCAGGAAGAGATTAAGGGAAGGAGAGAGGGCTGGGGGAAGGAGGAAACACAGTCATAAGGACAACAACTTGTGATCTAACTACTCTTCAGCTTCATTCATCCTTTGGTAATTATTATTATTTTCTGTTTTTGAGATGGAGTCTCTGTGGCCCAGGCTGGAGTGTAGTGATACAATCGGCACACTGCAACCTCTGCCTCCCACGTTCAAGCCATTCTCCTGCCTCACAAGTAGCTGGGATTACAGGTGCACACCACCATGCCCAGGTAATTTTCACATTTTTAGTAGAGATGGGGTCTTACTGTGTTGCCCAGGCTGGTGATAATCTCCTGGAACCAAAGTGCTGGGATTTGCAGGAAGGAGCCACTGTGCCTGGCCAAAATAATTCTTTTATTAACATTTTTGTTAGTTTTAAAAATTATGATTATTTTAAGAGACAGAGTTTCATGCTGTCACCCAGGCTGGAGCACAGTGCTGCAACCATAGCTCATTGAAACCTCAACCTCTGATCCTCCTGCCTCAGCCTCTCAAGTAGGTGGAACTACAGGTATGCACCACCACAGCCAGCTAATGGGTTTGTTGTTGTTGTTGTTGTCTTTAGACAGAGTCTTTCTCTGATGTCCAGGCTGGAGTGCAGTGGCTCAACATGGGCTCATTGCAACCTCCGCCTCCTGGGCTCAAGCAATTCTTCTGCCTCAGCCTCCCAAGTAGATGGGATGACAGAAGCCCACCACCATGTCTGGCTAATTTTTATATTTTCGTAAAGATGCGGTTTTACCATGTTGGTCAGGCTAGTCTTAAAATCCTGACCTCAGGTGATCTGCCCGCCTTGGCCTCCCAAAGTGCTGGGATTATAGGCATGAGCCACTGTGCCCAGTCAAAATTTTAAATTATTTTTCTAGAGACTCGGTTTCCCTGTCTTACCCAGTCTGGTCTTGAACTCCTGGCCTCAGATGGTCCTCCTGCCTTGGCCTCCCAAAGCTCTGCGATCACAGGCAGGAGCCACTACATGTAGCCTAATTTTTTTTTTTTTTTTTTTTTTTTTTTTGAGACTGAATCTTGCTCTGTCACCTAGGCTAGAGTGCAGTGGCATGATAGCTCACTGCAACCTCTGCCTCATGGGTTCAAGGGATTCTCCTGCCTCAGCCTCCCAAGTATCTGTGATTACAGGCACCTGCCACCACACCCAGCTAATTTTTGTATTTTTAGTAGAGATGGGGTTTCTTTTTTTCTTTTTCTTTGAGACGGACTTTCTCTCTTGTTACCCAGGCTGGAGTGCAATGGCATGATCTCAGCTCACCACAACCTTCGCCTCCTGGGTTCAGGCAATTGTCCTGTCTCAGCCTCCCGAGTAGCTGGGATTACAGGCATGCGCCACCATGCTTAGCTAATTTTTTGTATTTTTGGTAGAGACGGGGTTTCACCATGTTGACCAGGATGGCCTTGATCTCTTGACTTTGTGATCTGCCCGCCTCGGCCTCCCAAAGTGCTGGGATTACAGGCTTGAGCCACCGTGCCCGGCCCAGGGATGGGGTTTCACCATATTGGCCAGGCTGGTCTTGAACTGACCTAGTGATCTGCCCACCTTGGCCTCTGATAGTGCTGGGATTGCAGGCATGAGCCACCACGCCTTGTACCTAATTCCTATTCACTGGTCGTGGATGGGAGCTATGGAATCTCTTCCTACAAAACATCCTGGCCGCATCAGAACGTGAGAGTTAAGGTTTCTAAGAGATGGTTCCTCTGTTTGTGCTCCACACCCAAATAATCCATCTTAGTTCACTGTCAGACAACTTCCAGGTATTACAGTGGCTGTAGTCTAGCTGGAAAAACGCTGAAGTAGACCCCCGGGACTCTCTTGACTCAGTCACTAACAACTTAGTGTGGCCCTGGGAAACAAAGAAGCTGGAGCAACCACGCCTGCAATCCCAGCACTTTGGGAGGTCGAGGTGGGAGGATTGCTTGAGCCCAGGAGTTTGAGAGTAGCCTGGGCAACATAGCAAGACCCCATCTCTAAAAAAAAAAAAAAATCAAAAAATTATCCAGGTGTGGTGGTGTCACCCTGTAGTCCCAGCTATTCAGGAGGCTAAAGTGGGAGGATCACTTGAGTCCCAGAGGTCAAGACTGCAGTGAGCCAAGATCATGCCACTGCCCTCGAGCTTGGGCTTCAAAGTGAGACACTGTATCAGGAGGAAAAAACAAAACAAAACAAAACCAAAAAACTGGAGCTTTTGTTTTCTCATTTGTTAAAGGTGGATGATATTATCTCCTTCATGGAGTTACTGTGAGGATGGAAGTACGATTTTTTTCCCCTTTCCTTTTAGAAACACCATTAGATAGGCATAGTGGCCAGGTGAGGTGGCTCATGCCTGTAATCCCAGCACTTTGGGAGCCTGAAGCAGGTGGATCACCTGAGGTCAGGAGTTCAAGACCATCCTGGCCACCATGGTGAAACCCTGACTCCACTAAAATTACAAAAATTAGCCCAGCGTGGTGGCACGTGCCTACAATTGCAGCTACTCAGGAAGCTGAGGCAGGAGAATGGCTTGAATCTGGGAGGTGGAGGGTGTAGTGAGCAGAGATCATCCCACGGCACTCCAGTCTGGACGACAGAGTGAGACTCCATCTCAAAAAAAGAATGCCAGATGTGGTGGCTCATGCCTGTAAACCCAGCACTTTGGGAGGCAGAGGAAGGTGGATCACCTGAGGTCAGGAGTTCAAGACCAGCCTGACCAACATGCAGAAACCCCATCTCTAATAAACATATAAAATTAGCCAAGCATGGTGGCACATGCCTGTAATCTCAACTACTTGGGAGGCTGAGGCAGGAGAATCGCTTGAACCTGGGAAGCGGAGGTTGCAGTGAGCCAAGATTGCACTCCTGCATGGACGAGAAGAAGGAAACTGTGTCTCAAAAACAATAATTAGATAGGCATAGTGCACAAGATAATGTCAGGTGACACATGCACTACCACTTAGTACCACTGTGAGTCCGGACAGATGACATAGGTCTCCGTGCCTCAGTTTTTCCACCTGTCAAATAGGAACCATATGAGGATGTACTCGTAAGATGATGCTCAAGGCTAAATAATGTAATCCATGAACGTGCCTAGACCAGCACCTCCTGCATTTTAAATACTCTTCCCTTTTGGCTGCTGTTGCTACTATTTTACTAACTGGGTTGATTTCTAGCCTGCAAAAAAAGGATCACAAGTTTGTGAACAAGACCATTATTCCTTACCAAATGATTCATAACCCCAATTTTTCTTTTGCTTTTTTTTTTTGTTTGTTTGTGTTTTTGGAAACAGAGTCTCACTCCCACTCCCAGGCTCAAGGGATTCTCCTGCTCAGTCTCATGAGTAACTGGGATTAAAGGTACCCACAACTAGGCCCAGCTAATTTTTGTATTTTTAGTACAGATGGGGTTTCACCATGTTGGCCAGGCTGATCTCAAACTCCTGACCTCACGTAATCCATCCACCTCGGCCTCCCAAAGTGCTGGGATTATAGGCGTGTGCCACCCCACCAGCCCATAACCCCAGTTTCTTTTTACCAACTTAGATTATGGAACTTGGCATGATGCCCAGATTCCCATAATGCAAATTGTCCTCCCCAATTATAACTACCAGGTTTTTTTTCATCTAAGAAAAACAAAACAAAAATTGAAATGCTGGTCATTTTTGTGGACAAAAAGATAAGTATGGCCAGGGGTAGTGGCTCATGCCTGTAATTCCAGCACTTTGAGAGGCTGAGGCGGGAAGATCACTTGAAGCCAGAAGTTCGAGACCAGCCTGACCAACATGGTGAATCCCCCTCTCTACTAAAACTACAAAAATGAGCCAGGCGGGCTGGTGTGCGCCTGCAGTCCCAGCTACTCAGGAGGCTGAGGCAGGAGAATCACTTAACCCAGGAGGCAGAGGTTGCAGTGAGCAGAGATCATGCCACTGCAGTCCAGCTTGGGCAACAAGATCAGAACTCCGTCTCAAAAAACAAAAAGAAAAAGTAATGCGACTGCTATTTTCTGGTTATAATCACAGAGTTCATGTAGAAAAGCTAAGCAATATGAAAAAATACAGAGTTAAAGTTTTTAAAAATTACCCCAAATTGGATCAGCAAACTTTTTTTTTTTTTCCCTCTTGAGACAGACTAGGTCTTGCTGCTGCCCAAGCTGGTGTACAGTGACACAATCACAGATGACTGCAGCCTCGACCTCCTGGACTGGCTCTGTGCTCTTGCCTCCCAAGGAGCTGGGACTACAGGTGCATATTCCTATACCCAGCTAATTTTTTTTTAATTGGTTTTGTAGAGGTGAAGTCTCACTATGTTGCCCAGGCTGGTCTCGAACTCTGGCCTCAAGTAATCCTCCCGCTTCAGCCTTCCAAAGTGCTGGGATTACAAGCATGACCTTATTTGGAGACTGGGTCATTACAGAGGTCATCAAGTTAAAATGGGTCATGAAGGTGGGGCCCTGATGCTATATAACTGTTGTCCTTACTAAAAGAAAAAATTGTAGCCTGTGAAAGAAAAAGAAAGAATAAAATATTTTTTCCTTGAGACAGGGTCTTGTTCTGTTACCCAGGCTGGAGTGAAGTGGTGTGATCTCAGCTCACTGCAGCCTCATCCTCCCTGACTCA
The DNA here is from genome assembly GCF_048565385.1 of Saimiri boliviensis. Taxonomy (NCBI): domain Eukaryota; kingdom Metazoa; phylum Chordata; class Mammalia; order Primates; family Cebidae; genus Saimiri; species Saimiri boliviensis. Next base: position 63,838,391 of record NC_133455.1, read on the forward strand.
AGCAATCCTCCAACCTCAGCCTCCTGAGTAGCTTGGGAGCACAGGTACATGTGACCATACCTGGCTTTTTTTTTTTTTTTTTTTTTTTTCCGAGATGGATGCTTGCTCTTTCCTGCAGTCTGGAGTGCAGTGGTGCAATCTCAGCTCACTGCAACCTCCAGCTCTGGGTTCAAGCAGTTCTCCTGCCTCAGCCTCCTGAGTAGCTAGGATGGCAGGCGTGCACCACCACAGCCAGCTAATTTTTATATTTTTAGTAGAGATGGGGTTTCACCATTTTGGCTATGCTGGTCTCAAACTCCTGACCTCTTGATCTGCCAACCTCAGCCTCCCAAAGTGCTAGGATTACAGGTGTGAGCCACCACTCCCGGCTGTATTGTTTTTAGTACAGATGGGGTTTCATCCTGTTGGCCTGGCTGGTATTGAACTCCTGACCTGAAGTTATCCTCTCACTCATGTTCCCAAAGTACAGGGATTACAGACATGAGCCACGGCATCTGGCCTGAGACAACAAATTTGTCTTATTCTAAGCCACTTAGTTTGTGGCACTTTGTTACAGCATCCCCAGCAAAGTTATATCCAACGAATAATCCATTTCATTGTTGTTGTTGTTGTTGTTGTTGTTTTTGAGACGGAGTTTCGCTCTTGTTACCCAGGCTGGAGTGCAATGGCACGATCTCGGCTCACCGCAACCTCCGCCTCCTGGGCTCAGGCAATTCTCCTGCCTCAGCCTCCTGAGTAGCTGGGATTACAGGCACGAGCCACCATGCCCAGCTAATTTTTTTATTTTTAGTAGAGACGGGATTTCACCATGTTGACCAGGATGGTCTCGATCTCTTGACCTCGTGATCCACCCGTCTTGGCCTCCCAAAGTGCTGGGATTACAGGCTTGAGCCACCGCGCCCGGCCCTTGTTGTTGTTTTTAAGGAAAAAAAAAAGGAAAGAAAGAAAGAAAAAAGAATAATTAAAAAGAATGAAGGAGAGGAAGAAAGAGGAAGAGGGAGAGAGAACGGGAGTGTTGCTTTATTGCCCAGGCTAGAATGCAGTCTAAAAACGGGTATTGAAAATGTCTTTTATGCCAGTAATTTTCCTTAATAATGGAGACAGGAAAAAAATGAGGAAAGAAAATAACAAACAAGCAGCCAACCAATAATTCATTTAAACCTGTAAGTAGGTATGACGTGGTACTGATCAGAGTGTATATTTTGTGTATTTAAAATGGAGAGTTCTATAAATGTTTATTAAGTTTACTTGTTCCGGATGTGAGTTCAAGTCCTGGATATCCTTGTTAATTTTCTGTCTCGTTGATCTGTCTAATATTGATGTTGAAGTCTCCCCCTATTATTGTGTGGGAGTCTGTCTCTTCATAAGTCTTACGTAATCTGGGTGTTCCTGTACTGGGTGCGTATATATTTAGGATCGTTAGCTCTTCTTGTTGCATTGATCCTTTGACCATTATGTAATGTCCTTCTTTGCCTCTTTTGATCTTTGTTGCTTTAAAGTTTATTTTATCAGAGGTGAGAATTGCAACTCCTGCTTTTTATTAAGTAACTTATTTTTGCTCTCAAGTTGGTTGGTAAATCTTTCTCCATCCATTTATGTTGAGTCTTTGTGTATCCCTGCATGTGAGATGGGTCTGGATGCAGCATACCGATGGGTTTTGCATTTCATTGTTAAAGGACACAGAAGCTCATGCTCTCTGTCATTCACGAATGTGTAATTAGGTTTTGGCCAGGAGCAGAGGCTCATACCTGTAATCCCAGGACTTTGGAAGGCTGAGATGGGAGGATCACTTGAAGCTCAGAGTTCGAGGCCAGCCTGGCCAACATGGTGAGACCCCATCTCCACACACACACAAATATTAGTTGGGCATGGTAGCATTCACCTGTAATCCCAGCTACTCAGGAGGCTAAGGTGGGAGGACTGCTTGATCCTGGGAGTAAGAGGCTGCAGTGGGCTATGATTATACCACTGCACTGTAGCCTGAACAACACAGGAAGTCCCTATCTATCTCTTAAAAAAAAACAAAAAAAACAAAAAACAAAAAAAGGGCTGGAGTTTGAGTTTGTGTTTTTGTTGTTGTTACTGTTGTTGTTGTTGTTGTCTTTTTTTTTTAGACGGAGTTTCGCTCTTGTTACCCAGGCTGTAGTGCAATGGCGCGATCTCGGCTCACCGCAACGTCCGCCTCCTGGGTTCAGGCAATTGTCCTGCCTCAGCCTCCTGAGTAGCTGGGATTACAGGCATGCGCCATCATGCCCAGCTAATTTTTTATATTTTTTAGTAGAGACGGGGTTTCACCATGTTGACCAGGATGGTCTCAATCTCTTGACCTCGTGATCCACCCGCCTTGGCTTCCCAAAGTGCTGGGGTTACAGGCGTGAGCCACTGGGCCCAGCCTCGTTACTGTTGTTTTTTGAGATGGAGTCTCATGCTCTGCCCAGGCTGGAGTGCGGTGGTTCAATCTCAGCTCACTGCAACTCCACCTCCTGTGGTCAAGTGATTCTCCCACCTCAGCCTCCCAAGTAGCTGGGATTACAGGTGTGCACCCCCACACCCGGCTCATTTTTATATTTTCAGTAGAGATGGGATTTCACCATGTTGGCCAGGCTGGTCTCAAACTCCTGACCTCAGGAGATCCACCGGCCTCGGCCTCCCAAAGTGATGGGATTACAGGTGTGGGTCACTGCGTTCGGTCGATTTCGTGTTTTGGCTGGGTTGGGTCTGGCAGGTGTGTGGTTAATAAACCAGGTCTAAATATTTCCAGGCTACTGGTGGGTCAGGCACGCACTGACAGCAATGTTGTGGATGGTGATACTGGCTTTGAACATGGAAGAAAACAAGGTCTGGTCTCCTTTTTTCACCCAGACGGTGTCGACGAGCTGACCTAGGAGATAACAGGACAGGTACATGAGACCCCGTGTACATCCTGGGAAAGGGGGTGGCAACTGCTGGGACCCCAGCCCACCTGGCCAGTGGCTCTTCCATGTTCCTTACAGCTTTTGAGAGGTTCACTATTTAAAGGAGGATGAATCAAGGAAAGTACAGGGCTGGGGCACAATTTTGTTAAACATGACAAGGAATATGCCTTGGTTCAAGAAAACCCATGGCTCAGCACGGTGGTGTACGCCTGTAATCTCAGCACTTTAGAAGGTGGAGGTGAGAAGATCACCAGAGGTCAGGAGTTCGAGGCCATCACGGCCAACATAGAAACCCCATCTCTACTAAAAATACAGAAATTAGCCAGGTGTGGTGGCACATGCCTGTAGTCCCAGCTACTCAAGAGGCTGAGTCCTGAGAATCCCGGGAGGTGGAGGTTGCAGTGAGCCGAGACCACACCATTGTACTCCAGCCTGGGTGACAGAGTGAGACTCCATCTAAAAAATAAAATGAGAAAATCCGATCCTTCTGCCACGCATGGGGGTGCATGCCTGTAATCCCAGCACTTTGGGAGGCTGAGGTGGGCACATCACTTGAGGTCAGGAGTTCAAGATCAGCCTGGCTAACATGGCAAAACCTTGGCTCTACTAAAAATACAAAAATGAACCGGGCATGGTTGCATGTGCCTGTAATCCCAGCTAATTGGGAGACCGAGGCAGGAGAATCACTTGAACCCCGAAGGTGGAGGTAGCAGTGAGCTTAGATCACGCCACTGCACCTAAGCCTGGGGGACGGAGAAGACTCCATCTCAAAAGAAAAAAGAGAAGGCAATGCAGCCCCTACTAGTCTTCTCTATAAGCAGGCTCAGAGTGATGGCCGTGGAGTTTTTGGTCAGCCAGGGGCTTGAACACAATGGAATGTCTTCTTCCTCTTTTTTTTTTTTTTTTTGAGACAGAGTTTTCGCTCTTGTTTACCCAGGCTGGAGTGCAATGGCGCGATCTCGGATCACCGCAACCTCCGCCTCCTGGGTTCAGGCAATTCTCCTGCCTCAGCCTCCTGAGTAGCTGGGATTACAGGCACGTGCCACCATGCCCCGCTAATTTTTTGTATTTTTTAGTAGAGACGGGGTTTCACCATGCTGACCAGGATGGTCTCGATCTCTTGACCTCGTGATCCACCCGCCTCAGCCTCCCAAAGTGCTGGGATTACAGGCTTGAGCCACCGCGCCCGGCTTGGAATGTCTTCTAATACAGGTAACTACTATAAGCAATAAAACAGGTTGGGTTTGGCAGCTCTCATCTGTAATCCCAGCACTTTGGGAGGCTGAGGCTGGAGGATCATTTGAGTCCAGCTGTTTGAGATCAGCCCAGGCAGGAGGGTGAAAGCCCATCTCTACAAAAAATAAGTTAGTCTTACATGGTGGTGCACCTGTGGTTCCAGCTACTGGGAGGCTGAAGCAGGAGGACTGCTTGAGCCTGAGAGGTGGAGGCTGCAGTGAGCCACAATTGCACCTGGATGCAGTGAGCCTGGATGACAGACTGAGACCCTGCCTTCAAAAAAGAAAAAAAAAAAAAATTCGTTTGTAAGGATAATACAGACTGAGTACAGTGGCTCACTGCTGTAATATCCAGATTTCCGGACTTTGGGAGGCTAAGGCAGGGGGACTGCTTGAAGCCAGGTGTTTGAGACCAGTGTGCGTAACATAGAGGGACCCAGTCTCTACAAAAAACACAAAAAAATTAGCCAGGCATGGTGGCATGTTCTTGTAGCCAGCTACTCACGAGGCTGAAGGGAGAGGATAGTTTGAATCCAGGGAAGGTGGAGGCTGCAGTGAGCCATGATGTCACTTCTGCACTCCAGCCTGGGTGCAGTAGTACAGTCAGAACTCAGCACAGCCTGCACCTCCACAGAGCGAGACCCTCTCTCAAAAAAAACAAAACAAAACAAAACAAAACAAAGGCTGGGGCTCATGCCTGTAATCCCATCACTTTGGGAGGCTGCGGTGGGTGGATCATGAGGTCAGGAGATCGAGACCATCCTCCCCAACATGGTGAAACTCCATCTCTACTAATAATACAAAAAAAAAAGGTGGGCATGGTGGTACACACCTGTAGTCCTAGCTACTTGGGAGGCTGAGGCAGGAGAACTACTTGAACCCAGGAGGCAGAGATTGCAGTGAGCCAAGACTGAACCACTGCACTATAGTCTGGGATTGCAGGTGTGTGCCACCAGGCCTGGCTAATTTTTGTATTTTAGTAGGGATGGGGTTTCACCATGTTAGCCAGGCTGGTCTCCAGCTCCTGATCTCAGGTGATCCTCCCACTTCAGCCTCCCAAAGTGCTGGGATTGCAGGTGTGAGCCACTGTGCCCAGTCTGATTTTTTCAAGTATTTAAAAATATAAAACCAATAAACATTCTTGGGCAGCTCATGAGATGTATAAAAACAGATGGTGAGCCGGGCGTGGTGGCTCAAGCCTGTAATCCCAGCACTTTGGGAGGCCGAGGCGGGTGGATCACGAGGTTGAGAGATCGAGACCATCCTGGTCAACATGGTGAAACCCTGTCTCTACTAAAAATACAAAAAATTAGCTGGGCATGGTGGCGCGTGCCTGTAATCCCAGCTACTCAGGAGGCTGAGGCAGGAGAATTGCCTGAACCCAGGAGGCAGAGGTTTCGGTGAGCTGAGATCGCGCCATTGCACTCCAGCCTGTGTAACAAGAGCGAAACTCTGTCTCAAAAAAAAAAAAAAAAAAAAAAAAAAACAGACGGTGGGATCTCTATGTCTCCTGTGTAGATACTATATGCCATGGTTTCCAGAGCCCTGGCTAGATGTTTCTTTGTTTGAGACAGAGTCTCCCTCTGTTGGCCAGGCTGATGCAACGGTGTGATCTCAGCTCACTGCAACCTCCACCTCCAACATTCAAGCAATTCATGTGCCTCAGCCTCCCTAGTAGCTGGAATTACGGGCACTACCACACCCAGATAATTTTTTTGTATTTTTAGTAGAGATGTGGTTTCAGTACGTTGGGCAGGTGCTCTCAAGCTCCTGGCCTCAGGTGATCATCCTACCTCGGCTTCCCAAAGTACTGGGATCACAGGTATAGGTGATTCTGGCTAAGTACATTTCAATACTAAGTACATTTAAGCACTAAGCCCTGGCTAGGTACCTTTAAGGTATAATGGCATATGGAGGCTGAGGTGGGAGGATCACTGGATGCCAGGAGATCAAGGCTAGTCTGAGTAACATACCAACCAGAGAGATCCTATCTTTACAAAAAAATTTTTTATATTAACTGGGCATGTTGGTTATAGTGTGCACCTATAGTACTAACTGCTTGGGAGGCTGAGGCAGGAGGATCCCTTGAGCCCAGCAGTTCAAGGTTTCAGTGAACTGTGATCACGCCACTGAATTCCAGCTCTGAGACAGAGCAAGACACTCTTTCTAAAAATAGTAAAAAATGTTTTATTTTCTTGAGACAGAGTCTGGCTACATCACCCAGGCTGGAGTGCAGTGGTACAATCTCAGTTCACTGCAACTTCCGCCTCCTGGGTTCAAACAGTTCTCCAGTCTCGGCCCCCTGAGGAGCTGGGATTATAGGCGTGTGCCACTGGGTTTGGCTCATTTTTGTATTTTTAGTAGACACCAGGTTTCACCACGTCAGCCAGGCTGGCCTCCAACTCCTGACCTCAAATGATACACCCATCTTGGCCTCTCAAAGTGCTGAGATTACAGGTGTGAGCCACTGTGCCTGGCCTTGTGAAAATGTTAGTGGTATTTTGATTATAATTGAATACTTTCAAAAAAATCAAATGTGCATACATATGATTGTTTTGGGCAGGACTAGGGGCCAGGACTTTTTTCTAATTCCTTCACCTTGTATTCTAGGGCCTTGCAAACAATAGGTGCTTAGCAAATGCAATAGAAGGCACTTAGACAGTGCTTGATGTGTAGTGCATACTTGTCTTCATTAGGAAGAAAGAGACAGACAGGAAGAACAAGGGAAAATTCAGGGAAATTGATCAGGTCGACACCATCATTGCTAAAATCAGAGGAGACCAGGCTGTGTGCGGTGGCTCATGCCTGTAATTTCAGCACTTTAGGAGGCTGAGGCAGGTGGATCACTTGATGTCAGGAGTTCAAGACCAGCCTGGACAACATGGCAAAACCTCATCTCTACTGAAAATACAAAAATTAGCCAGGCATGGTGTGGCAGGCCCCTGTAATCCCAGCTACTAAGGAGGCTGAGGCAGGAGAATCACTTGAACCCGGGAGGTGTAAGTTGCAGTTAGATGAGATTACACCACTGCACTCCAGCCTGAGGGACATTGCAAGACTCCACCTCAAAAAAAAAAAAAAAAAAAATCGGAGAATACCAAGATACCCGCAGATAATGCACTGTGTCACTTTCCCTGTGCATTTTTCCTGCCTCTTGGTAGACAGCTCCTAACATCACCATGAGATCCTGGTGAAGGAGGTGTGGATACTGGGGTTGCTACAGTTTATTGAACCATTTTTTCTCCCAGAGATGCTAATCTTCTGTCAGATTCCTTTGAGTGTTTTTCCGATCCCTGCTGTGGGCAGTTTACCCTCAGGGCACTTCTCCATGGAGCCACCAGGTGGCGCCATTGCTGCATAAGTGAAACTGACTCAAGATTAGAAAGCAGTGTTCCATTGTCTTTGAGCTGGGTGGGGTGGGTCAAACCTGTAATCCCAGTACTTAGGGAGGCTGAGACGGGTAGTTCACTTGAGGCCAGTAGTTCGAGACCAGCCTGGCAACATGGTGAAACCCTATATGGTGAAACCCTAATTTTTATACTAAAAATATAAAAATTAGCCAGGCATAATGATTCACGCCTATAATCCCAGCTACTCGGGAGGCTGAGACAGCATTGGTTTGGAAGCAGAGGTTGCAGTGAGCCAAGATCGTGACACTGCCCTTTAGCGTGGGTAACAAAGCGAGACTCCAGTTTTTTTTAAAAAAAAAAAACAGTATTCCTAAGGACTGAGAGGGGAAACTGAGGCATGCAGACTGGAGTTGGGGTGGGGCTTGGGCTTGGCAAGAGAATGGGTTCAAGTAACATGCGAAGGACTCTCAGAAAGTCACAGCAACTTAAAAATCATTTATTCTACCTCCCACTTCCACATTTTCCAGATATAGAAACCAAAGCTGAGAGCGGGAGATAACTATCCCCAAAGCACCACGTTGGTGGGGAGCCGGGTTGCCAGAGAAAACACAGGACATCCAGTGAAGTGTGAGTTTTGGACTCTTCGTGTATGTCTCAAATAATGCACGAGACTTAAACTAAAACCTTATTCACTCTTTGTCTTCGAAGGTAACTGTGCATCTGTATGATGCTTTGCTAAGTCTGACAACCCTCATGAGGGTAAAATGAAGATTAGGGAAATAATTAAATGTAATAAGCAAACATGCAAAATAAAGACAACTCTGTTCCCATTGTGCAGACAAGAGAATTGCACATTAGGGAGTGGCCCCAAGGCCACACTCACAAGCATCAGAGTCAGGATTTGAACCCGGTCCTGATTCCAGAGGTCTCAATTTCACTGTTGTGGCCAGGAACATCTCATAGTCCACCATGTGCGTGCATGTTCTGTCTTGAATATAACCCTCTCCCCGTCGTGTAAGTGGACCGTTCCCCTCCCTGACGTTGAAGAACCCCGTATTCAGCAGGTGCCTCCTGACCCAGCAGACCCCCATGAGCCCAGATCCCTGAGACCTGGTGGCTGCCATTATGACATTCCCCGACTGCATCTTAGGACCCAAGTCTGACCCCCTGCAGGATCTGCAGCTGGGTTACAGGAAAGGGGACCCGATCCAGACCCCAAGGGAGGGTTCTTGAATCTCGTGCAAGAAACAACTCGGGGTGAGTACATAAAGTGAAAACACATTTTTTTGTTTGTTTGTTTGGTTGGTGGTTTTTTTTTTGTTTGTTTTTCAGATGGAGTCTCACTCTGTTCCCCAGGCTAGACAGAGGGCAGTGGTGTGATCTTGGCTCACTACAACCTACACCTCTGGGGTTCAAGTGATTTTTCTGCTTCAGCCTCCTAAGTAGCTGGGATCACAGGTGCTTGCCGCCACACCTGGCTAATGTTTATATTTTTAGTAGAGATGGAGTTTCACCATGTTGGCCAGGCTGCTCTCAAACTCTTGACCTCAGGTGATCCGCCTCCCTCAGCCTCCCAAAGTGCTGGGGTTCCAGGTGTGAGCCACAGAGCAAGCTGATGCTTTCCTAGACAAGCGAGTTTTTTAGGAAAGTAAAGATAGAATGGTTACACCATAGAGCAGCCCAGAGGGCACTGGTGCCCATTTTAGGGTTATTTCTTCATGACATGCTGAATGGGGGGGGGTAGATTATTCATGACTCCCCTTTTTTAGATCATACAGGGCAACTTTCTGATGTTGCCATGGCATTTGTAAACTGTCAAGGCACTGGTGGCAATGTGGCAGTGAGGACGACCAGAGGTCACTCTCCTGGCCATCTTGGTTTTGATGGGTTTTGGATTGGCTTCTTTACTGCAGCCTGTTTTATCGACAAGGTCTCTGTGACCTGTATCCTGTGCTGACCTCCTAGGTCATCCTGTGACTTAGAATGGCGTCACCGCCTGGGAACGCAGCCCAGTAGGTCTCAGCCTCCTTTTACCCATCTCCTATTCAAGATGCAGTTGCTGTGGTTCACACACCTCTGGCAGCTGGGCTCCTTGGGATCTCCTGACATTCTGTGCCCTCTGTGCCCTCCTCCCTCACTGCCATCGCTGTCTTCCTGAGCCTCCTCCTTCTGAATTTCTTCATCACCAAGAAGAGGAATCGCTGTTAGGTTTGGCTTTTGGGAAAGGGATGGACCAGGCAGGCAGTAGGGAGGGAGACACAGGCCCTGGCATGGGCGATGGGGAGGGGAGAGCTGATGGGAGCCGGTGGGTCTGTCTTTGTTCTCGTCTCTGTGAGTTGCCCATTGTGCAGATCTGCCCCGCTCCTTCCCCATCGCAATGGATGGGGACTCCTCTCTCTAGTGTTCAGGCCCCGGGCCCTGGGTCAGATCGATGCCTTTTTCTCCTGCACTCTGTTAGTTAGAAGATTTGCTTGGCATCACCTTGAAAATGCATCCAGAAGCAAGGCCCTGGCTCACTCCCTACTTCTGTCCCAGCCTCTCTGCACTTCCAGCCACAGGAGACCCTTGTGAGCTGAATCCATTGCACCCTCCTCTGCTCAGACCCACAGCGGCCCCATTTTTCTCGATCTGAGCCAGAGGCCCCAGAGTGGCCCACCAGGCTCACCCCGGGCTGCCTCATTGCCTCCAGCCTCACCTTCCACCAGTCTCCCTCCGTTTTCCACCTACCATTCTTCCCCATCCTCACACCTGCCTGATGTTCACACATCCCTCCAGGCATCTGCTTCAGCTGTTCCCTCCACCTGGACCACCCTCCTTCCAGAAGACCACTGTCCCCTCCAGCACCCCCTGCAGTCAGGGCTGCCTCCCTCACCACCATCCAGCAAGGACATGGCCCGCCCATCCCTCTCCTCCCAGCAGCTCCCTTCCTTGGCCTGTCCTGGGTTTGGTTTTGCTTTTCCCCAGCACTTCGCACTTCCTAAAGGGCCCTGCAGGAGGCTCCTGGCAGGGGCCGATGGCCTCGCTCTCCTTAGACGGGAAGCTCCACAGCAGCACGGGCCACTCCCTGTGGCAGACTCAGTATCTAGTTAGTGCTTCGCATGCAGAAGGTGCTGGGTCAGTGTTTGAGAACCACAGAAGATAGGAGGGTGGAGAGAAGGGAGGGAGAGATGAAGGGAAGAAAGGAGGGAGGGGAGAAAGGAGGGGAGGGGAGGAGTGAAGAGGAGGGAGGCAAGGACACATAGGAAAGGGGGGGACAGAGGGAGGGAAGGAAAGAGTTGCAGGAGGAAGAGAAGGAAGGAGGGAGAGAAGGAAGAGAGGGGGGAGGGAGGAAAGGAAAAAAGGGAAGAAAGAAAGGGCGGGAGAGCAGAAGAAAGGAGTAGGGAAGAAAGGAGAGAAAGGCGGGAGAGAGGGAGGGAGGCAAGGGCCATGAAGGGAAGGAGTTTATTTCCTCTCTAGGCCCAGCTGTCCCAATGTCCATCTGTCACTTGGACTGTTTCTCCAGCCTCCTGCGTGGCCTCCTTCAGGCATGGTGGCTCACACCTGTAATCCCAGCACTTTGGGAGGTGGAGGCAGGCGGATCACCTGAGATCAGGAGTTCAAAAGCAGCCTGGCCAACGTGGCAAAATGCTCTTTCTATTAAAAACTACAAAGATTAGCGAAGCATGGTGGCAGGCACCTATCGTCTCAGCTACTCCAGAATCTCAGGCAGGAGAACCGCTTGAACACAGGAGGCGGAGGTTGCAGTGAGCTGAGATTGCATCACTACCCTCCAGCCTGGTAAGAGCAAGACTCCATCTCAAAAAATAAAAAAAACCTTCTCCAGGCAGCTGCCTTCTGATGATGCCCCCCTCACCCAGTGAAGCACGGGAGACCCCAAATTCCTGCCTGACCCGAAAGTGCCAAGTGACCCTGCTCACGCACTCCTCTGGCCGCACTGTGTCCTCTGAGTCATGCTGTTCCCTGTCTCAAAGCCTCCCCTCCCTCTTCCCAGCCCCATCCTCTGCCTTCCTGGCGTCCACCTCCTGGTCATTTAATGTGTAGCTCAGGCCGTAATCCCAGCACTTTAGGAGGCCTAGGGCAGAGGATCACTTGAGCTCAAGAGCTTGAGGCCAGCCAGAGCAACATAGTGAGACCCCCCCAAACCCCACCAAAAATGTGAAAGGAAGAAAAAAAGATGTAGCTCAGACATTACTCACCTCCGGGTAGCCTTTCTGATAGTGCCATCCACAGGTGGGCTCAGGGGCAGCCTCTGTTCTCTGGGCATCAGAAGCTGCCTCCCCGGGGAAACGCTCCTGGGTCAGCTCCTGCAGGAGTCCAGACACAGGATAACGGTGGATGGATCAGGACTGAGGGTCAGAGATGCGGAGAGGCAGGCAGCTTTGGGACACACTTGGTGAGATCAGTGGGATTTGCTGCAGGGTGACTGTCAGGGTGCAGGGGAGAATTCTGGACCAGCCGTGTCTTCATCTCTCTCTCCCCTCCAATCCCAGGAGAGCAAATGAGGCAGAAGGACTTGAGGGCCCGGCTCACCAGCTCCATCCTCAGGAACTTGAGGACTATCAAGTTCCATGGCTGGTGAGGTCTGCTGTTCTGAGAGTTCCAGGCTTTTACCGATGTGGGGAGGAGGGTTCAGGTGCAGGTGGGCTGCAGAGGTAGAATCCAGGGTCTGAGTGGCTTTCCTGCTGCTGGCCGGCAGTTGTCCACAGCCACCCTGCCACTGACATGATCCTTGTGCTGCCATTCTGTCATTTATTTCCGACGGCTGTCAGAACACTCTTCCTGAAGCACAGCTTTCAGAAGAATTTGAACATGTCGATGCATAGGCCAGATGCAGTGACTCATGCCTGCCATCCCAGCTCTTTGGGAGGCTGAGGTGGCTTGAACCCGGGTGGTGGAGATTGCAGTGAGCCGAGACTGTGCCACTTCACTCCAGCCTGGGTGACACAGCAAGACTTTGTCTCAAAAACAAAACTAAACTAAACAAAAGGACCATAAATGGGACCAACACAGAGCCCTCCCGTGCTGCTCTCCCCAGGAGTCCCCAGGCTCAGCCCTCATGTCTATCACCTTCACAGAGAGGCCTTTCCTGACCTCCTTCTCCACCATCACAGTACCCCTGCTCGTGCTAGTGCACTCTACACCTGCACCTGATTTCTCTTTACTTTTTTATTTTGGAAGAGAGTCTTGCTCTGTTCCCCAGGCTGGAGTGCAGTGACGCAATGTCAGCTCACTGCAACCTCCACCTCCCAAGTTCAAACAATCCTCCCACCTTAGCCTCCTGAGTAGCTAGGATTACAGGCAGGCACCACCACTCCTGGGTCATTTTTTTTTTTTTTTTTTTGTACTTTTAGTAGAGATGGCATTTCACCATGTTGGCCAGGCTGGTCTTGAACTCCTAACGTCAAGGGATCCATCCACCTCAGCCTCCCACAGTGCTGGGATTACAGGTGTGAGCCACCGCACCTGGCTGCACCTGCTTTAGTGTTTATTTTTCATAGCACTCTCCACTTGATGTGCTGTCGGAGCTAATGGTTTGTTTATGGATCGCCTGTCTCTTTCCCCCTCATTAGAATGATGGATCCATTAAGACAGGCGTCCCCAAACTTTTTACACAGGGGCCCAGTTCACTGTCCCTCAGACCGTTGGAGGGCTGCCACATACTGTGCTCCTCTCACTAACCACCAATGAAAGAGGTGCCCCTTCCTGAAATGCGGCGGGGGGCCGGATAAATGGCCTCAGGGGGCCGCATGCTGCCCGTGGTTCGGGCCATAGTTTGGGGACACCTGCAGTAAGAGATCGGGAACTTTGTTTTGCTCATTGCTGTTTCCCCAGACCCTCGAACCCTGCCGGGTATATGACAACCATGCAGTAGTTATTTATAAAATAAATGAATGTTGAAATAAATGGCCGGGTGCTGTGGCTCATCTCAGCACTTTGGGAGGCCGAGGTGGGCAGATTGCTTGAGGTCGAGAGTTCGAGACCTGCCTGGACAACATGGTGAAACCCCATCTCTATTAAAAATAAAAAAGTAGACTAAGAATGGTGATGCATGCCTGTAATCCCAGCTACTCGGGAGGCTGAGGCAGGAGAATTGCCTGCACCCAGGAGGTGGAGGTTGCAGTGAGTCGAGATCATGTCACTGCACTGCAGCCTGGCAGAAAGAGAGACTGTCTCAGAATTAAATAAAAATAATTTACAAAAGAATGAATGAAAGATAAGAAGGTCTAGATAGAAGGAATAAGTTACAGTAATCGATAGTGCACAAGGGAAATTAGAGTGAATGAGAATTTATTTGAATATTTCAAGATAGATAGAAGGATTTTCATGTTCCCAAAACACCAGAAAAATATTTGAGGTAGGCCGGGCACGGTGGCTCAAGCCTGTAATCCCAGCACTTTGGGAGGCCGAGGTGGGTGGATCACGAGGTCAAGAGATCGAGACCATCCTGGTCAACATGGTGAAACCCCGTCTCTACTAAAAATACAAAACATTAGCTGGGCACGGTGGCGCGTGCCTGTAATCCCAGCTACTCAGGAGGCTGAGGCAGGAGAATTGCCTGGAGAATTGCCAGGAGGCGGAGATTGCGGTGAGCCGAGATCGTGCCATTGCACTCCAGCCTGGGTAACAAGAGTGAAACTCCGTCTCAAAAAAAAAAAAAAAAAAAAAATATTTGAGGTGATGACTGTCTCAGTTACCCTGATTTGATCATTATATATTGTCTACAGCTGGAGTCCCCAATCCTACTGGCCACGGATCAGTACCAGTCTGTAGCCTGTTTTGTTTTTTTCTTTTTTTTCTTTTTCTTTTCTTTTTTTTTTTTTTTTTTGAGACAGAGTCTCAGTGCGTGCAGCGGTGCAATCTCGGGTAAATCTGGCCTACACCTCCGAGGTTCAAGCAATTCTCCTGCCTCAGCCTCCTGAGTAGATGGGATTACAGGCGTGTACCACCACACCTGGCTAATTTCTGTATTTTTAGTAGAGACAGGGTTTCACCATGTTGACCAGGCTGGTCCCAAACTCCTTATTTCAGGTGATTCGCCCTCCTGATTCTCCCAAAGTGCTGGGATTACAAGTGTGAGCCACTGTACCTGGCCTTTTTTTTTTTTTTTTTTTTTTTTTTTGATATGGAGTTTTGCTCTTGTTGCCCAGGCTGGAATGCAATGGCGTGATCTTGGCTCTCTGCAACCTCTGTCTCCCAGATTCAAGCGACTTTCCTTCCTCAGACTCCCAAGTAGCTAGGGTTACAGGTATGAGCCACCATGCCAGGCTAATTTTTGTATTTCTAGTAGGGATAGGGTATCTCTATGTTGGTCAGGTTGGTCTTGAACTTCCGACCTCAGGTGATCCACCTGCTTCAGTCTCCCAAAGTTCTGGGATTACAGGCATGAGCCATTGTGCCCGGCTCACCTGTTAGGAACTGGGCAGGCAGCACAGCAGGTGAGCAGCGGGTGCGTGAGGGAGGTTTCATCTGTGTTCACAGCCACTCCTTATTGCTGGCATCACCACCTGAGCTCCACCTCCAGTCAGATCGGTGGCGTTGTTAGTCTCATAAGACCACGAACCCTACTGTAAACAGCACATCTAGAAGGAGCTGGACTGCGTGCTCCTTATGAGAATCCAATGCCTGTTGATCTGTCACTGTCTCCCATCACCCCCAGAAGGGACCATCTAGTTTCAGAAAACAAGTTCAGGGCTCCCACTGATTCTACATTACGGTGAGTTGTGTAAGTGTTTCATTATATATTACAATGTAATAATAATGGAAGTAGGCCAGGCACAGTGGCTCATGCCTGTTATCCTAGCACTTTGAGAGGCTGAGGCAGGTGGATCACCTGTGGTCGGGAGTTCAAGACCAGCCTGGCCAACATGGTGAAACATCGTCTCTACTAAAGGTACAAAAACTGGCCGGACATGGTGGCAGGACATGTAATCCCAGCTACTTGGGAGGCTGAGGCAGGAGAATTGCTTGAACCCAGGAGCCAGAGGTTGCAGTGAGCCACGATTGTAGCATTTTGGGAGGCTGAAGTGGGCGAATCACCTGAAGTCAGCAGTTTGAAACCAGCCTGGCCCACTGGTGAAGCCCCGCCTGTAATATAAATACAAACATTAGCTGGGTGTGGTGGTAGGAGCCTATAAGCTGAGCTACTCGGTAGGTTGAGGCAAAAGAATTGCTTGAACCCAGGAGGTGGAGGTTGCAGTGAGCTGAGATCATGTCCCTGCACTCCAGCCTGGGCAATAGAGCAAGATTCTGTCTGAAAAAAAAAAAAAAAAAAAAAGGCAAGCCAGTCACAATGGCTTATACCTAGAATCCCAGAACTTTGGGAGGCCAAGGTGGAAAGATCACTTGAGGCTAGGAGTTCCAGGTGTAAACCTGGGCAACATAGCAAGACCCCACCTCTACAAAACATTTTTTAAAAAATAGGCACAGTGGCATGTGCCTGTAGTGTCAGCTACTCAGGAGCCTGAGGCAAGAGGATTGCTGGAGCCCAGAAGGTGGAGCCTGCAGTGAGCCGTGCTTGTGCCACTGCACTCCAGCCTGGGTGACAGAGTGAGACCCTGTCTCTCAAAAAAAAAAATTCAGAGTAGAGAAAAGTATGAATTGTAAGTTCAAGCACGCCATGTCCCAAATTTCCTTCACGAGTGTTGATGCACGCCCCAAGAAATCTGTATTCATTTCCCAGCGCTGCCTTAACAAAGTACCCTAAACTGTGTAGCTTCAACCACAGAGGTTTATTCTCACAGTTCTGGAGGCCAGGAGTCTGAAATCAAGAGATTTTTTATTGTTTGTTTGTTTTTCCTGTGAAGGCTGTGAGGGACGGTCTGTCCCAGGTCTCGCTCCTGGATTCTCAGAGCTTCCAGAGTTCCTTGGCTTGTAGGTGGTCTTCTGTCTCTGTCTTGACATTGTCTTCCCTTGGTAGGTGTCTTTGTCCACACATTCCCTTTTTATAAGGACACCAGGCACACGGGATTAAAATTTACCCTCATTACCTCAGCTTAGCCTGATCACATGTGAAGAGCCTATTTCCAAATAAGGTCGCATCCACAGACCCTGCGGCATAGGGCTTCAGCGTCTTTCGGGGAGACACAGGACAACGCATAACGCTATAGATTTGCAAATATTTTTAGTTTGAGTTTCTGGGTTTTATTTTTTATTTTTCGCATCAGGTGGGTGATGTGATGATACCATAACAAGTTTTGAGGAGGGTGCATATCATAAAATAGCATGAAAACCCAATGGTCATGCTTAGGTTTTGATTTCTTAATTTTACTTTTAATTTTTCTTGAGGCAGGGTCTTGCTCCATTACTCCGGCTGGAGGGCAATGGTGCAAACATGGCTCACTGCAGCCTCAACCTCCTGGGCTCCAGCGATCTTCCCACCTCAGCCTCCCAAAGTGCTAGGATGATCGGAATGAGCCACCACCCCCAGCTGTTCTCTACTTTTTGTTTGTACGTTGTTCTTTTTACTCAAAAATACACCTTTGCAGCTGGGCATGCTGGCTCATTTCTGTAATCCTCAGCACTTTGGGAGGCCGAGGCAGGTGGATCACTTGAGGTCAGGAGTTCAAGACCAGCCTGGCCAACATGGTGTAATGCCTTCTCTACTAAAAATACAAAAATGAGCTGGCCGTGGTGGTGCATGCCTGTAATCCCAGTGACTCGGGAAGCTTAGGCAGGAGAACCACTTGAACCCTGGAGGCGGAGGTTGCAGTGAGCCAAGTTCATAATACTGCACTCCAGACTAGGTGGCGGAGCGAGACTCTGACTCACAAAAAAAGGAAATATACATATATATATATATATATATATATATATATATATATATACACACACACACATGCACACTTAATACACACACACACACCTTGGCAGTCTTTTTATATATCAGCATTTGCTATTACAATTTAAAATCTATGGTAGATTTCATTTAGATTAATAGTCTAAATACTATCCTGGTAAGTTCTACAACTAAAGAAAATAGGCAATGCATTTAAATGATTCAAAGTTCAAAACCTATGAAAGAGTATAGAACTGAGTCTCCCATATGGCAGCCAGTGGCATCTGTGTTTCTTGAAATCGAAGTGAGGCCAGATATGGTGGCTCCTGCCTGTAATCCCGGCACTTTGGGAGGCAGAGTCAGGTGGCTCTTCTGAGGTCAGGAGTTTGAGAGCAGCCTTACCAACATGGTGAAACCCCATCTCTACTAAAAACACAGAAAGAAGCCAGATGTGGTGGTGAAGCCCTGTAACCCTATCTAATTGGGAAGCTGAGGCAGGAGACCTGGAGACCTGCTTGAACCTGGGGACAGAGGTTGCAGTTAGCCAAGATCATGCAGCCTCACTTCAGCCTGGGCCACAGAGCTAGACTCCATCTCAAAATAGAAAAAAAATCTAAATGAATTAACATTAAAGAAGATGAAGGATTTGGTTCTTTGGCTGCGTCAGCCACATTTCAGGTGCTCCGCAGCTGCAGATGGTCCTCAAACATGGTCCTCATTGCAAAAAGTTCTATCGGTTGGTGCTGGTGCCGCCTTAAAGCCGCTCTCCCTCCTCTCCTGAAAGCCAACCACTCTTAGGGTTTTTTTGGTGATTCCTTTCCGAGATGATCTATGCACACGATCAGCACGTGGAGTTAATATATCTACCTAAAAAAAAAATCGGTGTGTCCCGCGTAGTGCGAATGACCATGTAAAAGTCCATTTAATGGAATGTATTCAGCTAGTTTCATAATGAAGTGCTCTTGAGTTTTTCCCAGGTTTCCTCTCTCACAATCATTCTGTGGTGAACACCATTCTCTCTGCAGAGTACATTCTTAACAGTGGAATTCCCTGGCCACAAGGTTTATATGTCTTTCTCTTTTCTTTTCTTTCTCTCCCTCCCTCTATTCCCTCTTTCTTCCTTTTCCTACCTCTTTCCTTTCCCCTCTCTCTTCCCCCGCTTTTTTTCTCACCCACTTTCCTCTTTCTTTCACAAGGTCTTCTATGCAATGGCATGATCCCAGATGACTGCAGCCTTGAACCACTGAGCCCAAGCGATCCTCTTGCTTCAGCCTCCCAAGTAGCTGGATCTAAGGCCTGTGCCATCATGCCCTTCCATTTTTTCTTTTCTTTTCTTTTTGTGGAGATGCGGCTTACTGTGTTGTGCAGGCTCATTTTCATCTTAGTAGGTCCTTTTCAAGGGTTCTTACCCAAGGGTACCTGGATAGAACTTAGTCACTTGAAGCCCTTGTCGTTGTGTTGAAGTTTCGTGTCTGTTTCCTCCATCCCGGGGAGAAGATTTAAATCTTCTATCCCCTTTTCAAGCAGAACAGTGACTTCAGAAAGTGTACAAATGTTGGGAGGTGAGGTGGGAGGATCACATGAAGTCAGGAACTTGGGACCAGGCTGGCCAAGAAGGTGAAACCCTGTCTCTACCAAAAATACAAAACTTACCTGGGCGTGGTTGTGCACGTCTGTGGGCCCAGCTTCTCAGGAGGCTGAGGCAGGCGGATTGCTTGAATCTGGAAGGTGCAGGTTGCAGTGAGTCGAGATTGCACCACTGCACTCCAGCCAGGGTACAAATAGCACCTTTAGCCTTGATCCCACCAGGCATGACCACTGGGCACGTTCAGCAGTGGATCACCCAATTCTGCCTCAATTTGCAGTGTCTTCTCAGTTGGCTGGAGTGGCGCATCTGAAGCTGGGGCTGGATGTCTTGCTGCATAAATACTCTCTCCATTTCCGCCTGTGCCGTCAGCCTGGGTGGGGAGAAGACGCGTGTCAGGGGAGAGCCATCTTCTTCCTAAAGCCCCACCTGTCTGATGGCTGAGACATCTGCTTCATTTCCAGAACTCCCAGGGGGCCTTGAACGTCTTGTTATTTGCTAAATATGCAAGCACAGATTGCCTGTACCTCCCATCGGACCTTCCTGCCACTCCCTATAGAGCTGTCTGAAGCCTGGAAATGTTTATTTGCCTTTGGAGAAATTCTAGTTCTATCTGCCCCAGACTCATCAAAATTACAGTAACAGCCTGCGCTCTATAACTTTCTGGAGCCTGTTCCAGCAAGTCCCTTCTTCAAGTCTTTTTTCTAACCCCGTACAAGATGGGGAAACTGCGGCAGATGAGCTCATGAATACAAAGTGCCAGAGCTCGGGTTCAACCTTGAATCCCTGGGCCCAGGGGTTCGAGGCTTGGGTTCAACCTTAAAGTCTGAGGGATTTAAGGTTGATGTGGGAAGTGTTCTGTTTGACACCCCCTACCCCGGTGTGTGGGGGTTGGTCTGGTGTTGCCTGGAGAGCCCCAGTTTTCGCCCGCTGACCTGACGCATTTGTGGCTAGTGTTCTTTTTAACTGCAAAGTGTGCTTTAGGAGAGAAGTTCTGTGCTCACCCTGTTCACCTGCACCCTGAGGAAGCTCTGAGAACACCATGCAGCCTCCGATACACGCTGAAGAAAGCCGGCTCTAGGATGTGCCTGCCTGCAGGAAGAGCTGCGAGCATCTACCTCCACATGTAGACATATTTGTACACATACATTCAGTTACAAACATCCATATATATACACGTCTTTACACACATCTGCACACTCGTCTGTATACACACATTCATACACGTGTCTACATGTACACACATCCATATCCACACATTCATACACACATATCTGTATTTCCACATATCTGTATACATACACATCTACACACATCCACGTACAGATACATCTGTATACAGATGCATGCACATACATACACATCTGCACACATGTCGGTGGGGATCAGGGAAACATAGCATTAAGTAGTGATGGTCTGGCAATAGCGAGTATTGTTTTGACATCTTTTGGGTGAACTGACCAGCTAGTGGCTATCAGAGGGGTGTGTGGGGTGTGTCTGCAGCTTGGTGAGGTCATCAAACATGGTATTTATTGTTGCACATGTCTTTTCTAGAGGATCTCCCATGTGGGGCCCTGGAGTGTAATGAGCTGTCCCCGTGGCCCACCTGCCAGTGTCTGCACCAGTGACCAACAAAGTTCTGGCTTCACAGGCCTCAAGGACTTTGGATTGTACTGTAAGAAACGCTAGTGTGCCATCATTGGAAGTGTCTGGTCACCACGTGGAGATCCGTTGCCAGTGGCAGGTTGGGAGCCGGGAGAGCCGGGAGGATGTTTCAGTCAGACAGGCTCGATGACCAGGGCTGGAGCTGGTGGGCAGCGGAGATGGCAGATGGGGTGGACTCTAGTCACGTTCCATAGTGATGGCCGACAGAGTTTCTGATAGATCCAACGAGGGGGTGTTGTCAGTGAGAGAAGAGGAGTCCTTTGTGTTTGTGTCTGAGTTTATAACACAGGTTTCTAATTTTGAGAAATCCAGAGTTTAAAAAATTGGGGAAGGGCTGGACATAGTGGTTCCCACCTGTAATCTCAGCACTTTGGGAGGCCAAGGCGGGTGGATCACTTGGGCTCAGGAGTTTGAGACCAGCCTCGCCAACATGGTGAAACCTGGTCTCTACTAAAAATACAAAAATTAGCTGGGCACTGTGGTGTGCATTTGTCATCCCAGCTACTTGGGAGGCTGAGGCAGGAGAATCACTTGAACCCAGAGACGAAGTTTGCATTGAACCAGGATCCTGCCACTGCCCTCCAGCCTGGGTGACACAGTGAGACTCTATCTCAAGGAAAATCAAAACCGGGGAAGGATCAGCATACAAAGCCATTAGTTGGGCTGTCTCCTGCCCTCTCTCCAGTCCCAGCTTGTGTGATCATGGCTGGGCTTGCTGGCCAAGCCTGTCATTCCGGGTGACACCACGGCCTTTTCAGGACTGGAGACATGCAGCCACCCATGGTCGGCAAGGCTGAGTGCTTCCAGGAGCAGCTGGAGATGAAACTGGTCATGGGGGCAGCCCTGTCATCTTTACAGGGAACCTCACGCAGCAGGCAGGCTGCAAGCTGGCCTCTCTGCATCACTGAGCCATCTGCTGAGTGACCAAGCCCACCTGACAGGTAGGCTATGAAACCCCTTGTGCCCCATCTCCCCTGTGGCCAGGCTAGGGTGTGGGCCAAATGCCTCCTGATGGTCCTCATCAGCCCAGCCTCTCAATATCAACAACCCATCTAAGGACAGACGTAGGCTCAGTGAGCCCCCAGAACCTCCCCAACCTCCAACTGCCCCCACGAACCTTAAAATAGCAGCTTTAGGGCAGTTTTTATTCTCACCCATGGTCAGAAACATGTAACATTTTGACCTAAAATACACAGGGCATTTAAAACACACACCCAGGCTGAGCAGGTGCTGGCCCGGTGCCAGAGCCAGGGCGGTGGCACCTGGGTGTGCCGCTTATGTGTTCTGAATGATTCCAAGGTAAGGACAGGAGCTGAAGCTGGGGGCACTTGGAGCAGTGGCTGTTGACCACCTCATGTGGGTGTTTGGGAGTCATAACAGCTGGCCCAGTTCCACCTGTGTGTTCTGGATGACCTTCAGTGTTGCAGAAGCAGAAGCTTCAGAAGGTGAAATTTATCCAACAACCTATGAGGTGTGGTTATTTCTTTTGTCATCTGTCCTATTTGATTTTGTTTCATTCTCTTTTTTTTTTGAGACAGTCTCACAGTGTTGCTGGGACTGGATGCAATGGTGCAATCTTGGCTCACCACAGCCTCTGTCTCCTGGGTTCAAGCGGTTCTCCTGCATCAGCCTCCTGAGTAGCTGAGATTACAGGTGCCCACCACCACACCTGGTTATTTACTTATTTTGTATTTTTGTAGAGACAGGCTTTCACTGTGTTGGCCAGGCTGGTTTCAAACTTCTGACCTCAGGAAATCTGCCTGCCTTGGCATCCCAAAGTGCTGGGATTACAGGCATGAGCCACTGTGCCCAGCCTCGTTCTACTTTATTCTTGGGCCAAGCACAGTGTCCCATGCCTATAATCCCAGAACTTTGGGAAGCCAAGGCAGGAGGATTGCTTGAGTCCAGGAGCTCAAGATCAGCCTGGACAACATAGACCCCTGTTTCTAAAATATATGTACACACATACACACACACACACACACACACACACACACACACATTAGCCAAGGTGGCGGCACAAGTCTGTAGTTCCAGCTACTACTTGGGAGGCTGAGGTGGGAGGATCAAATGAGCCTGAGAGGTCAAGGCTGCAGTGAGCCATGATCAGGCCTGTCTGTGGGCTGTTGTGCAGGGCACAGGTGTTGACTCTTCAATGAGCCCCCCAACCCCAAGGCCCCTGGCATATCCCGAGTCCCCTCTTTGCCTGGGGCTCAGGGTGTTGGTCCTTGGGGGCTGACCCTTTCTCCTGCCTGCTCTCTGTCCCGGCAGCACTGCTGGAAAGGAAGGAGGAGGATGGACGCTGGGCGGCCACACTGGGTGCCGAGCTCGTCGTGTCAGGACTGGCGGGGCTGTGTGCCCTTAGCCTGCTGCAGCAGCGAGGCCGGTTCTGGACCAACTCCCTGAGGATCCAGTGCAGCCTGCTGGGTAAGGCACTGCATGTCTGGCTGTGGGGCAGTTGGAGGTGGCAGGGTCTGCCCTGTTTCTTGAGGCTGTGGCTCTGCAGGCTAAGATATGCTGTCACCACAGGATTTTCCATTAGTCATTCTGTGGGCTCTGAGTAGGACTTAGTACCTGCTCATTTAAAACAACAACAAAAAAAGGTGTGTCTGCTGAGGGGACATTCATCCCTCTCTTAAGACCTCCCCAAGAACAGGTTCTAATGGAGTGACAGGTGAAGCAGACCACAGGGCTGGGAGGACACGGCTGAGGCCAGGCTGGGCTGGGCCCTCCTCCTCTTGGAGCCCTGGTGGAGGGCTGCCTGGCAGAGGAGGGCAGGGGTCCGTTGATCAATCTTCACAGCTCAGGCAAAGCAGCTAGCGCACCAGTGCAGCACCGGCCAGAGGCTGCCGACAGAGAGTGGCTTAGATGGCGCTTACCAGCTGGAGCTGGCCCATGAGCTCCACAGCACACAGATCCCGGCCTCAGCCACAAGGTAGGGTGCCCAGGCCAGGTGAGACATCCAGAGAGAGCACCAGAGTCTGGCAAGGTGATCTGAGTACCCTGAGCTCATTCCTAAAGAGATGAACTTGCTCCCAATAGCATAGCCACATAGGACAGCTGGAACTCAGCCTTGGTGACTTTCCCTTTTGCATCTCCAATCCCACGTCCTCAGAAGTAAGAAACGCTTGTCACAGTGCCAAGGACTGGAAGGAGGGCTTGGGAAACAGATTTTCAATCATAAAAATGCATTTTGGAAACAGCAGTTCACTTAGTTTTTCCCAGAGCAGGGGTTCTTTTGCTGAGTTAGGAATCACGGTGTGCTCAGCTGCTGAACATGTGGTAGTTCTTCTATAGCACGCATTTAACCTTATACATATTTTTTTCTTTTCACATCCAGTCCTGCAAATGGTGGTGGCTTATTTTTTTTCTCGCTGTGTCACCAGGCTGGAGTGCAGTGGCATAATCTCAGCTCACTGCAACCTCTGCCTCCCGTATTCAAGTGATTCTCCTGCCTCAGCCTCCCAAGTAGCTGGGACCACAGGCATGCACCACAATGCTTGGCTCATTTTTGTATTTTAGAAGAGATGGGGCTTCACCATTTTGGCCAGGATGGTCTTGATATCTTGCCCTTGTGATCCACTGGCCTCAGCCTCCGAAAGTGCTGGGATTATAAGTGTGAGCCACGGTGCCTGACCCAACCTTCTTTTTTTCATGGGCTTCTGTCTTATTCTTACAAGGTCTCCAAGCTAATATTCCTTATGCCTGCTGCCTCAGTTTCTTCAGTCTTCTGCCTGCTTTCTTTTGAGTGTACAGCCTTGTTTCTGTGACGCTTACTGCCACAGGGTCTCTTTCTGGTTCCACGATGAGCTCTTTGTGGCCGCATGGTCCTTAAATGCTCACAGCGGCTGCCTTGACTGTCCTCCTGGCAGGACTAGGAACTTCTGGCCTCTCCACCATCTGGGGCTAAGTAAGACCGTGCCCCATGCCAGGGTAGGTGTCCCTCTGACTGGCTATTGAATGCCCTCTCTATATCCTCTCTGCTGTGCCAGAGTCCCATGGCCACCCACAGGGCAGTGAATTTGAAAGAGTGCTCCATGACTCGGCCCACTGTGCTGTTCACAGCTGTCATTGACTACAGTGAGAGAAAGCAGGAGTGTCGGCACAGGGAAGGGGGCCAGGGTGGAGTCCAGGGGGAACCAGGGCCAGCACCCAGTGTCCTCTCCCAGTCCAGCGCCTTCACATGGGAGGCACTTGGCTGTCCCAGCACTATGTCACCCAGGGTATTTAGTGGGGCTGCCTAATTGGCAGGTGCTGCTTGGCTCAGAGCACACTGTCAGACTCCTAGGAGGCAAGCAGGGGTTCAGCATAAACCCCGTTTGTGCAAACAGTTCAGGTGCAGAGAGCCTCGTATCACTTCTAGGAGTGGGGGAAACCCTCCCCCAATCCAAGTTCCCAGACAACTTGGAAGCAGGCCATGCAGAGGCGGCTCGGGTTTACTGTAACAACTCACCTGCAATCTTCAGTGCCTTCTACTCTCTTTCTTTTCCCCCACTTCCCCCACCATTTGAATCCCAGGAACAGGCCCTATCTCCTCCAGACCTGGGCTGGGCCTCTGAGCTCCCCAGAGGCCTCATGGTGGGTGGTGGCTGCCTTTTGCAGGGCCCCTGGCCACACTGAAGAACGCCTTCCTGGAAGTGATGCTGCAGCCCCTGGAGGTGGTGTGGCGGGAGTAGGCAGAGGAGGCCATGTGGTGGCTACAGGCCTGGGTTTCCGGGATGCCAGTCAACCGGGGTCCCAGGCCCATTAGGGTGGCCGGAGGGGCCGTGAAAGGCACCCTGGAGCTGGAGACTGAGGGCAAGGATGGGGCGTGGCTGGCAGTTGAGGACAACAGAGACAGCTCTCTCTGTCCCCTCCCTCTCCAGGTGGCCCATTCGATGCTGTCCGGGGCTGAGGCCACATTCTCACGGGCACTGAAGAGGCTCTGCAAGCCCCTGCTGGACCTGTATGACCTCATAACCAGGTAATGCAGGGTTGGGAGTGGCGCATCCGGCCTTCCTGCCACGTATCAGGCGCAATGCTGAATGCGTCGACACGCTCTGACTCACTGACTCCTCTGACTGCCCCATTTCTCAGGAGAGAAAGCTGGGGTTTCTTCCTTACTCCACAGAGACCTCACGAGCATGGTCCCAGTGCAGGCAGGATTTTAGGAGCTGCTGCAGAGGGCCACAGTGGGCCAGGCGGACCCCTGCCTTCAGGAAGCTCAGTTTTACTCAGAGACAGACACGAAGCATGAGAAATCTACAGCAGGGTGTGCACCGCTCCCTGCAGAGAGCCTGAGAGTCACCTCTTAAGCAGGCCGTTCTTCTCTGTCACATTTCCTTGTTTTGTTTTGTAATTTTTTTTTTTTTAAGATGGAGTCTCACTCTGTCTCAGTGGTGTGATCTCAGCTCATTGCAGCCTCTGCCACCTATGTTCAAGTGATTCTCCTGCCTCAGCCCTCTGAGTTGCTGGGATTACAGGTGTGTGCACTACTATACCTGGCTAATTTTTTGCATTTTTAGTAGAGACAGGGTTTTGCCACTCCAGGCTGGTGTCAAACTCCTGACCTTCAGTGATGCAACTCCTTTGGTCTTCCAAAGTGTTGGGACTACAGGCATGAGCCACCACTCCTGGCCTGTTTTGTAATATTTTACAAACACATAAAAGCCCTTCTTTCTTGCAGGCTGTGCAGAAGATGACCACAGGCTGGGTGTGGCCCACTGCCCATCGTTTACCACTACTGAGCCATACGTTAGGTGGCAAATGCTAGAGAAGGGGCATTGTTGAGATGGTGGGCAGAGGAACCTGTGGTGTGGCCATAGCCAGTGTTGAGAAGGTACAGTCTGAGCAAGAGCCATGGGGCCAGTGTGGGAACAGAGCTGCAGGTGGGGGCACCACTGCACAGAGGCCTGGGAGACAGATGTGCCTGGCCTGTTTTTGAGATGGAGTCTCGTACTCTGTCACCCTGGCTGGAGTGCTGTGGTGTGATCTCAGCTCACTGCAACCTCTGTCAAATTCAAGTGATTCTCCTGCCTCAGCCTCCCAAGTAGCTGGGATTACAAGCATTCATCACCATACCTGGCTAATTTTTGTGTTTTTAGTAGAGACGGGGTTTCACTATATTTGCCAGGCTGGTCTCAGAATCCTGGGCTCCAGAGACTCAGTGCTGGGATTACAGGCATGAGCCACCTTGCCTGGCCTGTATGAATAGCAAGGTGGTGGGGCTGATGTAACTGGGAGGGACTGGGAGGTCCCAAGGCTTGGGTGGTGAGGGGAGGACTCTGGCTTCTGCTCTGACCTAGGAAGGATGTAACACAAATTTCTGCTCCTGCCATCTTGCAGTCAGAATGTAGGCTGAGGAAGGGAAGAGCTCCCAGGGCGGGGTGTTGGCTTGGTTGAAGAATCGCCTGTCTGGTTATTCGCCTACCTGGTGAGTGGGATCTGGTGAGGGTGCCAAACAACTGGATTCAACTGGCAGTGAGGGTGTTGAAGCTGCTTCCTGCCCACAGCTGCAGGGCCTCTGAGCTCCCTAAAAGGTAAGTGAAGCTACCTGTCCCTCCCCCTCACTGGCCCATCAACAACAGAATGTGCAATGTTCCTCTTCCCACTCTGCCCCCACCTGAGCCAAGATCTTCTTAATCATTCAGATCTCACAGGCTTGAGCCTGCTCTACATATTAAGAAAGTTCCAGTCCTCTGCTCAGCTGTAGAAACTTCCTAGACCTGTTGGTCGGGCACACTGGTTCATGCCTGTAATCTCAGCACTTTGGGCAGATCACTTGAGGTCGGGAGTTCCAGCCAGCCTGGCCAACATGGTGAAACCCTGCCTCTACTAAAAATTCAAAAATTAGCCAGGCATGGCAGTGAGTGCATGTAGTTCCAGCTACTCTGGAGGCTGAGACAGGGGAATCACTTAAACCCAGGTGGCAGAGGTCACAGGTAGTCGAGATCATACCACTATACCCAAGTTTGGGAAACAGAATGAGATTCTGTTTCAAAAACCATAACAATTTCCTACACCTTCCAGCTCCTGTCCTTGGCATCCCCACACACAGGCCCTATGCTGCCCAAGACCCGGGGGGCAGATCAGACATGACATCAGACATCTGTGTCCTCAAAATAGGGCAGCTTGTTTCTGTCCAAGCCTCAGCCATCACCTCTACTGTCAGGCCAGCGTCTGTCCTCCTCCACCTCATTATGGGACTTCCTAGAACAAGGACAGACCCGAGAGGCAACCCAATGCTCTCCACGGCAGGGCTCTTCCTGTGGACCTGTGAGCTCCCCCTCTGCAGCCAAAAGGAGCAAGGCTCGGCTAGGCATAGCGACTTGTCCTGTGTGTTCCCTCTAGGAACTACTTAGTGGTGGTGACACTGCCACTGCTGCCTCGGGGGGGGGGGCGGGGATGAGCCCCTGGACATGGCCTGGGTGACCAGCTACCTGGTGGTGTAGAAGCTGCTGCGGCCACTCTGAGAGGTGTCCAAGGCCAACATGCTCTCGTGTTCTACCAGCTCAGATGCCGCCTGCTGCATGATCTCTGAGAGTTCGAGTCCTGCCCTGAGCTGTGCCACCTTCCTCCCTGGGAGCCCCCTGCCCCATGGGCACAGCAGCAGACCATGCAGGGGCAGGTACTGTGGGAGCACATGGAAGCCTACAGAGGCTTGTGGCATCACAGTGCCAGGCCCAGATCTTATTGGACTTCCCAAGGTCTTATGGGACTAGAGCTGAGGCTTCTCATCCTGCTTTTCTCCAGATTATAAGGCCTGGCCCAGCAGTGCAGCCAAGGGTGGTGCTGGGATGACCGGCTCTGGGCTGCTGGGGAGCTTGCATGTGGCTCGGGTGAGTCTGCTAACCTCTGTGGACTCGGCTTCCTCCGCTGTGAAATGCAGGTAATCACGTGGCTCACTCACATGGGTAACGGGCATGTACAGTTCTTAACGCACGAGGGAGCCCCTCATGTCCATGGGCAGCCAAGGTACCCAGGCTTGACAAGGAGCGGTTTATCTTGTGTGGGACTCACAGGGAGGCCTACGGCTCCCTAGAAGCATGGGTGTAGTCAGGTCTAAGCAGCACACTGATTTTTTAGAAAACAGCCTGGTCTTGAAGTTCTGTGTGTGTCACCATGGGCTGCTCTGTGCCCTCAGTTCTGACAGCTGACCACGGCGCTGGTAGTGCCTCCCTTGGGATGCTGACCCTGGCCAACAGGTGTCTGGCTGTGCACGATGGATGGTGCTTTCCCGCCATGGGCACGAGCACCCCCAAGGCACCGCTCAGGGGCCATGCTGGCTGGACGGGTCACACTTGCTCCTTCACAGGCCAGGTCAGCAGGACACTGCTGTCATGTTTGAGGGAGCCATTGGCCATCCACTTAAACAGTCCATGCTTTTCTCTCCGTGGCCTCCCCCACCGCCTCCCCCACCCCCACCCCCACCCCCACCAGTAGCTTCCTTGAGATTAAATGGATGACTGGTATGATTTTTTTTTGAGACTAGATCTCACTCTGTTGTCATGGTTGGAGTGCAGTGGTGCGATCTCGGCTCCCTACACCCTTGACCTCCTGGGTTCAAGTGATCCTCCTGCATCAGCCCCACCAAGTGCTGGGATGGCTTAACGCCACCATGCCTGGCCGATGTGTGAAATTTAAGTGCACCAGTCAGTGGCTTCTAGTTTATTCAGAGCGGTGCATGCCTCACCACAATCGATTTTATAACGTTTTTATCATCCGCAGCTGCCAGCCTGCCTGCTGTGTCCAAGGCTGTGCCTGCTGTGGACATCTGATGTAAACAGAGGTATGACTGTGGCCTCTGAGCCAGGCTTTGTTACTTAGCACAGCAGTTTTGTAGCGGTTCTGGGGACTCCATTCCTCGTTAGGGCTGAATTGGTCCATAGCCCTTCAGCTCATGTCATCCTGAAGCAGGTGAGGGATCGCTGGGCCGCTGGCTGCTGCACAAGGAGAGGGGGACTCTTGGCCTCAGGGCAGGCTAAGCTGGGGCTCTAGGCAGTGGGGTGCCCAGCAGGCATTGGGCTCCCACTGTGGTGGGTGGAGCTGGCTCCACTCACCCTGCCTTTGGGGCTGCTTCTCCCCAGACCATGCCCTGGTTGCCCGAGCCCAGCATGTGGTGACTTTTGACAGCCGGGTGTGGGACCTCAGCACCCAGTGTGGCAGCATCCTGCTGGCCCAAGACTTTGCTCACAACACATTCTCCCTGATGCTGAGTCGGACAGGCTCGGGGCTTACCGCCCTGATTGTGGAGCTGAACCACGTGACCCTCATCTTCTACCCCAGCCTGCAGGTGAGGAGGAGAGGCCCGAGCTTCCCCCGGAGACCTGTGCCTGTGGCAGGTTGCCTGGGGAGATGGCCCTTTCAAACTTGTCCCCTGGCTGGGTCGGCCCTCCTGCCTACCCCCTCTGGTCCACAGGCCTACAGGCTGTACAACTCCTCGCTGCCAGGGGAAAGCTGTCCAGACCTCCAGCCGCTTCTTGCCATGAAAAGGAGGGACGTCCCCAGGATTGAGCTGGCCAGTGAGGATGGGGTCTCCATCTCCTGTGACGTGCCCACCGGCCTCTGCAGCCTGACTCTGGGCCTGTGGCACCACGGTGAGTCTGGGCCCTGGCGGGGTTGGCCCCACCACCGAGATCCTTTTCGGGATGCACCATTCTCAGCTTCCAGTGTGACAGGTCCCCGGGCTGTAGGCAGCTACTGTGGTTGAGATGATGGCACTGAAGTCCAGGGCTTTCTGCCCCCACCCCTGGGATATGTGGCTCCAAGGTGGATTGGCCTTTCTGTGGTCCCTCTGCCAAGGAACATAAAGGGTGGGCCTGGATTCTGGCCACTCGAGCTGAGGCCATGGGGAGGGGATGGGGGCGGGGGGAGACACATGCTGTCCTTAGACCCTGTGCTTTCTCTCCTGCCTTTGATGAGGGTATGGAGCCAGAGCCCTGCTCTGGGAGACTGAGGTGGAGGTGGCAGGATTCTACCACTTCTCAGTGTGCCTCAGGTTTGTCTCTCATACAGGTCCCCAGGGGGAGGATCATGGGCTCTCAGGACCTCCTCAGCTTCCCTCCTCCCCACAGACATATCCGCTGGCCTTCTGGGCACCAACGACAATAAAGCAGGCAATGAGCTGATGTTGCCGGACAGCTCTGTGGCCTGCAGCGTGGAGGAGCTCAGCCTGGCCTGGCAGGTGAGCAGGTGCACCTGCCCTTCCTCCCTCTGGGTGAGGCTCTTGAGGGCTGCTGGCTGCAGAGTCCCAGGAGAGGCAGGTGCCCTGCTGGCTCTGCAGAGGTCTTTGCAGACCCAGGGTTGGGGGAGTCTCCTGCTGAGGCCGATGTAGGTGGGGGAGCCACATGGTCCAGCGGGAGGCCTACATCTTGTGTCTGTCCCGCCAGGTGGATGGTGACTGTAGGGCCGCCGAGACGACTCAGCCAACCTGCCCAGGACAGAGCCCCACCTGCCCGGCCTTCTTCCAGGGCCCTGGCTCCAGCTTGGGGAACTGCTTCTGGGTGGTGAGTGTGAGCCTGGGCCCCGGGACACAGAAAGCCCCTTCCCCAGTCTACCCTGGGGAGTGGCATGGAGGAGGGGCCTCAGATAGAGTGGGTGGGTGGCCCTGATTTCAGGTGGACCCTGCACCATTCCTCAGCCTGTGTGTGCAGGACCCCTGTGGCATTGGGGAGCTCCAGCTTGCCTGCACTCTGGGGACTGCCTACATCCACCTGTATGCCTGCAGCTTCATGTCCCTGACCCCTCCTCCACAGTGCGGTAAGCTGCCCAGCTGGCTGGCACTCTGCCCCCTCCCCCGCCGTCTGCCTTCCAGCTGGAGGGAAAACCCATGTCTCTCTCTTTTCAGGGAGGACAAATAATTGGCATTCAAGGAGCTAAGAGTAGAAATGAAACATTTGCAGCCCGACACAGCTTGGATGTGTGTCCCCTCCAAATCTCATGTTTGTTAGAGGGGGTACCTCCCTCATGGATGGCTTAGCACCCTCTGTTTGGTGAAGCATGACTTCTTGCTCTATTACTTCCCATAAGAGCAGTTTGTTTATAAAGAGCCTGGCCCCTCCTCTCTCTCTTTGCACCCCCTGCTGTTTCTGCCATGATCATAAGCTTCCCGAGGCCTCACCAGAAGCCAAGCAGATGCCGGAGCTGTGCTTCTACAGCCTGTAGAACTGTGAGTTAATTAATTATATCTTTTATTTATGAACCGTCCAGGCTGGAGTGTAGAGGCACAATTTTGCCTCATGTCAACTTCCCCCTCCCAGGTTCAAGCAACACTCCTACCTCAGCCTCCCAAAAATACAGTCAGGTATTTTTGTAGAGATGGTGTTTTGCCGTGTTGGCCAGGTTGGTCCTGACTTCCCGACCTCTGGTGATCCACCTGCCTCGGCCTCCCAAAGTGCTGGGATGACAGGTGTGAGCCACCATGCCCAGCCTCACTGGGAATTTGAATGTACACTCCCATTTAGAGAAAATGCTCAGCCCCTGTTTTTCCTCTGCTCTCATAGTGCAAAAATCATCATCAACACAGAAGATGACTTCTGTGAGCAAATGTGTGGGGGTTTGTCCCCACTACCAGGGTGGACCTCTAATTCAGTTCTAACAGTAGCTACCTTGAGATTCTCTAGCCCATGCTGCATATGATTGCTACAGCCAAAGCCCCACTAAAAGGGCACAGAGAGAGGTCAGTATCAACAAGAGGAGTGGAAAATATGACAAAGGAAGGATGAAATGAGAGGATCCAACACGTCTCAGAGAAATTCCAGGCCGGCTGTGGTGGCTCATCCCTGTAATCCTAGCACTTGGAAGGCCAAGATGAGTGGATCACCTAAGGTCAGGAGTTTGAGACCAACCTGGCCAACATGGTGAAAACCCATCTCTACTAAAAATACAAAAATTAGCCAGGAATGGTGGTATGTGCCTTTAATTCCAGCTACTTGGGAGGCTGAGGCAGGAGGAATGCTTGAACCCAGAAGGTGGAGGTGGCAGTGAGCCAAGATCTTGCCTCTGCACTCCAGGCTGGTGACAGAATGAGAGTCTCTCAATAAAAATTCCAGAATGAAAATAGAGACAGGACCCAGGACCCTTTAGAGTCAGGAGGCACAATCCCCAATACAATAAATCCATCCATACCTAGACCCATCCAAACACAATTGCAGAAAAGACAAAGAAGAGGTCCTAAAAGCTACTGAGGAGGGTGGAAAGAAGGAAGAACATGTTGACAATTGCTTTCCCACCCGCAGCAACAGAAGACAGTGGAGTAAGAGAAAGCAAGCATGAGGTTAGAGATGATCCCCAGCTCAACTATTACTGAATGAAATAACCTCTCAGCACCGATCTGTCTAGAGATCTCTTTACCACAAACGGACACTTTCTCAAGGGACACATGCCCATGCTCATTTACGTACGTCTGTGTCTGCTCTCCTGCTACAGTGGCAGAGTATCTGCAAGGGAGACCACATCTTTGCTCTCTGAAAGACTCAATTAGGAAGATGGAGAGACAAGCTACAGGTTGGGAAAAAACCAATTGATGGTTTACAAACCACCAATCAGACCAAGGACTCATCTATCTCCAGAGACTCATCTCCAGAATGCATAAAGAACTCAAAGCTCAAAAGTAGGCCAGGTACAGTGGCTTACGCTCGTATTTCTAGCACTCTTGGAGGCTGAGGTGAGATGGCTTGAACCCGGGAGGTCAAGGCTACAGTGAGCCATGATTACACTCCTGCACTCCTGGCTGCATGACAGAGTGAGGCCTTGTCTCACAAAAGAAAACCTCCAAAGTAAAAAATGGGAAATAATGCATGAACAATATTTTCACTCCCAATCATAGAGAAACAAAGTAGTGCTACACACCTGAGCTCCGGTGAGTTCCGGCACGGGTTGGTGAGTTGCAGGGACTCTGCAGCATAAAGCGTTAGTTGAACATCCAAATGGCCAGGTTGTTATTTCAGCATCCACTGATGAGTGCATTATAAAAAGCACTGTCCTAGTGCCCAAAAGGTGGTGGCTGATAAGAAAAAAGTGAGGCTCAGGGGCAGGAATCAAGGTCACGGCCTACCAACCAGATCCTCTCGGGAAGCAGCATTCGACTCATGAAGTGCCAAGACAGGAGATGGTGTCGCTCCGGTGGAAGCTTGGACAATCTGGAATCAAGCAGAAGCACTCATTGTTCTGACCGTGTCAATACAAAACCGTCAGCTACTACAGCGATGAACAGAACATCTGGGACTACAGGCAACTCAGAAGATTTACAGCCACAGGGTAACAATGGAGTCTTATCTGCAGTTAAGGTCCTCTGTATTCCTGTTAGGGTTTATGTATTTTTTTGAGACAGAGTCTTGCTCTCTCACTCAGGCTGAAGTGCAGTGGAGCAATCTCAGCTCACTGCAACCTTCTCCTCCCGGGTTCCAGCAATTCTCCTACCTCAGCCTCCTGAGGAGCTGGGATTACAGCCATGTGCCACCACGTCCCGCTAATTTTTGTGTGTTTTTAGTGGAGACGGGGTTGCACCATGTTGGCCAGGATGGTCTCAAACGTCGGACCTCATGATCCATCTGCCTTGACCTCCCAATGTGCTGGGATTCCAGGTGGGAGCCACCGTGTCTGGCCAGCTTTACTTGTTTTAAATCAAGGGCTAAATTCTTCCCCTCTCTTGGACACCGGTGAAGTATTTAAGAAAAGCAGTCACCAATTACAGTTAACATTTGAAGGACAAATTTAAAGGTGGTTATAAGTTACAAAATAAAGGCGTCTTATGAACTCTCATAAGAAAACAAGAATATTAAGACACTTTTTGCTATCTTTTTGGGATAGGGTCTTGCTCTGTCCTCCAGGCTGGAGTACAGTGGTGCAGCCTCCCAAGTAGTTGGGATTACAGGCGTCCACCACCGTGTTTTTGTCTTTTTAGTAGAGACGGGGTTTCACCATGTTGGCCAGGCTGGTCTCAAACTTCTGAGCTCATGTGATCCTTCCACCTGTCACCTGACCAGAGAAATTAAGACATTCTCAGATAAACAAAAGCTGAGACAGTTCATTACATTGGGACCTGTCGTGCAAGAAGTGCTAAAGGGAGTTCTTCAAGTCAAAACAAAAAGATGCTAGGTGGACATTTGAAGCCACATATAAAGACCTGTATTATTGAAATTTTGATTCACATCTCTGATTTTAATTATTTTACTGGATTTAAAAGAGGCGTAACCATAAGCCTATGTTAAATATGTAATTTATTTTAAAAGATTAGGCATGGTGGCGTGCACCTGTAGTCTCGGCTATGGAGGATCACTTCAGTCCAGGGGCTTCAGGTTACAATGAGCTATGACAGTGATACTGCACTCCAGCCTGGGTGACAGAGTGAGACCCTCTCTCTAAAATATAGATATACTTTGTAATGAAAACATAGGACGGGGTAGAGCTGTCGAGGAGTTGAATATTTGGTATGTGATTGAACTTAGTAGTTTAAAATCAATTGCCAAATACATCTTCAGGATGTATTACGTAATCCTCATGGTAATTACAAAGAAAATATCTATAGAATGTACACAAAAGGAAGTAAGAAGGGATTCTAAGTGTATCACGCAAAAAAAAAAAAAAAATTAAACACAAAGGCAGGCAGAAGGAAGGAAATGAGAAAGAAAATAAACCATAAGCCATGCAGAAAACAATCCACAGAGTGGCACCTAAAAGCCCCGTAAATGGGGTGCTGGAGTCCTCCCAGAACAACTGCTCACCTTAGTCCCTGGCTGTGGGCCTCATGGCACAGTCACCCACCAGGCTATTGAGTTTCATCAGATGATAATCTTTAAAAGTGCAAATTATTTCCACAATCTAAAGACAGTAAGAGACTTACACATAGGATGACAAAAAAAGATACTCCATGGAAATGGTAACTGAGAAAAGGAGGGAGGAGCTAGATTAATCTCAGACTAAGTAGACTTAAGGTCAGAAGCTGTTGTGAGAGATAACAACAGTCCATTCACCAAAAAGATGCAACAGTTATAAAGGTATGTGCAACGCACCTCAGAGCTCCTAAATATACAACTCAAACACTGACAGAATGAAAGAAGAAACAGTTCTATGAAACTTGTAGGAAACTTCAACACCTCGCTTTTTTTTTTTTTTTTCCCCCAGACAGAATCTTGATTTCCCAGGCTGGAGTGCAGATGCAACCTCCTGAATTCAAGTGATTCTCGTGCCTCAGCCTCAGAGTAGCTGGGATTACAGGTGTATGCTACCATGCCCAGCTATTTTTAGTAGAGACAGGGATTCACCACATTGGCCAGGCTGATCTTGAACTCCTGACCTCAAGTGATCCACCCACCTTGGCCTCCCAAAGTGCTGGGATTACAGGCATGAGCCTCTGTGCCTGGCCCAATAATTGACTTTCAATAATGGATACAACACCCAGACAGAGGATAAAGAAGGAAACAGAGAGCTTGAACGATACTACAGACAAATTGGACCTACCAGACACACACAGATGAGTTCACCCAAGAGCAGAATACACATTCTTCAAAGTACATGTGGAACGTTCTCTGGGAAAGGTCATACATTAGGCCTGAAAGCAAGATTTAATACATTTTAAAGGACTGAATTCATAACGGCAGAATGAAAACTGGAATATTCACAAATCTATGGGAACTCGACAACAACTATGAATCAAAGAAAAATAAGGAAAATTATAAAGTATTTTGAGACAAAACAATGTATCAAATCTGTGGGATGCAGCAAAAGCAGTGCTATGAGGGAAATTTATAGCTGTACATGCTTACATTAAAAAAAAAAAAAAAAAAAAAAAAAAAAAAAAAAAAAAAAAAAAAAAGCTGGCTCTAGGTAGTGGCTCACATCTGTAATCCCAGCACTCTGGGAGGCCGAGACAGTCAGATAACCTGATGTCAGGAGTTCAAGACCAGCCTGGCTAACATGGGCACCCCATCTTTACTCAAATCATAAAATTAGCCAGGGGTGGTGGCAAGCACCTGTAATCTCAGCTACTTGGGAGGCTGAGGCAGGAGAATCATTTGAACCCATGAGGAGGAGGTTGCAGTGAGCCAAGATTGTACCACTACACTCCGGCTTGGGAGAGACAGCTAGACTCCATTTCCCCCCACCCCCACACACACACAAAAGCAGCAGTAGCCAGGCATAGTGACACTGTTCTATAATCCCATCTACTTGGAAGGCTGAGGCCAGGAGATTGCTTGAACCCAGGAGTTTGAGACTAACTCAGCAAGTGGCAAGACCCTCTCTCAAATAAAAGAAAAAGGAAAAAGCTCTCAAACCGCAATCCTAACTTTGTACCTTCAGTTTTTAGGAAGAGAAGAACAGCCTAAACCCAAAGTAGGACAAGGAAGGCAATACTTAAGGTTAGAACAGAAATAAATGAAATAGAAGATGAATCAGTGACCAAAAACTTGACAAGAAAGTACAAGAACAGATGGCTTCATGGGTGACTTGTACCAAACATTTACAGAATCAATACCAATCCTGCTCATCTTCTTCCAAATTACGGAGGAAAGAATACCTCCAAACTCATTCTGTGAGGCCAGCATTACTGATACCAAAGACAGACAAAGCAGCAGAAGAAAACACACCACAATTCCTGATCAATACAGATGCAAAAGTGCTCAAGAAATTACTAATGAGAATTCAACAGCATCATAGAAAGATTACATAACATGATCAAATAAGATGTATTCCTGGAATGGAAAGGTGGTTACCATATAAACATTAGGGTAAGAGACCACATTAACAGAATGAAGGAAAGAAAACACATGATAATTTGTTTCAATTAGTACAGGAAAAGCAGTTAATGAAGTTTAATATCCTTTCATGATTAAAAACATACTGACTAGAAATTAAAACAACCTCAACCTAATAAAAGTCATATGAACAACCTCCAGCTAGTATCATTCTCAATGATGAGAGACAAAGTTTTCCAAGAGGAGGAATAAAAATAGTGATGCCTGCTTTCATAATACTGGAAATCCTAGCCAGAGCTACTAAAAAAGAAAGAAAAAAGAAAAGGCATCAAAACTGGAAAGGAAGAAGTGAAATTTTCTCTGTTAACAAATGACATGAACTTCTTTGTAGAAAATCCTGAAGGCTGCACAAAATAAACTGTTAGAACTAATAATTTGTTCAAGATTCAGAATTATGAAATCAACACACAGGAGTCAGTTGCATTTCTACACACTAACAGTCGATGATCCAAGAAGGAAATTAAGAAAACCATTCCTGCTGGCTTGGTTGTGGAAGCCTAGTCCCAGCTACTTGGGAGGCTGAGGTAGGAAAATCCCTGGAGCCTGGGAGGTCAATTCTGTCAGTTTTTATAACGATTATGCCTGTGAATAGCCAACGTACCCTAGCCTGGGCAATATAGTGAGATACTATCTTAAAAAAAAAAAAAGTCAGTTTACAATAGCATCAAAAAGAATAAAACAGGAATAAACTCAAGCAGGAGGCAAAGACTTTGGAAGGATTTTGAGTTCCAGAGACCGGTTGTGTAACAAATGTAAAGGCATCTCGTACTTATGTATTATAAGGCTTAGTTTCCTTAAGATGTCAATATGACTCAAAGTGATCTACAGGTTTAGTTTAATTGCTCTCAAAATCTCAGTGACTTTTTTTCTTCAATTATAGAAAAATCCATCCTTATAAATTGTGTAAAGTTTATATACAATTTCAAGAGATCCCAAATGGCCAAAGCAATCTTGAAAAAGTAACAAAGTTGGAAGTCTTTTATTTCTCAATTTCAAAATGTATTATTAAAAGCTACAGTGGGCTGGGCATGGTGGCTCAAGCCTGTAATCCCAGCACTTTGGGAGGCCAAGGTGGGCCAAGATGATGAAACCTCATCTCTGCTAAAAATACAAAAATTAGCCAGGTGTGGTGGCACACGCCTGTGGTCCCAGCTACTCAGGAGGCTGAGGCAGAAGAATCCCTTGAACCCAGGAGGCAGAGGTTGCAGTGAGCCGAGATTGCGCCACTGCACTCCAGCCTGGTGACAGAGCAAGACTCTCTCTCAGAAAAAAGAAAAAAAAAGAAAGCAAGTTACAGTGGTCAAAAGTGTGGTATGACAGTAAAGACATACAGAGAGACCAGTGGAATGGAATACAGAGTGCAAAAGAAAACCCTTACACATATGGTCAAATGAGTTCAATAAAGATGCCAAGATTTTTCAATCAGGGAAGGAATAGTCTTTCAACAAATGGTGTGGGAAAACTAGATATCCACATGCAAAAGAATGAAGTTAAAGCCTTACCTTATATCATGTTAAAAACAAACAAACAAAAAAACACCTCAATAATGAATCAAAGACCCAAGTGTAAGATCTGAAGCTGTACAATTCTTGCTTTTTTGAGACAGAGTCTCACTCTGACACTGAGGCTGGAGTGCAGTGGCGTGATCTTGGCTAACTGCAACCTCCGGCTCCCGGGTTCAAGCAGTTCTCTGCCTCAGCCTGACAATAGCTGGGATTACAGGTGCCCATCACCACACCTAGATAATTTTTGTATTTTTAGTAGAGACAGGGCATCTTGGTCGGGCTGGTCTTGAACACCTGACCTCATGATTCACCCCCTTTGGCCTCCCAATGTGCTGGGATTATAGGTGGGAGCCACTGTTCCCAGCTGACGACTCTTAAAACATAGAAGGAGAGCTTCCTTTGGCAATGATTTCTTGCATATGACACCAAAGGCCCAAACAACAAAAGGAAAAGTAGACAAATTGGATTGCTTCAAAGAATACTATTAACAGAGTAAAAAGGCAACCTGCAGAATGATAGGACAGAGGTGCAAATTACGTGTGACTGAGTTCCCATCTAGAATAGATAAATCACTCTCACAATGCAACAACAAAACCCAACTAAGGCAGTTCAAAGATGCGCAAAGGATGTGAATAGACAGTCCACCAAATAAGAGATGCAAATGGCCATTCGGTACATAAAAAGATGCTCACCATTACTATTAGGGAAACAAACCAAAACCATGGGGAGAGGCTGGGCGTGGTGGCTCAGGCCTGTAATCCCAGCACTCTGAAAGGCTGAGGTGGGCAGATCACTTGAGGTCAGAAGTTTGAGACAAGCCTGGCAGACACAGTAACACCACATCTCTACTAAAAATAGAAAAATTAGCTGGGTGTGGTGCCATGTGCCTGAAGTCCCAGATGCTCAGGAGGCTGAGGCAGTAGAATTTCTTCAACCTGGGAGGTGGAGGTTGCAGTGAGCCAAGATTGCACCACTGCACTGCAGCCTGGGTGACAGAGCAAGACTCCACCTCAAAAAAAGAAACATAAGAAGACCTACATGGAGAGGCCACCTCAGACTCATTAAGATTACTGTAATCCATACAGAAAATAAAGTGTTAGCGAGGATGTTGAGTGGTTGGCAGCCTTGCGTACTCTTACTGGGAGTTTAAAATGGAGCTGTAGCTATGGAAAACAGTGTTTAAACTTTTCATCAAAAAGTTAAAAACAGGCCAGGCGTGGTGGCACACACTTGTAATCCCAGCACGTTGCGAGGCCGGGGCAGGAGGCTAGGAGTTGAGGCCAGGAGCTCAAGACCAGTCTGGCCAACATGGTGAAACGCATCTCTACTAAAAACACGAAAACTCACCTGGCATGGTGGTGTAGGCCTGTAATCCCAGCTACTCGGGAGGCTGAGGGGTAAGAATCACTTGAACCCAGGAGGCAGAGGTTGCAGAGAGCCAAGATTGCACCACTGCATTCCACCCTGGGTGACAGAGTGAGAGACTGTCTCAAAACAGAGGATTACCATATAATCCAGCATTTCCACTTCTGGGTATGTACCCCCTGCAATTCAAAGGGCTGCACACATTTATACACTGATGTTCATAGCAGCGTTGTTGAGAGCAAATTCTGACATGTGTGAGAAATCATATTGTTTGCTGAGAAATCCTATTGAGATCAGCAGCAAGAAATATCAAGTCAGCCCCCCAAAGCGGAAAACTGCCCCCAAAGGAGCAAACTGCTCAAAGCATGATAAAACAGCATCCAATATAATTATGTCTCATGCCAGATGAATGAGTTCTTTGAACACAGGATGTGTGACCCTTTCCTTTGTTCCCTCGTAAAAAGCATTTTCTAGTTCATCTTTAACCTATAGTAAACACACACTAGCTGCCTGGTTAGTTTACCTTTAACCAATGAAAGAACACAGAGCATCTGCTTGTAAAACTTGTCACTGGAAAGTCAATAAATAAATACATAGGTCAGAGTCTGGTCTGGACTCTCAGCTGGAAAGGCTGTGAAACCCCTGGTGCTCCACTCTGAACCCACCTTTTGCTATCTCTGTGTCTGTTTCTTAATTCCTTCAGTGCCGCATGACTGGGGGTCTCCAAGGCTGAGCTGGCCTCAGCACAGCGTTATTCATAGGAGCTGCAAGATAGCAGCAACGCAAGTGCCCACCAACGGATAAACAAATGTGCTCTCTCCATACAGTCAAACATTATTCAGCCTTAAAAAGGAAGGAAATTCTGACGCATGCTAGCACACAGATGAACCTTGAGGATGTTATGCAAAGTGAAATAAGCCAGTCACAAAAAGAGAAATACTGTATGATTCCACTTATGGGAAGGATCTAGAGTAATCAGATTCACAGAGACAGAAAGTAGAGTGGTGGCAGCCAGAAGCTGGGAGAGCCAGTAATGGCTTATTGAATGGGGACAGAGTTTCAGTTCAGTTCAGGATTTAGTGAGTTTCAGAGTTTGGATGCACAAAAATATGAATGTACTTACACCGGTGTACTTTCAATGGTTGTGGTAGATTTTTTGTGTTTTACCACATTGAAAATTTTTGACATTGGAAATGTGTATTTATTGAGCACCTCCATGCTGGGCATGATGATAGGATTATGGACACCGTAGTTATAAAAAACACTCTTAGGGAGGTACAATTCTAAGTGTAAACACTA
This sequence comes from Saimiri boliviensis, assembly GCF_048565385.1. Taxonomy (NCBI): domain Eukaryota; kingdom Metazoa; phylum Chordata; class Mammalia; order Primates; family Cebidae; genus Saimiri; species Saimiri boliviensis. Next base: position 63,879,818 of record NC_133455.1, read on the forward strand.
GCACAGACAGACAATAATAGATACCGACCTACAGGACTCAGATAGTAGACTTATTAGACAGAGATCATAGATTTCAGCAGGGAACCAGAAATTATTAAAATTACTAATCACTAAATTTATAGTGTAGTAATTTAGGCAATCAGCTAATTTACTAATTACTGAAAATTACATACTGAAAAAGAACCAGAATGTAGTAGAAAGAGATGGCAGAAAAGGCCACCTAAAGCTCATCTTTTAGACATTGCTCTTAGCAAATGAGGGATAGAAGGGCACTTCCTGGCCAGGCGTGGTGGCTCATGCCTGTAGTCCCAGCCACTCAGGAGGCTGAGGCAGGGGAGCCACTTGAACCCAGCAGGCAGAGGTTGCAGGGAGCTGATACTGTGCCACTGCACTCCAGCCTGGGCAACAGAGCGAGACTCCATCTCAAAAAAAATAAATAGCAGGATGCGATGGCTCACACCCGTCATCTCAGCACTTTGGGAAGCCAAGGCGGGTGGATCACTTGAGGACAAGAGTTGGAAACCAGCCTGGCCATACCCTGTCTCTAATAAAGATAGAAAAATTAGCTGGGTGTGGTGGCAGGCATCTGTAATCTCAGCTGCTCAGGAGGCTGAGGTAGAATTGCCTGATCCCGGAGACAGAGGTTGCAGTGAGCCACTGCACTCCAGCCTGGGTGACAGGGTGAGACTCCATCTCAAAAAAATTAAATTAATCCCATCTTTTAAACAGTTCTCCTAGCAGATGAGGGATACAAGAGCCCTTCCTTACCGTGGTAGCTCTGAGTGTCCAGTCTGTGCCCTTCACCACCACACCTAATGGGGAAACCGTAGAGCAGCCTCCACTGCAAGCTGTACTGAAGATCCCACCCACACAGTGAGAGTTCCCTTTAGCCTGCACTTTGGGTTGCACGCATCCCGAGCTCTCAATGCATCATGTGCTAAGCTTCCACCCTCCCCTGGGCTGGGAAGTATGTCTTGGTCTTCTTTCTACAGGGTGCTGGTGGCAGAGGCTGACATGGAGTGAGTGCTCCATAGACGCTTGTTCAGTTTCCTAGGAACTCAGCAAGCTGGGCCTAACACCACTGCCTGCAAAGGCCTGGCAGGTGTAGGGACTCATCGACCCCTGCCTGCTGCTCTTACAGAAAGAGGAGAGAAAAATGGGTGGGAGTGGATGGAGAGTTGTCCTTTTAGTAATGAGGGCCAGGAGCTGTCACAGGGGCCCCAACATAATTGATCTCAGGAAACAGCAGGGGCCCCTCTCCTCTGGGGCCCATCACCTGGCCTTACTTCTCTTGTCACTTCTTTTCAGATTGAGATTTCATCTAAGCCAGCACTAGGCTGCCAAAGACTTCAAACTCCTTCACCTTCTACTCTAATTCCAGCTCCTTGACAAGGGCAAGATTCTTGCCTGGGACAGAATAACCAGCATGGGATGCCAGGAAACTCAAAATCACACGTTCTTCAAATGCAGGGAAGAAGGGCTGTTTGCCATTGTGCTCAAAATACTTCTGAGGACATGAAACTCTCCCACCGGCCTGGGTAATTTTCCCCTTTCCACTGTAATCCAAGAGACAGCATGGCCAGCGAGTCTCAGCGCTGCAGAGAGAGCTCTACCGGCTCCTGTTCATGCCCAAGGTATTTATTAACTTATTCAACAGCCATGTGGGAAGCACTGCTTCAGAACGCTGACTGTGCTCAGGGGGACACAAAGTCAGGTTCTCAGCTGCCTGGTCGTGGCTTTCCCTGCCTGACCCAGGGGTCTCCTGAGGTAGGAGCTTTTATGAGGGGAACTGATAGCTCTTCAGAAGCCTGATAGAGAACTGCGATCTGGGGTAGACACACAAGGACTGAAGGCTTTCAAGGGCCTCTGTTTCGGTAGGGGCACCTGTGAACTAAGGCTCCCAGGCTAGAGCATTCAAAGTTTTTCTGCTTTCTTTTGGAACATAACTTTTCCTTTGAGTTTTCAACTGAAGAATAAACCTACCAGAATCCAAGAATGTGTATCTGGATTGCTGGGGCTGATCAACTCAGGAGATGGGGAGATGTGGGCATTTATGTAATCTTCTCACCGATAGGGGGAGCCCTCTTTAGTCTGAGCATTTGGTAGTAGATTGCAGGGTCCAGATTCCAGAGCAAAGGGCCAGGTGTCAGCCACAGGGACCGAGGCAAGCTGAAGGCCAGATGCCAGACTTGGCTGTCCCTGGCCTCCACACCCATGAATCCCTGGTGCACAGGAGGTGCTAGATGAAGTTCAGAAGAAAGAACTCCAGGGTAAATGGGAATGAGCAGGTTGGTCCTTCACATTCCCATTCTGCAGGAAAGAGAAGGGAGGGTGGCTGGGATCTGAGTGTTTGCTATGGTTACAGCCTGAAGACCCCGGAGCTCAGGCACTGCTCCAAGTGCCTGGAAAGATGTTTGGTCTTAAGCCTTACAATAGTCCAAGGAGGAATGGATGATCTCCTTAATGAGGGAAGAAACAAAGGCTCAGAGAGTTGAGGGGAATCCCCAAAGTTAATATAACCTACAAATGGCCAGGATGGTGCTGATGTGGGCCTGTCTGCCTCCCAATGCTGTCCAAGCTCAATCACACCCCCACCACTTCTGCTCTTGTAGTAATAGCCTTATGCCACATATTCTACCAGTTACTTTATGAAAGAAAGTCAAGTAAACTTTAGCCATATCCCAAGCCATAATAGGTAGCTCCTGTTCAAAATACCCTGTAAATCAGGTCATGCAAGATCAGAAATGCACTCACAACTGTCACAGGTGCTGTGCTGGCCACTGTTTTGGGGAACTCAGCCTAGGAATATGAGTGAAGAGATAACTCACAAAGAAAAGCAAATCACTGGCGTGCAGGGGGCCCTGAGCAATTCAGAGTCAGATACAACTAGGGTGTGCAGCCACCTGACCTGCTGGTTTCCCAATATGCTTAGTGGATCCATGATGTGAGGTCCACAAAGGAAATGCAGAAGCCTTCCCTTCCTGCCTCCCACACTCTGTGGGTCAAGTATTTACCAAAAACACAGCAGTGGACCGGACACCAGCAGAGATACAAAGAGGGAAAAGCAGTTTTCCCTTCACAAGGCAGGTTGGACAACATCAATATTTTGCAGTTAGGAGGTACGGGCGGAGTGTGTGTGCATGCCCAGAATTTAAAGACAAACAGATGGGAGAGGGAATGATTCCAGCAGAAAGACAAAAATATTCATATCGACAATGTACACTGAATTGCAGCCTAGACAACATAGCAAGTCTCTGTCTCTACAAAAAATTTAAAAATTAGACAGGCATGGTGGCACATGCCTGTAGAGTCAGCTACCCAGGAGACTGAGGTGGGAGGATCACTTCAGCCCAGGAGTTTAAAATTACAATAATGTGTGGTCACATCACTGCACCAGCCGGGGCATCAGAGCAAGGCCGTATCTCTAAAACAAAACAAGGTAAGACATTTACATAAAAATCAATGTATGAAAATCCCAAATAATATATTAGCAAATAAACCCCACTGGGGCTTTTAAAAAACTTACCTAAACCAAGAGAAACTTGTACAGTGTGAAAAGGATGGCTCAAAATTAAAACATCTTCCCATTTCATTTATATTAGTATGTTGAAAATCATAATCACCATAGATGTTCAAAAGGCATTTGACTACAAAATTTATAAAAGAAACTTATCAGATTAGAAAGAAGGATACTTCCTTAAATTACACACAATAAAAAAAATTACACCCAGATACACACCCATCAAGGCAAAGCCCAGCATCATTTGTAAGCGATGGAAGCAAGAGAAGCTTCCATCAACCTTTGGAACGAAGGAATGCTCTCTGTTACCACTGTTATTTTGGAGGCCCGAGCTGACGCAACCAGGCAAGGAGCAAAGTAAGACATTAAAGAAAAAAGCAGAAGGTGAAATAGTTATATTTACTCTGAAAAGTAAATATAACTACTTAAGAAAATAAGAGAGGACAGAAACAGATATAAAAACATTTCATGCTCATGGTCAGGAGGAATCGATATTGTGAAAATGGCCATACTGCCCAAAATAATTTACATAGTCAATGCTATCCCCATAAGCTACCAATGACTTTCTTCACAGAATTGGAAAATAAACACCTTAAGCTTTATACGGAACCAAAAGAGAACCTACATAGCCAAGACAATCCTAAGCACACAATTATGGAGACATCATACTACCTGACTTCAAACGGTACTACAAGGCCACAGTAATAAAAACACCGTGGTACTGGTACCAAAACAGATCTGTAGACCAACGGGACAGAACAGAGGCCTCGAAAGTAACACCACACAGCTACAACTGTCTGATCTTTGACGAACCTGACAAAAACAAGCCATGGGGAAAGGATACCCTAGGTAACAAATGGTGTCGGAAAACTGGCTAGCCACATGCAGAAAGCTGAAACTGGATCCCTTCCTTGCACCTTATATAAAAATCAACTCCGGATGGATTCAAGATTTAAACATAAGACCTAACACCGTAAAAAACCTAGGCAGTACCGTTCTGGACATAAGCATAGGCAAGGACTTCATGACTAAAACAGCAAAAGCAATGGCAACAGAAGCCAAAACAGACAAATGAGATCTAAACTTAAGAACTTCTGCACAGCAAAAGAAATTAGCATTAGAGTGAACTGGCAACCGAAAGAATGGGCAAAAAATTTTGTGACAGAGATGAAGAGACACTTTTCAAAAGAAGACATTCATGCAGCCAACAAACATGAAAAAAAAGCTCATCATCACTGATAACTAGAGAAATGCATATCAAAACCACTTTGAGGTACCATCTCATGCCAATTAGAATGGCAATCATTAAAAAATCTGGAGACGACAGATGCTGGAGACAATGTGGAGAAACAGGAATGCTTTTACACTGCTGTTGAGAGTGTAAATTGTTCAACCATTGTGGAAGACAGTGTGGTGATTCCTTCAGGATCTAGAAATAGAAATATTGTCAGACCCAGGAATCCCATTATTAGATATGTACCCAAAGGATTATAACACTTTCAATTATAAAGACACGTGTACACGTATGTTTATTGTGGCGCTGTTTACCATAGCAAAGACTTTGAACTAACCCAAATGCCCATCCTAGATAGACTGGACAAGGAAAATATGTCACATATACACCATGGAATACTGTGCAGCCATAAAAAATAACTTCATGTCCTTTGCTGGAACATGGATGAAGCTGAAAACCATCATTCTCAGCAAACTGACACAAGAACAGAAAACCCGACATTGCATGTTCTCACTCATAAGTGGGTGCTGAATAATGAGAAGACACAGACACAGGTGGGGGAACATCACACACTGGGGCCCAGGGGCTGAGGGGCTAGGGGAGGAATAGCAGGGGGTGGGCGAAATGGGGAGGGATAGCATTAGGAGAAATACCTAATGTAGATGACGGGGCAATGGATGAAGTAACAACCACCATGGCATGTGTATACCTATTGAACAAGCCTACATGATCTCCACATGTATTGCAGAACTTAAAACATAATATTTTTTTCTAAAATATAAGTGGATGGTGAACAATGAGACCACGTGGACACAGGGAGGGGAACATCCCACACTGGGGCTTGTGGGTGGTGGGGGAGGGGTGGGGAGGAACAGGCAGGGGTGGGGGGATTGGGAAGGGATAACACGAGAAATACCTAGTGTAGTTGATGGGAGGATCAGATGCAGCAAAGCACCAAGACGTGTGGATACCTATGTAACAAAAATGCACGTTCTGCACATGTACCCCGGAAATTAAAGTGTAATAATAGTATTTCTTTCTCTTCTACCTTCGTGGAGAAGTTTTCTTGGTTGGGGGGAGGTTTCGTTTTCAATTATGTGTCTCTAACACCTCCCAGTCTCAGTGAGAATGTTAAACATATATACATATATACATATATATGCATATGTATATGCATATATATAATATATATGTATATAAACATCTTCCATATTAATACTTTATCTCTTCATCTGTATTAGTCCAATTTGCATTGCTGTAATAAAGGGATACCTGAGGCTGGGTAATTTATAGGGAAATGAGGGTGATTAGACTCATGGTTGTGCAGACTGTCCAAGAAGCATGGCACCAGCATCTGCTTCTTGTGAGACCTCAGGGAGCTGACAACCATGGCAGAAGGCAAAGGGGAGCTGGCACCTAACATAGTGAGAGAGGAAGCAAGAGAGAGACGGGGGCAGTATCACACTGTAACAACCAGATCTCAGTGAGTGAAGGGAGCAGGAATTCAGCCATTACCGTGAGGAGGGCACCAAGCCATTCATGAAGGATCTGCCCGATGAGCCAACACCTCCCTCCCAGCAGGCCCTACCTCCAACACTGGGGATCACATTTCAACATGAGACTTGAAGGGCCCAAACATTCAAACGATATCACCATCTCTGTTACTACTGTATCTCCACAGATAATGAGGGGTTCTGTTAGACTTCATTACATCTTAATTCTGCTGCCCATATCAGATAAACAATGGTAGGCTGGTAATGAGGAATCAGAAGTAGAGGCCAAAAGTGGTTTTACTCAGATGGCCATAGCATCATTTTAAATGTTTGGAAAAATTAGATTTCTTGGGTTAGTGCACTGATTAGTGGAAAATGCCCTGTGCTTGCAGTTGGAAGAATGTGGATCTGAACTCCGTTCCACCACTGACTCTCTCTGTGAGTCTTACCAGTCTCCTAACTTCACCCTGAAGCCCAATCTCCTCATCTGAAAACATCTCTTGTTTCTTCTAGGGTCACTGAGAGACCAGATGAAATATTACAGGTGTGCTTTGCGTGATGAACACTTGTACCCTAGTGTTTTCTTAGGATTCACTAACCTTGCCATCTAAAGGGACTGTGACATTTACCAGCTAGTTTCCAAAGGGGCTTACTCCTAAAGGAAAGGAAAACTGATCTTTCCATTTCCAGTTCATCTGTCCATTCTTCTACTCCTTTAATCTTCTTCATAAAGACTTTCTTGCCTTTCAGCATTATATTCTATCTTTAATAACATAGGACATGGTGCTCACAGTTTTGCACATTTAATTTGTTCTGCATTGGGGGTTATGGTTCCTAAGGGGGATGCCCTATCAAGTTACCCTGTCTTTTCAGCTAAAGAATTCAAGGTGTTTATAAACTGAGGAAATACAACGACTTCAAGTGGAAAATAAAATGAGGAATAACTGCATACTACAAGATAGCAGTGCAATTTAGAGCTAGAACAGGCCTAGTGTGTTCTAAATCTAGCATCAACACATTTTATGTTATAAATATGGATTTTAAGTAAAAAACCAAGCTTTCTGTTGTGATTTATTTATTTAGGTTTCTCTCTAATTTGGTTGAGGTCTCTCTTTAAAGGAGGCCAGAAGCCAGCCCATCTCCAGGAGAGCCCTGGCCAGGAGGAAAGGCAGGCTCTGGGGTGTCAGTCAGGTAAGGCACAAGGAGGAGGCAATACCAAAACACAGGAACAGAAGAAATCTCTAACTTACCCATCCTGGAGAAGGTCGGGGAGCGTCTGGAGCCCGAGGGGCAGTCTGAAGGCCGTGAGGAACCAGAGAGCAGAGGGAGGGCCTGAAGCTTTCTTCTCGGCCTTTCCCGTGAGGGTGTGGCTTTGCTGATTTAAGAGAACACGTGGAGCTGGGCTTATTTACAGGGCTCTGGTGTCGACCATTAGGTTTTATCATGACCAGCAGCTGTGTGATGGGTGGGTTCTGACTCAGCGGGATGAAGAACAAATGGGCCACATCACGACCACTCGGGGAGCGGGAGGGTTACCCAGATCGGAGGGGATACAGTGAGACTGGCCTTCAGACAACTTAGGCCAGGTCTGAAAATGGATGCTGAGGCAGCAACTATTAAACACATTGATGGCAGCTTTCCCCGAAACCTGGCTTTTAAATCATTTATATTACACATGAACAAAAACTAAACTGAAAAGATTTGGAAACAACCCCTTTGGTTTGCACTAATAAGCGGGAATCAAGTCTCTAGGTTGTCCTATTTTAAGTCAAATGACAATGTTATTTAAGTTCTCCTATTCGTAGGTTCTCCTATTATAAGTAAAATGACGATGTCATTTCATCTTAAAGCTAAGATATGAAAATAGAGAGGGAAATATGTAGCCCTTTACCTGAGGTGTCAAAGTGTTTCTGTTCATAAAGGCCGTTTTAAGTTTTAGTTTCAGATTTATCTTGTTACTTTAGTGCAGTCTAGGTGAAAATATTCTTTTGAGGCTGTAAGACACATGTTCCCATTTGGAAAAAAGATATTTCATTGACCATATATGTTTCTGCTATGATTGTCGAGTGTTTCTTTTATCTAGAGGTTTATATTGCTAAAGAAGTTGCCTATGGTTACAGTTTGCAGCCAACAAGTTACCCTGAATTAGCAAAGGTGGCTCTTGCTATAGGAATGCTGTGGCGTGAGGCTTAACCATAGTTCTCATATTGTGGTTCCCGAACCAGCAGCATCAGTTGTGTCTGAGAACTTATTAGAAATGCAAATTCTCAGACCCCACCCAGACCTACTGAATAAGAAACTCTGAGTGGAAACCAGCAATCTGTGGCCCAACGAGCCCTACAGGTGATTCTGGACTGCACTAGAGAGCCATCAATTTAATGTTACAGAAACCCCTTTAGGGTTTCTGTAGCACATTGCTTCAGTAATATAAATGTCGACTTTATTTTACTTAATGGCATATGTGATATAAATGGTATATTCATGTCATATAAATGACTATAAATGGTAGCACATTACTTAAATAATATAAATGGTCAACATTTTAAAATTCTTTTAGCTGGTACTGAAAACCACTATCCTGTTTAACAAGGGTTCAGCCTAACAACAGTGGTGGTCATCACAATTCACAGTTTTGGCCAGTTGGTCCTGTTCATAGGCACAGTCAGTGATTCACCCAGAGGACTCACAATGAGTTGCAAACACGTCCCTTCTGCAGAGCTCAGACCGGGATGCCTTTTGAGGTGCTAACTGGCAAAAAAATTTAAATGTCGTTGCGATTTAACCTGCCCTCATCTTCACCCTCATTCTGGGTCTTTGCTTTCCTTGAAACAGTCGCTTTCTCCGTGACCTTATTTATCCTCTCTCACTGTGTGCCCTTCCTCAAACTTGCAGAGAATCCACAAGATTCAGTAATCACCTTCTGAAGGTAGTTTCAGAACTGACTGCTCTCTTAACTCTATCTTCGTAAACACAGTCACTTAGATGTCCTCCTGTTAACATCAGCACAAATAAATAAAACTGAATGTGTGCCTCACATCAGCTTCCTATCTGAGCGTCCACATTTTTGTCAGTGGGAGGTTGCACAGATCTACAAGTAACCGTGATTTCCCTTTCTCCTTTGCTGGCTTGACCCTGGAATGAGCTATAGATTTTCATACTATATATCATATTTATCCATTTCTCCATTACTGTATGTAGAATGTAAACACCGGAAATGGGAAACTGTTTTCCAAAAGGCCTTCTTCTGTCCCTTTCTCATTCCCTCCCTCTCTCTCTCCTTTCTTCCCTTTCTCTTAATTCCGTCCTTTTTTCCTTCTCTCCTCCTTTCTTTCCTCCCCTTCCTTCCACAAACAGACGGCAAAAGAAATGATTTAGCTCCTCTCCTTCTAGGCGTCCCACTGACTAAGAGCAGCCTTTGCATTCTTGAGCCTCAAAGTTCTCCACGTTCTGCTGACAATCTACTTCTTTCATCTCCCCTCCATCCACTTCCTGTATTGACTCTTATTGGGTCTCAAACTCAGACACACCGAAAAGCCTGATTGAAAGAGATATTTGAGCCCAAATCCTAGGGTTTCTGACACAGTAGTTTCATGGTAAATCCCAAGATTTAACATTTCTGAAAAGTTTTCATGTGCTACAGATAGAATGTTGGTATCTCCCACAAATTCTTATGTCCGAGTCCTAACCCCACAGTGTGTCTGTATTTAGAGATGGGGTCTCTAAGGAAGTCAGTCAAGTTAAATGAAGTCATAGGGTTGGGCCCTGGCCTGATGAGATTAGTGTCCTTATAAAATAAGGTGTTCTTATAAAATAAAACACCAGAGAAAGGAAAGGAAAGAAGAAAGAAAATGAAAGGAAAGGAAAGCAAAATCAGATGTGGGTGTAATGCGCACTAGCATGAGCAGGGGTGCGGTGGTGGTGGCGGATAAGATAATCAGGGAAGCCTTCTCTGTGAATGTGATAGAAGTGAGGGATGAGCCCTGGGAACTAATTTGAAGTTTCTTCAAACGGTTGCAAGTAGATTTACCGTATGACTCAGTGATTCCATTCCTAGCTATATGCCCCAAAGACCTGAAAACAGGTGTTCAAACAAAAACTTGTATGCTCTTTAAATGTGTCAAGATCATAAATATGCAGGAAAGTCTTGGAAACAGTGTCAGGAAAACTGGATCAGAATGAAAAAACATATTTTACTCCCAAGCGGGGCAAGAGGTAAAAGTTAAATGAGTTTGTGAACTGAATTATCATGTAGGAACCATGCTGATTTCTTGATCTAGGGGTTATGCGGTGGTAACCTAGGAGAGTTTCCACACTTTGGATAAAATATACCGGAGTATTTTGTGGGATGTTGCAAATCTGGCACAGCAATAACTGGTGGGGACTCTAAGAAAAGAAACAGGTTATATTTTGCACTGCTACTGGAAGTTTCCTAGAAGTATGACATTATTAAAAAGTAAATTACTTTTTAAAACAACCATATCAATACTATGCCAGAAAAGCAGAGACGTCACCAAAATCCACTATAGAGGCTACTCTTCATCCAAAGCTGTGAACCCTTATAAAAGCCTCAATGTCAACCAACTCCACTTAGTAGATATTATTATACTTATTAGTATTAGAGGCTGCTGTGTGGACACATTAGTTTTACTGCACAGTGTGGATATTAGTGTTAGGGCATAGTGTACATATTATATTGGTGTTGGAGAACAGTGCAGATATTACATTAACATCAGGGAACCATATGGATAGTATTACATTAGCATTAGAAGCAACAGTGTGGATATCAGATTAGCGTTAGAATATTATATTGGTGTGGATATTATGTTGGTGTTAGGGTACGGTATGGATATCATAGTAATGTTAGGGCACGGTGTGATTATTATATTAGAGGCCACTGTGAGAACATATCTTAGCAGCCACTGTGTCTGGATATTGACAATGATATCAGGATGTAGTCGTAATGATGGGATTTGGGGATTTCATTTTTCTAGATGAATTTCTTCCTTTGCTGAGTACTCTAAAGACTCTCTTCTCTGCACTCAGGGCCGTCGAAAGGAAGCTTTTTACTCACCAATGAACAAGACTTAGTTGACACCACCGTCGTGCTGCCCCGAGGAAGTCTTCGGGCACCTCAGAGGGAAGTTGGTCAGGAGTGGGTTCGTGCGCCCTCTGGTGGTACCAGAGCTCAGCACAGATACTCTTGCTCAGTTTCTCAGCAGACGTGCACCCCCGCCTGGCTGTCCTGAAATACCTATAAAATTCAATATTGAGTTTACTCAATGTAATAATTTTAGAAATTCAAACCAAAATGAAGCCCACTGTAGCCATTCCTTCCCAAAGACGGTGATGGAAGACTTTGGAAGCCATGTAGAATCAAATGAATATATACACAAATTAAGAAAAACAAAAACCTACTCAAAATAGTCCAGAGACTGTAATTTTAAATGCAAAACTATAAAAAATCTAAAAGAAAATCTATATGACGTTGAGTTTGGTGTTGACTTGTAACACAAAACATCAAATGCCAATTCATGAAAATATTGATAACGGACTTCATAAAATTAAGTATTCTACTGTGCAAAACTGTATGCAGAGAACAAAAAGAAAAGAGAGATGCGAGAAGATAATGACAAAACACATACGTGATTTTAAAACTGGGTAAATATCTGAACAGATACCTAACCGAAGCAAATATACTGATAGTAGGCAGGACATGGTGGCTCATGCCTATCATCCCACATCTTTCGAAGGCTTAGACGGGTAAATATTCTGAGGTCAGAGTTCCAGACCAGCCTGGCCAACATGGCGAAACCCGTCTCTACTAAAAATACAAAAAATTAGCCACGCGTGCTGGTGGGCACCTGTAATCCCAGCTGCTTGGGAGGCAGAAGCAGGAGAATCGCTTAAACATGGGAGGTGGAGGGTGCAATGAGCCAGTATCGTGCCATTGCACTCCAACCTGGGTTACAGAGCAAGAAAGACTCCATCTCAAAAAAATGTATATATATTGTTAACAACATATCTCATACATGTTGATATGTTTATACGAGGGGAAACTAGTTCGGGTCTACACAGGAAATCTGCATTTTCCTCCCAATTTCGGTGTGATTCTAAAACTAATTTAAAATAAAACCTTTATTTAAAAATTGTAATTTTTAAAAATATCTCCTTACTTATTTGTACTAATAATAAGCAGTAATTGACACTAACTACTCCTACTTTTCAAAACAAGGGTATTCATGATGCTGCAAAGTAATTTATGCAAACATATATAATTTCAATGAAATGCCTATTTTACAAGATTTATGTTAAAATAACACATCCATGTAAACATATTTATCATATATTTTTTCTTGTGGTGTGGTTCACTTTCTAGGAAATCTGGTCACCTTAGAACCAAGGAAAGACTTCAGATTTTGGACACTATTTCAATTTACAGCAGGACGTTTTCAAAAGTATAACTTTAAAAAAAAAATTAAAATAGCAATTGATTGTGACTGAATCACTTATTATAATGAATGCCTGTCTTTGTTTTGTTTCCCAGCATTCCTTTTAGCTACAATACAACAAAAGCAAATATTTGCCACTGGAAAAAAATATTCAAAGAAAGACTGTAAAGGGAATTTGTGACCACAATTATTCAATGTTTCATGACGATGCTTTCTAATACTGAAAAGTTTAAAGGGTTACTCAAAGTTATCCCCCCAAAGATGCTTTGAAGTAATCGATGAAACTAGAGAAACAAAAGTGGCAGGACAATCAATGCGACTTTAGATGTCACTGTGTCTCGTGAGAAAAAGTAATTTACCTTTAGAGGATTGCTAAGAATTACTGGAAACCCAGACTCTGGAATGCATCTAAATTTAGTTGTCAATATCACTAGCAATGAAGGTGATAAAAAGGGATCTGTGTTTAATTTCTGTAATACAATACCAATGCAGTATTTAACGCTCCAAGGAAAATAAGTTATACCTGAAATACAGTTGACAATATCAGAATCAAAATAAGCTTCCTGACCAGGCACGGTGGCTCATGCCTATAATCCCAACACTTTGAGGGGCCAAAGCAGGTGGATAATCTGAGGTAGGGAGATCGAGACCCGCCTGACAAACACGGAGAAACCCCATCTCTACTAAAAATACAAAAATTACCCAGGCTTGGTGGTGCATGCCTGTAATCCCAGCTACTGGGGAGGATGCGGCAAGACAATCGCTTAAACCAGGGAGGAGGTGGGTGTGCTGGGCCAAGATCACACCATTCCTCTGCCCTACTGTATGTGTAAAAATGCAAATTCACTGAACCAGACTAAATTGTATTCAGTGGAAGGCTGATCAAAAAATTCAAAAGAATGCAACTTTTGTTTTATCTACTTCTGACCTAGACCCACCCCCCACCCCGCCTTCCTACCTCCCGTTGTTCCACCTCACTGAACCGAATGACTTTACATCTTGCACATATTGATTGGTGTCTCATGTCTCTCTAAAATATATAAAAGCAAGCTCTACCCTGACCACCTTGGGCCCATGTTGTCAGGACCTCCTGAGGCTGTGTCATGGGTATGTCCATAACCTTGGCGAAATAAGCTTTCTACTTGACTGAGACCTGACTCAGATATTTAGGGATCACAATCCACAATCACCATGGTGTGACATTTGACTACAGCATTCAGTACAGAGATGAGCTATACAGGTATGGTATGTAGCCTGAAAGCAAGAAGCTATACCATATCACTTACACCATCCAGGTTTTACAAGGACACTTGATGGTGTGTGCACAAAGATGAAATCACTAAGGACACATTTCTTAGAAAGTATCCACATTGTTAGGAGACGCTTGAGTGTATTTTAAATGGTTAAAGCCTAGGAGGAAAAAAAAAAAAAAAGCAACTGAACTCCTGTTATGGTTTAATAACAAAGCTTAATTGAGTTAACATATTTCATCTAATCTAAGATGCTAATAATTAACACACATTATTTTATGCAACATCACAAATAGGCTGCCAATTAAATCAACTTTCGGAATGACAACAAAAATGTAAACTTTCTTCTATTAATGCCAGGAAAGTAAAATGAATATGAATCATGGTTTTGACATGTTAAAGCAAAAAAGGGGAAAGCCGTTAGCCTGAGGTCTTCCCTAAGCAAACGAAACCGAACTTCGAGGCATGCAAACTGACTTAAAAACGTTAACCAACCAACCAGTCAATGACAAAATACCCAGCTGCCAGCTGGCCGTATGACTCTTGACGCTGAGGGAACCATCCCCACAACCGGCGGTTGCCCAGCTGGAGCCAATCAGAAACCTCACTCAGCTGCCACCACTGAGAGCTGGAAGACCCAAGCCCTATTTTTCACTCTGGTGCTTCAGGCACGATTCAAGCATCATTCCTTCCTTCAAATTTGCCTAAAATTCTTCTAACCCCTAAATTCTAACTTTTAACCCTAACCCTTAGCCCTAATCCTCACCCTAAACCCTAACGATACGTTAGTTTCTACGTTTGCACTGATATGTCAGTGTTGATTATTAAAACTTGCACTGCAGCCACCGGGCCTTGGTGGGGGAGAACCTAGGTGCGAAGGATTCAGAGGAGCTTTCGGTGTCCAGTTTTCCATACCGAGATCTTACCAGTCTCTGACCCTAAGCATTGAAGGGCTGCAAACAGAAAGGAATTTACTCACTGTAGACGTGGCCCAGAGTTGTAGCGAGGCTATGCCCGCTAGGCCTGTGCCATGGAGCATGCAGCTCCACACTCACGGTTCCCCACAGATGTATACTGAGAAGACTGCAACCCCGCAGACGGGCAGGACGCCATGTGATGCACGCCAGGGCCTGGACGCCACACCACGCAAGCCGGCGCTGGGACGATGCACCACATGCCCCTAACCCCAACCCACCCCTAATCCCTAACCCCTAACCCTATCCCTGAGCCTAACCACGTTAAGTACATGTTGCAATGAGCACAGATTGTGCTAATGCTCTCCACCTTTGGCAACAGAGCTACACTCTGTCTCAAAAAGGAAAAATACAAAAAATTAGCTAGGCATGGTAGTAGGAGACTAATCTCAACTACTTTAGGGGGCTGAGGCAGGGGACTTGTTTGAACCCAGCTAACAAAGGTTACAGTGAACTGAGATCGCCCCACTACACTCGAACCTGGACAACAGTGCAAGACTTCATCTGCAAAGGAAAATAGAGACACGGTTAAACACACACTGCACTAATAAGACATGCAAACAGACATCAGGCACATAACAAGATGATCAGTATCATTACCATTACGACCATCTACACCGAAACCACAATGGCATATACCTTTGACACACACTAGAAAGGCTATAATCTAAAGAAATGTAAAATAACAAGTGTTAGCAAGGTCTGAGAGAAATGACCATCCTTAAATACCGTATGGGGAATATAAAATAGTGCAGGCTTTTTTGTTTAAATATGTATGTTACTGCGATTTAGGTTTTGGGGTACATTTGAAGAATATTCAAGATTGTCGCATAGGTACATACTTGGCAATGTGGTTTGCTGCCTTTCTCCCTATCACCTATATCTGGCATTTGTCCCCATGATATCCCTCCCCAACTCCCACTACGTGCCCTCCACAGACCCCAGTGTGTGATGCTCACCTCCCTTTGTCCATGTGTTCTCACTGTTTAACACCCGCCTATGAGTGAGAACATGCAGTGTTTGATTTTCTGTTCTTCTGTCAGTTTGCCGAGATTGATGCTTTCCAGGTTCATCCGTGTCCGTACAAAGGACACGAACTCGTCGTTTTCTATGTATATGTGCCACATTTTCCCTGTCCAGTCTATCATCGTTGGGCATTTGGGTTGGTTCCAAGTCTTTGCTATTGTAAACCATGCTGCAATGAACATTCGTGTGCACGTGTCCTTATAATAGAACCATTTATAATCCTTTGGATATATACTCAGTAATGGGATTGCTAGGTCAAATGGAATTTCTATTTCTAGGTCCTTGAGGAATTGGCACACTGTCTTCCACAATGGTTGAACTAATTTGCACTCCCACCAACAGTGTAAAAGTGTTCCTATTTCTCCACATCCTCTCCAGCAACTGTCGTCTCTAGATTTTTTAACGATGGCCATTCTAACTGGCGTGAGATGGTATCTCAATGTAGTGTTGATTTGCATTTCTCTACTGCAGCCTGTTTTTAACACAGTTTGCTGTTTCCTCAAAAAGTTAAAAATACGCCGGGCATGATAGCTAATGCCTATAATCACAGCACACTGGGAGACAGAGACAGGTGGATCACATGAGTCCGGGAGTTAAAAGCTAGCCAGGATGACACAGCAAAACCCAACCTCTACTAGAAATACAAAAATTAGCCAGGCATGGTGGCACACACCTGTAGTCCCAGCTACATGGGAGGCTGAGACAGGAGGATTGCATGAGCCCAGAATGTGGAGGCTGCAGTAAGCTGAGATTGCATCACTGCACTGCAGCCTAGGAGACAGCACAAGACCTCATCTCAAAATGGAAAGGCCAAACATGGTGACTCACACCTGTAATCCCAGCACTTTGAGGGGTGGAGGCAGAAGGATCTCTTGAAGTCAGCAGTTAAAAACCACCTTGGCCAGCGTGGCAAAACCCGGTCTCTACTAAAAATATGAAAATTATCCGGGTGTGGTGGTATGCACCTGTAATCCCAGCTACTTTGGAGGCTGAGGCAGGAGAATTGCTTGAACCCAAGAGACTGAGGTTCCAGTGAGCTGATATCAGGCCACTGCACTCCAGCCTGGCCAACAGAGGCAAGATCGCACCAAAAAAAAAAAAAAAAAGAAAGAAAGAAAGAAAGAAAAAGAAAGAAAAGAAAAGAAAACCATAATGCCTGGGACTGGAGGAGTGTAGTGGCTCATGCCTAGAATCCAGCACTTTGGCAGACTGAGACGAGCACGTACCTCTGGTTGGGAGTTTGAGACCAGCCTTACCAACATAGAGAAACCTCGTCTCTACTGAAAATACAAAAATTAACTGGGCGTGGTGGTGCTCACCTGAGGAATCACTTGAACTTGGGAGGTGGAAGTTGCAGTAAGCCGATTGTGCTACTACACTCCAGGCCTGGGTGTCAGAGCGAGACTCCATCTCCAAAAGAAAAAAAAAAAAATACAAAAACTTAGCTGGGCATGTTAACAGGAGCCTGTAATCTCAGCTACTCGAAAGGTGAGACACAAGAGTCATGTGAACCCAAGAGTGGGAGGTTGCAGTGAGCCGAGATCGCACCACTGCACTTTAGCCTGGGTAAAAGTGCAAGACTCCATCTCAAATTAAAAAAAGAAAGTGAAAAGACAGCACACAGTGCGTTATATATCTAACAACAGTCTGTTAACCACAGTGTATAATTTGTCTGACTCAACAGCTGAACACACACTTCAACAATATGGCATGCAAATGGAAAACAAGCACATAACAGGATGATCAATAGAACTCTCATTATGGCAATCTACATGGAAACCACAATGATAAACTCCTTTAACACACACTCAAAAGGCTATAATCCAAATAAATAGAAAATAACAAGTGTTAGCAAGGTCAGAGAGAAATCACCATCCTTAAATACCATATGTGAATATAAAATGGTGCAGCCTATTTTTAACATAGTTTCATATTTACTCACAAGTGAAAAATAGTCTGGGCACAATAGCTGATGCCTGCAACCACAGTACATTGGGAAGCCGAGACAGGTAAATCACGTTGAGTCCAGCAGTTCAAGATCACCCAGGACGACTTAGCAAAACCCCATCTCAACTAAAAATACAAAAATTAGCCAGGCATGGTGGCACACACCTGTAGTCACAGCTACTTGGGAGGCTGACACAGGAGGATTGCTTGAGCCCAGAATGTGGAGGTTGCAGTAAGCCGAGATTACACCACTGCACTCCAGCCTGGGAGACAGCACAAGACCTTGTCTCAAAAAAGAAAGGCCGGGCATGGCAGCTCATGCCTGTAATCCCAGCATTTTGGGAGGCCGAAGCAGAAAGATCGCTTGAGGTCAGGAGTTCGAGACCAGCTTGCCCAACATGGTGAAACCCCGGTACCTGTAATCTCAGCTACTTGGGAGGCTGAGGCACAAGAATTGCTTGAACCCAGGAGGCAGAGGTTCCAGTGAGTAGTTGTCAGGCCACTGCACTCCAGCCCAGCCGACAGAGCAAGACCTATCTCAAAATAAAAAAGAAAGAAAACCAAAATACCTAGGAGTGGCAGGTACAGTGGCTCACGCCTGTAATCCCAGCACTATGGGGAGTTGAGGCAAGCAAATCAACTGAGGTTGAGAGTTTGAGACCAGCCTGACCGTTGTGGAGAAACAACATCTCTATAAAAAATACAAAAATTTGCCGGGCGTGGTGGCACAGGCCTGTAATCCCAGCTAGTCAGAAGGCTCAGGGAGAAGAATCGCATGAACCCTGGAGGTGGAAGTTGCAGTGAGCCGATATTGCACTAATGCACTCCTGCCTGGGTGACACAGCAACAGTAATACACCATCTCAAAAATCAATAAATAAATACAGAAAATTGGCTGGGCATGGTACTGGGAGTATGTAATGTCAGCTACTTGGCAGGCTGAGGCAGGAGAATCATCTGAAACCAGGAGGTAGAGGTTGCCGTGAGCCGAGATCACACTACTGCACTCCAGCCAGGGAAACAGAGCTAGAGTCTGTCCATCTCATGAAAAAAAAAAAAAAAAAGATAGGGGGAACACAACCCACAGAAAGGAAGAAAATATTTGTGCATTACATGTCTAACAGTCTGTTAGCCACGATGTGTTATTTGTATAAATCAACAACAAAAACAACCAAATTACTAAATGGAGAAACAGCTGAACCCACACTCCGCCAATAAAACACTGAAATGTAAAACAGGCACATAAGAGATGGATAATATCATTATCATTAGGGCCATCTTAACTGTATGACATACTCAATGTCATACACAATGACATACACACGCTTTGCCAAAAATACATGTAAATGAAAAACAAGCACATAAAAAGATGATCACTATCATGACTATGGCCATCTAAACTGAAACTATGACATACTCCCTCACACACACTAGAAAGGATATAATCCAACAAATGTTAATTAACAAGTGTTGGCAAGGTGAGAGAGAAACCACAATCTTTAAATACTGTACAGGGAACAAAAACGGTGCATCCTGTGTTTAACATAGTTCGGTAATTCCTCAAAAAGAAAAAAAACTAGCTGGGCACGTCAGTTGATGCCTGTAATCCCAGCACAAGGGGAAGCTGAGGCAGGTGCATCGCGTGACTCCAGGAGTTCAAGACCAGCAAGGATGACAAAGCAAAACCACCTCTCTACTGGAAATACAAAAATTAGCCAGTTCATGGTGGCACACACCTTCAGTCCTAGCTATTTGGGAGGCCAAAACGAGAGGACTGCTTGAGCCCACAATATGGAGGTCACAGTAAGCCAGGATCACAGCCCTGCACTCCAGCTTGGGTGCCAGCATAAGATCCTGTCTCAAAAAAGAAAGCATGGCCATGGTGGTTCATGCCTGTAATCCCAGCACAAGGGGAAGCTGATGCAGGTGCATCATGTGACTCCAGGAGTTCAAGACCAGCAAGGACGACATAGCAAAACCACCTCTCTACTGAAAATACCCAAATTAGCCAGTTCATGGTGACACACACCTGTAATCCCAGCACTTTGGTAGGCTGAGACGGACAAATCATCTAACATTCGGAGTTCAAGACCAGCTTGACCAATATGGCCACTCAGACCCTGGATTCTACCTCTGCAGCCCACCTGCACCTGAACCCTCCTCCCCACATCGGTAAAAGCCTGGAACTCTCAGAACAGCAGACCTCACCAGCCATGGAACTTGATAGTCCTCAAGTTCCTGAGGATGGAGCTGGTGAGCCGGGCCCTCAAGTCCTTCTGCCTCATTTGCTCTCCTGGGATTGGAGGGGAGAGAGAGATGAAGACATGGCTGGTCCAGAATTCTCCCCTGCACCCTGACAGTCACCCTGCAGCAAATCCCACTGATCTCACCAAGTGAGTCCCAAAGCTGCCTGCCTCTCCGCATCTCTGACCCTCAGTCCTGATCCATCCACCGTTATCCTGTGTCTGGACTCCTGCAGGAGCTGACCCAGGAGCGTTTCCCCGGGGAGGCAGCTTCTGATGCCCAGAGAACAGAGGCTGCCCCTGAGCCCACCTGTGGATGGCACTATCAGAAAGGCTACCCGGAGGTGAGTAATGCCTGAGCTACATCTTTTTTTCTTCCTTTCACATTTTTGGTGGGGTTTGGGGGGCGTCTCACTATGTTGCTCTGGCTGGCCTCAAGCTCTTGAGCTCAAGTGATCCTCTGCCCTAGGCCTCCTAAAGTGCTGGGATTACGGCCTGAGCTACACATTAAATGACCAGGAGGTGGACGCCAGGAAGGCAGAGGATGGGGCTGGGAAGAGGGAGGGGAGGCTTTGAGACAGGGAACAGCATGACTCAGAGGACACAGTGCGGCCAGAGGAGTGCGTGGGCAGGGTCACTTGGCACTTTCGGGTCAGGCAGGAATTTGGGGTCTCCCGTGCTTCACTGGGTGAGGGGGGCATCATCAGAAGGCAGCTGCCTGGAGAAGGTTTTTTTTATTTTTTGAGATGGAGTCTTGCTCTTACCAGGCTGGAGTGTAGTGATGCAATCTCAGCTCACTGCAACCTCCGCCTCCTGTGTTCAAGCGGTTCTCCTGCCTGAGATTCTGGAGTAGCTGAGATGATAGGTGCCTGCCACCATGCTTCGCTAATCTTTGTAGTTTTTAATAGAAATAGCATTTTGCCATGTTGGCCAGGCTGCTTTTGAACCCCTGATCTCAGGTGATCCGCCTGCCTCCACCTCCCAAAGTGCTGGGATTACAGGTGTGAGCCACCATGCCTGAAGGGGGCCACGCAGGAGGCTGGAGAAACAGTCCAAGTGACAGATGGACATTGGGACAGCTGGGCCTAGAGAGGAAATAAACTCCTTCCCTTCATGCCCCTTGCCTCCCTCCCTCTCTCCCGCCTTTCTCTCCTTTCTTCCCTACTCCTTTCTTCTGCTCTCCCGCCCTTTCTTTCTTCCCTTTTTTCCTTTCCTCCCTCCCCCCTCTCTTCCTTCTCTCCCTCCTTCCTTCTCTTCCTCCTGCAACTCTTTCCTTCCCTCCCTCTGTCCCCCCCTTTCCTATGTGTCCTTGCCTCCCTCCTCTTCACTCCTCCCCTCCCCTCCTTTCTCCCCTCCCTCCTTTCTTCCCTTCATCTCTCCCTCCCTTCTCTCCACCCTCCTATCTTCTGTGGTTCTCAAACACTGACCCAGCACCTTCTGCCTGCGGAGCACTAACTAGATACTGAGTCTGCCACAGGGAGTGGCCCGTGCTGCTGTGGAGCTTCCCGTCTAAGGAGAGCGAGGCCGTCGGCCCCTGCCAGGAGCCTCCTGCAGGGCCCTTTAGGAAGTGCGAAGTGCTGGGGAAAAGCAAAACCAAACCCAGGACAGGCCAAGGAAGGGAGCTGCTGGGAGGAGAGGGATGGGCGGGCCATGTCCTTGCTGGATGGTGGTGAGGGAGGCAGCCCTGACTGCAGGGGGTGCTGGAGGGGACAGTGGTCTTCTGGAAGGAGGGTGGTCCAGGTGGAGGGAACAGCTAAAGCAGATGCCTGGAGGGATGTGTGAACATCAGGCAGGTGTGAGGATGGGGAAGAATGGTAGGTGGAAAACGGAGGGAGACTGGTGGAAGGTGAGGCTGGAGGCAATGAGGCAGCCCGGGGTGAGCCTGGTGGGCCACTCTGGGGCCTTTGGCTCAGATCGAGAAAAATGGGGCCGCTGTGGGTCTGAGCAGAGGAGGGTGCAATGGATTCAGCTCACACAGGTCTCCTGTGGCTGGAAGGGCAGAGAGGCTGGGACAGAAGTAGGGAGTGAGCCAGGGCCTTGCTTCTGGATGCATTTTCAAGGTGATGCCAAGCAAATCTTCTGACTAATGGAGTGCAGGAGAAAAAGGCATCGATCTGACCCAGGGCCCGGGGTCTGAACACTAGAGAGAGGAGTCCCCATCCATTGCGATGGGGAAGGAGCGGGGCAGATCTGCACAATGGGCAACTCACAGAGACGAGAACAAAGACAGACCCACCGGCTCCCACTCAGCTCTCCCCTCCCCATCGCCCATGCCAGGGCCTGTGTCCCCCTCCCTACTGCCTGCCTGGTCCATCCCTTTCCCAAAAGCCAAACCTAACAGCGATTCCTCTTCTTGGTGATGAAGAAATTCAGAAGGAGGAGGCTCAGGAAGACAGCGATGGCAGTGAGGGAGGAGGGCACAGAGGGCACAGAATGTCAGGAGATCCCAAGGAGCCCAGCTGCCAGAGGTGTGTGAACCACAGCAACTGCATCTTGAATAGGAGATGGGTAAAAGGAGGCTGAGACCTACTGGGCTGCGTTCCCAGGCGGTGACGCCATTCTAAGTCACAGGATGACCTAGGAGGTCAGCACAAGATACAGGTCACAGAGACCTTGTCGATAAAACAGGCTGCAGTAAAGAAGCCAATCCAAAACCCATCAAAACCAAGATGGCCAGGAGAGTGACCTCTGGTCGTCCTCACGGCCACATTGCCACCAGTGCCTTGACAGTTTACAAATGCCATGGCAACATCAGAAAGTTGCCCTGTATGATCTAAAAAAGGGGAGTCATGAATAATCTACCCCCCCCCATTCAGCATGTCATGAAGAAATAACCCTAAAATGGGCACCAGTGCCCTCTGGGCTGCTCTATGGTGTAACCATTCTATCTTTACTTTCCTAAAAAACTCGCTTGTCTAGGAAAGCATCAACTTGCTCTGTGGCTCACACCTGGAACCCCAGCACTTT
This sequence comes from Saimiri boliviensis, assembly GCF_048565385.1. Lineage (NCBI taxonomy): Eukaryota > Metazoa > Chordata > Mammalia > Primates > Cebidae > Saimiri > Saimiri boliviensis. The sequence continues at coordinate 63,902,920 of NC_133455.1, forward strand.
GGGAGGCTGAGGGAGGCGGATCACCTGAGGTCAAGAGTTTGAGAGCAGCCTGGCCAACATGGTGAAACTCCATCTCTACTAAAAATATAAACATTAGCCAGGTGTGGCGGCAAGCACCTGTGATCCCAGCTACTTAGGAGGCTGAAGCAGAAAAATCACTTGAACCCCAGAGGTGTAGGTTGTAGTGAGCCAAGATCACACCACTGCCCTCTGTCTAGCCTGGGGAACAGAGTGAGACTCCATCTGAAAAACAAACAAAAAAAAAACCACCAACCAAACAAACAAACAAAAAAATGTGTTTTCACTTTATGTACTCACCCCGAGTTGTTTCTTGCACGAGATTCAAGAACCCTCCCTTGGGGTCTGGATCGGGTCCCCTTTCCTGTAACCCAGCTGCAGATCCTGCAGGGGGTCAGACTTGGGTCCTAAGATGCAGTCGGGGAATGTCATAATGGCAGCCACCAGGTCTCAGGGATCTGGGCTCATGGGGGTCTGCTGGGTCAGGAGGCACCTGCTGAATACGGGGTTCTTCAACGTCAGGGAGGGGAACGGTCCACTTACACGACGGGGAGAGGGTTATATTCAAGACAGAACATGCACGCACATGGTGGACTATGAGATGTTCCTGGCCACAACAGTGAAATTGAGACCTCTGGAATCAGGACCGGGTTCAAATCCTGACTCTGATGCTTGTGAGTGTGGCCTTGGGGCCACTCCCTAATGTGCAATTCTCTTGTCTGCACAATGGGAACAGAGTTGTCTTTATTTTGCATGTTTGCTTATTACATTTAATTATTTCCCTAATCTTCATTTTACCCTCATGAGGGTTGTCAGACTTAGCAAAGCATCATACAGATGCACAGTTACCTTCGAAGACAAAGAGTGAATAAGGTTTTAGTTTAAGTCTCGTGCATTATTTGAGACATACACGAAGAGTCCAAAACGCACACTTCACTGGATGTCCTGTGTTTTCTCTGGCAACCCGGCTCCCCACCGACGTGGTGCTTTGGGGATAGTTATCTCCCGCTCTCAGCTTTGGTTTCTACATCTGGAAAATGTGGAAGTGGGAGGTAGAATAAATGATTTTTAAGTTGCTGTGACTTTCTGAGAGTCCTTCGCATGTTACTTGAACCCATTCTCTTGCCAAGCCCAAGCCCCACCCCAACTCCAGTCTGCATGCCTCAGTTTCCCCTCTCAGTCCTTAGGAATACTGTTTTTTTTAAAAAAAAACTGGAGTCTCGCTTTGTTACCCAGGCTAAAGGGCAGGGTAACACGATCTTGGCTCACTGCAACCTCTGCTTCCCAACCAATGCTGTCTCAGCCTCCGAGTAGCTGGGATTATAGGCGTGAATCATTATGCCTGGCTAATTTTTATATTTTTAGTATAAAAATTAGGGTTTCACCATATAGGGTTTCACCATGTTGCCAGGCTGGTCTCGAACTACTGGCCTCAAGTGAACTACCCGTCTCAGCCTCCCTAAGTACTGGGATTACAGGTTTGACCCACCCCACCCAGCTCAAAGACAATGGAACACTGCTTTCTAATCTTGAGTCAGTTTCACTTATGCAGCAATGGCGCCACCTGGTGGCTCCATGGAGAAGTGCCCTGAGGGTAAACTGCCCACAGCAGGGATCGGAAAAACACTCAAAGGAATCTGACAGAAGATTAGCATCTCTGGGAGAAAAAATGGTTCAATAAACTGTAGCAACCCCAGTATCCACACCTCCTTCACCAGGATCTCATGGTGATGTTAGGAGCTGTCTACCAAGAGGCAGGAAAAATGCACAGGGAAAGTGACACAGTGCATTATCTGCGGGTATCTTGGTATTCTCCGATTTTTTTTTTTTTTTTTTTTTTTTTGAGGTGGAGTCTTGCAATGTCCCTCAGGCTGGAGTGCAGTGGTGTAATCTCATCTAACTGCAACTTACACCTCCCGGGTTCAAGTGATTCTCCTGCCTCAGCCTCCTTAGTAGCTGGGATTACAGGGGCCTGCCACACCATGCCTGGCTAATTTTTGTATTTTCAGTAGAGATGAGGTTTTTGCCATGTTGTCCAGGCTGGTCTTGAACTCCTGACATCAAGTGATCCACCTGCCTCAGCCTCCTAAAGTGCTGAAATTACAGGCATGAGCCACCGCACACAGCCTGGTCTCCTCTGAGTTTAGCAATGATGGTGTCGACCTGATCAATTGCCCTGAATTTTCCCTTGTTCTTCCTGTCTGTCTCTTTCTCCCTAATGAAGACAAGTATGCACTACACATCAAGCACTGTCTGAGTGCCTTCTATTGCATTTGCTAAGCACCTATTGTTTGCAAGGCCCTAGAATACAAGGTGAAGGAATTAGAAAAAAGTCCTGGCCCCAGTCCTGCCCAAAACAATCATATGTATGCGCATTTGATTTTTTAAAAAGTATTCAATTATAATCAAAATGCCACTAACATTGTCACAAGGCCAGGCACAGTGGCTCACACCTGTAATCTCAGCACTTTGAGAGGCCAAGATGGGTGTATCATTTGAGGTCAGGAGTTGGAGGCCAGCCTGGCTGACGTGGTGAAACCTGGTGTCTACTAAAAATACAAAAATGAGCCAAACCCATTGACACACGCCTATAATCCCAGCTCCTCCGGGGGCCGAGACTGGAGAACTGTTTGAACCCAGGAGGCGGAGGTTGCAGTGAACTGAGATTGTACCACTGCACTCCAGCCTGGGTGATGTAGCCAGACTCTGTCTCAAGAAAATAAAACATTTTTTACTATTTTTAGAAAGAGTGTCTTGCTCTGTCTCAGAGCTGGAATTCAGTGGCGTGATCACAGTTCTCTGAAACCTTGAACTGCTGGGCTCAAGGGATCCTCCTGCCTCAGCCTCCCAAGTAGTTAGTACTATAGGTGCACACTATAACCAACATGCCCAGTTAATATAAAAAAATTTTTTTGTAAAGATAGGATCTCTCTGGTTGGTATGTTACTCAGACTAGCCTTGATCTCCTGGCATCCAGTGATCCTCCCACCTCAGCCTCCATATGCCATTATACCTTAAAGGTACCTAGCCAGGGCTTAGTGCTTAAATGTACTTAGTATTGAAATGTACTTAGCCAGAATCACCTATACCTGTGATCCCAGTACTTTGGGAAGCCGAGGTAGGATGATCACCTGAGGCCAGGAGCTTGAGAGCACCTGCCTAACGTACTGAAACCACATCTCTACTAAAAATACAAAAAAATTATCTGGGTGTGGTAGTGCCCGTAATCCCAGCTACTAGGGAGGCTGAGGCACATGAATTGCTTGAACGTTGGAGGTGGAGGTTGCAGTGAGCTGAGATCACACCGTTGCATCAGCCTGGCCAACAGAGGGAGACTCTGTCTCAAACAAAGAAACATCTAGCCAGGGCTCTGGAAACCATGGCATATAGTATCTACACAGGAGACATAGAGATCCCACCATCTGTTTTTTTTTTCTTTTCTCTTTTTTTTTTTTTTGAGACGGAGTTTCGCTCTTGTTACACAGGCTGGAGTGCAATGGCGCGGTCTCGGCTCACCACAACCTCCGCCTCCTGGGTTCAGGCAATTCTCCTGCCTCAGCCTCCTCAGTAGCTGGGATTACAGGCATGTGCCACCATGCCCAGCTAATTTTTTGTATTTTTAGTAGAGACAGGGTTTCACCATGTTGACCAGGATGGTCTCGATCTCTCAACCTCGTGATCCACCCGCCTCGGCCTCCCAAAGTGCTGGGATTACAGGCTTGAGCCACCACGCCCGGCTCACCATCTGTTTTTATACAGCTCATGAGCTGCCCAAGAATGTTTATTGGTTTTATATTTTTAAATACTTGAAAAAAATCAGACTGGGCACAGTGGCTCACACCTGCAATCCCAGCACTGTGGGAGGCTGAAGTGGGAGGATCACCTGAGATCAGGAGTTGGAGACCAGCCTGGCTAACATGGTGAAACCCCATCTCTACTAAAATACAAAAATTAGCCAGGCCTGGTGGCACACACCTGCAATCCCTGACTATAGTGCAGTGGTTCAGTCTTGGCTCACTGCAATCTCTGCCTCCTGGGTTCAAGTAATTCTCCTGCCTCAGCCTCCCAAGTAGCTAGGACTACAGGTGTGTACCACCATGCCCACCTTTTTTTTTTTTTTTTTTTTTGTATTATTAGTAGAGATGGAGTTTCACCATGTTGGGGAGGATGGTCTCGATCTCCTGACCTCATGATCCGCCCACCGCAGCCTCCCAAAGTGATGGGATTACAGGCATGAGCCCCAGCCTTTTTTTTTTTTTTTTTTTTTTTTTTTTGAGAGAGGGTCTCGCTCTGTGGACGTGCAGGCTGTGCTGAGTTCTGACTGTACTACTGCACCCAGGCTGGAGTGCAGAAGTGACATCATGGCTCACTGCAGCCTCCACCTTCCCTGGATTCAAACTATCCTCCCCCTTCAGCCTCGTGAGTAGCTGGGTACAAGAACATGCCACCGTGCCTGGCTAATTTTTTTGTGGTTTTTGTAGAGACTGGGTCCCTCTATGTTATGCATGCTGGTCTCAAACACCTGGCTTCAAGCAGTCCCCCTGCCTTAGCCTCCCAAAATCCGGAAGTCTGGATATTACAGCGGTGAGCCACTGTACTCAGTCTGTGTTATCCTTACAAAGGAATTTTTTTTTTCTTTTTTGAAGACAGGGTCTCAGTCTGTCATCCAGGCTCACTGCATCCAGGTGCAATTGTGGCTCACTGCAGCCTCCACCTCTCAGGCTCAAGCAGTCCTCCTGCTTCAGCCTCCCAGTAGCTGGGACCACAGGTGCACCACCATGTAAGACTAACTTATTTTTTGTAGAGATGGGCTTTCACCCTCCTGCCTGGGCTGATCTCAAACAGTTGGACTCAAATGATCCTCCAGCCTCAGCCTCCCAAAGTGCTGGGATTACAGATGAGAGCTGCAAACCCAACCTGTTTTATTGCTTATAGTAGTTACGTGTATTAGAAGACATTCCAAGCCGGGCGCGGTGGCTCAAGCCTGTAATCCCAGCACTTTGGGAGGCTGAGGCGGGTGGATCACGAGGTCAAGAGATCGAGACCATCCTGGTCAGCATGGTGAAACCCCGTCTCTACTAAAAAATACAAAAAATTAGCTGGGCATAGTGGTACGTGCCTGTAATCCCAGCTACTCAGGAGGCTGAGGCAGGAGAATTGCCTGAACCCAGGAGGCGGAGGTTGCGGTGAGCCGAGATCGCGCCATTGCACTCCAGCCTGGGTAAACAAGAGCGAAAACTCTGTCTCAAAAAAAAAAAGAAGAAGAAGAAGAAGACATTCCATTGTGTTCAAGCCCCTGGCTGACCAAAAACTCCACGGCCATCACTCTGAGCCTGCTTATAGAGAAGACTAGTAGGGGTTGCGCTGCCTTCTCTTTTTTCTTTTGAGATGGAGTCTTCTCCGTCCCCCAGGCTTAGGTGCAGTGGCGTGATCTAAGCTCACTGCTAGCTCCACCTTCGGGGTTCAAGTGATTCTCCTGCCTCGGTCTCCCAATTAGCTGGGATTACAGGCACATGCAACCATGCCCGGTTCATTTTTGTATTTTTAGTAGAGCCAAGGTTTTGCCATGTTAGCCAGGCTGATCTTGAACTCCTGAGCTCAAGTGATGTGCCCACCTCAGCCTCCCAAAGTGCTGGGATTACAGGCTTGCACCCCCATGCGTGGCAGAAGGATCGGATTTTCTCATTTTATTTTTTAGATGGAGTCTCACTCTGTCACCCAGGCTGGAGTACAATGGTGTGGTCTCGGCTCACTGCAACCTCCACCTCCCGGGATTCTCAGGCCTCAGCCTCTTGAGTAGCTGGGACTACAGGCATGTGCCACCACACCTGGCTAATTTCTGTATTTTTAGTAGAGATGGGGTTTCTATGTTGGCCGTGATGGCCTCGAACTCCTGACCTCTGGTGATCTTCTCACCTCCACCTTCTAAAGTGCTGAGATTACAGGCGTAAACCACCGTGCTGAGCCATGGGTTTTCTTGAACCAAGGCATATTCCTTGTCATGTTTAACAAAATTGTGCCCCAGCCCTGTACTTTCCTTGATTCATCCTCCTTTGAATAGCGAACCTCTCAAAAGCTGTAAGGAACATGGAAGAGCCACTGGCCAGGTGGGCTGGGGTCCCAGCAGTTGCCACCCCCTTTCCCAGGATGTACACGGGGTCTCATGTACCTGTCCTGTTATCTCCTAGGTCAGCTCGTCGACACCGTCTGGGTGAAAAAAGGAGACCAGACCTTGTTTTCTTCCATGTTCAAAGCCAGTATCACCATCCACAACATTGCTGTCAGTGCGTGCCTGACCCACCAGTAGCCTGGAAATATTTAGACCTGGTTTATTAACCACACACCTGCCAGACCCAACCCAGCCAAAACACGAAATCGACCGAACGCAGTGACCCACACCTGTAATCCCATCACTTTGGGAGGCCGAGGCCGGTGGATCTCCTGAGGTCAGGAGTTTGAGACCAGCCTGGCCAACATGGTGAAATCCCATCTCTACTGAAAATATAAAAATGAGCCGGGTGTGGGGGTGCACACCTGTAATCCCAGCTACTTGGGAGGCTGAGGTGGGAGAATCACTTGACCACAGGAGGTGGAGTTGCAGTGAGCTGAGATTGAACCACCGCACTCCAGCCTGGGCAGAGCATGAGACTCCATCTCAAAAAACAACAGTAACGAGGCTGGGCCCGGTGGCTCACGCCTGTAACCCCAGCACTTTGGGAAGCCAAGGCGGGTGGATCACGAGGTCAAGAGATGGAGACCATCCTGGTCAACATGGTGAAACCCCGTCTCTACTAAAAAATATAAAAAATTAGCTGGGCATGGTGGCACATGCCTGTAATCCCAGCTACTCAGGAGGCTGAGGCAGGACAATTGCCTGAACCCAGGAGGCGGACGTTGCGGTGAGCCGAGATCGCGCCATTGCACTCCAGCCTGGGTAGCAAGAGCGAAACTCCGTCTAAAAAAAAAGACAACAACAACAACAACAACAACAGTAACAACAACAAAAACACAAACTCAAACTCCAGCCCTTTTTTTGTTTTTGTTTTTGTTTTTTTAAAAGATAGATAGGGACTTCCTGTGTTGTTCAGGCTACAGTGCAGTGGTATAATCATAGCCCACTGCAGCCTCTTACTCCCAGGATCAAGCAGTCCTCCCAACTTAGCCTCCTGAGTAGCTGGGATTACAGGTGAATGCTACCATGCCCAACTAATATTTGTGTGTGTGTGGAGATGGGGTCTCACCATGTTGGCCAGGCTGGCCTCGAACTCTGAGCTTCAAGTGATCCTCCCATCTCAGCCTTCCAAAGTCCTGGGATTACAGGTATGAGCCTCTGCTCCTGGCCAAAACCTAATTACACATTCGTGAATGACAGAGAGCATGAGCTTCTGTGTCCTTTAACAATGAAATGCAAAACCCATCGGTATGCTGCATCCAGACCCATCTCACATGCAGGGATACACAAAGACTCAACATAAATGGATGGAGAAAGATTTACCAACCAACTTGAGAGCAAAAATAAGTTACTTAATAAAAAGCAGGAGTTGCAATTCTCGCCTCTGATAAAATAAACTTTAAAGCAACAAAGATCAAAAGAGGCAAAGAAGGACATTACATAATGGTCAAAGGATCAATGTAATGAGAAGAGCTAACGATCCTAAATACATACGCACCCAGTACAGGAACACCCAGATTACGTAAGACTTATGAAGAGACAGACTCCCACACAGTAATAGGGGGAGACTTCAACATCAATATTACACAGATCAACGAGACAGAAAATTAACAAGGATATCCAGGACTTGAACTCACATCCGGAACAAGTAAACTTAATAAACATTTATAGAACTCTCCATTTTAAATACACAAAATATACACTCTGATCAGTACCACGTCATACCTACTTACAGGTTTAAATGAATTATTGGTTGGCTGCTTGTTTGTTATTTTCTTTCCTCATTTTTTTCCTGTCTCCATTATTAAGGAAAATTACTGGCATAAAAGACATTTTCAATACCCGTTTTTAGACTGCATTCTAGCCTGGGCAATAAAGCAACACTCCGTTCTCTCTCCCTCTTCCTCTTTCTTCCTCTCCTTCATTCTTTTTAATTATTCTTTTTTCTTTCTTTCTTTCCTTTTTTTTTTTTCCTTAAAAACAACAACAACGGTCGGGCACGGTGGCTCAAGCCTGTAATCCCAGCACTTTGGGAGGCCGAGGCGGGTGGATCACGAGGTCAAGAGATCGAGACCATCCTGGTCAACATGGTGAAATCCCGTCTCTACTAAAAATACAAAAAATTAGCTGGGCATGGTGGTGCGTGCCTGTAATCCCAGCTACTCAGGAGGCTGAGGCAGGAGAATTGCCTGAACCCAGGAGGCGGAGGTTGCGGTGAGCCGAGATCGTGCCATTGCACTCCAGCCTGGGTAACAAGAGCGAAACTCCGTCTCAAAAACAACAACAACAACAACAACAACAACAATGAAATGGATTATTCGTTGGATATAACTTTGCTGGGGATGCTGTAACAAAGTGCCACAAACTAAGTGTCTTAGAATAAGACAAATTTGTTGTCTCAGGCCAGATGCCGTGGCTCATGTCTGTAATCCCTGTACTTTGGGAGCATGAGTGAGAGGATAACTTCAGGTCAGGAGTTCAATACAAGCCAGGCCAACAGGATGAAACCCCACCTGTACTAAAAACAATACAGCCAGGAGTGGTGGCTCACATCTGTAATCCTAGCACTTTGGGAGGCTGAGGTTGGCAGATCAAGAGGTCAGGAGTTTGAGACCAGCATAGCCAACATGGTGAAACCCCATCTCTACTAAAAATATAAAAATTAGCTGGCTGTGGTGGTGCACGCCTGCCATCCTAGCTACTCAGGAGGCTGAGGCAGGAGAACTGCTTGAACCCAGAGGTGGAGGTTGCAGTGAGCTGAGATTGCACCACTGCACTCCAGACTGCAGGAAAGAGCAAGCATCCATCTCGGAAAAAAAAAAAAAAAAAAAAAAAAAGCCAGGTATGGTCACATGTACCTGTGCTCCCAAGCTACTCAGGAGGCTGAGGTTGGTGGATTGCTTGAGTCAGGGAGGATGAGGCTGCAGTGAGCTGAGATCACACCACTTCACTCCAGCCTGGGTGACAGAACAAGACCCTGTCTCAAGGAAAAAATATTTTATTCTTTCTTTTTCTTTCACAGGCAACAAATTTTTCTTTTAGTAAGGACAACAGTTATATAGCATCAGGCCCCCACCTTCATGACCCATTTTAACTTCATGACCTCTGTAATGACCGTCTCCAAATAAGGTCATGCTTGTAATCCCAGCACTTTGGAAGGCTGAAGCGGGAGGATTACTTGAGGCCAGAGTTCGAGACCAGCCTGGGCAACATAGTGAGACTTCACCTCTACAAAACCAATTAAAAAAAAATTAGCTGGGTATAGGAATATGCACCTGTAGTCCCAGCTCCTTGGGAGGCAGGAGCACAGAGCCAGTCCAGGAGGTCGAGGCTGCAGTCATCTGTGATTGTGTCACTGTACACCAGCTTGGGCAGCAGCAAGGCCTAGTCTGTCTCAAGAGGGAAAAAAAAAAAAGTTTGCTGATCCAATTTGGGGTAATTTTTAAAAACTTTAACTCTGTATTTTTTCATATTGCTTAGCTTTTCTACATGAACTCTGTGATTATAACCAGAAAATAGCAGTCGCATTACTTTTTCTTTTTGTTTTTTGAGATGGAGTTCTGATCTTGTTGCCCAAGCTGGACTGCAGTGGCATGATCTCTGCTCACTGCAACCTCTGCCTCCTGGGTTAAGTGATTCTCCTGCCTCAGCCTCCTGAGTAGCTGGGACTGCAGGTGCACACCAGCCCGCCTGGCTCATTTTTGTAGTTTTAGTAGAGAGGGGGATTCACCATGTTGGTCAGGCTGGTCTCGAACTTCCGGCTTCAAGTGATCTTCCCGCCTCAGCCTCTCAAAGTGCTGGAATTACAGGCATGAGCCACTACCCCTGGCCATACTTATCTTTTTGTCCACAAAAATGACCAGCATTTCAATTTTTGTTTTGTTTTTCTTAGATGAAAAAAAACCTGGTAGTTATAATTGGGGAGGACAATTTGCATTATGGGAATCTGGGCATCATGCCAAGTTCCATAATCTAAGTTGGTAAAAAGAAACTGGGGTTATGGGCTGGTGGGGTGGCACACGCCTATAATCCCAGCACTTTGGGAGGCCGAGGTGGATGGATTACGTGAGGTCAGGAGTTTGAGATCAGCCTGGCCAACATGGTGAAACCCCATCTGTACTAAAAATACAAAAATTAGCTGGGCCTAGTTGTGGGTACCTTTAATCCCAGTTACTCATGAGACTGAGCAGGAGAATCCCTTGAGCCTGGGAGTGGGAGTGAGACTCTGTTTCCAAAAACACAAACAAACAAAAAAAAAAAGCAAAAGAAAAATTGGGGTTATGAATCATTTGGTAAGGAATAATGGTCTTGTTCACAAACTTGTGATCCTTTTTTTGCAGGCTAGAAATCAACCCAGTTAGTAAAATAGTAGCAACAGCAGCCAAAAGGGAAGAGTATTTAAAATGCAGGAGGTGCTGGTCTAGGCACGTTCATGGATTACATTATTTAGCCTTGAGCATCATCTTACGAGTACATCCTCATATGGTTCCTATTTGACAGGTGGAAAAACTGAGGCACGGAGACCTATGTCATCTGTCCGGACTCACAGTGGTACTAAGTGGTAGTGCATGTGTCACCTGACATTATCTTGTGCACTATGCCTATCTAATTATTGTTTTTGAGACACAGTTTCCTTCTTCTCGTCCATGCAGGAGTGCAATCTTGGCTCACTGCAACCTCCGCTTCCCAGGTTCAAGCGATTCTCCTGCCTCAGCCTCCCAAGTAGTTGAGATTACAGGCATGTGCCACCATGCTTGGCTAATTTTATATGTTTATTAGAGATGGGGTTTCTGCATGTTGGTCAGGCTGGTCTTGAACTCCTGACCTCAGGTGATCCACCTTCCTCTGCCTCCCAAAGTGCTGGGTTTACAGGCATGAGCCACCACATCTGGCATTCTTTTTTTGAGATGGAGTCTCACTCTGTCGTCCAGACTGGAGTGCCGTGGGATGATCTCTGCTCACTACACCCTCCACCTCCCAGATTCAAGCCATTCTCCTGCCTCAGCTTCCTGAGTAGCTGCAATTGTAGGCACGTGCCACCACGCTGGGCTAATTTTTGTAATTTTAGTGGAGTCAGGGTTTCACCATGGTGGCCAGGATGGTCTTGAACTCCTGACCTCAGGTGATCCACCTGCTTCAGGCTCCCAAAGTGCTGGGATTACAGGCATGAGCCACCTCACCTGGCCACTATGCCTATCTAATGGTGTTTCTAAAAGGAAAGGGGAAAAAAATCGTACTTCCATCCTCACAGTAACTCCATGAAGGAGATAATATCATCCACCTTTAACAAATGAGAAAACAAAAGCTCCAGTTTTTTGGTTTTGTTTTGTTTTGTTTTTTCCTCCTGAGACAGTGTCTCACTTTGAAGCCCAAGCTCGAGGGCAGTGGCATGATCTTGGCTCACTGCAGTCTTGACCTCTGGGACTCAAGTGATCCTCCCACTTTAGCCTCCTGAATAGCTGGGACTACAGGGTGACACCACCACACCTGGATAATTTTTTGATTTTTTTTTTTTTTTAGAGATGGGGTCTTGCTATGTTGCCCAGGCTGCTCTCAAACTCCTGGGCTCAAGCAATCCTCCCACCTCGACCTCCCAAAGTGCTGGGATTGCAGGCGTGGTTGCTCCAGCTTCTTTGTTTCCCAGGGCCACACTAAGTTGTTAGTGACTGAGTCAAGAGAGTCCCGGGGGTCTACTTCAGCGTTTTTCCAGCTAGACTACAGCCACTGTAATACCTGGAAGTTGTCTGACAGTGAACTAAGATGGATTATTTGGGTGTGGAGCACAAACAGAGGAACCATCTCTTAGAAAACTTAACTCTCACGTTCTGATGCGGCCAGGATGTTTTGTAGGAAGAGATTCCATAGCTCCCATCCACGACCAGTGAATAGGAATTAGGTACAAGGCGTGGTGGCTCATGCCTGCAATCCCAGCACTATCAGAGGCCAAGGTGGGCAGATCACTAGGTCAGTTCAAGACCAGCCTGGCCAATATGGTGAAACCCCATCTCTGGGCCGGGCACGGTGGCTCAAGCCTGTAATCCCAGCACTTTGGGAGGCCGAGGCGGGCAGATCACAAAGTCAAGAGATCGAGGCCATCCTGGTCAACATGGTGAAACCCCTCTCTACCAAAAATACAAAAAATTAGCTAAGCATGGTGGCGCATGCCTGTAATCCCAGCTACTCGGGAGGCTGAGACAGGACAATTGCCTGAACCCAGGAGGCGAAGGTTGTGGTGAGCTGAGATCATGCCATTGCACTCCAGCCTGGGTAACAAGAGAGAAAGTCCGTCTCAAAGAAAAAGAAAAAAAGAAACCCCATCTCTACTAAAAATACAAAAATTAGCTGGGTGTGGTGGCAGGTGCCTGTAATCACAGATACTTGGGAGGCTGAGGCAGGAGAATCCCTTGAACCCATGAGGCAGAGGTTGCAGTGATCTATCATGCCACTGCACTCTAGCCTAGGTGACAGAGCAAGATTCAGTCTCAAAAAAAAAAAAAAAAAAAAAAAAAAAAAAAAAAAAATTAGGCTACATGTAGTGGCTCCTGCCTGTGATCGCAGAGCTTTGGGAGGCCAAGGCAGGAGGACCATCTGAGGCCAGGAGTTCAAGACCAGACTGGGTAAGACAGGGAAACCAAGTCTCTAGAAAAATAATTTAAAATTTTGACTGGGCACAGTGGCTCATGCCTATAATCCCAGCACTTTGGGAGGCCAAGGCGGGCAGATCACCTGAGGTCAGGATTTTAAGACTAGCCTGACCAACATGGTGAAACCGCATCTTTACGAAAATATAAAAATTAGCCAGACATGGTGGTGGGCTTCTGTCATCCCATCTACTTGGGAGGCTGAGGCAGAAGAATTGCTTGAGCCCAGGAGGCGGAGGTTGCAATGAGCCCATGTTGAGCCACTGCACTCCAGCCTGGACATCAGAGAAAGACTCTGTCTAAAGACAACAACAACAACAACAAACCCATTAGCTGGCTGTGGTGGTGCATACCTGTAGTTCCACCTACTTGAGAGGCTGAGGCAGGAGGATCAGAGGTTGAGGTTTCAATGAGCTATGGTTGCAGCACTGTGCTCCAGCCTGGGTGACAGCATGAAACTCTGTCTCTTAAAATAATCATAATTTTTAAAACTAACAAAAATGTTAATAAAAGAATTATTTTGGCCAGGCACAGTGGCTCCTTTCTGCAAATCCCAGCACTTTGGTTCCAGGAGATTATCACCAGCCTGGGCAACACAGTAAGACCCCATCTCTACTAAAAATGTGAAAATTACCTGGGCATGGTGGTGTGCACCTGTAATCCCAGCTACTTGTGAGGCAGGAGAATGGCTTGAAGCTGGGAGGCAGAGGTTGCAGTGTGCCGATTGTATCACTACACTCCAGCCTGGGCCACAGAGACTCCATCTCAAAAACAGAAAATAATAATAACTACCAAAGGATGAATGAAGCTGAAGAGTAGTTAGATCACAAGTTGTTGTCCTTATGACTGTGTTTCCTCCTTCCCCCAGCCCTCTCTCCTTCCCTTAATCTCTTCCTGCCCGCCCCCACCCCCAAGTTGAAGTCTTGCTCTGTCACCCAGGCTGGAGTGCAGCGGCGCAATCTTGGCTCACTGCAACCTTCACCTACCAGGTTCTCCTGCCTCAGCCTTCTGAGTAGCTGGGATTACAGGCGCCCACCACTACATGCAGCTTTTCTATTTTTTTTTTCTTTTTTATTGCATTTTAGGTTTTAGGGTGCATGTGAAGAACATGCAAGATTGTTGCATAGGTACACACATGGCAGTGTGGTTTTCTGCCTTCTGTCCCCTCGCCTGTATCTGTCATTTCACCCCATGCTATCTCTTCCCACCTCCCCACCCCCTGGTCCCTCCCCCATTTCCCCCCAACAGACCCCAGTGTGTAGTGCTCCCAACTTTTCTATTTTTAATAGAACTGGGGTTTTACCATGTTGATCAGGCTGCTCTCAAACTCCTGACCTCATGATTTCACCCGCCTTGGCCTCCCAAAGTGTTGAGATTACAGGTGTGAGGCAGGCACCTGGCCCTTTCTCTTTCTTTCTTCTCTCTACCTTCTTTAAGTCTGCATCATGAAATAAAATTTAAATCTCCAAAAAAACAATTAGAGTGACTGAATCTCAGAAATCAGTTAGTTTGCAGACCAATCCATGTGGTGGGAGGTGGCCCTGATTCTCAGGAGCCCAGAGATTGTGGAAATACCCATTGCACGGGGCAGCCTTTCAGCTTTTGATTCCAGAAGTGCCTTGTGAATATCCAGGCACTTCTCGTGCATCCTGAATTCCACATTGGGAGGTGCAATGTATGTGATCCTAACTGTTTACACCAATGTTCAATGCACTCTTTTTTAAAAAGGCAAATTCAAGCTGGGCATGGTACCACCCTCAGGAGGCTAAGGCTTCTCTCTCAGAGGCTAAGGCTGGAGGGTTGCTTGAGGCCAAGAGTTCAAGACCAGCCTGGAAACATAGACCCATTTCTAAAATTTAAAAAAAAAAAAAAAAAATGCTGAGTGGCTGGCTGCGGTGGCTCATGCCTGCAATCCCAGTACTTCGTGAGGCTGAGGTGGGCAAATCACCTGAGGCGAGGAATTCAAGTCTAGCCTGGTCAACATGGTGAAACCCCGTCTCTACTAAAACAATACAAGAATTAGCCAGGCATGTTGGCGGGTGCCTGTAATTCCAGCTACTCAAGAGGCTGGGGCAGCAGAATCACTTGAACTCAGGAGGTAGAGGTTGCAGCGAGCTGAGACCACACCACTGCACTCTAGCCTGGGTGACAACACAACAGTTAGTCTAAAAAAAAAAAAAAAAAAAAAATGCTAGCATTGGCCAGGTGTGGTGCCATGGCTCACACCTGTAATCCCAGCACTTGGGGAGGCTGTGGCAGGCAGATTACTAGAGGTCAGGAGTTTCAGACCAGCCTAACCAACATGGTGAAAGCCTATTTCTACTAAAACTATGAAAATTAGCTGGGTGCGGTGGCAGGTGCCTATAATTTCACCTACTTGGAGTGCTGAGGCAAGAGAATTGCATTAACCTGGGAGGCGGAGATTGCAACTAGCTGAGATCACGCCAAGGCACTCCAGCCTGGGTGACAGAATGAGACTTCATCTCAAAAAAGAAAAAAAAAAAAGTTGGGTGTGGTGGCGTGTGGTCTCAGCTACTCAGGAGGCTGAAGTGCGCAGATCGCTTGAGCCCAGGAGTTTGAGGCTTTAGGGAGTTATGGTGGAGTCACTGCACTCCAGCCTGGGTGACAAAATGAGACCCCTATTTCTAAAAAATGAATTTAAAAAATTAACAAAATAAGAGAGACAATAGGATAATATCCATCACCAATAAGAGATCAATCACATCACCCACTGAATCTTGCCAACACGATCAAACTCTAATCTGATGGTGTGATCATTAATCCAGCTGCAAATATGCTACAAATACAAAAGACAGAGAATGGGTTCACATGCACCAGGGAAATCCAGACTTTAAGAAATGCTACAGACCCAACAGTGTGGAGTCTTCCAAAATCCATAGAAAGGAAAAGGGATAGGCCAGGCAAGGAGGCTCACGCCTGTAATCCCAACACATTGGGAGGCCAAGGTGGGTGGATCCCGAGGTCATAAGTTTGAGATCAGCCTGACCAACATGGAGAAATCCTATCTCTACCAAAAATACAAAAATCAGCCAGGTGTGGTAGCACATACCTGTAATTCCAGCTACTCAGGAGGCTGAAACAAGAGAATCACTTGAACCTTGGGAGACGGAGGTTGCAGTGGGCTGAGATTGTGACATTGCACTCCAGCCTGGGTGACAGAGCAAGACTGTCTGTAAATAAATAAAATACATACATACATACATACATACATACATAAAAAAGGAAAAGGGATAGAGGAGAAACTTGTAGATTGTGTCTTATTTAAAATTTTAGTTTTTGGCCAGGCACGGTTGTTCACACCTGTGATCCCAATCTTTGCACTTTGGGAGACTGACGTGGGCAGATCACCTGAAGTCAGGAGTTTGAGAACAGCCAGGCCAACATGGCAAAACCCCGGCTCTACTAAAATTACAAAAATTAGCTGCGCATGGTCCCATGTGCCTGTAATCCCAGCTACTTGGGAGGATGAGGCAGAAGAATGGCTTGAACCCAGGAGGCAAAGGTTGCAGTGAGCTGAGATTGCACCACTGCATTGCAGCCTGAGTGGAGTGAAAAAGAAAAAATTAGTTTTTGTAGAGACAAGAGTCTCCTGTGTTGTCTCAAACCTCTGAACTTAAATGATCCTCTCACATCAGGATTACAGGAGTGAGCACTCACCCAGCCAACAAACTTGGAGATTGAAAGAGGCTTAAAAGACAAAACAATACTGGGTAACAGTTATACGTTAGAGATGCATACTAGGGCAGCTCTACTCTAAAGAAACAGAAAGAGGCCAGGCGTGGTGGCTCATACCTGTAACACCCAACACTTTGGGAGGCTGAGAAGGGAGATCGCTTGTGCCCAGGAGTTTAGGACCAGCCTGGCAACATAGTAAGACCCTGTCTCTGCGGGGGAAAAAAAACTTTATCTTGTTTTTTTTTTGTTGTTTTTTTAAATTAGCGGGGAAGGGTGGTGCACGACTATTGTCCTGCCTACTCAGCAGGCTGAGGGGAGAAGATCACTTGAGCTCAAGAAATCAAGGCTGCAGTGAGCCGTGATTGCACCACTGCTCTCCAGCCTGGGTGACAGAGCAAGAACCTGCCTCAAAAAAGGAGAAAGGAACAGAAAGAAGCAATTACTGTGAATGTCAGGATTGGGAATACTTCTGGAGAGAAGAGAGGGGTTGGCATTGTGCCCGTCCCCAGCCTTTCTGGAAGTACAGAGTCTAGTGGGGAAGACAGCGGCACAAGTGGAGATTCAGGCTGCAGCACCAGGAAGTTCCCTTCCACCTTCCCGCCTCCCTGCCCTTTCCTTTGGGGAATGGGAGCATGATTTTCTTTCTTATTTGCATTTCTAACTAGATTGAGTTTCTGATGGGAGAATTCATATACAGGATGTATAGCATCAACATCCACAGCCAGCTGGAATTGACGGCTTTGTTGATACCCCAGCCAGGCACATCCCTGATTCCTCTGCTAAGTACATCTAGATGTTCCTGCTGCCCAGGATTCTCAGCCACATGCTGAGTGCCCACTCGCAGATCCTGGAAATCCCCTGGCATTGCCCCCAAAAGGAGAGACACTCACTCACAGTTCTGCATAGAAATTGTCTCTATGTGTCTTTTTTTTTTTTTTTTTTTTTGAGACAGAGTCACTCTGTTGATCAGACTGTAGTCCAATGGTGTGATCTCAGCTCACTGCAACCTTCACCTCCCAGGCTCAAGCAGTTCTCCTGCCTCAGCCTCCCAAGTAGCTGGAGTTACAGGCACCTGCAACCATGCCTGGCTAATTTTGTATTTTTAGTGGAGACGGGGTTTCACCATATTGGTCAGGCTGGTCTTGAACTCCTGGTCTCAAGTGATTTGCTCACCTAGGCCTCCTAAAATGCAGAATTTATAGGCATGAGCCACCATGTCTGGCCATTTCTGTGTCACCCCCCCAGGCCAGCCTCTGCATGTTTCGGCTTGATGAGGCTGTGGCTGTCCAGCTGGCTACCTGTCATCTTTAGTCTCTGTGTCTCCTCGATCCTTCTCAGCTGCCCCATAAATTCATTTCCTTTTCTTTCTTTTGTTTTTTTCTTGAGATGGAGTTTTGCTCTGTCACCCAGGCTGGAGTGCAATGGCATGATCTCGGCTCATTGTAACCTCCACCTCTCATGTACAAGCAATTTTCCTGTCTCAGCCCCCCAAGTAGCTGAGACTACAGACACGTGCCACCATGCCAGGCTAATTTTTGTATTTTTAGTAAGATAGGGTTTCATCATGTTGGTCAGGCTGGTCTCAAACTCCTGACCTCAGGTGATCCACCCACCTCGACCTCCCAAAGTGCTGGGATTACAGGCATAAGCCACAGTGCCCGGCCTCAGTTGTTATACTCAGCCTGAGTGGGCTTCTCTCGCTAGCAGCTAAGAGCTCTGACTCCTACGGCATCATAATAAATATGTAAATAAAATATTTATAAAATAAAATAAAATATTATTATGAGACAGAGAAAGACTTGGTCTCATAATAAATGAATACATAAATAAAAACCCCTTCTCCCACCCAGCAGGAGGTGTTTGGATGTTTCTGGATCTAAAATCCAAGTGTCTAAGCCTACCAGTAGTTCCAAGTGCAGATGGTCACACAACTTTTTGACTTTACAATGGCACAAAAATGATCACATTCAGTAGAAACTCTGCTTCCAGTACCGACACAATCTGTCTGTTTTTCACTGTTAGCATAGTATTCAATACATTGCATGAGGGCCAGGCACAGTGGCTCATGCCCTTAATCCCAGTACTTCAGAAGCCTGAGGTGGGAGGATCGCTGGAACCCAGGAGTTTGAGACCAGCCTGGGAACATAGTAACATCCTGTCTCTATAAAATATAAAGATAAAAATTAGCCACGTGCAATTGTGTGCACCTGTAGTCCCATCTACTTGGGAAACTGAGGCAGGAGGGATCACTTGAGCCCAGGAGATTGAGGCTGCAGTGAGCTATAGTTATGCCACTGCACTCCAGCCTGGGTAACAGAGCAGGACCTCATCTCTTAAAAAAATAAAAAATTTTGGTTTATGCCTGTAATCCCAGCACTTTGGGAGGCTGAGGTGGCTGGATCGCGACGAGGTCAGGAGTTCAAGACCAGCATGACCAACACGGTGAAACCCCATCTCTACAAAAAATACAAAAATTAGCTGGGTGTGGTGGCATGCACCTGTAATCCCAACTCCGGAGGCTGAGGCAGGAGAATTGCTTAGAACGTGGGAGGTGGAAGTAGCAGTGAGCCGAGATTGCACCATTGTACTCTAGCCTGGGAGACAGAGAAAGACTCGGTCTCATAATAAATAAATAAGTAAATAAAAATTTAAAAGCACGTAAAGTATTGTTTCACGAGGACAGCATTTCTGTTTGGGATGATGAGAAAGTATAGAAACAGATGGTAGTGATTGTTGCACAATATTGTGAAGCTACCAAACACCACTGAATCGTACACTTAAAGGTGGTACATTTATCCAAATTTATTATCTATTTCTACAAACATTCACGAAGGCTGGACCCCTGAAATGTCAAAGTCATGATCCAAGGTGGGGAAGGGTGAGTGGGTTTTGTTCTCCTTTTAGTACTGCTCGGTTTGTTCTCAACCTGAAGTCGGCTGGACTAACATCCAATGCTTGGTAGTGTAGGTGTATTACATGCATTTGCGGGCCGGGTAGGCTGGCTCACACATGTAATCCCTGCACTTTGGGAGGCTGAGGTGGGCAGATTGCCTAAGCTCAGGAGCTCAAGACCAGCCTGGGCAACATGGTGAAACCCTGTCTTTACTAAAAATACAAAAATTAGCTAGGTGTGGTAGGGTGCCTGTAGTCCCAGCTACCCGGTAAGCTGAGGCAGGAGAATCACTTGAACCCGGGAGGCAGAGGTTGCAGGCAGTGAGCCAACATGGGATCACTGCACTGCAGCCCAGGCAACAGAGCCAGACTCCACCTCCAAAAATAAAAATAAAAATAAATAGGACAGGTACAGTGGCTCACACCTGTAATCGCAGCACTTTAGGAGACTGATATAGGCAGACTACCTGAGGTCAAAAGGTCGTGACTAGCCTGGCCAACATGGTGAAACCCAATCTCTACTAAAAATACAAAATTTACCCAGTGCTCATGCCTGTAATACCAGCCACTCGGGAGGCTGAGGCAGGAGAATCACTGGAACCTGATAGGCAGAGGTTGCAGTGAGCCAAGACTGCACCACTACACTCCAGCCTGGATGACAGTGTGAGACTCTGTCTCAAAAAATAAATAAATGCATTTTCAACCTAGTATGTTTTCACTTTTTTTTTTTTTTTCTTCAGAGACAGGATCTCTCTGTGTTGCCCAGGCTGGTCTTGAACTCCTGGGATCAAGCAATCTTCCCACGTTGACCTCCCAAAGTGCTGGGATTACAGACGTGAGCTACTGCACTTGGCTGCTATTACCAATTTATGATAGATTTATGGGGACATGACCCCGTCATGAGTTAAGTAGCATCTGTAATCATGCTGAAAATGGGGATGGCTTCTGTGAGGATATGGGGGAGTGTCACAAAACACAAGGGGACCAGGACCTTCATCGGGACACCACAGGCTGTCTCTGGCTCAAACCCAAGGCTCCCTCCTCTGTGTCTCCTGCTGCAAGACAGACCCCAGGCCCGCAGCTCTGCAAATTCAGGCTGTCTGCACTGCAGGACTTCAAATCCACAGCTGGGGGTTGTGGGTGATGTTGGAGCAGGAGCAGGGCAGGGGGAACACATCAGGGGTTGCACCTGGAGCCACATTGGCAGAGCAAGTGCATTTCCTTTTTTCTTTTTTTTTTAAAAAAAAAAGGAGTTTCATTCTTATTGCCCAGGTTGGAGTGCAATGGCATGACCTCGGCTCACCGCAACCTCAGCATCCCATATTCAAGTGATTCTCCTGCATCACCCTCCTGAGTAGCCAGGATTACAGGCATGCACTAACACGCCTGGCTAATTTTGTGTTTTTAGTAGAGACGGGGTTTCACCATGTTGGCCAGCTGGTCTCAAACTCCTGGACCTCAAATGGTCCACCTGCCTCCGCCTCCCAAACTGCTGGAATTACAAGTATGAGCCACCGCACCTAGCCCTGGTTTCCCTGTTCTGCCTGCTGGCTCTGTACAGCCTCAGCTTCTCTTCCCCCCCACCCCTTAGGTGATAGTGAGCAACCCCCACTTCCTGAGGTTCTAGGCCACCTTCCATGAGAGCGATTACAAGTTACATGGGAACACCAAGTACAATCTGGTGAGCTATGTCCCCACCAAACCTCGCCGCATGTCTCCTGAGGGATTTCTCTTCCTTCTTCCCTTACCAGCATAAAGAGCTGAGGAATTTCCAGACAACACAGCCCCTAGCCCTGCCCTGTGGTGGGAAGATCATCAGGCAGCCAACATCTACACACCTTACTTCATTAAAGTATCACACAGGTCAGGCGTGTGGGAGCCTGTAACCCCAGCACTTTGGGAGGCTGAGGCAGGTGGATCACAAGGTCAAGAGTTTGGGACCCACCTGACCAACATGGAGAAACCCAGTCTCTACTAAAAATTAAAAAATCAGCAGGCCGTGGTGGCATGTGCCTATAATCCCAGCTACTCAATAGGCTGAGGTAGGAGAATTACTTGAACCCGGGAGGCAGAGGTTGCAGTGAGCTGGGATTGTACCACTGCACTCCAGCCTGGGTGATGGAGTAAGATCCCATCTCTATCAATCAATCAATCAATCAAATAAGTAAGTAAGTATCACATGGGGGATTCCCGCATGGTGTGACAGGGAGGAGCCTAACCCAGCCTGAGACAGGGCTGAAGATCTGAGTTAGCTGAGTAAACTGAGGCATAAGGATTTAGTGGGGGCAATTTCCACGGGGCAGGGGCCTGACCAGCTGCAAGTCAGCAACAGCAAACTTCTTTGTCCAGGCTCATCACATCTAGATGAGTGAGAAAAACAATCACTCCTCACTGTGTGTCCCCAGAACTCTGGGAGCAGTGAGTGGGAGTCTTCATATTGGGGCCATTGTTTCTATGAGCTTCCAGAAGCCTTTCACAGGTGGTGGGATTAGAATGCAGCAGGGATTGGCTGAGCGCAGTGGCTCACACTTGAAATCCCAGCACTTTGGGAGGCCAAGGTGGGTGGATGGCCTAGGGTCAGGAGTTGGAGACCAATCTGGCCAACATGGTGAAACCCCAGCTCTACTAAAAATACAAAAATGAGCTACGTGTGGTAGCACTCACCTGTGGTCCCTGTTACTCAGGCGGATGTGGCAGAAGAGTCTCTTGAACCTGGGAGGCGGAGGTTGCAGTGAACCAAGATTGCATCACTGCACTCCAGGCCTGGGTGACACAGCAAGACTCCATCTCAAAAAAAAAAAAAAAAAAAAAAGTCAGGGCAAGGGACGGAGTGGGTCTAAGTGGCTCCCAGGTTTACCTCTCCTCCAACACCCCATCTCTCCCACAGTCCTGAGTTGGGGGATGCCCATGGTGTTCCCCAGGTGCACTTGGGATTTTCTCTCCTGGCCCCACAGGATATTTACCTAAAACAGAAGCAGCACTGAGGAAGGACAGACCCAGGTTCCCTTCCAGCTATGCTGTCTCCTGGACAGAGGTGGGGACTGGGCTGCCTACGGGAAGTTCCTTAGCAGGAGCAGAGAGAAACAGGGCTGCGATCACAACCCCAGCTGAAGAACAGTAAAACAGGATGATTAAAACACTTTACAAGAGCCAGGTGAGGTGGCTCACACCCGTAATCCCAGCACTCTGGGAGGCCAAGGTGGGTGGATCACCTGAGGCCAGGAGTTCGAGACCAGCCTGGCAAACAAGGTGAAACCCTGTCTATCCTAAAAATACATAAATGAGCCAGGTGTGGTGGCAGCTGCCTGTAATCTCAGCTACTCAGGAGGCCGAGGTATGAGAATGGCTTGAATGTGGGAGGAGGAGGTTGCAGTGAGGCCAGATCATGCCACTGCACTCCAGCCTGGGCGACACAGTGGGAGTCCATATCAACAACAATGACAAAACACTTTACAAATGGTGGTCCCTCAAAACACTTACACACAGCATTGCCATTTGCTCTAACAAAGCCACTGCCATCCATCCCAAAAGAATAGAAAGCAGGAACTCAGGGAGGTATGTGCACACCTGTGCTCACAGCAGTGTGATTCACAGCAGCCAAAAGGCAAAAATCCACCGAGGGGTCCACCATCAGAAGAAAAGATAAACATTGTGTGATCCATCCGCACAGCAGAATAGGACTCAGACTTAAGAAGGGAGGGACCGGGCACGGTGGCTCAAGCCTGTAATCCCAGCACTTTGGGAGGCCGAGGCGGGTGGATCACGAGGTCAAGAGATCGAGACCATCCTGGTCAACATGGTGAAACCCCGTCTCTACTAAAAATACAAAAAATTAGCTGGGCATGGTTGTGCGTGCCTGTAACCCCAGCTACTCAGGAGGCTGAGGCAGGAGAATTGCCTGAACCCAGGAGGCGGAGGTTGCGGTGAGCCGAGATCGCGCCATTGCACTCCAGCCTGGGTAACAAGAGCGAAACTCCGGCTCAAAAAAAAAGAAGGGAGGGAGGCTGGGCGACGTGGCTCATGCCTGTAATCCCAACACCCTAGGAGGTCACGGTGGGTGGAGACTCTGTCTCGAAAAAATAAATACATGCAAATAAAGAGAAATTACAAAGGAAGTGAGAATATATCGTGAGGTGACTCTAATAACTAAGAACTGAAAGCGTTCTCAGCTGCTGATAGCATTACTACCAACCAGTTCAGTGATGTTCCTTTTCCCACCTGGGAAGACCTGCACTTGTTCCCCGGGGCTCACCTTTCTGTACACCAGACAAGCGATGGCCGACTGCAGCCTCATCTGCAGCACCGTGAGCCGGTACGTGTTCTGCTGCTTAAACAGCGTTTGCAGGCAGGCCGAGAGGAACATCAGCACCGCGAGGAGGTAGCCCTTCCAGGCCGGAGGCTTGGGATCACCAATAAACTCCAGGAAAAGGCTTGCAGGGGAAAGGGAAAGAAGGTACAGCTGGTGAGAGGAGGTGCCCATGTGTGCTGCCTTAGCCCAATGCAGGCCAGGTGCGGGGGATCAGTCGACGTGGTTGGCTTTTTCACAATCATGATCTCGGTTATTTCCCCCACAGTCCATGCTTCTTTTCAATCTGACTACAGCTTCTCAAAATCAAGAGATGGCGTTTTTCTTACCCCTTGTTATGGGCTAAACTGTGTCCTCACAAAATTTGTATGTCGAAGCCCCAACCCCCAGTATCTCTGAAGGTGACTGTATTTGGAAATAGGGCCTTTAAAGAGACAATAAAGTTAAAATGAGGTCATTAGGCTGGGCTCTTATCTAATCTGACTGAGGTTCGTATAAGAGGAGAAAATGTAGACACACAGGGAGATACCAGGCTGGACACACAGGAAAGACCGTACGAGGACACACGGAGGAGGTGGCCAATTGCACGCCAAAGGCAGAGGCCTCAGATGGAACCAACTTGTGGATACCTGATCTGGAACTTCCAGCCTCCAGAATCATGAGAAAAATACATTTCTGTTGTTGAAGCTACTCAGTCTGTGATGCAGACTGAGCAGCTGAGCAGACACCACTTGAATCTGGGCTGGCCACAAAACCACCTTTGACCAATAGAGTAGAGTGGAGGTAAAGCTATGCCGGCTGTGAGCCTCAAGAGACAATGTGGCTTTTGGCCTATTGCTTGGAAGCCCCCGAAGCAGCCACATGAACAAGTCTGAGCTAGCTTTTTGGAGGATGGGAACCCACATGAAACAGAAAGCCATCCCAGATTCAGACACACAACTGCAGGCACATGAGGAAACTCAGCCAAGAAAAGAAGCACCACTCAGCTGAGCCCAGTCCACGTTACTGACCCGCATTACCGGGAACAAAATAAATGAATGCTTATAATTTTAAGCCACTCATTTTTGGAGCATTTTACAACAAAAGCTAATTGATGCAGTCAGGTAAGAGCTTGCTTATTTGCCCTTCTGGGGCACAGTCACTTTCTCATTAATCATTTCCCTTTTTCAGTATCCTTCTCACCCACCCTCCAGTGTCCTCAGCACCAGATCTATAGGCAGAGGCATGAGAGCTGAAGCCCTCTGACTCTGAAGGGATGCCATTAAGAGACTACCAGCCTTAGCAGAGCTCCTGAAGTCTGGACTCACCTAAGCAGCTTGGGGACAGTGAACCTGAAAACATCA
The DNA here is from genome assembly GCF_048565385.1 of Saimiri boliviensis. Taxonomy (NCBI): domain Eukaryota; kingdom Metazoa; phylum Chordata; class Mammalia; order Primates; family Cebidae; genus Saimiri; species Saimiri boliviensis. Next base: position 63,927,988 of record NC_133455.1, read on the forward strand.
CTGATGAAGACGCTGTGGGTCCCAGGAGGAAGGTAGAACGGAACACCTGCCAGATGGCCCTCAGCAGTGGGCCCCACTGCCTCCCTTCTTGACCTTGGAACGGCTCAGTCTCTGGAGCCTCCATGCCACTGACTCCTTTCCTTTAAAACACTATTGCCTTGGTGTGCCTTAGAGGAAGGGAGAGGCTGGCTCTGGGTCCCATTTTATACTCAGCCACCAGCCACAGGACCAGGCATTAAAAGCTTGTTTTCCTAACAATGGGCATGCGTGGATGTGGATCCAGCCTGGCTCTCACCTGTGCCTCCTTATCACCCTGAGCACCCATTTAAGAGGCAGGCACAGGAGTTGTGGGGGAAGGGCAGGAGGGCAGCCCTGAGGACTCTTAGATGGCCATGGGAAAACACACACGTTGAGCACCTACTACGTGCCAGACACTTCCCAGTCATCCTAAGACCCCCGGCAAGCCAAATGTTGTTCCCATTTCACAGATGAGAAAACTGAAGCTCAGAGAAGTGAACTTGTCCAAGAGCACACAGCTGAGAAGTAAAAGCTGGAATTCAATTCCATCTCTCTGCCTCCAGAGCCCAGGCACTTTTCTTTTTTTTTAAGACGAAGTCTCACTCTGTCACCCAGGCGGCAGTGCAGTGGTGTGATCTCGGCTCACTGCAACCTCTGCTTCCTGGATTCAAGTGATTCTCTCACCTCAGCCTCCCAAGTAGCTGGGATTACAGGCAAATGCCACCCAGCTAATTTTTGTATGTTTAGGAGATGGGGTTTCCCCATGTTGGCCAGGCTGGTTTTGAACTCCTACCTCAGGTGATCCACCAGCCTCAGCCTCCCGAAGTGCTGAAATTACAGGCCTGAGCCCCTGCACCCAGCCTCTCATGTACTTTTCAATCTATCATGTTGTCAACCTGGAGGAAGAACAGCACCCCCTCTTCCACATGCACAACCAGCCAGCCCTTAGGTGGTTTTGAATCGGTGGAGAATCACAGCTGATATGCATGGGGCCTGGTGCTCTGGCTCTGGATGAAAGCACAGACAGATGCTCAGGCTGCCTCTAACTCATAAGATCCCCAGCCTTTGGCCATAACCAGGGGTCACAGAGAAGAGCTAAAGTGAGGAACGGAGAGGAGGTGGTAGGGGGAGGCCCAAGGGCCCCTCCAGGGCAGGTCAGAAGCCCTGGGCCACAATGGAGAGCCTGGGGTGATGCAGCTGTTGACAGCTGGTCATTGTGTGGTTTTGGGTAGGTAGGCTGCTTCCTTCTGTGTGTGTGAGAGGATGGGTGTGGTCCCCCCTCTGAGTCCCTTGTGTACCTCTGAAAACCTGTAAGGTTATCAGTAATTGCTTGCTTGCTTGCTCTTTTGAGACAAAGTTTCACTCTTCTTGCTCAGGCAGGAGTGCAGTGGCATGATCTAAGCTCACTGCAACCTCCATCTCTCGGGTTCCAGCGATTCCCCTGCCTCAGCCTCCCAAGTAGCTGGGACACACCCACATGCCCGACTAATTTTTGTACTTTTAGTAATGATGGGGTTTCAACACGTTGGCCAAGCTAATCTTAAACTCCTGACTGCCTTGGCCTCCCAAAGTACTGGGATTAAGGGTGTGAGCCAACATGCCTGGCCACTTATCAGTAATTTCAATCTCCATTACAAATCTCTGACCCGGGGCCACGTGCAGACATGGGCTCCTTACATGAAGGAGCTCACTGACTTCCCTGGACCCCGTTGCCAGGTGGGTATTATTAGACTCTCCATTTTACAGAAGGGGAAGGAAGCTGAGGCTCTGAGAGGTGGCGATAGCAGCCCGAGGTCACACAGCAAGAGCAGAGCAGGGATTGCAGCCTTGATCTTGACTTAAGGTTCCTAGAGTGTGTCTTGTGCACTAAGGACCCCCAACCCCACCACAATAATAATAATAAAAGAAGCATAACAAAAATCCCCTTGTGAGCTCAGGCGGCAAGACCCTTGCCGGCCATGATCTTTGTCCCTCATTGCTGACCTGATCTGGTGTTTGGTTTGGCATCTATGGAGGGTTGTGGCTCAGTTCTCTTACTGAATGGGCATGGCCTGCTGCTCACAGGTATTTTGGCACTTGGGTCTCAAAGCCAAGAAGATGCCCCTTCCACGCAGAGAGCATCCTTGACCACCCTTTCTGTCTGACCCCACCGTTTCATTCATTGCCTTCACAGCCTTGCCCATGGCGCCAACCCTCACTTTGTCTTGTTAGAGCCCCAGGTGGGTAGACTTTGCCTGAGCTTTTTACCAAGATGTTCCTAGTATCGAGTCCAGCATCTGCACACCGTAGGAGCTCAATAAACACTTGTCAAATGAATGGGAAAAACAGACTGAGTGATATGTATAAAAGGGCCTAACGAGAGTGCCCAGCACATACTGTTATAAACATTTATAGAAGGAAGGATGCAGCCTGGCTGGGTGGACAGAACTTGGCTTTGGAGCCAGGAGACTATGGATCCAATGCCTGCTCTGTCTCCTCTCCTCTGAGGCTGAATGTTTCCATCTGTAAAATGGGGTCAGGGAAGAGCTGACTGGGAAGTTTTCTTTCTGGCTGGAGATTTTACTCAGTTCGGTTCTAGCTGTTTGCCTGGAGAGTCACTGTGTTCAGCCTGCAGTCTCCAAAGCAGATGTTTTCCTCTTCTGGAGGTCTCACCTCCCATCAAGGAAGATGTCCAGATTGCTGTCTGATGTCTGGTCTCTGGGCTGAAGGCCATTTAGTGCAGGACTCACAAATGACCGTGGGGAAAGGCAGGGGGTATGCATGAGTGGCATGGGCAAGGTGTGAGTTGGGAGATACAAAGGGGAGTAGTAGTGAGGGCTGGGTGCAGTGGCTCACACCTATAATCCCAGCACTTTGGGAGGCCGAGGTGGGCAGATAACCTTAGATCAGGAGTTCAAGACCAGCCTGATAACCTGAACAACATGGAGGAACCCAGCCTCTAATAAAAAATACAAAACTTAGCTGGATCTGGTGGCGGGCGCTTGTGGTCCCAGCTACTTGGGAGGCTAAGAAAGGAGAATCATTTGAACCTGGGATGTGGAGCTTGCAACGAGGCAAGATGGTGCCACTGCACTCCAACCTGGGTGACAGAAGCAGAGAGAAGGAGGGAGGGAGGGAAGGAGGGAGAAAGCGGGGGAGAGAAGGAGGGAGGAAAAGAGAAAGAAAAAAGACAAAGAGAAAGAGAGAAAGAAAGAGAGAGAAACAGAAAGAGAGAAAGGAAGGAAGATAAGAGAAAAAAAGAAGCAAGCAAGAAAGCAAGCAAGCAAGCAAGAAAGAAACAAGAGAGAAAGAAAGGAAGAGAGAGAGAAAAAGAGAAGGAAAGAGAAAAAGAAAGGAAGAGAAAAGAGAAAGGAAGGAAGGAAGGAGGGAGGGAGGGACGGAGGGAGGGAAATATAAGAGAGAAAAGAAAAAGGTACATGCACGCATATGCTTATTGCAGCATGATTCCCAATAGCAAAGAACCAAAACCAACTTAAATGCCCATCAATGGTAGACTGATAAAGAAAATGTGGTACATATACACCATGGAACATGATGGAGCCATAAAACAGAATGAGGTCATGTGCTTTGCAGCAATATCGATGAAGGTAAAAGCCATTATCTTACATGAACTAACAGAGGAACAGAAAACCACATACTACATGTTCTCATAAGTAGAAGCTCAACATTGAGTACACATGGACACGCAGACACTGGGACTTATTTGAGGATGGAGGGAAGGAGGAGGGTCGGGACTGACAAACTACCTATGAGGTACAGTGCCTACCACATAGGTGAATAAATAATCTGTACACAAATCCCCAGTGACACCTATATAATAAACCTGCACCGTACCTCTGAACCTAAAATTTCAAGAATAACGGATAAACTAAATCAAAAGAAAGCATAAGGAAAGGAAAATGTGAGATAAAAACCAAAAAATAGTAGACATAATAGTTTGGTGCCTTGAAAAAAAAGAAATAGACAAATTAGTAAGAAAGGAAATAAGCATAAAACCAAAAAAAAAAAAAAGGCAAGAAAAACATTATAAGTTAACTCTAATTATAAGGGACTATTTTACACAACTTTCAAATATATAAATATATTTGAAATCTGCATTGATTACTATCCAATACAACTTCTAAATCATAAAAATGTCCTACACCTGCACTGTTGAATATGTAGCCACTAGGTACGTGTGTTGAGTGAATACTTCTACACTTAAATGCGGCTCATGTGACTGAGAAATTGAATTTTTCTGATGATTAATTTACTTAATTTTTAATTATAACTGCATTATAATTAGTTTAAATTTGAATAGTCTCATGCAGCTAGTGGTATTGTATCAGAAAGCATAGAATATGAAATTGAAATTTTCTTAAGACAATATTATTTACCAAAGTTAAATCCAAGAGTATTTATTTTTTAAAAAAGTTTAAACAGACCAACTCTACAAAAGACATAAAGTTACTAAAGAATCTCATTCTCCCAGGCGCGGTGGCTCAAGCCTGTAATCCCAGCACTTTGGGAGGCCGAGGCAGGTGGATCACAAGGTCAAGAGATCGAGACCATCCTGGTCAAATTGGTGAAACCCCGCCTCTACTAAAAATACAAAACATTAGCTGGGCATGGTGGCACGTGCCTGTAATCCCAGCTACTCAGGAGGCTGAGGCAGGAGAATTGCCTGAACCCAGGAGGCGGAGGTTGCGGTGAGCCGAGATCGCGCCATTGCACTCCAGCCTGGGTAACAAGAGCGAAACTCCGTCTCAAAAACAAACAAACAAAAAACAATCTCATTCTCTCCCTCTGACACACACACACACACACACACACACACACACACACACACACACACAAAGGTGTTACAAGGAAAAGGAAAGCTCTTCTTTATAACATAAACAGGACTTCGACAAACTACTACTCATGGCTCAAATCCTGCTGCAGACCATTTTCCTGCAGTCCATGAGCTAATAATTTTACACCACTAAAGAAGAAATAGAATATGTAACAGAGACCATATGTGGCCCACAAAGCCTAAAAGACTTAGAATGTGGCTCTTTACTGGAAAAATCTACTGGCCCCTGAGCTAGAAAAATGCCTGAATTTTAAAATCACCGTTTTGCAAATACCACCAAGGTAATATAAGATTCTGGCATGAAATTACTCCTAACACTATATACTAACATATTGTTGGGAAAAGGACATTCATATATCTCTATTACCCATCAAATGTTTATTAAGCATGGAATTTAAATCGAAGAGATGAAACTTAGCTTCACAAATATTGAGATAAAGTAATATTATAAACTTCCCGATGCAATGCAATGGGAAACATCATACTTGCCTAAACATTTTGCCTAATCCAGAAGAACAGTTAGATAAATCCAGTTTGAGAAACATTCTATGAGACAATCTCGACTCTTCAAAAATATAGATGTACAGCGTACAGAGATGTACATCTAGTATAGATGCACAGCGTACAGAGATGTACATCTAGTATAGACGTACAGCGTACATCTGGTATAGATGTACAGCGTACAGAGATGTACATCTAGTATAGACGTACAGCGTACATCTGGTATAGATGTACAGCGTACAGAGATGTACATCTAGTATAGACGTACAGCGTACATCAGGTATAGATGTGCAGCGTACAGAGATGTACATCTAGTATAGACGTACAGCGTACATCTAGTAAAGATGTACAGCGTACAGAGATGTACATCTAGTCTAGATGTACAGCGTACAGAGATGTACATCTAGTCTAGATGTACAGCGTCCATCTAGTCTAGATGTACAGCGTCCAGAGATGTACATCTAGTCTAGATGTACAGCGTCCAGAGATGTACATCTAGTCTAGATGAACAACGTCCATCTAGTCTAGATGTACAGCGTCCAGAGATGTACATCTAGTCTAGATGTACAGCGTACAGAGATGTACATCTAGTCTAGATGTATAGTGTCCATCTAGTCTAAATGTACAGCGCACAGAGATGTATATCTAGTCTAGATGTACAGCGTACAGAGATGTACATCTACTCTAGATGTACAGCGTCCAGAAATGTACATCTAGTCTAGATATACATCGTCCAGAGATGTCCATCTAGTCTAGATGTACAGCGTCCAGAGATGTCCATCTACAGCGTCAATCTAGTCTAGATGTACAGCGTCCAGAGACGTCCATCTAGTCTAGATGTACAGCGTCCATCTAGTCCAGATGTACAGCGTCCAGAGACGTCCATCTAGTCTAGATGTACAGCGTCCATCTAGTCCAGATGTACAGCGTCCAGAGACGTCCATCTAGTCTAGATGTACGACGTCCATCTAGTCTAGATGTACAGCGTCCATCTAGTCCAGATGTACAGCGTCCAGAGACGTCCATCTAGTCTAGATGTACAGCGTCCATCTAGTCCAGATGTACAGCGTCCAGAGACGTCCATCTAGTCTAGATGTACAGCGTCCATCTAGTCCAGATGTACAGCGTCCAGAGACGTCCATCTAGTCTAGATGTACAGCGTCCATCTAGTCCAGATGTACAGCGTCCAGAGACGCCCATCTAGCCTAGATGTACAGCGTCCATCTAGGCCAGATGTACAGCGTCCAGAGACGCCCATCTAGCCTAGATGTACAGCGTCCATCTAGTCTAGATGTACAGCGTCCAGAGACGCCCATCTAGCCTAGATGTACAGCGTCCATCTAGTCTAGATGTACAGCGTCCAGAGACGCCCATCTAGCCTAGATGTACAGCGTCCATCTAGGCCAGATGTACAGCGTCCAGAGACGCCCATCTAGCCTAGATGTACAGCGTCCATCTAGTCTAGATGTACAGCGTCCAGAGACGCCCATCTAGCCTAGATGTACAGTGTCCAGAGACGTACATCTAGCCTAGATGTACAGCGTCCAGAGATGTACATCTAGCCTAGATGTACAGCGTCCATCTAGTCTAGATGTACAGCGTCCAGGGATGTACATCTAGCCTAGATGTACAGCGTCCAGGGATGTACATGTAGCCTAGATGTACAGCGTCCAGGGATGTACATCTAGCCTACATGTACAGCGTCCATCTAGCCTAGATGTACAGCGTCCAGGGATGTACATCTAGCCTACATGTACAGCGTCCAGGATGTACATCTAGCCTAGATGTACAGCGTCCAGGGATGTACATCTAGCCTAGATGTACAGCGTCCAGGGATGTACATCTAGCCTAGATGTACAGCGTCCAGGGATGTACATCTAGCCTAGATGTACAGCATACATCTAGGCTAGATGTACAGCATACAGAGATGTACATCTAGTCTAGATGTCTAGACTAGATGTACAGCGTACAGAGATGTACATCTAGTCTAGATGTACAGCGTACGGAGATGTACATCTAGTACAGATGTACAGCGTACGGAGATGTACATCTAGTACAGATGTACAGCGTACATGTAGTACAGATGTACAGCGTACGGAGATGTACATCTAGTACAGATGTACAGCGTACGGAGATGTACATCTAGTACAGATGTGCAGCGTACATCTAGTACAGATGTACAGCGTACGGAGATGTACATCTAGTACAGATGTGCAGCGTACGGAGATGTACATCTATACTAAATGTACGCTGTACATCTATACTAGATGTACAGCGTACAGAGATGTACATCTAGTATAGATGTACAGCGTACAGAGATGTACATCTAGTCATCCACCCGCCTCAGCCTCCCAAAGTGCTGTATCTTCTAATTTTCTACAATATATAGGTACTGCTTGTGTAATAATAAGAGGTTATTTTTAAAACCTCATCCCAAATACTCCATACTTTTATTCATGCTGAGTCCAGGGAAAGTCAAGAAACGTACTTAACAGCATTATTCCTGACGGAGAGAAGGGTGTGGCCACACATAATACAAAGGAATGAAGTGCTAATCACTGTGGCATCCAGGTGTGGGGGACTTTCAGGGGATGTCCCAGAGTGCTGAGCCCATGGAAGGTCAAGGTGGACCAAAGTACCCAGCCCATGGGCTATAATGGAAAGAACCCAGGAAGTAGATTCTGAAGATCTGGGTATGAATCCAGACCCAAGCGCTGACTAATTGTGGCCTTTGACAAGTCATTTAATCGCAGAAGTGGAAGGGACCTTAGAGGTCCTTCCGTGGGTTAGTCACAGGGCGGACGCCAAAACCTAGGCCACTGACCCCGTGCAGGCTCTTTCCACTACGTGCTGCTTCCCTGCTTATGATCTTCTTACCGAGTAACAACTAACTTTGGTACGGCAATGTACGTCTCATGAAGCACAAGTGTTCGTCTTTAATTCTCACAGAAGCTCTTGTTAAGCCAGCATTGTTCTTTCCCATTTTTAAAAGTAAGAAACAGGTTGTGGGAGGCCGGGCTCAATGGCTCATGCCTGTAATCCCAGTACTTTGGGAGGCCACGGTGGGTGGATCACCTGAGGTCAGGAGTTTGAGACCAGCCTGGCCAACATGGTGAAACTACTTAAAATATAAAAATTAGCCGGGTGTTGTGGCATGTGCCTGTAGTCCCAGCTACTCAGAAGGCTAAGGCATGAGAACTGCTTGAATCCGGAGGTGGAGATTGTGGGGATCCAAAATTGCGCCACTGCACTCCAGCCTAGATGACAGAGTGAGACCCTGTCTCAAAAAAAAAAAGAAAGAAAGAAAGAAAGAAAAAGAAACAGGTTGTGGGGACTCGGTGGTGAAGGGAGGGGCAGGAAGAGGCGAAGAAGGGTAGATGGAGAGTGAGGATGAAAGACTATACATTGGGGCCGGGCACGGTGGCTCAAGCCTGTAATCCCAGCACTTTGGGAGGCCGAGGCGGGTGGATCACGAGGTCAAGAGATCGAGACCATCCTGGCCAACATGGTGAAACCCTGTCTCTACTAAAAATACAAAAGTTAGCTGGGCATGGTGGCGTGTGCCTGTAATCCCAGCTACTCGGGAGGCTGAGGCAGGAGAATTGCCTGAACCCAGGAGGCGGAGGTTGCGGTGAGCCGAGATCGCGCCATTGCACTCCAGCCTGGGTAACAAGAGCGAAACTCCATCTCACAAAAAAAAAAAAAAAAAGAAAGAAAGAAAGACTATACATTGGGTACGGTGTACACTCCTCAGGTGACGCGTGCACCAAAATCTCAGAAATCACCACTACAGAACTTATCCATGTAACCAAAAACCATCTGTTCCCCAAAAACTATTCAAATAAAATTAAAAAGTAATAACAAAAAGAAACTTGAGCATCAATATAATGAAGAATTTACATCAACTAATGGACAAAATAGCCAGCTAATGACAGTATTAAACTCACATATATTATTATTAATTCTAAATTTAAATTGACTAAATCCCCCAATCCAAAGACAGGCAATTTGAATAAAAAACTAAAACCCATCAGTATGCTGCATCCAGATCCATCTCACATTCAAGGATACACAAAGACTCTAAACAAGGGATGGAGAAAGATTTACCAACCAAACAGAGAGCTAAAATAAATAAATAAAAAGCAGAAGTTACAATTAAGCAACAAAGATCAAAAGAAGCAAAGAAGGACATTATATAATGATAAAAGGATCAATGCAACAACAAGAAGAGCTAAAGATCCTAAATATATACGCACCCAATACAGGAATACCTAGACATACAGGACTTATAAAGAGACTTAGACTCCCACATAATAATAGTGGGAGACTTCAACATTAATATTAGACAGATCAATGAGACAGAAAATTAACAACGATATTCAGGTCTTGAACTCAGATCTGGAACAAGTAAATGTAATTAACATTTATAGAATTCTCCACTTTAAATATACAAAATATACACTCTTATCAGTACCACATCATATCAATTTAGAAGTTTAAATGAAATCTTGGTTGGCTCCTTGTTTGTTATTCTCTTCCCTCATTTTCTTTCATGTCTCCATTATTAAGGACAATTATAGGCATACCCATATTTAGACTGCATTCTAGCCCGGGCAATAAAGCAATACCCCCATCCTCTCTCCCTCTTCCTCTTTCTCTTTCTTCCTCTTCTTTAAAAAAAAAAAAAAAGAAAAAAGAAACTTGGCTCACACCTGTAATCCCAGCACTTTGGGAAGCCGAGGCAAGTGGATCACCTAAGGTCAGGAGTTTGAGACCACCCTGGCTAACATGGAGAAACCCTGACTCTACTAAAAATACAAAAATTAGCTGGGCATACTAGTGGGTGCCTGTAGTCCCAGCTACTCAGGAGGCTGAGGCAGGAGAATCCCTTGAACCCAGGAGGTGGAGGTTGCAGTGAGCCAAGACTGTGCCACTGCACTCCAGCCTGGGAGACAGAGTGAGACTCCAACTCAAAAAAAAAAAAAAAAAAAAACGAAAACAAAACAGGCCAGGTGCAGTGGCTCACGCCTGTAATCCCAGCACTTTGGGAGGCCGAGGCAGGCGGATCACCTGAGGTTGGGAGCTTGAGACCAGTCTTACCAACATGGAGAAACCGCGTCTCTACTAAAAATACAAAATTATGCAGGCATGGTGGCCCATGCCTATAATCCCAGCTACTCGGGAGGATGAGTCAGGAGAATCACTTGAACTCGTGAGGCAGAGGTTGCCATGAGCCAAGATCTTTAAAGCCATTATATTTAGCCTGGCAACAAGAACGAAACTCTGTCTTTAAAAAAAAAATTAACTGGATGTGGTGATGTGGGCCTGTAGTCCCAGCTACTTGGGAGGCTGAGGCAGGAGAATCACTTGAACCTCAGAGGCAAAATGAGCTGAGATTGAGCGACTGCACTCTCCAGCTTGGCCACAGAGTGAGACTCTGTCTCAAAAAAAAAAAAAAAAAAAGAAAAGAAAAGAAAAGAAAAAAGAAAGCCGAGCAATCTCAACTGATCGCTCACAGTCAATTACAGATCAAACACCTTGTTCTACTCATTCCCCCTCCTCACACTGCAATTAACTAGTCTTAAAAAAAAATTTTTAAGTAAAAAATAAAAGTAAGAAACTGAGTTTCTGAGATACTAAATGGCCTACCCACAACCAGCAAATGACAGAATTAAGACTTGCCCTCTGGTCTTCAGGCTCTAAATTCTGCATTCTTTCCAAGATGCCAGATGAGACTTGTCTAGGACCGTGACAGTAACTGCACTCCTCACACCACACATGCAAGACCTTATTTGCAGGGAAGGGACAGAGGCCTCTCTGGACAGAGCATCCCTGAATGACCCTTACTGGTGCTGACTTCAGGTCATTCAAGGAAAATCCCAGACTCCTCCGGCTGTGTTACCCCAGAAACCTAATCAGAGTCCAGACCTCCAACCCTGGAAAACCAATATAATCAAGGGTCTTCCAGGCGCATTTCCCAACCTGGTTGCAACCAGGTGGCTGCCAGCTCCCTCTGTCCTGTGACTACCCTCCTGATCCACGACGAGGGGCCACAGGTCTTCATCAGCCCACCTCCCTCCTCCCCAGGAGGCTTCTCTCCAAGGCCCACTTCCTCGCCCTTATTCAGTGCCTGCCTCTCCCGAGTACCCTCTTCCCAGGCCCTAGGACTCATATCCCCTTATAGCCATGAGAAGCAGAGTAAGAGGCACTGGTGGGCCCAAGGGGCAGCAGCTGTGAGCAGCTAGCACTACGCTGTCTTCAATAATTCATTCCCAAGGAGGTTGCAGGCAGTATGCCCTCACCCTGAGCTAGATAGAAGTGGCTCAGATTCTTAAACTGAGAAGGGTGAGAGTCAAGGGTGGGGCAGAGGCTAGTGGGGGCAAGTAGAAGGGTATCCAGTCTGCAGGCCAGATGCTGGCACTTCTTTGTTAGAGGGGCTCTGATCTGGTCTCAGAGATCTGATCCTGTGAGATAAAGGAACACGCAAACTGCTGTGAACTAGAGGGGCAGAGACAAGGAATCCAAACATAGTGCCTCACTCCCACTCCCTCCAGCTGTGCATGCCAGGGTCAGCGTCTTCCCTCATGGCTCTGACCTTCTCAAGGCCACCCTCCGCCTCTTGTCAGCAGCCCCACCCTCCTAAAGGCCCAAGTCCCCTCTGCTCTAGCTGGCATGTTTCAGAGCTGCCCCCACTTGGGGAACTCATTCCCCAAAGAGCTCCCACCACATGGGCCTGTAATCTGAGTCAAATATCGCAGAACCTCTTCCAGGGATCCCTACCCCCATCTCCATCTCTTTTCAGCGCAGCTTCCCTGGCTAACCTCTGATGTTTACAAAGCTTGTAAATGCGTGGGGGTGGAGGAAGGACTTGAACTGACCCCTTGGGCTGTGCTGTGATTCAGAGTCCTAAAGCTTTAGGAGTTTAGCAAGAGCAGTTCCTTGCTTCTAGTGAAGGAGAGAAGGTGGTAAAGTCTAGGCCAGCCCCCACATTGCCCTGGCCATCCTAGAGATCCTGCCACCAATACCCCTTCCTCCCTGTGGGGCAGCCCTAGAGTTCCATTCATGTCCCAGGCTCATTGCTCACTATAATCCATTCTGTGGGACTGGAGTCACCTATCATGTGCAGCAGCAGACCCAGAGGGGAAACTGGAATCTAAGAATAAAAGAAACATTATCAAGCACCTACTATGTGCTAGGCTGAGCAGGATTCTGGGCAGCAAGAGCATGAAGCCAAGTACTTCAGCCCTCTCACCTTCCCCTCCTTCCCAGGAGGAACCCCCAAATGCACACAGCAGTCACACTATCTGTCCCAAAGTGAGCAAGAGTTGGGTCTTGAACCCATAGCTGACTCCCCAGTCCCTCCAGAGGCCTGATTCGGGAAGGAGGGTGCAATCTTGCTAGGCATTGTCAGCAAGAAAGCCTTCAGACATATTTATAGCAAATGCTGCATCAGGGGATGGAATCTCAAAGTGCCTCAAAGCATCAAATAACACCATGAGCCTAGAGACAGAGGCCAGAGAAAGAAGACACTGCAGCAGGAGGGACTGAGGTTTGATGTTGGAGGAACTTCCCCCAGAGTAATATCTGGAACTGGCAATGGGGATTCCCTGTGGAAGCTACTTCCGCAGGATTTTCTCAGAAGATAAGAGGTAGGTATCTTTTTCTGGTCTAGGTAGAAAAGATAAAAAGGGATGGACATGGTGATCTCTATCTTTGTAGTGCACAGACTTTCATACACCAGGGCCACTAAGCACAGTTGTGTAGATTATGCCTTGCTGAGGAGGCAAATGGAGATTGAAATCCAGCTCTAGATCAGTTACCTCCTGCTGCAGAGCAGTGTCCTTCACAGACTAGCCAGAGTGGCCAGCAGGGGCCCTGCCAGATGTCCCAAGTCCTGACCATCTGAGGGTCTGAGGACAAGGTGAGCAGGGAGAAAGGATGAAGGTTGCCTGGGAAGCCAAGGGGGCCTGTATGCTAGGGCTCAAGGCCTATTTGGGCCAAGCCAGAGGCCATAGCTCCCAGGAATGGATCCACGCTAGAGGCTCCTCTCAGTAGGGTACCCTGCCCAGATACTATGAGATCTGAGCCAGAGATGAGGGCCCTGAGGGAGCCTGAGTGGGGAGTAAGAGAATATGTGTCTTGGGCAGGCCCTGGAGAAGGATAATCCTGCCAGTCATGTCACAGAGAAGGGCCTAGGAGATGGCAGTTCTGGGGACCTGGAGGCTGGGCTGCGGCTCTAGCTCTGAAGTTCCTACCTTCTCTGCAAAGCAGCAGATGGAGAAGGGGCCTGTGGTCCAGCAGCTGGGGTGGAGATGAGAAAAGTGAGGGGTGTGGAACTGCCCCTGTGCATTTCAGATTTTCTATGATAGGCTCATGGAGGAGTAATTTTTTTTTTTTTTTTTTTTTTTTGAGACAGAGACTCTGTTGCTCAAAGTCTGAAGTGTAGTGGTGTAATCTCGGCCTGCCTCCCAAGTTCAAACAATTCTCTGCCTCAGCCTCCCAAGTAGCTGGGACCACAGGCGTGCACTACCATGCCCAGCTAATTCTTATACTTTTTGTAGAGACAAGATTTCACTATTTTGGCCAGGCTGGTCTTGAACTCCTAGCCTCAAGTAATCTGCCCACCTCGGCCTCCAAAGTGCTGGGATTATAGGCGGGGACCTTGGTGCCAGCCTCAGGGAGAAGTAATTGATATTTCTATTTTAAAGTGGAAGGTGGGCCAGGCACGGTGGCTCATGCCTGTAATCTCAGCACTTTGGGAGGCTGAGGCAGGCGGATCACTTAAGGTCAGGAGTTAAGAGACCAGCCTGCCTAACATGGTGAAACCCGTTTCTACTAAAAATACTAAAATTAGCCAGGCGCGGTGACATGCCTGTAGTCCCAGCTACTTCGGAGGCTGAGGCAAGAGAATCGCTTGAATCCGGGAGGTGAACGTTGCTGTGAGCCGAGATCACGCCATTGCACTCCGGCCTGGGGGACAGAGTGAGATTCCGTCTCAAATAAATAAATAAATACATAAATACATAAATAAAAATGAAGTGGAAGGTGGAGAGCTGGTTTCTAGGCTATAGGTTCAGGCAGAGAATGTGGAAGGAGGGAAGGAGTGGGAAGCCAGGGACAATGCTTAGCTGGGCTAACACCCCCTCTCCCCCACCTCCCTTCTCCTATGGAAACTTAAGCTGCCTCGGGGCCCGGAGGAGCTAGTCCATTAGCTGTGGTCAGCAGGGGAGTGTAGGTGGGGAGGGACCTCTCTCCCTCCAGGTCTTCTTGCCAAATGAAAGGCAAAGCGTTTGCTCCCTCTATTAGAGTCAAAAAGCAAAGCAAAACCATAAAACACACACACACATAACCTCTTTCTCTCCTCTGAATGGTCGAAGCTGAGCAACTTGGGGGTGGGTAGGTGGTAGGGGCTCCTTGATCCACTAGACTAGACTATGAGGGGGGTGGGGGAGGAAGTGCCTTCCTCAAGCACTTTCCAGGTTAAATCCAGCCTCGGGAGAAGCCGGGAATGGAGAGAGAATTTACTCTCCCCCAACTTAGCTCCCTCAGAAATGGGGGCAAGTAGAGAGTCAGCTGAGCAGAGGGGGAGGAACAGTCTCCCGAGATCCCGGGGATGGGAGGATTGAGGGGAGGGGTCCCGGGAACTCCCAGGGGAAGTGGATTAAAAGGGCCGGGAAGAAGGGTGGGACGCCCTCCACTGTATAGGGGACAGAGTTCTAGTTTATGCTGAGAGGAAGTTGGGGAGCTGGGTCTATCCGAGTCAGCGTGTCTCTGTCTCCAAGAGCGGGGTCCGTCGCTCCCAGCCCCCAGGCCCCGTCTTTGGTGTAGAGAAGGGTCCAGCTTGAGGGCGTTGGGGGTGTGAAGGGACCAATGAGCGGTCGGTCCGCTCAGAAGGGTGCAGAGAGAGAGCCAACTGGGACTGCACACCGCTCCCCCTTCCCCCGCCCGAACTTGGGCTTGTCCTGTTTGACGCGCCCGCAAAAGGGGCGGGAGGGGTACTGACCCGAGGAGCGGTCCCGCGACTCTGTACTCCTTGCAGCCCAGTCCCGGTCAGGACGCTGCCCGGCTTAGCGGGGTTGCCCCTCGAGACCAGGATGGAGGTAGGGACGGCCTAGGGTCCCAGAGGGGCGCGAGTGTCTCGAAGGAGCCCCACGGGGTGGGGATAAGTAGAGCGCAGCCTGGGGTCTCCTACTGGGGGCCTGGAGCTGGGACAGCAATTCCTGGAGAAAGGAGGGGGAGAGGGGTTCGTCCTGGGCTTGGGCGGTGTCTGTATCCGGGGGGCGCCCCCTCCCCCTGCTCTGGCCCGGGCAGCGCCGCCTGCTGGCAGGGCCGGACCCCGCGGCCCCGAGACCCGACTCCAGGCGGTGCCGCCACCTGGAGGGCGCGTGCAGCCGCCTGGCCAGCGAGCCCAGGGGGCGCTGCAGCCGGTCGGGAAGGAGCCGCGTAGCTTCGCCTCGCCCTTCGCCTTCGCGGAGCTGAGACCCGCGGCACCACAACCGGGGAGAGAAGGGTGACGGGCAGGGACTCTGCGGGCGCGGGGCGACCCCGGCTGGGCTGTCTCCACAGGGATGCCGATCCCGCCGGGGACACAGGACCCAGCCGGGGAGGGGCGGATGGGAACCTCGACGCTGGGGCAGGCGAGCCGAGCACCAACACTCTTGCTTTTCGGTCCTTTCCCCCGCCGAGGTCCGGGTCGCAGCCGCCGCCGGAGGAAGGGCGCCCGGCGCACGGAGCAGGGCTGGGAGGGAGCAGAAGCTTCCGCCGAGAGCTCAGGTGCCGGGGCAGCCCTGGAGCTGTTCCTGCCCTTCTGCCAGCGGCGGCGGCAGCTCCAAAGTCCCTACCCTTTCCCCGGAGGACGTTAGGGAGGAAGCGAAGGGGCAGGGAAGCCGGGGAGCGAGGGTGCGACGTGGGGATGGAAGGATAGTGGGAAGCACACGGAAAAACAGAACGGGGACCGTAGACCGGAGAGACGGAAGTGGAGAGAGGCTCGGCTGAAAGGCTGGGAGAGCCGGAGACTGACAGGGGCGGCGAGAAAGGAAGGGAGAGGGAGGGAGGAAGGAGGGAGGAGAAAGGGGGAGGGAACCAGGAGAGAGGGAAGGGTGCAAGCGGCGAAGCCGGGCGGGCGTGGGGCGAGGCCAGGCGTGCAGGCGGGAGCAGCGTGCAGAGCAGCGGCCGGGTTCTGCTCCCGCCTCGGAGCCCCTGGCCCGGGGGAGGGGGAGAGGCCGCTAGCCTGGTCTATGTCTTTTTCTGACTCCAGTGCAACCTTCCTGCTGAACGAGGTAAACCTGGCAGGGGGGAGGTCGTGGGAAGGAGGGTTCCCCAGTGGGTGGAAGGAGAGCCTCGCTCCAAGCTAGGAAGATAAGCGTTTGGAGCTGGACCGATGGAGAGGGAGGGAAACCAGAGGAAGTGAGGCCATGGGTGGAAGAGGCACCAGGTTAGAGAGGAGGGAGCGGCCAGAGCGGGCAGCTTCCTAGTACTGGGACTGGATGGGAGGGGAGGACTGACTGGGGAGCCAGAAGAAGGGGCTAGATTACAAGAAGGGTTCTGCCAAGCTCCCCTGATAACCATCCCTGAGTTCCCTGGCAGGCTGCAGCCAGAATGGTAGGGGCCTCCACCTGGTCCAGATCTTAAACACTGCTGGGAGGAGTCTTTAAGTCTTCCCAGAAGGCTTAGCTCCTGCCTCAGTTTCCCCATTCAGTGCCCAGGGACTGGGATCTGCCCAGCTTCCTGGTGCACATAGAAGAGAGGCTAGAATATATTCTGAAACCTCCAAAGAACTCCAGTTCCCGAACCTGATTATTCAGGCTTTTCCTCTTATGTCTTGCTTCCATGACTTGGGTACCTGCCAGCTGCCAGTCTAACAACTCTCTCCTAGAAAGAATCAGCAGGAGGAGTCCTCTCCCCTGATCCATTATTGCCCTCAGCTCTCTCCCTTTATGCGCAACCATGAAAAAGAAAAGAGGTTCAGGGCTACATGGATACTGACAGGCACGTGTCTTGTCACAGAACAAAAAGTCACTAAGTTGGCATGAGAACTGGCGGAGGCGGGTGTGAGTGAGATGGGAAATGAAAGGGGCATTGGGTAGCAACCCAGAGATATGAAGAGAAGAAGGGAAGCTCTGCAGCTCCTGCAGGTCCCAGGGGATGGGCCCAGGTATGAGGAACTTGAACCCATCTCCTGGGGGGGTGGTTGGCATGGCAACGCATGCCTCAGGAGCAGACTTAGACGCCCCTGTCACAGAAGATTACAAGGAGTGTGAGGAAGGAGTGCTGCCGATGGCAGATCCACTGTCACCTACAGCTCCAGGACCTTCCGTGGGTGAGGAGAGTCCCAAAAGGAGAGGCCAGGATAGTAGATGCAGGGACGGAAAGGGAAGCAGCTGCCTCCTCCACTGCTTTCTTCATTAGAACCATCTCCTAGGAGAAAAGCACCTTGGAGACTGTTACTCTTTGACACCTCTCCGGCCCCCTGAAAGACAGAAGGAATTGAATAAAAAAGATGAAAAGGGGGGATACAAGGAATACCGAGTAACTGGGTAAGGGCACAAAAGTGAGCAGTGTCTGGGGACTTCCGATACAACAGAATTCAGTGTATGACCAGCACCCAATTGGTGCTGGACTCAGGAGAGGCAACTATGAAAGCTGACTGTCTCCCCCAATAGTGACGGTCCCTTCAGCCATACGGACAGCAACAAAGTTGTTTGTCAAACCCAGTGTGAGGAAGGTGCTGGGCAGGGCTGCTCTGGGCCACCCACAGTAGACAGACTAAAGATGTCAGTCTTAAGATGAAGCCTCTTCTTTTTCTTGCGAAGAGAACACCGATAAGTGACCGTGGGAAGCCGCTTGGTTTGGGTGAGCTTTCTCACTCCCATGCCCAGTGCCTTCTACCATAGGTCTTACTAAGCCGTGTCAGGGTTTTGGATTTCTCATTCCCCTCAAGCCTAGGGAAGTAGAGGGACAAGCAGATTGCTGAACCCATCTTCCTGGATGTGAGAAATCGGTGTAACCCCTGTCTACTCACATTCTCCTCATGGGGCACAAAGGCAGGCAGTCAAAAATCAAAGAAGGAATTTTGCTCAGGAGATGAAAAAAGGAGAGAGCTCAAATGGGTGGGTGTTTGGGGGAAGTTTCCTCAAGATATGGGCTGCGGCTCTCTTACCTCAAATCTCAGCGCTCCTATGAAGAAGACTGAGCAGTGCAGGGTGGTACAAGGCCTCTGCTAAGGGGAGAATCTGGCCTTACCCTGGTAACTCCAAGGAGTAAGGCCCTTTCCTCTTCTAACCCGAGTGTAGCCAGGATCCCACCCACCCTCTGGCTTCTTTCCCCCTCCCTTTAGGCTCACCTAAAACAGCCCCTTTCTGCCCCAGTTCCCACGGATGCCTTGGCACTATCTGGCACAATCCTTGGCAGGGAAGTGAGGAAGGGAACCCCCATCCTGGCGGGACTAAGACGAAATCTACCCGCGCAACAGGTGTGGGGAGGCCTACTCAGCTCACGGAAAGTTACCCCCTTCTCAAGGGTTGGGCAACACCGCGTTTGCCGCAGCGACCCCGTACTAAGGGGGTTGGGCACCTGTTGGGACAAAAGCTGCCGTCCTGGCATCAGCCTGGGGGTGTCAAGCCCATTCCTCCCACGACCACTGCGGGGTTTGCTTTCGGAGCCTCGGGGACGCACCGGCCCAGATCCGAACTGCTGTCGCCTGGGACCCCTCCCCTGTCTGCTGCTAGTCCCCGCGTCTCTTCTGTCTCCTAGGGTCTCCCCATTTTCCTGTCTTCCCTGTCTTCCCCGCGTTCCCTCTGCCTCTCTCTCTCCCGCTTCCTCGACACCTGCGCCCTCTCCAGTCTCCGCCCGGGTCGCGTCTCCCTCGCGGTCTCAGCGCCCCCTCCCTCCCCCGCCGCAGCCCTTTGTTTCCCGGCGGAGTAGTTCCTGGGTTGCCGAGCGTCTCTGTCTCCGCATCTCTCCTCGCTCCGCCTCCTCCCTGCCTGGATCCGCCCCGCCCGCAGCCTCTCCTCCCCTTCCTCCCCGTCGCCACGGCCCCGTAGGTGCTCGGGGACCCACCTTCCACCCAGCGCGAGTCCGCTCCCCTCTCCCGGCCGGGCGCGGGCTCCCCAGTAGCCGCCGCCCCCGCCTGTTCCCAGGGAGGGGGTCAGGTGGGCGGGCACTATTGTTGTAGGAGCCGGCGCCAGATTCCTCAGCCGCGCTCGGGGTGGGACCGGCTGGGTTTGGGGGGGTGGGGTGGGGGGAGCGGTGATTTGAGCTCCGAGCAGCTGGTCTTCGCGGCTCGCTCCCTCCTTCGCGCTCTCTCGCTCCCCGCCGCCGCCCGCAGGGCTGCGGGGCTCGGTGGCATCTCCCGGGCGCGGCCCGCAGTCCTCGCCCCTGCCTCCGGGCCGCTCCCGCCCCCGGCGCCGCTCGCTCCCCCCACCCGGACTCCCCCATGTATGACGACTCCTACGTGCCCGGGTTTGAGGACTCGGAGGCGGTGAGTGCCCACGGTGAGGGTGGGGGCGGGGAAGTTGGGGTGACACCTCCTCTCCCTTAAACCCTTCCCCCAGTTCAGGACTTTGAAAAACGCCTCGGTGGCAGGGCAAGGTGTGTAGGGGGACGCTCTAGGTACGTGGGGAGATGGATTTTCATGCCAAGGGCTCCCAGCGACCCAGACCCAGACCCTGGGGCATCGGGTGTGTGCAGAGAGGGGGCAGTGTAGGAGAAGGGCTCGAGCAGGTGGCTCCACGGCCCAGGAAAGAGGGGCGGGCGGGGGCGGGGGGGGCAGGGCTGGAGGCCGAGGGCACCGAGGATCTGGAGAGGGAACACGCCATGTCTGGAGTTCCAAATTCTGGATTTCTGGGGTCTGAACACAAACAGCTAGGAGAGCCGCCGAGGTTGTTGGGAAGGCAGACATTCCGGACCTCCCGTGCCTCAAGTAAACGACACATGAGGGAGCTGAGAGGACATCAGAGAGCCAGGGACCAGCCTCTTCAGACAGAGGAATCCTAAAACTTGAGGAGCTCCATTATTCCCCTCCACCCCCTCCATCTCTGCGCATTGCCTCATCTCCTCACCCTTTCTCTAGCCCAGTTTCTCTCCCAGGCTGAAACCTGGGCACCCAGCACATGGGTGGGCCAGGTGACTAAGCCCCATCCATTCCTCAGCCCCCTGCTGAGGCTTGCTCTGAGCAGCGGGCATCCTGCGCTCCTGCCCAGCATGGAGGGCCTGGAGGTGAAGCCAGAGGAGCTGAGGGCCTGGGGATGGAGAGGAAGCGCTTTGCTCAGAGAAACAGGCAACCGATAAATATTTAATTCTCCTCTTTGCTTTTATCTCCTGACCCACTGAGACAAATCAGCTCATTAAGCAGTGATTCCCGGAGCTCAGAGAGCAGAGAGAGTGCCTGGAAAGATGGGGCCAGAATGCGGAGCCCCTTGGAGCTGCCAACTTTCCCTCAAATGTCCTGTAAGAAGGCCTCCTTAGGAGAGGACCACTAGATGGCTTGGAAGGGCCCCTGATAGGTGTGGAGGTTGAGGCACCTCTGGGTGGGAAAGGGGAGTATGTTCAAGTCTTCTCCCATTGCTTGCTGCCAGGCCCAGGATAGATGAGTGCTGACGCTCAGAATAGGCAACTGTCCGTTTCTGGGACTGGACTCTTTCTGGGCCTAATTCTTCTCCCGGCCTCTGGGACTAATTACATTGCTGCCAGAGCAAATGATTTTTAAGGCTCTGGTGGACACCTCTTTCTGACAGTTGAAGGGACAGCTGGCATAGCCCAGGGTGCCAAGGTGAGCTTGAGAACAAACCTCTCTGTGGGACTTGAGGGCCCTAGGAGGTTCTTCCCATCCCTGATGAGAAGGCAAGAGCTATTGCAAGGAACAGACTGACATGTGGATGGTGTTGGAGGGCAGCCTGCTGACCCATTGCTCCCTCCCATCTCTCTCTGGCTCCTGATTACCCACCCCTACTTCCCTTTCTCTTGCTTGGCTCCTTGCTCTCCCTGAGGCCCCCTCTGAAGCAGTAGGAGGGAGATCAGGCTCTAAATAAATCCAACGGCTCATCTCCCTCCTCTCCTTCCCCCGTGCCAGGCAAGAGAGGAGCTGCAACCTGCCCACACACTCACTAGGCAAGGGGGGCACCACCAGGGCACCGTGCCAACTCCTGGCAGCTCCAAAGTACTGAGAATCTGGCTATTTTGGCGTAGCAGGGTATAGGAAAGGTAAGACCCTAGATCATGCTTGGCAGGGCAGTCCTGGCCTCCCCAAGTCATATCAGAGCACAAGAGATGGATGAGCCCAGAGGACATGGGAGTAATGGAGAAGGAGTTTCATTCTGAGCCAATTCATTAAATAGGGAGAGATCCTTTGATCCCCATCCCAGGGTGAGAGGTCAGGTAACCCAGATGCCCCAGGTGTTAAGATTACTAAATTAGGCCAGGCGCGGTGGCTCACACCTGAAATCCCAGCACTTTGGGTGGCCAAGGCGGGCAGATCACTTGAGGTCAGGAATTTGAGACCAGCCTGGCCAATATGGAGAAACCCCGTGTCTACTAAAAATACAAAAATTAGCCAGGCATGGTGGCATATGCCTGTAGTCCCAGCTACTCGGGAGGTTGGGGCAGGAGAATCATTTGAACCCAGGAGGCAGAGTTTGCAGTGAGTCAAGATCGCACCATTGCACTCCAGCCTAGGTGTCACACCAAGACTCCATCTAAAAAAAAAAAAAAAGATTAATAAATTAAACCAGGCGTAGAGGCTCATACCTGTAATCCCAGTGCTTTGGGAGGCTGAGGTAGGAAGATAGCTTAAGCCTAGGAGTTTGAGACCAGCCTCGGCAACATAGCAAGATCCTGTCTCTACAGAAAAGTAGTAGGCATGGTAGCGCATGCCTGTAGTCCTAGCTACTCAGGAGACAGGGGAGCGCTTGAGCCCAGGAGTTCAAGGCTGCAGGGAGCCATGATTGTGCACTCCAGCCTGGGCAATTGAGCAAGACTAGTCTCTAAGTAAATAAATAAAATAATAAAAATAAAGATTACTAAATTGGGTTGAGAGCCTGGAGCACAGGCAGAAAAGGTCAGACTCCTCTTCAAGCATGGTGCTGGGCCTCTGGGAGGTACCTGATATATCTGTACCAAAGCGAGTGGTCATCTGCCTTGCCTCCTGCCTCCCAGTCTATTGGCCCTGTCTGGTCCCTTCAGACAGCAACATCTCACAGAGGTTTCTCGTGTCCTAAGACCCCTGGGAAGGAGGTCCCTCACCCTGTGCAAAGATCCTTTCTGCGGCTCAACCTCCACTTATACTCTGCCTCCTAGCCTCATTTTGTTCGGAGAGATGAGGAACAGCCAGTAGACTCTTACTCTCCTATAAAATGAAAGATCTTTCTCCCTTGTGCTATCTTCAGGTGTTTGGTCTGCAATAGACACTGTTTTTATCCTAAGGCTCAAGGCTGTGGGCTGACCCCCATCTGAACAGCCCTCTTGCCCAAGGCAGGGTGGGGGTAGACAGCACAATGGACAGCAGGTATGTGATTTTTACCTTCTCCTCTGAGAGTCTGGCCTCTGCTGCCCTCCGTAGGTGGTCATGCACAGTGAGCCTGAGAGAATGTTCCTCCACCTGAAGGACATTCTAAAGCCCCTTCCCCTATACACACATACACTCCTGCATGAACCCCTGATCTAGGCTTATCTCTTCTCCCTGCGACTGGTACCTCAGAATTGTGGGAAGGATCAGTTGAGGCTTCTGGCCACAGAGAGGGAAAACTGAGGCAGAAAATGAAAGCTTCCCTTAGACAGGGAGAAACCCAGACACCCCATCCTCTGTGCTCTCGTCTTGAAGTCCAGTTTCTCTCATTCATTTGTGCCTCTTCCTCATGGCCTTGAAGCTGAGCCCTGCCACCCTCAGCTGTACCCTCGTTGCCCAAGACCTTTCCCATGGGCAGGACTCAGAGACTCTCCTTGCTCATGTTACCCCATCCCCGTATTCCCGGGGGTCCTGCTCTGTAGCTGGTTTGCCTGGCACCAGCATAGCCTTCTTTGAGGGCTCAGTATCCCCTGGGCCTGGGAAAAGAGTGGGGAGATGTAGGCCAAGTTGTAGGTGTGGCCCAGCCCCACCTGCACCCAGGGAAGACAGCTTTGTGTTCTTCTCAGTCTGTGTCTTGTTTGCTGCCCACACCTGGCCAGTTGCCCCAGTAGGTGTGGGAGGAAAGAAAGTAGGGGGTGGGGACAGCGAAGAGGAGGTAACTTCTAGGAGCTGGCAGCTTTGTGTCCTCCTCTTCACCCTGGTAGGTAAGGGCTCACCGTTTGGGAGCCTCCAGACCCTTGTTGGAGTAGAGAAGGTGGAATCTTAGGGGGGCAGATGGCTGGATCCTGACGCTCGGGACTGATGCTGTGCCAACCAGCGTCTCTTGACTGTTGCGGCTGGCTGGACTCCTGCCAGGCATCTTAAAGGGATGATGTCCAGGCTGCTTTGCGGGCTGCTGTGAACAAGAGGGCTGGGTCTCCTGGATCCAGAATCATCTCTAATATATCATCTTCAGCACACCTCCCTTCCCTCTGGCTCAGAGGACATGTTAGAGGGGAGAAAAGGGAGGAAAGAGAAATGAAGGCTCTATTCAAAGCTGCAGTATTAATAGGCCTGGGGGAGGAGGGGCCCAGATCTTTGCACCTATGGATTGGGCCAGCTTTCTTGCAGCCTCAGAGGCACTGGGGCCCTTCTCAGGGGATAGGAGGGGCCCCAGGGACCCAGCCAACCCCTTGGAGATGGAGAGACTGGGGGCAGTAGAGGCAACACTGTAAGGTGAGGAGGGTGCCTCTGCAGCATCCTTTATGCCAGAACCTGGGAGTCACAGCCTCTTTCCCAACCCAGGGTTCAGCCGACTCCTACACCAGCCGCCCATCTCTGGACTCAGACGTCTCACTGGAGGAGGACCGGGAGAGTGCCCGGCGTGAAGTGGAGAGCCAGGCTCAGCAGCAGCTTGAAAGGGCCAAGGTATACTTGGGCATGGGGCAAGACAGGAGGCCAAGCTAGGTAGAAACCTGCACTTGGTCCTAAGTCCCAAGGGGTCCTTGGGCAGGATGTCCTTGAGTGTGAGAGGGTGTGTGTGACGGGCAGAGGCCGTGGCCTTCTGCTGTTGGGACACTGAGGCTGGAAAGGGCGCTCCGAGGCTTCTCTCAGTTGCACTAATGGCCAAATTCTCCAGCACAAACCTGTGGCGTTTGCGGTGAGAACCAATGTCAGCTACTGTGGCGTACTGGATGAGGAGTGCCCAGTCCAGGGCTCTGGAGTCAACTTTGAGGCCAAAGATTTTCTGCACATTAAAGAGGTGATCAACCCCCTTGCTTCCAGAAGCCTGTGACACTTCATTTTCTTGCTCTTGCCCCCAGATCCCAATGCTTCTGACTTCAATCCTCAGTCTTAATTCCCCAAGCTAATCAGCTCTTCTCCTTAACACACACCTGTCCACCTCTCATATCTAAGACCTCATCCCCAGGATCTCCATCCTTCTGAGACCTGGCTTGGGCCTCAGTTTCCATGTCTGTCAAGTGAGCAGTTAGATTAGCTGCCTCCGAGGCTGTGACAGTTGTAGTGCCTCATTCAGAAATCCTGGGTGGCCCTAACTTGGCTGCCCTTGCCCCTTCTGCTCACTGCCCCTTGTGCTGCATTTGTCAGACCGGCTCAGTGACTGCCTCCCTGGCTCCTTCACATTGAAAAGCCAGGACTGGGGCGGGGCGCTCCTCTCATTGCCCCTTCCTGCTCCACCCACCCCCAGAAGTACAGCAATGATTGGTGGATCGGGCGGCTAGTGAAAGAGGGCGGAGACATCGCCTTCATCCCCAGCCCCCAGCGCCTGGAGAGCATCCGGCTCAAACAGGAACAGAAGGCCAGGTGAGAGTTGGGCTGTGACTTAGTAAACACACCCCAAACATGTGCACTATACCCACACACACGTCACCGTGCATGCCACACACATGCATATCCCCCGAAATACACACACACATATGCCCAGCTCTACGCACTCACACTAATCTACAAACACACATGATGCACACATATTGCATGTACACCTGTCTCACTAAAGCCTATGAGAATGTGTACAATTATTAAATAATGCATAGAACATAGTACACAGAAACACATTCTTCTCTCCCTCTCTCTCGCCTCCCTTTCTTCTCAGGAGATCCGGGAACCCTTCCAGCCTGAGTGACATTGGCAGCCGACGCTCTCCTCCACCATCTCTAGGTAGCCTCCCCCCAACCCACCCATTTTGGGAAGGTGGGTAACTAAGACACAGGGAAAGGGGGGATTCTGCCCCAGTGAACTTGTGGGAAGGGGTTGGTGAGGGATGGGCAGAGGTGGGGAGAAGCCAGTATCTGCTCTGGGGATGGGGCTACCATGCCCCCAGGGACCTTTCCCCCTTCACCAACTTTATTCTTGTATTTCCTTTTCCAAAAAGCCAAGCAGAAGCAAAAGCAGGTGAGTCAAGAAAGGGACCTGGGCTGGGGGACTCATGGCTTATGGCTCTGGGGACAGTGGTCTAGGCGGTCATTGTTGGAGGGCAGAACAGAGTCAGGAGGGAGCACAGAACCTCTGGATCTGCCCCAGTATCAACCAGGCAGGAGGCAGGCACCAGAGCCATGGTTTCTACTCACCTCTTGTCCATTCCGCAGGCAGAACATGTTCCCCCATATGACGTGGTGCCCTCCATGCGGCCTGTGGTGCTGGTGGGACCCTCTCTAAAAGGTTATGAGGTGAGCGGTCCTTAACCCCAAAGAGTCACCTCTTCCAAGTCTACCACAGGAAGACCCTAGGGAAAGTGGAAGGGGTGTGTGTCTTCCCTCCAGGGTCTGCATATGGAGGGCATAAACTCTGGGGCCCTGCAGGGGGATGCGGCCTCCCTCCACAAGGGCCCTTCATCAGTGCCGTGTCCTCCCTCCAGGTCACAGACATGATGCAGAAGGCTCTCTTCGATTTCCTCAAACATAGATTTGATGGCAGGTAAGCCACACTGGCTTGGGGTGTCCCAAGAACCAAGGAGAAGCTCATGGCCTACTTCCAGATGCCTGTAGCAAGTCTCTGAGGGGAGAGTTAGTGGGAGCTGGGTAAGGAGAGGCTGAGGCTTCAGGTTTAGAAGCAAGCTGGGATTCTCCACCCTCACGCCAGGATCTCCATCACCCGAGTCACAGCCGACCTCTCCCTGGCAAAGCGATCTGTGCTCAATAATCCTGGCAAGAGGACCATCATTGAGCGCTCCTCCGCCCGCTCCAGCATCGGTGAGAAGTCCCCACCACCTGCTTCTGTGCCCACTCAAGCACCAGTGAGAACCTTCCTCCTTTTTTTCTTTTTTTCTTTTATATATACATATATATATATTTTTTGAGATGGAGTCTTGCTCTGTTGCCCAGGCCAGAGTGCAATGGTGAGATCTTAGCTCACTGTGACCTCTACCTCTTGAGTTCAAGCAATCCTCCCCACCCAGCTGGGACTACAGGGACCCACCACCACACCTGGCCAATTTTTGTATTTTTAGTAGAGACAGGGTTTCACCATGTTGGCCAGGCTGGTCTCAAACTCCTGACCTCAAGTGATCAGCCTACCTTGGCCTCCCAAAGTGCTGGGATTACAGGCCTGAGGCACCGTGCCCAGCTCCTCTTCCCTTTTCTCTTCCTTACTCCTTGTCTTTCTGCCCAACTTTTCTACCTGACCCCAGGATAGGCAGGAACACACCCCTCCTCCTCAATTCCCCTTCCTCTGCCTGTCCAGGCTTTGATGAATGCCCCTTTTCTCCAACTCCTTCCTGTCCACCATTTGGGAGCCCTCAAAGCCTGCTGGAGTGAGCAGGGGGCAGAGCTCCTGGTGAGCACTGCTGCTGCCTCCCTCCATAGCGGAAGTGCAGAGTGAGATCGAGCGCATATTTGAGCTGGCCAAATCCCTGCAGCTAGTAGTGTTGGATGCTGACACCATCAACCACCCAGCACAGCTGGCCAAGACCTCACTGGCCCCAATCATCGTCTTTGTCAAGGTGTCCTCACCAAAGGTAAGTCAGCTGGGGTCATGGAGGCCCACAGGGCTGCCCCATTAGAATGTGGCATGACTTTACTTGGTCCCTGCCTGGGGCACCTGAGTTCCCTTTTCCTGCTGCCCTTAACACAACTCTGAGTCATCCTCACCTGCTACTGATGCCACAAGTGGAGAAAGTGCCTCACTCTGCCCAGGCTCAGCTCTGCCCAGAGTTCCCAGAGACTCCAGGCCTAGCTCTACCCTCCCCGCTCAGGTACTCCAGCGTCTCATCCGCTCCCGGGGGAAGTCACAGATGAAGCACCTGACCGTACAGATGATGGCATATGATAAGCTGGTTCAGTGCCCACCAGTGAGTGCCTGGGTCAGCTGCTCCTGTGCCCACTCCTCCAGGGCTGCGGCCATGATAGAGATGGGTGGGGGGCTGCTGCTGAGGGGAAACCAGCATTGCGCCTTCCTCTGCCTCCCCAGGAGTCATTTGATGTGATTCTGGATGAGAACCAGCTGGAGGATGCCTGTGAGCACCTGGCTGAGTACCTAGAGGTTTACTGGCGGGCCACGCACCACCCAGCCCCTGGCCCCGGACTTCTGGGTCCTCCCAGCGCCATCCCTGGACTTCAGGTAACCATTTCCAGTGGGCGGAGATGCTCAAGCTAAGCCAGCCAAAGCACTGCCCCTCCCTGCCCAGAGGACTGTCCTTGGCATCCAGTTCAGCATGCCAGAGGATTGTAGAACTCTCAGCTCTGCTGTACAGACCTAGTGCAGACAGGCAAAGGAACTTCCTGAGGAGAGAGGGAATCAATCAATGAGATGGATAAATCAGAGATTCGTTTCCTAGGGGTCAAGAGAAATACAATCTTCAAGTCCTTCTCCCAGGCTGCCTTGAAGGCAGAGCCTGAATTTTGCAGGATTCAAAGCTCAGTTTTCTCTCTGAAGAGGAAAAATCCTCCAGCACGTTTCTCCCTTGCACTGTTTCCTGTACCGGGGAATTGAGAGTTGAGGGGGGAAGAATCTCCCACCCCACCAGAGGATAAGGTGAGGTCTATAGTGCCTCACTCAGAGATGTTTTGTGGCCCCCAGAACCAGCAGCTGCTAGGGGAGCGTGGCGAGGAGCACTCCCCCCTCGAGCGGGACAGCTTGATGCCCTCTGATGAGGCCAGCGAGAGCTCCCGCCAAGCCTGGACAGGATCCTCACAGCGTAGCTCCCGCCACCTGGAGGAGGACTATGCAGATGCCTACCAGGACCTGTACCAGCCTCACCGCCAACACACCTCGGGGCTGCCTAGTGCCAACGGGCATGACCCCCAAGACCGGCTTCTAGCCCAGGACTCGGAGCACAACCACAATGACCGGAACTGGCAGCGCAACCGGCCTTGGCCCAAGGATAGCTACTGACAGTCTCCTGCTGCTCTACCCTGGCAGGCACAGGCACAGCTGGCTGGGGGACCCACTCCAGGCAGGGTGGCGTTAGACTGGCATTAGGCTGGCACTAGGCTCAGCCCCCAAAACCCCCTGCCCAGCCCCAGCTTCCGGGCTGCCTGTGGTCCCAAGGTTCTGGGAAAAGCAGGGGGCCCCTTTACCTCCTGGGCAGTGACCCCCACTAGGCTCCCATTCCAGGTACTAGCTGTGTGTTCTGCACCCCTGGCACCTTCCTCTCCTCCCACATAGGAAGCTGCCCCACTGGGCAGTACCCTCAGGCCAGGATCCCCTTAGCAGGGGCCTTCCCACCAGACTCAGGGAAGGGATGCCCCACCAAAGTGATAAGAGGGTAGGGTGTGGGCACCATGGCATGAGGAAGAAACAATGTCCTGTCAGTCAAGGGACTCAGGGGCTGTGCTTTGGCGTCTGAGGGCCTCTAGTCACCTCACTGCCACACATTAGAAATGCGACAATCAAAGCCCCCGGGGTGGCATGGCCATCCATCTGCTGGGGTGGGGCATCCACATCCAAGACTGGAGCAGCAGGCTGGCCAGGCTCGGGCCAGAGACAGCCGACAGCCGAAGCTCTTGGAGGAAAGGGCTCTCCTCACCCTGCCAGGAAGCTTCTTAACATGTGACAGGACCAGGGACCAGGAGCATGGTGAAGGCAACTGGCAGACGGGAGCCCACCTGGATGGATGTTTGGGGAAGGAGGGCACGTGTAGCAGAGAACTTATGAAACAGCTTCGGGGGCCTCCTTGCCTTTCTCATTCTTTTGCCCTGCATCCTGTCATTTCTGTTCTTGTCCCTCATACATCCTGGGAGAACCGGGCTCCAGACTTTGTTTCCTGACTCATAGCTGCCGCTTGTTAGGTTAGGGTTAGATGGGGAGAGACGGGGCACAGAGGACCTGTGTCCCTGGCCACTCTCGCCTATGGCTCTAGTGTGTGACCTACAGAGCATGCTCCACAAGCCCATGCCTCACCTCACTGCCATCACTAATAAACACCATGCACAGTCCCTCAGGCTTCTGTTGTCTGCGGCGCAGGTGGCCAGGTTCCTCACCAAGCAGCCCAAGTCTGGAGGAGGGAAAGAAGTGTTCGGGCCACCCTTCTCTGAGATTCGTGGAGCAGGAAGGGCTAAGGGCAGAGCTGAGGGATGCTTCCACTCGGGTTATCCCTACTCCACATACCCAGCTGTCAAGAGGGAGACATCTGGTAGCATGGAAGGAACTTGTCCTGGGAGGTGGAGAAGAGGAGGCTTGGTCATGGCTTTATACTCTCCTTGCCCCAGGCCAAAAAGGACCTAGAAGCAGCTGCAACTTGAATTCCATGTACTGGGCCGACTCTGTGGGGTAAGGAACAGCATATGAACAAGATGGGTATGGGGGGAACACAGCGGCCCTGTGTTCCTCTTACCACAGCCTGGCACAGCTGGGCCCACTCGTCTTGCACCATCCCCTCCCAGAAGCAATAGATCTAACTAGGGAGCCACAGGCAAAGATCTTGAGACCGGGCATTGGGCACACAGGGGCAGAGTGGTTCCAGTGGCCTCACCTGCCAAAATTTCACAACTGCTCTCCTTTCTCACCTTTGCCTAAAGCTCCCTAGAGGTGTCCAGCCAGGACCACACATTACGCAAGGATAGAGCAGGGGAGAAAGATGCATTACAGTCCTGCTGCCAAGGCTTTTGCATCACCCCTTGTCCACGTATTGACTTAAAATGACTGTCAGCAGAGACTCTGCTCTGCTCTTAATGTGGCTGTCTCCCATTTCCCAAGCCAACCCACCCCACCCAATGGTGTCCCTCCTGCCAGGGAAATCAGTTTAGCTGGAACTAGACACAGCCTTAATATTCATGTATTTATTCTCAGAACATACAAACTTATCTTCTCAGAGAATAGAAAACAGAGATTTCACTCAGTGACAAAGCTGGACACAGCCAGTTCACCCTGTCCCCCATCTACTTAGAAAATACCCTGGGGGAGGGATGTCCAGAGCACATAGCACCCCTTGGTGCATGGCTGTGCACAGGTCTAAAGGCTCTCGACTTGCTTTACAATCCAAATGGGAAAACAGCTGTCCATATGACAGTAAGATTCCACTGTCCATAATCCTCATGGTGCCAGGTCTCCTGGGGCATCTAGGGCAACGATGCTGCCGCAGTTTATATAGTTACACAGTCAAGTCTGTGCCAAAGGAGGTCGCTCAGGCAGCCAGGATTCTATTCAGTCTGGGGAGTAATGCCGGCTGGCTGCCCCCATATCCTGGCATGAGGTGATGGCCCACTGCAATCCCAAAGCAAAGGGCAGAGGTGGGCCAAAAAGCTGCAGTAATTTGCTCTCCCTACCTCCGACAGCATCATCCTCTCCTTTTGCAGCCCCACACGCAGGCCTCCTGACCTGAGGGTCTGAGCGAGGAAGTCTGAGTGTTTTCCTAAGCGCTCATAACCCAAGAGTGAGGACCTGGGAAGAGGGATGTGAGGGTTCTGAAGAGGCATGAGGCAGCTTCGGAGATGCCCTCAGCCCTGGGAAGAGTGCTGTGTCAGGCAAATATGGTCTCTTCCCGGCGCTTCTTGGTGAGGATGGTGCCTGGCTTATGCTGGGCATCTGGATGGTTGGCTAGCTCGGGGGGACAGGAAGACACTGGGCTTTCCAGGATGGCCTGCTTCAACTCGTAGAACACAGCAGAGTCCTCTTTTGTGAGGAAGGTGATGGCCACCCCACTCTTGCCTGCTCGTCCCGTGCGGCCAATGCGGTGGATGTAATCTGGACAATGGGAAGAATGTCACTCAGCACAGTCCAGGTGCCTTGGGGAGCGGTGTCTGATGCCTCCACTTCTAGAGGCATCCTTCCCACCCCATCTCCAAGGACAGGAATACAGCACGTGCTGCCTGAACCTGAGGCGCACACAGCGCCCTCTCCAGGTGTCCATCTCCCCCATCCTCCTCCTGACTGGCCCCTACCACAATAAGACCCACAGCTGCCTAGCTTTTCTTCACACTCCTGAGGACAAAAGTGTCATCCCACATGCTGGGACAACAAACCCAGGTAAGATAAAGGACAGGAGCACTTCTCATGGAAGCAAGCAATCCCAGACTTGGAGCTGAGAGGCAGCAACAGCCTTCCACGGACAGCACCCTGACTTCAAGTGGGACGCCACAAGGAATCTGACTTCACCCCAGGTTGAAGCTGCTTTCCCTGGAACTTACCTTCAATATTTTTGGCCATATCGTAGTTGACAACCATAGACACATCTTGGATGTCAATACCACGACCAGCCACATCTGTGGCCACCAAAATATCCTTGGCCCCAGCCTTGAGGTTGGACAATGCAAATTCTCGCTGCTCCTGGCCTTTTCCACCATGCAGTGTGCAAGCATTGTACTGTTGGAAGAATGGTGAGGTGAAGAGTGAGCAACGGAATCAAGGAGAGACACAGTTCAGAGGAATGGGACAGGCAGGGAGGGAGGGTTGGAGAGGGTAGGAGAAAGGGAAGGAGGCAAGAAAAAGAATGACTGCAGTGAAAGGAAGGAGAGAACAAGTGAACTCAAGAGAGGGACGAGAGAGAAAAAGGTGTGGTGTGACAGGGACACAGAGCAAGGGCAAAGGCAAAGCAGCTGGGAGAGTGGTAGAGCCAGACACATGAGAAGTCCTCAAAGAAAATTAGGAGCAAGATCAGGGTGGAAAGCAGGGATCGAGAAGTTTAAGGAAGTCGAACAGCTGAGTAGCAGGAACACACCCTTCCCCTCAAGCACCAGTATCAGGAGAAAAAGGACATTGATTCCCAGCTCCCTTCCGACCCTATCATCTCCTCTCCCCAACATACCTAAGCACAGTTTTCACCTACTCTTTTCTACATCCTCAGACTTGCCAGGATATGAGTCCCACACCTTTCCCTGGCTCCACCTCATCAGGATGAAGGGCCAAGGCAGCTCTGGCTGGCAGCACTGCAGCAGACAGGGAGTCCCAGCAATTACTCCATTCTCCTTATTCCCTCAAACCACCCTTTCCCCCTGGTTCTGACTTGTTGATTACTAGAAGGTTAAAGAAAGGGTGAGAATGAAAAGGAAGCACCTAGGGGGCCCTGCTAGTTTCAGAAAGCAATGCCACAGAGGCCAGACTTTGTTCTCCCCTGCCAGACACACCCCCATCTTCTCCAGGGATTTGGCCAACACGTCACAGCCCTTCTTCTGGTTGACAAAAATAATGATGGGTGGGTCAAAACCTTGCTCCAAGATTGCCAGCAGCTTTTTCCTGGAGAGAAGAGGAGAAAAATGAGATGCCTACTAATACCTCCTACTCCAAGTGAAATGCCCAACCCTGATCTAAGAACACTACTTTCAGGGTCTTCAATGCCCATGACATTCTGCCCAGAAAATAGCAGCTCTTCAACAAGGCAGAGAATTGCCCTGCCATGCCCTCGCTCTGAAAGAAGTTCTCAGAGTCATTTCTTTCTCCACCCTGTTTCCCTTGGCTCAGCTGCCCTCATACCTCTTTTCTGACTCTGACATGAGGAAGACCTTCTGTTCCACACGCTCATGGGGCTTGCCTGCGGAACCAATGTACACCACAGCAGGTCGTCGAAGATAGCTCCTGGCCAGACGCTCCACCGCTGGGGGCATGGTAGCCGTGAACATTACTGTCTATGAAAACAGGAGGCTCAGCCTTGCACCCAGGCAGGCATAATCATATAGCCCACTGTCACCGAAGACTAAAGAATCTAAAATGTGCCGTAGTATAAGCTTTGATAGCCAACACCTTAAAAAACAGTGTCCTCTGCCTTCTCATCTTTCCCCAGTACCTGTTCATCAAGGCACTTTGCATCTTATGATGGCAGGAAGGACTGAGAGCATTTGCTAGCACCTGTGGTCCCAGCAGCAGCATGAGTCTTTGAAATAGTTTTTCCAGTGCTAAGCTAAATGTCCCCCAACCAAGGATTGTCAGAAGACCGTACCTAGGCATACTTCATTCTAGAAACATGTACTCTGAGCCCACCTAAGGCAAGAAAGGCCCAACAGAAGGCTGGCAAATTTGTACAACTATTTTCCTTTTTTTTTTAGATGGAGTTTTGCTCTTGTTGCCTAGCTAGAGTGCAAAGGCGCGATCTCGGCTCACTGCAACCTCTGCCTCCTGGGTTCAAGCAATTCTCCTGCCTCAGCCTCCCCAGTAGGTGGGATTACAGGCATGTACCACCACACCTGGCTAATTCTGTATTTTTAAGAGAGACCAAGAGGGGGGGTTTCTCCATTTTGGTCAGGGTGGTCTCAAACTCCCAATTTCAGGTTATCGCCTGCCTCGGCTTCCCAAAGTGCTAGGATTACAGGTGTGAGCCACTGCGCCTGGTTTGTTTTTTTTTGAGACAGGGCCTTACTCTGTTGCCCAGGCTGGAGTGCAGTGGCATGATCTCAGCTCACTGCAACCTCTGCCTCCCAGGCTTAAGAGGTCCTCCCACCTCAGCCTTCTGAGTGGCTGGGACCACAGGTGCACACCACCATGCCTGGCTGATTTCTGTAGAGATGGGGTTTCACCACGTTGCCCAGGCTGGTCTCAGTCTCAGACTCCTAAGCTCAAGTAATCCATGCAGCTTGGCCTGTCCGACTTTTCCCAGCCCAGGGAAGCAGCCTTACTTGGCGGTACTTATGTTTTCCTGACTCAAAGTTGGCCAGCATCTTCTCAGGGTCCTCAGCCTCATCCGTGTCTGGCTTCTGGTTGCTGACAGGCATGTGCTCCAGGATCTTCTGGACATCTGGCTCAAAGCCCATGTCAATCATCCTATCTGCCTCATCCAGAACCACATAGGTACAGCGGCTTAGCACCAGGTAGCGGTTCTCCAGCACATCAATCAAACGCCCAGGGGTAGCGATCACAATCTGTGGAGTGCAGTATAATTATTTATAGCCCAGCAGTTGCCCCTTCTTTTCTTTCCTGTAAACTATCCACCCACTTGGGTGACAGACCTTCAATGCTAAGGAACTTGAACCCCAACCTCTGGTTATGTTCAGCAATAAGGCTCCTGCAAACTGGCATGAAATCACTTGTTGCTTGATATTCTCAGTGATGAATGAGGTCTCTGAGTATAAGGTACAGGGATTAGACAGACGAGGCAAAATCAATAGGAACTTTTTTTTTTTTTTTTTTAGCAAATCATTTCAGATCCTCAAGAAGGAATTTCTTAGATGGGACAAACTAAGGGGGTTGCATAAA
Source organism: Saimiri boliviensis (assembly GCF_048565385.1). Lineage (NCBI taxonomy): Eukaryota > Metazoa > Chordata > Mammalia > Primates > Cebidae > Saimiri > Saimiri boliviensis. The sequence goes on from NC_133455.1 coordinate 63,962,958, forward strand.
GGGATTACACTGAGATGTCTGCAGAACGACTAAATTTCTGCAGCAGACTTCTCATAAAAAAGTTCTCCTCCACTTTCCTGAGTTGAAGGCAATGTACAAAGTCAAAGCTTTAGTCTGGCAGAGTAAAGAGTAACTAAAAGCACAGGCTATGGATATGAATCTCAGCTCTGCCCACTGCCAGCTGTTTGTGACTTCAGGCAGTTATTAACCTAAACCTCAGCTTGATCTGTAACAAGGAAATACCACTACCTACTCTCATACATTATTGTGAGAATTAATGAGTTAATATACATGATGTACTGTTTGTGATATAAACCCTGGTGCGGCAGGGTACCACGGCTCACGCCTGTAATCCCAGCACTTTAGGAGGCCAAGGCAGGTGGATCACAAGGTCACAAGTTCAAGACCAGCCTGACCAAGACAGTGAAACCATGTATCTGCTGGAAAAAAAAAAAAAAATTAACCAGGCTTGGTGTTGGATCCCTATAATCCCAGCTACTTGGGAGGTTGAGGCAGAGAAATGCTTGAACCCAGGAGGCAGAGGTTGCAGTGAGCTGAGATCATGCCACTGCACTCCAGCCTGGGTGACAGCGCAAGACAGTCTCAAAAAACAAAACAAAAACAAAAAACAAAAAAAAACCCCTGGTACATAAGTTCTCAATAAATAGTACATACATATAAACCAACTCCTTTCTTCATTCTACTGCACATCTATTCCAGAAACTAGAACAAAGCCCCAAGATAGCCTTCCCAGACAGTAGGCTGTCTTCTAGACACTAGACAGAAAAACAAACCTCACAACCCATGCGCAGCCTGAAGCCCTGGTCTTCTCTGGAGATGCCACCAATGACAGCCACAGTGCGGATGCCTAGCGGCTTCCCAAACTTGATGGTCTCTTCTTCAATCTGTTGAGCCAACTCACGGGTGGGAGCCAGGATGATGGCATAAGGGCCTTGGTCTGACTCTTCGATCCTGTGGTAAATGGGATGTCCCACAGTTTCGTGAGCTTTGGTTCTTATCCAACCACAAACCAGAACAAGACAAAGTCACTCTTACAGGGAGTGATGAAAATGGGGAGGGTGATAAGAAAATGCAATGATCTCACTTAAAAATCAGACTGGGGCCGGGCAAAGTGGCTCATGCCTGTAATCCCAGCACTTTGGGAGGCCAAGGTAGGCAGATCACTTGAGGTCAGGAGTTTGAGACCAGTCTGGCCAACATGGTGAAACCGTGTCTCTAATAAAAATACCGTCTCTAATAAAAATTAGCTAGGCATGGTGGCCGGCACCTGTTAAGACCACCTACTTGGGAGGCTAGGCAGGAGAAGCACTTGAAGCCGGAGGTGGAGGCTGCAGTGAGCTGAGATCCCACCACTGCACTCTAGCCTGGGTGACAAAATGAGATGCCATCCCAAAAAATAAAATAAAATAAAATAAAATAAAATAAATTTAAAAATAAAAACCAGAGACTCCAGAACAGCCAAGTTCTCCAGGTCTTTGCCAGCAAAAAATAAAATAAAATAAAATAAATAAATAAAAATCAGAGACTCCAGGATAGCAAAGTTCTCCAGGTCTCTGCCAGCAACATACACTTCCATGATATCATGATCCAGTTATTCCCTAATATTCAACCTAGAATAAAGAAGCGAGCTTCTGATTATAGGTGTAAAACAAAACCAAACATTCATTTGCCACTTTCATCTTTCCTACCCAGACAAACCCACTCCAGCTGGTGCCAGCTGACCCCACCTGTCAATTTTGGGAAGTGTGGTGATCCAGACCAGCAGTGGGATGAGAAAGGCTGCTGTCTTGCCGCTGCCAGTCTCAGCCACACCAATGATGTCACGATTCTGTAGACCAATGGGAATTGCCTGACGCTGGATGGGTGTTGGTTCCTGCAGTGACCCCAAGAAAGAGTAATAGGTACAGGCAGAATTATACAATCTGGGCTACCACTGATAGTAGAAAGCACATCTGCTAGCACAATGGAAGGATGCCAAGTACAGTCCACAGAAATGGGGACCCTAAGAAGAAACATAATCACTAAAAGCCAACACTTCTACCAGAAAGTGACAGAAAAGGTTGATGCCCACTAGCAGCAATGGTCCCAAATAGTCAAGGAATAAAGTTCTCTATTCCCAAACTAGTGTAGGAACATATCAGATCTCTTGGGCCAATCTGCCCCTCCTTACCTTGTAGCCACACTTATCAATGACTTCCAAAATGTGTGGGGGAAGAGAAGAGTCTTTCCAAGATCGGATGGGATTGGGGATCTTGCCACCTTTGGTGGTGATGCTGTAGTCCTCACGGAAGATCCGCCAGTCCCTGTCTGTCATCTCATCTAACTTTTTCTGAGACCAATGACGATCATCCCAGCGCTGCTTGGCTTCCTTCTTACGAAGTTTTCGGAGTCTTGCCCTGGAGCAGGATGTGAGGAGTAATTAGGATCAGTGCCCTCCAACTCCTTTCTGTAGAGACTGGGCTCTCTCCAGCCACCCTAGCCTTGATCACTCACTCCTCCTGCTCCTTTTCTTCCAGGGTTCGTCTCTTCTCCATTAGGTCTCCATAGAAACGTGACTGCTCTCGTTTCTGCTGCTTGAGGTCAATGCCTGCAATGAAGCCTCGCCCCAGTAACTGCACCTGGTGCCGTTCTTTGTACCTGGGATTGAGACAAAGGAAAAGAGAAGGAGCTGCTACGGCAGCAGGAGGGAAGGTCAGACTGCCAATATGAAACAATTCTTCCTGGACAGGGTCTTCTTTCCACCAGAGGGTTGGCTGACTACCAGTCTACCAATTTTCCACCCCAGCTTATCTTACTTTCTCCACCTCTGTAGTCATCAGCTCTCTAGGACTGCATAATGGAAAAGACCTAGAACTCAGGCCCGAAGCCACTCACAGGGGATTGTAGTCGATGGATGTGTCTTCAGACGCATCCCACTCAAAAACAAACTTTCGGTCATTGAGGTGTCTCGTTCGGCGCCGCTTTTTGATGCCACCCAGGTAACGCTCCTGCCCAGGGAAAGAATACAAAGCACATAAGCCTTGAGGCTCAAGTCTCACATGCAGAGATCACAATGGCCAAATAACTAAACCTCATTTTTGTGTGTGGGAGAGAAGTGAAGATGGAGCCAAGGCCTGCACCTTAATGGCATGCAGTTCCTTGCTCTTATCCTTCTCTTCCCGGATCTTCTGCCGCCCTTCCTCATCCTCATTTCCATTGGTCTCCCGCTCCATCCTCTCCCTGCGTTCCCGACGTTCCCGTTCCTGAGGATCTTCTGCAGACCAAAGAAAGCAAAGCTGCAGAAGAGCTCATGGAAGAAAAGAGGAGAGGGAATGGAGGGAATCCAGATGAGGAACACCAAATGAAGAAAAAAAGGGGTAGACTTATGATACAGGATAGATGGAGATCTATCACAAAGATGTTTTCTCATCAACTCCCACCATCCTTCCCTTTTCCAAACTCCAGAGTGAACAGGTTTCTGTCTCTCCTGAGGGACACTATCTCATCTCTTTCCTCTCCCATCTAGGGGCTACACAGGGTAGAATAACGAACCCAACATCTTCCTGCCCAAGTCTTGGAACTGTTTCCTTTTCTTCCTCTCTTCTTCAAGCATCTTCTGCCGCTCTTCCACCTCCTGCTGCCGTCGCTTTAGAGCCTCAGCCTCTCGTTCTGCTTTGGAGAGGAACTTGGGCTACAAAACAGATTGGAACTGTAAACAAAGGATCTGGGAGCAAAGTATAACCACATCACTGATGGGGAGATGGCAGGGAACCCAAAAATATTTGCTCAGGCATTAAGCCTGTTGAGGAAAACACAAACAGGCCTTGGACCCTGTTACGGACTGAAATATGTCCCCTATGGAATTCATGTGTTTTTTTTAAGACTGGATGCAGTGGCACATGCCTATAATCCCAGGGCTTTGGGAGGCCCAGATGAGAGGACTGCTTGAGGCTAGGAGTTCAAGACCAGCCTGGACAACATAGCAAGACCTTGTTTCTACAAAAATAAACAAACTCAGCCAGATATGGTGGCATGTGCGTGTAGTCCCAGCTACTCGGGAGGCTGAGGCAGGAAAATCATACGAGCCCAGGAGTTTGAGGTTATAGTGAGCTGCGACTACACCACTGTACTCCAGCCTGGGCAAAACAGCAAGACCTTATCTCTTTAAAAAAAAAAATTCATGTGTTATATGTATTTTTTGAGACAGTCTCTTGCTCTGTTGCCCAAGTTGCAGTACAGTGGTGTTATCAAGGCTCACTGCAGCCTCAGCCTCCTGAGTAGCTGGGACTACACACGCATGATACCACAACTGGCTAATTTTTTATATTTTACAGAGATGGGTTTTCACCATGTTGCCCAGGCTGGTCTCAAAATCCCTGACTCAAGTGATCCTCCCATCTTGGACTTCCAAAGTATTGGGATTACAGGTGTGAGCTACTGTACCCAGTTCAAAATTCATGTGGAAGCCCTAACCCCCAGTACCTCACAATGTGACTGTATGTGGAGACAGGGCATGTAAAGAGGTGATTAAGTTAAAATGAGCCCATTAAGCTGGGCACAGTGGCTCACACCTGTAATCCCAGTACTTTGGGAGGCCAAGTCACTTGAGCCCAGAGGTTTGAGACCACGCTGGGCAACATGGTGAAATCCTGACTACAAAAAAATACAAAAACTAGCTGGGCTTTGTGGCACAAACCTGTAGTCCCAGATACTCTGGAGGCTGAGGTGGGAGGATTGCTTCAGCCCGGGAGGTGGAGGTTGAAGTGAGCCAATATCACACTACTGCACTCCATCCTGGGCGACAGAGTAAGACTCTGTCTCAAAAAAAAAAAAAAAAGAAAAAAGAAAAAAAAAAGAGGCCTTTTTAGGGTGGGTCCTAATCCAATACAAGGGGTACATATGTACAGAGGGAAGATCACGTGAAGAGTTGAGGAAGAAGACAGCCTTATAAGCTAAGGAGAGAGGCCTCAGAAGAAACAACCCTACTGACACTCCACTCTCAGACTTCTAGCCTCCAGAACTGTGGCATTTTGTTATGGCAGCCTGAGCAGATGAAGACCCCCAAGTATTTACCTTAGCCTCAGCTTCTTCCTCAGCCTTTTTCTTAGCCAGAAGTTCCTCCAGGGATAATGGCTGGGCCTGAATATAAAACACAGAACTTCAGTCTATAAAGGTTCTCTTTAAAGATCAACAAAACCATGCATGAGTTGAAGAAGATGAAAATAATCCTTCCTCTCCTTTACCTTAGGCTTCTTATCACCATGTTCATCCTCTTCATCCTTCTTAGAGTCTCTGTCCTTCCGAGATTTAAAGTCTTTTCCTCGGCCAGGAGATAAGCTTCAAAGAAAAGGAGCAAGAAAGGTCCACATCATTCTTACTTCAACGCCTGGATGAGGTTCAGGTTCAGCCCCAAAGAGAATGGAAGTTTCCCCATGACTCAACAAGACTGGCCCAGGGTCATCTATCATGTCTTGAAGCTCTCTTAGCAGGCATGGTCATTCTGCCAGCTCAAACCTAATTATGGCCCTGTCTTGGCCCCTTTCAACCCAAATCTCCTTTTCTGAGACTAATCTCTTTTGGGAAGTGGGACTTTACTACTGATGTCAAAAATATTTCCTCGGCCAAGTACGGTGGCTCATGCCTGTAATCCCAGCACTTTGGGAGGCTGAGGCTGGCAGATCACGAGGTCAGGAGATCAAGACCATCCTGGCCAACATGGTGAAACCCCATCTCTACTAAAAATACAACAAAATTAGCTGGGCGTGGTAGCACATGCCTGTAGTCTCAGCTACTCGGGAGGCTGAGGCAGGAGAATTGCTTGAACCCAGGAGGCAGAGACTGCAGTGAGCTGAGATCGCACCACTGCACTATAGCCTGGGTGACAGTGCGAGACTCTGTCTCAAAAAAAAAATATTTCCTCTAGGCTGGGTGCAGTGGCTCCTGCCTGTAATCCCAGCACTTTGGGAGACCAAGGTGGGTGGATCACCTGAGGTCAGGAGTTCAAGACCAGCCTGGCCAACATAGTGAAACCCTGTCTCTACTAAAACTACAAAAATTAGCTGGGCGTGGCAGTACACATCTGTAGTCCCAGCTACTTGGGAGGCTGAGGCAGGAGAATTGCTTGAACCCAGGAGGCAGAGGTCACAGTGAGCTGAGATTGCGCCACTGCACTCTGGCCTGGGCAACATCATAAGACTGTGTCTCAAAAAAAAAAAAATTTCCTCTAGGGCCGGGCACAGTGGCTCACACCTATAATTCCAGCACTTTGGGAGGCCGAGGCGGGTGGATCACAAGGTCAAGAGATCGAGACCATCTTGGTCAGCAAGGTGAAACCCCGTCTCTACAAAAAATACAAAAATTAGCCGGGCATGGTGGTGCATGCCTGTAGTCCCAGCTACTCGGGAGGCTGAGGCAGGAAAATTGCTTGAACCCAGGAGGCGGAGGTTGCAGTGAGCCGAGATCGTGCCATTGCACTCCAGCCTGGGTAACAACAGCGAAACTCCGTCTCAAAAAAAAAAAAAAGAAAATTTCCTCTAAACAGCAATTGCTTTTGAAAATGGAGGCCAGGCGTGGTGGCTCATGCCTGTAATCCAAGCACTTTGGAGGCCAAGGTGGGCGGGTCACCTGAGGTCGGGAGTTCAAGACCAGCCTGACCAACATGGTGAAATCCTGTCTTAAAAAAAAAAAAAAGAAAGAAAATTGAGATGGAGTTTTTGCTCTGTTGCCCAGGCTGGAGTGCAATGGTGTTATCTCAGCTCACTGCAACCTCCACCTCCTGGGTTCAAGCAATTCTCCTGCCTCGGCCTCCCAAGTAGCTGGGACTACAGAAGCATATCACCACACCTGGCTAATTTTTGTATTTTTAGTAGAGATGAGATTTCACTATGTTGGCCAGGCCAGTCCTGAACTCCTGACCTCAGGTAATACATCCACCTCAGCCTTCCAAAGTGCTAGGATTACAGGCGTGAGCCACAGCTCCACCCTCTTTAACTCTTTAATACACGAAGAATTTAACCTACATGGCCACTACCACAAGCCAAGAAGATACTGCTATACATATTCCCTCATCATTTTTCATTCCTATCAGTCCCAACAATCCTTTCCCCATACCTGCTGTAAGCTTAATCTACAAGAAAATTCAAACAAACCTATTAAGTTTCTGTTACGAACATTCTGTCCTCTGCCTTGAGTTCTAACCTACACTTTCAGGTGTATTCAGGCAGGGCACAGTGGTTCAGATCTGTAATCCCACCACTTTGAGAGGCCAAAGTGGCCGGATCACCTAAGTTCAGGAGTTTGAGACCAGCCTGGCCAACAGGTGAAACCCAGTCTCTACTAAAAATACAAAAATTAGCTGGCCATGGTGGTGCATGCCTGTAATCCCCACTACTTCAGCAGGGTAGGGAAGGGGGCCTGAGGCAGCAGAATTGCTTGAACCTGGGAGGCGGAAGTTGCAGTGAGATCTCACCATTGCACTCTGCCTGGGTGACAGAGTGAGACTCCGCCTCAAAAAAAAATAAAAGAACTTTGTATACAAAGTTTCCAGAGGAAAATTATCAAGATGCTGGAGCATTAAGCTAGTCCAACAAATATATGTTGTAGAAACTTTTTTTTGAAACAAGGTTTCACTCTGTCACCCAGGCTGGAGTGCTGTGGCCCAGTCATGGCTCACTGCAATCTTTGTCTCCCAGGTTCAAGGGATTCTCCTGCCTCAGCCACCAAGTAGCTGGGACTACAGGTGTGCGCTACCATCTCCAGCTAATTTTTCTATTTTTAGTAGAGATGGGGTCTTGTTATATTGCCCAGGCTGGTTTCAAACTCCTGAGCTCAGGTGATCTGCCTGCCTCAGCCTCCCAAAGTGTTGAAATTACAGGCGTCAGCCACTGCACCCAGCCTTTAAAACTTTTTTTTTTTTCTTGAGATGAAGTCTTGCTCTGTCACCAGGCTGGAGCACAGTGGTGCAGTCTCAGTTCACTGCAAGCTCCGCCTCCTGGGTTCAAGCGATTCTTCCGTCTCAGCCTCCTGAGTAGCTGGGACTACAGGTGTGTGCCAAACACCCAGCTAATTTTTGTATTTTTAGTAGAGATGAGGTTTCACCATGTTGGCCAAGACGGTCTCGATCTCTTGACCTCGTGATCCACCTGCTTCAGCCTCACAAAGTGCTGGGATTACAGGTGTGAGCCACCGCGCCCAGCTAAAAAAAATTTTTTAGAGACAAAGTCTTGCTCTATCACCTAGGCTAGAGTGCAGTGGCACAATCATAGGTCACTAGAGCCTCAACCTCCTGTGCTCAAGTAATCCTTCCACATAGCTACACTATCATACTTTCTAAAGAAGACATGTGGCTTCTAAAAAAGACAGCTCTAGCTAGGTGTGGTAGTGCACACCTGTGGTTCCAGCTACTTGGGAGGCTGAGGCAGGGGTGCTGCCTGGGCCCAGGAGTTCAAGGCTTCAGTGAGCTATGATTGAGCCTCTGCACTCCAGCCTGGGTAACAGAATGGGACTCTGTCTCTAAAAATAAAGGCTGGGCTTAGTGGCTCACACCTGTAATCCCAGCACTTTCAGAGGCCAAGATGGGCAGAGTGCTTGAGTGTAGGAGTTTGAGACCAGCCTGGGCAACATAGTGAAACCCCATCTCTACAAAAGGAAAAAAAAAAAAAAAAAGCAAAAACAGTCCGGGCGCAGTGGCTCACACCTGTAATCCCATCACTTTGGAAGGCTGAGGTGGATGGATCACTTGAGGATAGGAGTTCAAGACCAGCCTGGCCGGGCGCGGAGGCTCACACCTGTAATCCCAGCACTTTGGGAGGCCGAGGTGGGTGGATCACAAGGTCAAGAGATCAAGACTATCCTGGTCAACATAGTGAAACCCCGTCTCTACTAAAAATACAAAAAATTAGCTGGGCATGATGGTGCGTGCCTGTAATCCCAGCTACTCCGGAGGCTGAGGCAGGAGAATTGCCTGAACCCAGGAGGCGGAGGCTGCGGTGAGCTGAGATCGCGCCATTGCACTCCAGCCTGGGTAACAAGAGCGAAACTCCGTCTCAAAAAAAAAAAAAAAAAGACCAGCCTGGCCAACATGGTGAAACCCTGTCTCTACTAAAAATATAAAAATTGGCCAGGTGTGATGGCAGGTACCTGTAATCCAGCTACTCAGGAAGCTGAGGCAAGAGAACTGCCTGAACCCAAGAGGCAGAGGTTGCAGTGAGCTGAGATCATGTCACTGCACTCTAGCCTAGGCAACAGAGTGAGACTCCGTCTCAAAAACACAAGAAGAACCCCAAAAAAAAACACAAAACAAAGCTGGGAATGGTGGCAGATGCCTGTAGTCCAGCTACTCGGAAGCTGAGGTGGGTGGATCACCTAAGCCTGGGGAAATCAAGGCTACAGTGAGTTGTGATCACACCACTGCACTCCAGGCTGGACAAGAGTGTGAGACCCTGCCTCAAAAACAAATAAATAAAATAAAAATAAATAAGAAAGAGTGCTCTGTAACACCTACCAACAGAATCTGTTAAGAAGAAATGGGAGCATTCCTCTGAAGCCCACTCTCATTCCTTCATGTACCTGGATCGTTTACGGTCCTTGTCCCGTCTGTGCCCATCCTTGTCTCGATCTCGGTCCTTTTTATTCCGATCCCGCTCCTTATCTCGTTCTCGTTCTTTGTGCCGTCGTTCTCTGGAAGACCGCAAATTTAAGAAATCACATGATATTTCCAAAGTATCTTGCTTCACTGCTGCCTTGAGAAGGTTCCTATACTCTCGTCCCAAAGTAATGTTCCATAAATTAGAGAATATGTCTCCCACAGAAATAACGGGGGAATTCTAAGAAGGTTTTATAGATCAGAGATGTACTGTTAAGTATTAACAGCAATGACAGGTCATGAACTATGTGAACAGATGAACCTTCCTTTTTTTATTTTTTTGAGACAGAGACTCGCTCTGTCACCCAGGCTGGAGAGCAGTGGCATGATCTTGGCTCACTGCAACCTCCGCCTCCCAGATTCAATCAATTCTCCTGTCTCAGCCTACTGAGTAGCTGGGAATACAGACGTGCACACCACACCCAGCTAATTTTTGTATTTTTAATAGAAACAGGGTTTCGCCATGTTGACCAGACTGGTCTCAAACTCCTCATCTCAAACAATCCACCCACCTCAGCCTACCAAAGTGCTGGGATTACAAGTATGAGCCACCACACCTGGCCACAGATGAACCTTCCTTGATAACCCGGACCTTCATCTTACAAGTTCCTCTCAACTCTTAACAGTTGGGCAGGACACAATGGCTCACGCCTGTAATCCCAGCACTTTGAGAAGCCAAGGCAGTTGGATCATGAGGTCAGGAAGGAGTTCAAGACTAGCCTGGACAACATGATGAAACCCCGTCTCTACTCAAAATACAAAAATTAGCCAGGTGTGGTGGTCCACGCCTAAAATCCCAACTACTCAGGAGGCTGAGACAGGAGAACGGCTTGAACCTGGAAAGCGGAGGCTACAGTGAGCCAAGATTGCACCACTGCATTCCAGCCGGGGTGGCAGAGCGAGACTCTGCCTTAAAAAAAAAGAAAAAAAAAAAAAAAGAGTTGGGTCGCTGAGGAAAACTGAAAACACCTGCAGGTCCAACTGGGATAAGAGCAGATTAATGTACAAAAAGCAGATGCCTAATACTGGAGGCATCAGAAGAACCAGTAAGGAAGAAATCTGAAATGTACTCTCCCTTCCCATGTAATAACGTACAAAGTTACTTTACCTTTCTGTAGATTTGGAACGGGAACGAGAGCGAGAACGGCTGCCTCCTCGACGTCTATCCCTTGAACGATGCCGCTTCCTATCTTTAGATGGGGAAGTCTTCCGGTCCCGGTCTCTATCCCGCTCTCTGTCAGGAGTCCGTGATCGCTTCCTTTCCTCTTTGGAAGGTGATACATCCCGGTCCTTTTTGTCAGCCAGCTCTCCTGCCATCTGTAATGAGTAGGAAGAGTACTTTACAATGTACTAATTGCTGCTCTAAACTGCTTATATATAATTCACTTACTCTCAAAACAACCCTATGAGGTGGATATACTAGTATGTCTACTGTACAGATGAGAAAGCAGAAGCTCAGGTATATAAAGGAACTTGTCTGAGGGCAGACAGGTGGTGGCCGAGTTGCAGGCAGTCTGGCTCCACAGGCCATCATTACTCACTATACTATATTGTCTCCCTGTGATTCCTTTCAGGGTCTCACTCTGTCACCCAGGCTGGAGTGCAATGGTGCAATCATAGGTCAGTGCAGCCTCAACTTCTTGGGCTCATGCCATCCTCCTGCCTCACCTGGCTAATTTATTTTTTGTAGAGACACGGTCTCACTATGTTGCCCAGGCTGGTCTTAAATTCCTGGCCTCAAGCAATCCTCCTGCCTCAGCCTCCTAAAAGGCTGAGATTACAGGTGTGGCCAATTCTTTTTTATATATTCATTTCTAAGTATGTACAATGAATATACCATATTTTTATAAGTAGACTACAAAAGAGTATTAAAAGAAGTCTTAGTGAATGAACAGTGTACCAACTATTTCCAGAAACTTCCTATATTGCTTACTTACAAGTTTATTACGTCTGCCAACCCAGTAGGATCAGTCAGCACACACATCTGAGAGAGAGAAATTTTCTTGAGCTCATAAAGAAAGCTCAATGGTGAAAAAAAGTTTACCTTTGAGATCTGGATTATATTATAATTAGCACCACAAGGAAAACCTGAATTTAAGTGGGGAAACACAGTTTTATTCAGATTAAAAGAAATGTACCTCTAGTTATACAATGGAAAAAACTTACTGAAGGGTACACACAGGACCTCTATACACATTTTTTAACTTCCTGTGAAACTATAATTACTTCAAAATATACACATTTTTAAGTACCAAAAACTAGAGGTCGCAGAATTGAGTACCAACAACCAGAGGTTGTTGACATTCCCTGTTCAGATTTTCACAACCTTGGTCATCTGCATAACCCAGTTTTGTGAAAAGTTGCAGCAGCAATTTGTTTCCCTCCTACCTAGGAGACACCACTCCCACACTGTCAACTATTCTTTGGACTATGAAATGTAGTTCAGCCTGGAGCTAAAACTGCAGCAAGCCTGAATCCTCAACCAACCTCATCTTAATCCCAAAGACTCGGAATACATTTCTCACAACTTATTTTATCCCCAGATGGTTCAGCTCAAATGGTTCCTTAAGCTTTAGCTTATAAGTCCCCTTTCTCATGCCATTCCTTGCCATATATCCTTAAGAAAGATTGTATATAAAGATGAGAAAAGAAAAATGAACAAGAGGTCGGGCGCGGTGGCTCATGGCTATAATCCCAGCACTTTGGGAGGCCATGGCGGGAGGATCACGAGGTCAAGAGATCGAGATCATCCTGGTCAACATGATGATACCCCATCTCTACTAAAAATACAAAAATTGGCCAGGCGTAGTGGCACGCCCCTGTAGTCCTAGCTACTTGGGAGGCTGACGTAGGAGAATCGATTGAACCTGGGAGCTGAAGGGTGTCGTGAGCAGAGATCGTGCCACTGCACTCCAGCCTCACAACAGAGCAAGACTCCGTCTCAAAAAAAAAAAAAGAAAAAAATGAACAAGAAGCACTTCCCTCTACCCACCGCCCCTACCTATTTTTTTTTTTTTTTTTTTTTTTTGAGATGGAGTCTTGCTCTGTCACCAGGCTGGAGTACAATGGTGTGATCTCAGCCTCTGGGTTCAAGCAATTCTCCTGCCTTAACCTCCAAGTAGCTGGGATCATAGGCACCTGACACCATACCCGGCTAATTTTTGTATTTTCAGTAGAGACGCAGTTTCACTATCTTGGCCGGGTTGGTCCTGCACTCCTGATCTCATGATCCACCCACCTAGGCCTCCCAAACTGCAGGGACTACAGGCATGAGCCATTGTGCCTGGCCTCACAAGAAGCACTTTCAAAAGGTGAGGATGACCCATTTTATCTCACAAACATCTGAGAAATGACTGACTGCTCTGTATCAGTATATCATGTACATCACATAGAAATAACTATGTCTTGACCAGGTATGGTATCTCATGCCTATAATCTCAGCACATTGGGAGGCAGGCAGATCGCTTGTCCAGGAGTTCAAGATCAACCTGGGCAATATGCCAAAAACCCATCTTTACTAAAAATACAAAAAAATTAGCCAAGCATGGTGGCGCACACTACTCAGGAGGCTGAGGTAGAAAGACTGCTAGGGCCTGGGAGGTGGAGGTTGCAGTGAGCTAACATTGTGTCACTGCACCCCAGCCTGGGCAATGAAGCAAAACTCTGTCTCAAAAAAAAGAAGAGCCGGGCGCGGTGGCTCAAGCCTGTAATCCCAGCACTTTGGGAGGCCGAGGCGGGTGGATCACAAGGTCGAGAGATCGAGACCATCCTGGTCAACATGGTGAAACCCCGTCTCTACTAAAAATGCAAAAAAAATTAGCTGGGCATGGTGGCGTGTGCCTGTAATCCCAGCTACTCAGGAGGCTGAGGCAGGAGAATTGCCTGAACCCAGGAGGCGGAGGTTGCAGTGAGCCGAGATCGCGCCATTGCACTCCAGCCTGGGTAACAAGAGCGAAACTCCGTCTCTAAAAAAACAAACAAAACAAAACAAAACAAAACAAAAAAAAAAAAGAAGAAAAAGTAGAAAGAAAGAAAGAAAGAAGAACACTTATAGCCCTAAGAAAAAAAGAAGAAAAATAGAAAGAAAGAGAACACTTATAGCCCTAAGAAAACAATCCCAAAGGAAGGCTACTTTGTCTGTACAGCATTCTGGATATCATTCATTCTTTCAACAAATATTTACCAAGCACCTATAAGGTGCGAGAAATCGTTATAGGTAATGGCGACAAAGCAGTAAAGAAAACAAAGTCACTGAGTGCTGTGGCTGACACCTGTAATCCCAACACTTTGGGAGGCTGAAGCAGGCAGATCATGAGGTCAGGAGTTCAAGACCAGCCTCACCAACATGGTGAAACCCCATCTCTACTAAAACTACAAAATTAGCCAGGCGTGGTGGCATCCGCCTGTAGTCCCAGCTACTTGGGAGACTGAAGCAGGGGAATCACTTGAACCCAGGAGGCAGAGGTTGCAGTGAGCCAAGACTGCTCCACTGCTCTCTAGCCTGGGTGACAGAGCCTGTCTCAAAACAAACAAAAACCACAGTGATACTATGGGTAGGGGTATGAACAAGAGATAGGTGGCTCAGGGAAGAAGTTTTTGTTGATTTTTAAGCTGAGTTTGAATGATGGGAAAAAGAGCCATGAAAAGATCAGGGTAAAAAAACGCTTATTATGGCCGGGCGCGGTGGCTCAAGCCTGTAATCCCAGCACTTTGGGAGGCCGAGGCGGGTGGATCACGAGGTCAAGAGATCGAGACCATCCTGGTCAACATAGTGAAACCCTGTCTCTACTAAAAATACAAAAAATTAGCTGGGCATGGTGGCGTGTGCCTGTAATCCCAGCCACTCAGGAGGCTGAGGCAGGAGAATTGCCTGAACCCAGGAGGCGGAGGTTGCGGTGAGCCGAGATCGCGCCATTGCACTCCAGCCTGGGTAACAAGAGCGAAACTCTGTCTCAAAAAAAAAAAACAAAAAAAAAAAAACGCTTATTAGATAGAACAGATGTGAGTACAAAGAAACTGGAGCAGGAACTAGCTTAGCATGTCTGTCAGGTTTGTTTTGTTGTTGTTGTTGTTGTCACTGAGACAGGGTCTCATTCTCTCACCCAGGCTGGAGGGCAGGGGCACAATCACTGCAGCCTTGACTTCCCAGGCTCAAGCGATCCTCCTGCCTCAGCCTCCCAAGTAGCCAGGACTATAGGCATATGCTATCACACTCAACTAATTTTTTTTTTTTTTTTTTTTTTTTTTTGAGATGGAGTCTCACTCTGTCACCCAGGCTGGAATGCAGTGGCATGATCTTGATTCACTGCAATCTCCAACTGCTGGGTTCAAGCAATTCTCCTGCCTCGGCCTCCTAAGTAGCTGGGACTACAGGAGCGCACCACCATGCCTGGCTAATTTTGTTTTTGTTTTTGTTTTTTTTGAGACAGCGTCTCGCTCAGTCACCAGGTGCCAAGATGGAGTGCAGGGTCACAGTCTCGGCTAACTGCACCCTCTGCCTCCCGGATTCAAGCAATTCTCCTGCCTCAGCCTCCCGAGAAGCTGCGACTACAGGCGCGCGCCACCACGCCCGGCTAATTTTTGTATTTTTAGTAGAGACAGGGTTTCACCAGGATGACCTCATGATCCACCCACCTTGGCCTCCCAAAGTGCTGGGATTATAGGCATGAGCCACAGCGCCGGGCCCTAATTTTTTTTTTTTTTTTTTTTTTTGAGACAAGAGTCTTGCACTGTCACCAAGGCTGGAGTGCAACATTGTGATCTCAGCTCACTGCAACCTCCACCTCCCAGATTCAAGTGATTCTCCTGCTTCAGCCTCCCAAGTAGCTGGTATTACAGGCATGTGCCACCATGCCCGGCTAATTTTTCTGTTTTTAGCAGAGGCGTGGTTTCACCATGTTGGCCAGGCTGGTCTCGAACTTCTGACCTCAGGTAATCCACCCACCTCAGCCTCCCAAAGTGCTGGGATTATAGACATGGGCCACTGCACCCGGCCCCAACTAATTTTTAAAATTTTTATTAGAGACATGGTCTCAATTTGTTGGCCAGACTAGTCTTGAACTCCAGGGCTCAAGCAATCCTTCTGCCTCAGCCTCCCAAAGTGCTGGTATTACAGGTGTGAGCCACTGCACAACTACAGTGCAGTTAAAAACATCTGTGGCCAGGCACGGGCCTCATGCCTGTAATCCCAGCACTTTGGGAGGCTGAGGCAGGTGGACTACCTGAGCTCAGGAGTTCGAGACCAGCCTGGGCAAGACAGTGAAACCCTATCTCTACTAAAATACAAAAAATTAGCCAGGCATGACAGTTTGTGCCTATAATCCCAGCTACTCGGGAGGCTGAGACAGAAGAATCACTTGAACCCAAGATGCAGAGGCTGCAGTGAGTCGAGATAGAGCCATTGCACTCCAGCCTGGGCAACAAGAGTGAAACTCTGTCCCCCACTAAAAAAAAAAAAAAGAAAGAAAGAAAACCATATTTGTGTGGCCAGGCCTGGTGGCTCATGCCTGTAGTACCAGCACCTTGTAAGGCTGAGGAGGAAGGATCACTTGAGCCCAGGAGTTCAACTCGAGAGTAGCCAGGATAATACAGCACGACTTCCTGTCTATTCTGAACAATAAAATTTTATATTTATAAACAGTTAAAAATCAGCCAGAGGCCAGGGGTGCAGTGGCTCACGCTTGTAATCCCAGCACTTTGGGAAGCCGAGGTGAGTGGATCTCTTGAGGTCAGGAGTTCAAGACCAGCCTGGCCAACATGATGAAACCTTGTCTCTACTAAAAATACAAAAATTAGCTGGGTATGGTGGCACCTGACTGTAATCCTAGCTACTCAGGAGGCTGAGGCAGGAGAATCGCTTGAACCTCAAAGGCAGAGGTTGTAGTGAGCTGAGATCTCATCACTGCACTCCAGTCTAGGCAACAGAGCGAGACTGTCTCAAAAACAAAAACAAAAATTAGCCGGGTATGGTGTTGGGTGCCTGTAATCCCAGCTACTTGGAAGGCTCAGGCAGAATTGCTTGAACCCAGGAGGTTGGGGTTGCAGTGAGCTGAGATTATCCCACTGCACTCCAGCCCAAGTGACAGAGCAAGACTCCATCTCAAACAAAATCAGCCAGGTGTGGTGGTTCATATTTGTAATCCTAGTACTTTGGGAGGCTAAGGATGGGTGGAATGCTTGAGCTCAAAAGTGCTCAAGAGCTCATAGGCAGAGGCCTGGGAGGAAAATATCTTCCAGGGACATAGCTTGTACCCCCAGGAGCCAATACTACCTATGGGGCCCACGACCCTTGGCTACTGCCCAGGGAGGAGCACCTGAGCCTGGGCTGAGCTGTAAAGACCACTTAAGCCTAGGAAGCACTGATGCAGGGGGAATACTGATTCAAGATGAGTTCAGTGAGCTGGGCAGGAGTCAGATCATGAAAATGTATTGGCCAGGCCTGGTGGCTCACGCCTGTAATCCCAGCACTTTGGGAGGCCGATACGGGTGGATCGCGAAGTCAAGAGATCCGAGACCATCCTGGTCAACATGGTGAAACCCCATCTCTACTAAAAAAAACAAAAATTAGCTGGGCATGATGGCACACGCCTGTAGTCCCAGCTACTCGGGAGGCTGAGGCAGGAGAATTGCTTGAACCCAGCAGGCGGAGGTTGCAGTGAGCCGAGATCGCGCCATTGCACTCCAGCCTGGGTAACAAAAGCGAAACTCGGTCTCAAAAAAAAAAAAAAAGAAAGAAAGAAAAGAAAATGTGTTACAGGCCAGAGTAGAGTAACTTAGATTTTAACTGCAATGGGGATCTTAGAAGAACTTTAAACAGGAAGCAATCTAATACTTCGGTGACTTGCAAGAAAATAGACAGTAGAGAGGCAGAGTGAATACACAACCATTGAGAGTGCTATTACGGTAGTCTAAGCAAGACATGGCAGTGGCTTGTTCTAGGAAGGTGGCAATGGAGATGGAAAGAATTAGGCGGCATCAGAGCATATTCTGGAGGACTTACTGATGAAGGGAGAAAAGGAAAGAGGAGACACAAAGGTAGTTCCTAAATTTATAGTTTCCAGCAACCTGATAGTTTGTGGTGCCATAGCAAACAAACTGGAGAAGACTAGGGAAGGAACAGATTTAAGAGGAAATCAAAAGTTTCATTTTGGCCAGGTTGAGTCTGAGATGTCAGTAAGACAACCAAGTGGAGATTCCTGAAAGGCAAATAGAAATACAAATCTAGAACTCAGGAGAGAGGGTCTGTAGACAAAAGCTTGAGTCACCAATACACAGACAGCTTTTAAAGCCATGAAACACTTAATAATAGCCAACATTAGTGAAAGAAAAAAAACAGCAGAAAGATCGAGGATTGAGCTCTGGAACACTTTAACAGGAGTTAGGCACAGGATGAACAAGAGAAAAAGACTGGAAAGAACCAGCAGCCATTGAGAAAAGAGAAGAGTATGGCAACAAAGAAACCAAAAACATGTTTCAAGGAGGGAGGGGTCAACTGTGTCAAGTACCACCAAAGTGGAGAGGGACTAAGGGACAGGGGAGCAACCACTGAATGTGGAAAAATTGGCATTATTGGTGATCTTGACAAGAGCTGTTTCCGTGGCATTAAGGGAATGGAAGCCTGAGTGGAATGAGTTTGGAAGAGAATGAAAAAGGAGAAGACAGTGAATACAGGCAACTTTTATTACAGGTTCTATTATCACAAGGACCAAATAACCAAGCTGACTCTGGCCATGCTTCCCGGCAGCCTTCCTCTCAAACTTCCAGATCTTCTGGGTCCTCAGTTCTTGCAGGGCAGGGGTACATTCTTTATTTTCATTCGATGAAGTATTTATCAAGCATATACTGTATGCAAGGCACAGTGCTAGGCGCTATGTGAGTTACAAAAGGAAATTCCGTTCACAGGAAGTTTTTAGAACAAGTGGTATGAGGCCGGGCGCAGTGGTTCACGCCTGTAATCCTAACACTCTGGGAGGCTGAGGCAGGTGGATTGCCTGAGCTCCAGAGTTTGAAGCCAGCCTGGGGAACACGGTGAAACCACGTCTCTACTAAAAATACAAAAAACTGGCCGGGCGTGGCAGCGTGAGCCTGTAATCCCAGCTACTCGGGAGGCTGAGACAAGAGAATCGCTTGAACCCGGGAGGTGGAGGCTGCAGTGAGCCAAGATCCCGCCACTGCACTCCAGACTGGGCGACAGAACGAGACTCCGTCTTAAGAAAAAAAGAAGAAAAAAACAGACAGACACAAGGACAATAGGGGGTATGAGACACACACATACCAAGAAGAGTACCAAAGCTCAGCTGTAGTATTACGGGTGTTCAAAGGCGTTTCCCTTCACTTGTAAAAGGTGATGTGGAAGGCTTGGTAGAGGAAGTGACTTATGAGCCTTTAAGTATAAGTAGAATTTGAAGATATGTAATTAAGGACGCGGAAAAGAAGTCATTCCCGGCAAAAGAAATAGTAAGCGCGGCGCAGAGGCAGGAAAGCATGTACTGATTCTGAGAAAAGTCAGAGTTCCAGTTTGGCTGCAGCAAAGGCTACTTGAAGCATGAAAGAATTAGGTCAGACTGGGGGTATCACAGGCGCTGTGCCCATGGGCAGAGTTCTGGGAGGAAAATATCGTGCAGGGACGTGGCCTGTGTCCGCAGGAGCCAACACTACCACTGGGGCCCGGGCCCCTTCGCTCCTGCTCGTGCGAGCTTCCCGGGTTCATGCTCCTTCCCTGAGGCGTTCTTTCCTGCCTCGTCCCGGAGGCAGGGGCCACCGCCGTGCCCCGACTCTCGCCCTCTCTGTAAGCCCGTGGGAACCGCCTCCACTGCCCGGGACTCACCACCCTGAGTCTGAACCGCCCAACGCGGCCTCAACGTCGCGGAACCGTCGCCATCTTTCCCGTTTCCTGGTCGCGGAGATGCAACCCCCACCGGCCGCGCGGCAAGCTGGGAAAACGGGTTCCCGGAGCTGGGCGGCGCAGGCCGACATTAAGGCCTGGGAACTACCAATCCCAGAATGCACGGCGCGAGCGCCGGCGCCAGGCTGTGGGGTCGGCAGGGCAGAGAGGTTCGCCACACGTTAGTGTCCGGGAAGGAAGAGTTTCTCGTGAATAGGCTTCCGGCATTAGGTTCTCCCGCCGAGCAGCCTTCTTGAAATCTGCTGGTCTTCCTAGAAACAACAGTAGATGACTATCATTGCCCGTGGCTTACGGTGGAGGAATTTAAGGGCTTCCTGAGATACCTATGGCACGTAATTCTAGCCAACTGCAGTAACAAGATAAATGCCATTCGTGGAAAGGCGATTTTAAGAACAATTCTATGAGAATGAGACAATCGTTAGCCCCATTTTACAGTTGGAAAAAGTAAGATTAGGTTACAGGAGTAGGTTCACAATGAGGGTGATGCAATTCTCCACTGTGCGGAACTATCCGAGGCTTAGGAGGATGTTTTAGCAACCTTGGCTCCTGCAGCCGGGTGAATACCATAACAATCCGCAGTTATTGTTATAGCTCCAAATGAGCCCACACGATGAACACTAAAGTCCTCCCGGAAGGATGGTATCTCCTGGGCTCTAGCACCTGTTTTCTCAACATTCCTGATAGAACTGTGGTTTCCTCAATTTCTGGCCCTTTGGAATCTGACCAGTTGTTGAGCTATCTTGGTATTTTTGCTTTTTTCTTCCCCCAGATTCCCCTACTTCAGTCCTCCACTGAATTTGCTGCTGCTGTTGTTGTTTCAACCTCAAATCGTAAGTTCACTTTGTATTTCTCTTTGATCTTAAGGGTTCATAACTCTTTCCCTCAAAACAAAACATTGCAATTGAGGAAATGGTTTAGATAACCAGAATTATCTTGGGCCCCCTTCCCATTTTGCCAGCAGCAGGTTTGTTGCTTCAGTTCCACATGGCTGTAGGTCTAGCTTTTCTCTCTGAATATGCCTTAAGCTCTCAAGCAGAGCTTCAGGATACACCCGAATAATCCTAAAGCCCTGAGCATCACGCACAATGACCCACAGTAAACCTCGGAGACACACACTTCTCTTGGAACCTTGCAGCCTTTCACTTACCAGCTTCTGCTCCAGAAAAAAAACCGAAGGGAAGAAGGGAGCGCTGTTTGGTGTAATTCACCACGAAAGCACGAGAGGGCGCTCGACTCACAGATTCACAGACTGAACTAAGAATCAGATCAACTATGGTAGGCCAAAATCTTCAAAAGCTGCAGCCACTTTTTATTGAGAATCTTCGGTGGCTCACGCCTGTAATCCCAGCACTTTGGGAGGCCGAGGCGGGCGGATCACAAAGTCAAGAGATCGAGACCATCCTGGTCAACATGGTGAAACCCTATCTCTCTTAAAAATACAAAAAATTAGCTGGGCATGGTGGCGTGTGCTTGTAATCCCAGCTACCCAGGAGGCTGAGGCAGGAGAATTGCCTGAACCCAGGAGGCGGAGGTTGCGGTGAGCCGAGATCGCGCCATTGCACTCCAGCCTGGGTAACAAGAGCGAAACTCCATCTCAAAAAAAAAAAAAAAGAGAGAGAGAGAATCTTCTAGGTGCCCAGCTCTGAGCTGGACACTTAGGTTCACTACCTTACTTGTTTTGCTTAGTTCTCATAGCAGTATGAGATGACTGCTATCATCTCCATTTTACCGGTGAGGAGATTGTGGCCCAGAAAGAGTAACTATGCCTTCAAAGACCACTTAGTTAAAAGAACGGGCCAAGTGAGGTGGCTCACGTTTGTATCTCAGCACTTTGGGAGGCCACGGCAGAAGGACCGCTTGAGCCCAGGAGGTCGAGGCTGCAGTGAGCCCTGATCATGCCATTGCACGACAGCCTGGGTGACAGAGCAAAACCCTGCCCGAAAAAGAAAAGAAAAGAAAAGAAAAGAAGATAAGAGAATGGTTTTCTTTCTTTTCTGAAATTCAGGTTCATTTAACTTCAGAGTCCATCACCTTTCCCTAGTTTCAGGCTGCCATCTTAACTCTCTTTAAAGACGAGTAAATTGAGCCCCTGGAAGGTGAAAAAAAGCTTGTCCTAGTTCATAGTGGCAGAGTTCCCCTAGTACTTGTGCACACCTCTCATGACACATGTAAGACATTGAGCTTCAAGGACGCTTATTTGCCTTGCCCCACAAGTTCTCTCACAAACGTACATCTTTGTTTTCTTATTTGTTTTTATATGTTTTTTATTTTTCAGACAGGGTTTCACTTTGTTGCCCAGGCTGGAGTCCAGTGGCACAAACAACTCGCTGCAGCCCTGACCTCATGGGCTTCAGCGAAACTTCTGCCTCAGCCTCGCATGTAGCTGGGACCACAGGTGCACCCCATCACACCTGGTTCATCTTTTGTTTGTTTTTTGTTTTTTGAGACAGAATCTTGCCCTGTCGCCCAGGCTGGAGTGCAGTGGCATGATCTCAGCTCTCTGCAACCTCCGCCTCCTGGGTTCAAGCAATTCTCCTGTCTCAGCCTCCCAAGTAACTGGGACTACCGATGCCTGCCACCATGCCCAGTTAATTTTTGTATTTTTAGTAGAGATAGGGTTTCACCTTGTTGGTCAGGTTGGTCTCAAACTCTTGACCTCAGGCGATCCACCCACCTTGGCCTCCCAAAGTGTTGGGATTATAGGTGTGAACCACCTCGCATGGCCTAATCTTTTTATTTTCTGTAGAGACAAGGTCTTGCAATGTTGTCCAGTCTCATCAAACTCCTGGCCTCAAGCAATCTGTCTGCCTCTGCCTCCCAAAGTGCTGGAACTACAGGCATCAGTCATTGCACCCAAACCTTCATCTCTGGAGATGGAGTTGTACTCCATTTAGTACTGTGATCTTGTGCAAATTATACGCCATCTCTGGCTTTTCTCTTTCCTCATTTACAAAATAGAGATAATAATACCACTTCCCTCACAGGACTGGATAGCCAAACAGGTTAGAGTGCATGATGTGAAGCCAGATTGCCTGGCTTTGTATCCATGTTCAACCACTGTCTAGCTGTGTGACCTTTTGCACATTACCTAATCTCTCTGAATCTCGGTCTTCTTGTCTGTAAAATGAAATAGATAGTGGCTGAGCACGGTGGCTCACTCCCGTAGGTCAGGAGTTCCAGACCAGCCTGACCAACATGGAGAAACCCCATCTCTATTTAAAAAAAAAAAAAAAAAAAAAAAGGGCCAGGCGTGGTGGCTCACGCCTGTAATCCCAACACTTTGGGAGGCCGAAGCAGGTGGATCACGAGGTCAAGAGATTGAGACCATCCTGGTCAACATGGTGAAACCCTATCTCTCTTAAAAATACAAAAAATTAGCTGGGCATGGTGGCACATGCCTGTAATCCCAGCTACTCAGGAGGCTGAGACAGGAGAATTGCCTGAACCCAGGAGGCGGAGGTTGTGGTGAGCTGAGATCGCGCCATTGCACTCCAGCCTGGGTAACAAGAGCGAAACTCCGTCTCAAAAAAAAAAAAAAAAATTAACCAGGTGCGTAATGGCGCATCCCTATAGTCCCAGCTCCTGGCTGGGGCAGGAGAATCGCTTGAACCCTGGAGGCAGAGGTTGTGGTGAGCCAAAATCATGGTATTGCACTCCAGCCTGGGCAACAAGAGCAAAACTCCATCTCAAAAAAAAAAAAAAAAAAGGAGATAGTACCTCATAGGCTCATAGGGTTATCACAGGAATAAATAACATATAAAGAACTCACGAGTGGGGCTGGGCACTGTGGCTTATGCCTATAATCACAGCACTTTGGGAGGCTGAGGCAGGAGAATCACTTGAGCCCAAAAGGAGACCAGCCTGGGCAACATGGCGAAACCCCATCTCTACAAAAAATAGACTACTAATGTAGTACTCCTGTAGTCCTAGCTACCCAGGAGGCTGAGGTAGGAGGATAAGTTGAACAAGGAGGGTGAGGTTGCAATGAGCAGTGATTATGCTGCTGTACTTCAGTGTGGGTGACAGAGTGAGGCCCTGTCTCAAAAAAACCTCATAAGTGCCCCTGACCTATCGGAAACATTTAACAAATGTTAGCTATTGTCATTGATGAGGCTAAATATGATAATGTAAAGCCCTAGACACAGCAGAGTGCTGAACCCTCATTAAGTACTCAATACATGCTAACTTTATTTCTAGTGCTAGCACTACACCATGGCACTTGGAAAACAAGAGCTGTAAGTCACTGAGAAAGGAAGGTAAGAGTTAATGTTCCTGAGCTGCCAGCAGTAGGCATCGGAATTGGAAGGTTATGAAGGCAAATGTCTGTCACCTCTCCTTGAACTCAAGAGATCAGAATCCCAGGAACCTCCCCCAGCTTTGGCTTAGTCTGTCCACCTTCAACGTGGGCTGGGATCCTCTACTGATGATTTCACCTCATCTTTTTCTCTCCTCTAGACTCTCCAGGGCAGTGGTTCTCAACCGGGAGTAATTTTTCCACAGGGGTCATTTGGCAACATCTGGAGACATTTTTGGTTGTGACAGCTAGGGAGTAGGGTGCTGTCATCTAGCATTCAGCAGATGTCAGGGACACTGCTAAATGTCTTAGGCTGCATAGGACAGCGCCTCACAACAAATCATTATCCAGTCCAAAATGTCAATAGTTCCAGGGTTGAGAACCCCACTCCCCTGCTCTAGGGCTAAGGAGCTCTTCCTTGGTTTAGTAGGTCTTGGGTGGGGCTACAGCAGGGGATGGGGGAAAGAAGTTCCTTCTTGGAGGAGCTGGGGAATGGTGGAGGCAGCCTGTCTGCAGCCCACAGAAAGGGCCTCAGGACAGCTTTTCTCTCATTATCATCAGCCAAAGGGCCCAGCATGGTGGCTCATGCCTGTAATCCCAGCTATTAAGGAGGCAGAGATGGGAGGATAGCTTGAGCCCAGGAGTTCGAGATCTGCCTGAGCAATATAGCCAGACCCCGTTCTCCACAAAAAGGGGGAAAAAAAAAAAAAAAAAGGACAAAAACAAGTAAAACAACCAAAGAAAACAGGAAGAAACAAAAATGGAGCCAAATTCTTTATATTATATTTTTCATTAATAAATAGGTTTTCTTCATTAAACACAGAACATATAACAGATTGAAACACTCCCCCCTCCCCCCAATTCCAAAGACAAGAGTCTATAAAACAAATGCCAGCTGTACTGCCCTAAGGGCAGAAAGTCTGGTGACCCCCACCCAGCCCTGCCCCTGCAGCACCACCACCCCCACACTCTGCAAGAGAAGGGGGTCTGGGGCTTCTCCCTTGGACCCTGGGGACTTAGGTGAGAAGCATGTGAATGTATGATGTCACCTCTCCACGAGGCATGGGCTATGCAAAGATGAGGTTTCCTTCTCATTGGCTCTGACCAGCTCCTGCACTTCCGATCGCAGTTATGAAGCACCTGGGCTAAGCCCCCAAGGGAACTGCCGCTCGGCTTCCCCGCTGTGTTCCTCTGCTCCTCCTTAGAGGGGACGGGAAGGGCTCAGGGACCCCTCCCATCCCCTGGCCTGCATGGAAACGCTGTGTGGAAGAGGCATGATGCTGAAGGTGAGGCTGCTGTAGGCCCCCAAGCCCCTGAGGCCAGCATGTCCCCCATCCCCCACAGCTTTCCTTCCTCTGGAGCGGTGGGGGGCACTGGGGTAGTTGCCCTGTCCACAACCTAGTGCCTGGCTTGGGGTATGATGGTTCTCTCTCTGTCAGGTCCTCACGCCGGGCCTGGCTCCTTCCTTGCCCCATTCCTGTCTCCTTCCAAGCCCTCACCATGGCCATCTGAAAAACTCATGTCCAGTGTCCTCAATTGTCTCATCCTCCCTCTCCCCGTGCCTCTGCACCCCAAGGGAGGAAGTAGGGGGTTATCTCCCCCCTCCAATTTCCACTTCACATAATGGAACAGCTTTTGGCCTTTTCCTTCTTGAAGGTAGAAGAGATGAGTTCAGAGCGACTGGGGAGGTGGAGCAGTCGTTTGGAGAGGCTTCGGACAGGGCTCTTCGGGGGCAGAGGGCTAGGCTTGTTCAGACACACCATGGATGCCGTCCGAAAGATGCTGTGGATGCTCTTTTCTGATGTGAAAGCTGAGCCTTCCAGGTAGATTTCCGCACCCAGCTGTTTGGCTATTGCACAACCCTGCAGGAGGGGGTGAGGGCATTAACGTGGTGGCCAAAATGGCTCTGTGACGCTGCCTCTCTGTGTCACTCCCCAGGGCCACTCCAGAGGTGACCCAGCTCCCAGTCTCCAACCACCAGCCTCTACCAATTATTCAATTATTATTTTGGGGAGGGGGGCATACACCCTGTCTGATGATGCCTCATTTTCTTCAGAGGATGCCTGACTGCACATTATAAATCACCTGGAATATTCTTAAAACTATATTGATGCCAAACTAAGTGAATCAGAATTTCTGGGGATAGCTGGAGCAGTGGCTAGTGCTGCTAATCCCAGCTACTCAGGAGGCTGCGGGGGAGGCTCACTTGAGGAGGCCAGGGGTTCAAGACCACCCTAGGTGGCTGGGCATGGTGGCTCACGCCTGTAATCCCAGCACTTTGGAAGGCTGAGGCAGGCAGATCACGCGATCAGGAGATCAAGACCATCCTGGCCAACATGGTGAAACCCCATCTCTACTAAAAAATACAAAAATTAGCTGGGCAAGGTGGCTCACGCCTGTAATTCCAGCACTTTGGGAGGCCGAGGTGGATAGATCACCTGAGGTCAAGAGTTCAAGACCAGCCTGACCAACATGGAAAAACCCCATCTCTACAAAAATACAGAAAAACTAGCCAGATGTGGTGGCACATGCTTGTAATCCTAGCTACTTGGGAGGCTGAGGCAGGAGAATCACTTGAACCTGGGAAGTGGAGGTTGGGGTGAGCCAAGATTGCACCATTGCACTCCAGCCTGGGCAACAAGAGTGAAACTCTGTCTCAAAAAAAAAAAAAAAAAAATTAGCTGGGCATGGTGGCACATGCCTGTAATCCCAGCTATTCGGGAGGCTGAGGCAGGAGAATCAGGGAGTCAGAGGTTGCAGTTAGCCGAGATAGCACCATTGCACTCCAGCCTGGTGACAGAGCAAGACTCTGTCTCAAAAAAAGAAATAAATAAATGTTTAGGCTGTGCTTGGTGGCTCATGCCTGTAACCCCAACACTTTTGAAGGCAGAGGTGGGTGGATCACCTGAGATCAGGAATTTGAGACCAGCCTGGGCAACATGGCAAAAGAAACCACATCTCTACTAAAAATACAAAAATTAGCCGGGCATGGTGGCTCACACCTGTAGTCCCAGCTGCTAGGGAGGTTGAGGCAGGAGAATCGCTTGAACCTGGGAGGCGGAGTTTGCAGTAAGCCGAAATCATGCCACTGCACTTCAGCCTGAGTGACAAAGCAAGATTTCATCTCAAAAATAAAAATAATAGAAATTTTAAAAAAAAATTTTTTTTCAATAAAGATGGAGTTTCACCATGTTGGTCAGGCTGGTCTTGAACTCCCGACCTCAGGTGATCTGCCTGCCTTGGCGTCCAAAGTGCTTGGATTACAGGTGTAAGCCACCACGCCTGGCCAGAAACTTTTTTTAAATGTTAAAAAATTCACAGGAAAGGAAGTAGGGAGCTGTAGAAATTTAATTTTAAAAAAAATTACTGGAAGTGGGCACACAACTGGACTCTCAAATAGTAGGGAGGATCGCTTCAGCCTAGGAGTTCTACACTGCAGTGAGCTAGGATCACACCACTGCATTTCATTCTGGGTGACAGAGTAAGACCCTGTCTCAGGCCGGTCACCTCAGGTGATCCGCCGGCCTCAGCCTCCCAGAGTGCTGGGATTACAGGCATGAGCTACTATGCCTGGCGTTTTTTTTTTTTTTCTTGAGACAGAGTCTTATTCTGTTGCCTAGGCTGGAGTGCAGTGGTGCAGTCTTGTCTAACTGCAACCTCCATCTCTCAGGTTCAAGCAATTCTCCTGCCTCAGCCTCCTGAGTAGCTGGGATTACAGGTACATGCCACCACAACAAGCTAATTTTGGTATTTTTCGTAGAGATGGGGTTTTTCCATATTGGCCAGGCTAGTCCTGAATTCCTGAGCTCAAGTGATCCTCCAGTGCTAGGATTATAGGTGTAAGCCACCACGCCTGGTGCCCCCCACCTATTTTTTTGAGATAGGCTCTCACTCTGTCACTAAGGCTGGCGTACAGTGGCACAATCACAGCTCATTGCAGCCTCAACCTCTTGGGCTCAAGTGATTCTCCCACCTCAGCCTCCTGAGTAGCTAGGACTGCAGGCACTCACCACTGCACCTGACTTTTTTTTTTTTCTTGGTAGAGACAGTCTTGCTTTGTTGCCCAGGCTTATCTCAAACTCCTAGGCTCAAGCAATCCTCCTGCCTCAGCCTCCTAAAGTTCTGGAATTACAGGCATGAGCCACCTTGCACCTGGCCTCGTGTGTGTGTGTGTGTGTGTGTGTGTGTGTGTGTATGTATGTATGTGTGTGTGAGAGAAACTCTAATAAACACCCCTAATGATTCTAACACAGGTGGTCAGAATATAATCTTAGGTGGGCACACACAGGAATAACTCACCTGCTAACTGACAGCACACATCTGGGTAAGCAGGTACCTACCACCTCCCTCCAGGTGACTCCTTTGCTAACTGTAACACCAGTTCTCTCTTGCCATAGTGGAAGTTTGAGCCAGGGCCACATTTTGAGCTATCTGCCTGTGGCCTTCCCCACTTCTCCCCACAACACGCGCTAGTGCGCACACACACCTGCTCATAGGAGATGGGCGCCTGCTTCTGGTGGGACAGTTCCATCAGAGTACTCAGGTCTGTTCGCAGGTCTGTCTTGCAGCCAACGAGCAAAACACGGGTGCTGGGACAATAATCTAGGATTTCTGTCCTCCACTGAGGGGTCAAACAGGAAGAAGGGAAGGAGAAGGAAGAAGGGAGGAGAGTCAGTGGCAGACGGATGCCAGGAGAAGCCTAGCTGGCAACGTCACACACATCACCTCTCTTATCACCGGCCCAGTCCTCCCTCTGAGTCACAGCATCACCACTGCACTAATTACATCATCTTCCTGCCCGTAAGGCCTTTGGGGGCTCCAGAGTGCTGACCCAGAAGCCTGTTCCCCCAGTCTATGGCCCAGTCACCAGAGAGAGCACAGGGGCAATTCTCCCACTCTGCCAAGCATACAGGGCATGGATCTGCCCCCTCACCCCAAAGGGTCTCACAAGTCCAGAATGTCAGGGGGAAGCCAACCAACTAGTCTCTTCCCAAGGGAAGAATGTGACCCCAGCATCTTCTATACTAGGTACACAGGGTTTCCTGGGACTCCTCAGCATTGGCGGATCTGCCTAGACCCAAGCATTTCATACCAGCAGCTCAGCTCAGATCTAGCTGGCTTGTCCAGTCTCAGTGGGATGGGGATCCGGGTCTACGGAAGCTGCCTTCAAAAGGTCCCATCCCTGACCCTCAAGTTGTATCACCTAAAGGTTCTCTGACTCTCGATCCTCTGCTTCTTGAGTCTCCAACACCACCCTTCCTGTGGGGCCTCTGGCAAGGCAACATGGGATAACAAAAACGGCAGGAGGCAGTAGGGTGAGGAGACCTGAGTTCCAGTCCCAGAGCTGTAGCTAATGGTGTGGCCTCAGACAGATTTCTTCCTTCCCTGGCCTCCATTTCTTGCTGTTATATACAAGGGGATTCGTGACAAGGTCCCCATGATTCCTTCTCGATTCTCATTCTGTCAGATTGGAGAGGTGATCTAGTCTTACCTTCTTGAGTGCGCTGTCCACTGTCTCTGGGCGGCTGATGTCAAAACATAGTAACACTGCATCCGAGTCGCTGTAGCAGAGTGGACGGACGTTGTCATAGTAGGGAGATCCTGGTGTAGGCCAGAAAGAGCTGATGGTGAGCCACGGTGTTTCCCCTCCCCAATAGGCCTAAGCCCTAGAGCCCTGGGAATACCATCCTCCATCCCAGAGGATCCATCCATCTCCCAGGGAAATGTGCTGCGGCTGGAAGCTTGGGACCGCCAGCCAGAAGGTCATGCAAGAAAAAGGGAAAGAAGGCAAAATAAAGTGGGTGGAGTATAAGTTGGCCCCGTCTGGGTCTCCTGCAGCAGTCTTAATTGGAGATGGAGTAGTTTTCTGAGTCACAGAAGATGCTTCCAGCCCTGTGGAGAGACCATGCTTATCTCAGGGCCCCTCTGCTCCAGAGCCTGCCTGCTGCCCGGCTTCGCTCCCTTCTGCTCCAGGGTCTCCCCAGCGAAGAGACAAACCTGCCTCTTATATAACCCGGCTGCTGCTTTGCGATGGGGTGAGAACTTTAAGAGGCTGTCAGGGGAGGGAGCGCATCAAGGGTTCAGTGCCCACTTCTCCACCCATCCAGGTCGGCTTACACTGAAAAGAGCAAAAGAAAAGCTGTACCCCCGACCCCCCCCTCACCCCCCCTACCCGGCCAAGATCTCAGGAAGGCAGTCTCTAAGACAGCAGCACCAATAGCTGGGGATTTAGAGGCTAGAGTAAGAGTCCTTCATTGGGAGGGGAATAGGCAATGCAGACCCAGGCGGTCCCATATGGGAGAATGCTAGGGGCTGAGCCTACCCCTCCACCCTGGGGAAGGAGCAGTAGCGGATTTGGAACCCAGACAATCCGTGCTCAGAATAGCAAGCAGCCCCTCTCCCTGCAAAGCAATCGCCATGGAAACTAGGGGGAATCCAAGTTGGGGGGGGGACGTTGGTCATTTAAAAAAAAAAAAAGGAGTACAGGGGAGTTGGGATAGCTGCCTGCTCCTTTAGCAAGACTCCCCGATCCCTTTCTGAGGTGGGGTCTTACCACTGCAGCACGGAGAAGCGGAAGCACTGCAGCACCGGGGAAGGGGGAGGGGAGGAGGCCTCCATTTTGGCTCCGAGCAATCCCCCTCCCCTAAGACTAGCAAGCGAATAATGGGAACAGGAGCAACCCTGACCCCAACATGGGGACGCCCTATCCCACACACCTACGCCACTTCCTCCTTCCTTATGGGAACCTAATCTAAAAGAGAGAGTTTGAGAATAACTGACAGCCTTTATCCTTTTGGAAACTGGGTGGTGGGGGTGTGACACAGGGAACAGAGACAACACTTGCTGATTTTCTGTGATCTGGTTTGGGATTTGAGGGCTGCATTCTGACTGGAAGGAGGAAGGAGGTGGGGGGAGGGGGCTTGGGCAGTGGTAGTGAAAAGAGATGAGCTGCAGTAAGATTCTGGGAAGATTGGAAGGTGGGAGGGTACAGCAGATGAAAAACCAAAAAACTATACATCATGCAGTCAAGCTGCATTCTAGTCGGATCTAGCCAGCACAGCACAGCCCAGGAGAATCAGAACCCTGCGGCCCAAGCCCTGGAACTGCAACAGGGAAAAGCACACCAGGTTGGGGAATTTTTGTTTAGGGGGTAAAGGCTCATTATCTGTCTCACCATCCGCAAGCCCCAGTCTTTTCAGACCTCAGAACTGGAGCATAGGAACAGCTCTTGGAGGAGCAGGACAGCATATTTATTATATGTAACAGGAAACACCTAGGGATTTACAGCCCCTCTTTAAACTCAGCCTGAAGATGCATTTCTGGGGAGGGATGGATTTTATTTTCTCTCCCCTATTCCCAGCTTTTACTCCTTCATAACTCTGAGCCAGTCTATTGAAAAGGTCTGGGGTAGAGAAATAATGGGAAGGGGTCAGAAGCGAGGCAAAGGATAGCCTAGCACAAGGGCTTGGGGCTGAGAGGCTTGAAAAACATTTGTTTCTAGGTTCTAGAGACACAGAGCATCTTCTACCTCACCCCAGTAGTGGGAAAACAGAGCCAACCTCCCCTCTGCCCTGCCGGCCACTCTTCACAACTGATTATGCCCCTATGTTAAGCCATCTCCCCCATCCTCCCAAACATCGATGATGCAGCTGCAGCGGTGTGACGAGTCGGGCTGAGCTGCGGCAGGAGGACAGCAGTGGCCCAGGATGGAATGCTGGAGACAAAACTGAGTCTGAGCATCTTTCCCCAAAGCAGGCTTGTCTCCCCATCCGACCACACTACTTCCAGCAGCGCTCCCTCTTCTTGCCTCTTATTTGGCTTTGCTCTGGGGACGTAAAGGGTGTATGTGTGTGTGTGAGTGTGCATGTGTGAGTATGTGTGCGTGCACGCTTGCCTGCTGGGTGACAGAGAATGGAAACGGAGAAGCCCTGTTTTACTGCCCCCCCCCCCCCAGGAATATTCATGGGTCCCTTCACCTCACCATCCCAGCCCTCTGAAGGGTGGAACTAGACCCAGGGAAGAGAGTGGCTCCTAGGGTTCACCCACTCTGCACCCCTGGACGATCCAACAGAGTTGACCAACTGTCACCCCTCCCCACAACTAAGGAATCTTCAGATCCCCTTCTTTCACTTCTCCCCACCAAAGGGGAAAACAATTTCTAAAATACAGCAGCTACACAGCAGACCAGTGGAGGTTGGAAAGGGGCATTTGGAGCCACAATTCTTACCTGAGGTATCCCAGAGACTAAGCTCCACCCTCTGTTCCTCTGTCTCCAAACAGGCTGTGTAATTTTCGAACACGGTGGGCACATAGGTCTGTGAAGAGAGAGAGGAAATATTCACCCCGGGGCACCCCTACCCTCAGATCCTCTGGTTAGTGATGGCTACACACACACTCAGAGAGACAGTAGTCGCAGGAGACAAGAAGCCAGAGGAGGGGATGCCTGGAGCGAAGCAGGAGAGAAGGGACTGTGGAGGCACAGGCACTTTGCTGTGACAGCGAGAAATGTGAATGACGCCTCCCCCCATATCCTAGACGATCAGGGACATACACACACAGATCCTTCCCATCCCCAGATTTGTGCTTTCCAATTTGAGAGAGCCACAAGCCAATCCTAGCTCATCTTCTCTTCTGAAGCTCCTCCGGCCAGGTAAATAGAGGGGCTGCAGAAGAGCCCAGCTGGAGGCAGGCATAGAGCCTTTGAGAAGCAGGTGAGCAGACGGGCAGGGATTACGTCAAGAAGAAACCCCAGACTCTCAAATGCCTCCAGTGCCCTCTCCTGAGAGCAGACTCCAGGGACGCAGGAAGGTGGGGGGATCTGATGGGGCCTCTGGGTGAAGAGGTGAGGAGGAGCCAGCGGGGCGGCAGAAGTGGGACAGGTCTCAGGGGAAGCTAAGGCAGGGCAGTCCTCCAGCCAGAAAGCAACTGAGGATGGGAAAGCCTCAGAAAGCGGCTGAGGATGGGCTGCGGCTGGGGAGCTACGTCTCCTGGGCAGGTGGAAATCTACCCCAGGGCAGGCAGGGAGAAAAGCCGGCCAGCGAGGGGGCGGGCGGGCAGCTCACCTCCGGATAGCAATCCTTCGCTAACACTTGTAACATCGCGGTCTTCCCACACTGCACGTCCCCGACCAGAACGAGTTTACATCTGGCCACGACTGGCTGGGGGGCTCGTCTCTCCTTCATGGTTGCAGCGTCGGCGAGACTTGAACTCCGATTCAGAGGAGAGGGTTGCGCCAGGTGCGTCTAGGGACACCAATACCGCCGGATTCCCTGCCTCCCTCCAACTGAGGAGGAGGCGAGCACAGCCGCCTTATATTTCTCTGGCCGAGCCAATCACAAGAGGAGGCGGACTCTGTTACGCCCAATCCCTGAGGTGGGATCCCCTCCAGCAGCCAATGGATCTGAGGATCTGAGTCAGCGCCCTCTTCCTCCCTTTGCTTTCTCTTAAAGCGGTACCGTTGCTTCCCCCTGAAGGGGGATTCCCACGTTGTTTTGCATTTGTATTAGGAAGGGGAAAGGGTACTGGAAGCCACAGAAAATGATCTGGAGTGTTCACCAATTCGTGTCATAAAACAAACTAGCTATGGAAGCAGGAAGTGTGGTCAGGCTGGAGTTTCAGGGACTGTCCCAGGTGGGTTACAAGAGCAGGACCTGCTTAGACTATAGGCAGGTGTGTGTGTGTGTGTGTGTGTGTGTGTGTGTGTGTGTGTGTGTGTGTTGGCGGAGTGGGGTTGGGGGAAATGGCCCAGAGCTTTTCTGCCTTTTCTTCTTTTTTTTTCCTTACATCTTTTAAGTAGAGACAAGAGTCTCACCATGTTGCCCAGGATGGTCGGTCTTTAACTTCTGAGCTCAAGCAATCTGCTTGTCTCAGCCTCCCAAAGTGCTAGGACTACAGGCCTGAGCCACAGCGCCTGGCCTGATGTCTGGCTTGTTTTTTTCTAATTCCCATCCAAACCAGTTCTTACTTCCCCTCCCAATATCAGCTCCTGCTGTAATCCTTTTATTTTTATTTTGTTTTATTTTTTGAGATGGAGTTTCACTCTTGTTGCACAGGCTGGAGCGCAATGTTGTGATCTTGGCTCACCACAACCTCCTCCTCCCCAGTTCAAGTGATTATCCTGCCTCAGCCTCCCAAGTAGCTGGGATTATAGGCATGCGCCATCATGCCCGGCTAATTTTTGGATTTTTAGTAAAGACAGGGTTTCTCCATGCAGGCCAGGCTGGTCTTGAACTTCAGACCTCAAGTGATATGTCTGCCTCAGGCTCCCAAAGTGTTGGGATTACAGGCATGAGTGACCACGCCTAGCCTGTACCCCTCTTAAAGACTTCTTTTCTTCAAGAATCACCTTCACCACCAGAGAGAGAAAGAGAGAGAGAGAGAGCTTTCTAGAGTCATCCAGAAAAAAAACACACAGCACCTGACCCAGAGATGGGTAGAGAGAAATGAGGGACTCTGGCAAGTGGGGATGGGAGAGAGGAAGAAGACAAAGCAAACACAGTCGCTGTCTGTTTGGCCAGACAGCCTCTCACCCATGCCTGGCAGGAGCTGCTTAGGGGTGTTTGTTCTGTGGTCTGGGCTCAGCTTCCTGGATGAATCAGGCACAGGTCCAGTTCCATGTTAACGCCCACTGAAACTGATGAACTAATGTGTGTCAGCTGGTTAAAGTCCAGACTGGACCTAGGATTTTGATCTTGGGATTACAAGCTCTCAGACAATCTAAGGTTGAGATGAGCTACATAACTTCTTAACAGACCTGACCTGTGGGGCCCTGTATTTTGAGGAGCTTCTCTACTAGACAGAACATGGGCTGCCCACAGCTTAAATAAACCACTGATTGTCCAGGAATCAAGACTATCCAAATAAGAACTCCTGGGGATTCATGATCGAAGGAAGACCAACCTTGGGCAAAATTGAGAGTAGTCCCTTCTCCTTGTCAAGCGCAGTGTCTCTGGGGCATGCCCTGGGTCTTGCTTCATCTGAGCTTTACTTTTTTTTTTTTTAAATACAGAATCTTGCTCTGTCACCCAAGCTAGAGTGCAGTGGCATGACTCACTGCAACCTCTGCCTCCCAGGTTCAAGCTATTCTCCTGCCTCAGCCTCCTGAATATCTGGGATTACAGGTGCCTGCGATCACACTTGGCTAATCTTTGTATTTTTAGTAGGGATGGGGTTTCGCCATGTTGGCCAGGCTTGTCTCACACTCCTGACCTCAAGCAATCCACCCGCCTCAGCCTCCCTCCCAAAGTGCTAGGATTACAGGCATGAGCCACCATGCCCCAGCCTGGGTTTTACTCTTAATTCATAGTCCTTGCTGCCCCACTCAGGAGTAGTTTCCCTGTGACAAAGGATGCTTGAAAGCCATCCACAGACCTAAAGGGACAGAACTCTAAGAGTGAGATTTCCAGTGCCCACTCTTGGCAGTTAGGAAAGTAGATGTTATTTTGGGAATATAGCCTAGCCAGTGTTCCTCCAGTCAAACCACGTGGCTCTGGGGCCAAGACCTACAACTGCTCTCCACCCAAGTCCTAAACTCCATTCACTTCCAGGGATAGGGAATGGCCTGAGGGAAACTTCAGGGTGGCAAGGGCATCCAGGTGTTGCCCTTAGCTGCCTTCCCTCCTCTCCCAGGCTTTCAGAAGGTTTCTGCCCTCTACCTCCCCCAGGCCTCATCCTCCATCCTCAGATAATGTTCTGTCGACAGAATTCGTCGTCTTCTTGCCCTTTTCCAGCAGTCCGACTGCCTCTCTGAGCTGTCTATAAGTGGGGTTTCGGAGAGTTCCAGGAACAGCTGTAAGACCATGGACGGCCTCAATCTGGAATCCTTTCCCTCAGCCTGACCTTCTCCTTCTGTATCCTCCTGTCCCCTACCTTCAGTCTCATCTAGACTTAGTTCTGGAAGCCTCAGTAGAGTTCCCGTACATCCTCTTAACCCTTAACTGAGTTCTCTCCAATCACAGCCCCAAAAGTGTTAGCCTTCTCGACATGTTCTCTACCAACCTCCCCCTATACACACCATCCATCCGCCACTCCAAATAAACATTCAGAAAAAGTAAAAACTGTTTCTGCTGCGGGGCATGGTGGCTTACACCTGTAATCCCAGCACTTCGGGAGGCCGAGGTGGGCAGATCATGAGGTCAGGAGATCGAGACCATTCTGGCCATGGTGAAATCCCGTCTCTACTAAAATACAAAAATTAGCCAGGTGTGGTGGTGCATGCCTGTACTCCCAGCTACTCAGGAGGCTGAGGAAGGGGAATTGCCTGAATCCAGGAGACGGAGGTTGCAATGAGCCAAGATTGTGCCACTGCACTCTAGCGTGGCGAAAGAGCAAGACTCCGTCTCAAAAACAAACAAACAAACAAACAAACAAACAAACAAACACCTGTTCCTGCTAAGCAAACAGCTTCTTCTGGCTTCTAAAAACATTGCCATACCTGAGCTCCTCCAAGACAGAAATTCTGAGAGCTGATGCCAACACCGACTCTTCCCTAAGTGGCTGCATTTAAGGGTCAAGTAGCAGAACACTTGAGCAGTGGTACAGAGCAGCCTCCACCATGGCTGAGGCTCAAGATGTGTCTCCAAAGGTATTTTGTGGGTCATATGTTTATGGGTTTTCGTGGAAAGGGTGTTATGTGTGTGTGAGCGTATGTGTTGGATCGGGGGCAGGCAGGTAACAGGAAAAGGATGGAACCAACATCCAGTAGGTATAGGCCTTGGACCTTGCTTTGTATTTAACAAGCTGTGTGTCTTTGGGTAAGTTACTTCTCTCTCTGGGCACCTATTTGCTTAAATGCAACATGAGGAATTTAACTAGAGAAGTTTTTGTTTGTTTGTTTGTTTGTTTGTTTGTCTTTTGAGACGGAGCCTTGCTCTGTCACCCAGGTTGGAGTGCAGTGGCGTGATCTCGGCTCACTGCAACCTCTGCCTCCCAGTTTAAGCAATTTTCTTGCCTCAGCCTCCCAAGTAGCTGGAATTACAGACATGTGTCACCATGCCTGGCTATTTTTTTGGTATTTTTAGTAGAGACAGGGTTTCACCATATTGGCCAGGCTGGTCTCATACTCCTGACCTTGTGATCCTCCCACCTCAGCCTCCCACAGTGCTGGGATTACAGGTATGAGTCACCATGCCTGGTAGAAGGAGTTTTTAGATGTTACTATTATTATTTTTTTTTTTATTTTTTTTTTTTTATTTATTTTTTTTTTAATGAGAGGGAGTTTCGCTCTTGTTACCCAGGCTGGAGTGCAATGGCGCGATCTCGGCTCACCGCAACCTCCGCCTCCTGGGTTCAGGCAATTCTCCTGCCTCAGCCTCCTGAGTAGCTGGGATTACAGGCACGCGCCACCATGCCCAGCTAATTTTTTGTATTTTTGGTAGAGACGGGGTTTCACCATGTTGACCAGGATGGTCTCGATCTCTTGACCTCGTGATCCACCCGCCTCGGCCTCCCAAAGTGCTGGGATTACAGGCTTGAGCCACCGCGCCCAGCCGTACTATTATTTTTTTTGAGATGGAGTTTTGCTCTTGTTGCCCAGGCTAGAGTGCAATGGCGCGATTTGGGCTCACCACAACCTCCGCCTCCTGGGTTCAAGCGATTCTCCTGCCTCAGCCTCCCAAGTAGCTGGGATTACAGTCATGCACCACCATGACTGGCTAATTTTGTGTTTTTAGTAAAGACAGAGTTTCTCCATGTTGGACAGGCTGGTCTGGAGCTCCTGACCTTGTGATCCACCCTCCTCGGCCTCCCAAAGTGCTGGGATTACAGGCGTGAGCCACCGAGACCAGTTTAAACCTCTTTTAAATGACTTTATTTAAAACTCCATAGCCAAGACCAGGTGTGGTGGCTCATGCCCATAATCCCAGGATTTAGGGAGGCTGAGGTGAGAGGATCACTTGAGCCCAGGAGTTTAAGACCAACCTAGGCAATAGAGTGAGATCCCCCATCTCTACAAGAAAAATTTAAAAATCAAATAGAAGTCTGTAGCCAGATTAATACATTATGATGGCTCTTCCTGGCCAGACACAGTGGCTTACACCTGTAATCCCTGCACTTTGGGAGGCCAATGTGAGTGGATCACTTGAGGTCAGGAGTTCGAGACCAGCCTGGCCAACATGGTAAAACACTATCTGTACTAAAAAAAATTAGCGAGGTTGGGGGCAGGTGCCTGTAATCTCAGCCAGTCTGGAAGGTGAGGCAGGAGAATAGTTTGACCCTCGGGAGGCAGAGGTTGCAGTGACCCAAAATCACACCACTGCACGGCAGCCTGGGCAACAGAGGGAGACGCTGTCTCAAACAAACAAAAACTATGGTGGTTCTTCCCTACCAAGATCAGAAAACTTTAAAACAAGGTTATAGTTTAAAACATTATGCCAAGGTGAAAGAAGCCAACCACAAAAGACCATAGAGCCTATATCCCTTTCTATGAAATGTCCAGAATAGGCAAATCCAAAAAGACAGAGACTAGATTAATAGTTGCCTAGGTCTGTAGGGTTGAGGAGGAAATGGGGCATAACTGAAAAACCATCGAATTGTATAGTTCAAACTGGTGAATTCAGGCTAGGTGCAGTGGTTCGTGCCTGTAATCCAACACTTTGGGTGGCTGAGGCAGGCAGATCACTCAAGCTCAGGAGTTCAAGATCAGCTTGACCAACATGGTGAAACTCCATAT
Source organism: Saimiri boliviensis (assembly GCF_048565385.1). NCBI lineage: Eukaryota > Metazoa > Chordata > Mammalia > Primates > Cebidae > Saimiri > Saimiri boliviensis. Next base: position 64,001,467 of record NC_133455.1, read on the forward strand.
CTACAAAAATACAAAATTAGCTGGGCATGGTGGCACATTCCTGTAATCCCAGCTACTCAGGAGGCTGAGGCAGGAGAATTGCTTGAACCTGGGAGGCAGAGGTTACGGTGAGCCAAGATTGCTGCACTGCCCTCCAGCCCGGGCAACAAAAGCGAAATGCCATCTCAAAAAAAAAAGAAAGAAAGAAAGAAAAGAAGGGCTGGGTGAGGTGGCTCACGCCTGTAATCCCAGAACTTTGGGAGGCCGTGGTGGGTAAATAACGAGGTCAGGAGTTCAAGACCAGACTGGCCAAAATTGTGAAACCCTGTCTCTACTAAAAAATACAAAAATTAACTGGGCATGGTGGCTCATGCCTGTAATCCCAGCTACTTGGGAGTCTGAGGTAGGAGAACTGCTTGAACCGGGACCCAAGAGGCAGAGGTTGCAGTGAGCCGAGACCGCACCACTGCACTCCAGCCTGGGCTACAGAGCAAGACTCTATCTCAAAAAAAATAAATAAATAAAAATAAAAGAAAGAAAGAAAAGAAAAAGAAATTAAGAAGAAGAAAAAAGATTGGTGAGGGAAGACTATGGGTGTAGCAAAATTCTAAGCACACCCAAGGACTGAAGAATCAATCCAATCCACTGGAACAGACGATTCAGGGTGGGGAGGTTAGCAGCTTGTCTGAAAACATAATTAGAAAGAGAAATTTGCCAGGCACGGTGGCTCATGCCTGTAATCCCAGCACTTTGGGAGGCCGAGGCAAGCAGATCATGAAATCAGGAGATCAAGACCATCCTGGCTAACACGGTGAAACCCTATCTCTATTAAAAATTCAAAAAATTGGCTAGGCATGGTGGTACATGCCTGTAGTCTCAGCTACTGGGGGTCTGAAGCAGGAGAATTGCTTGAATCCAAGAGGCAGAGGTTGCAGTGAGCTGAGATGGTGCCACTGCACTCCAGCCTGGGTGATAGAGCGAAACTCCCTCTCAAAAAAAAAAAAAAAAAGAAAAGAAAAAAGAAAGAAAGAAATCTACTGCTAAAATATTTTTAAGCTGGGCGAAGTGACTCACACCTACAATCCCAGCACTTTGGGAGTCTAAAGCAGGTGGATCACAAGATCAGGAGTTCAAGACCAGCCTGTCCAACATGGTGAAACCCCATCTCTACTAAACATACAAAAAAACCCAGCCTGGTGGTGCGTGCCTGTAATCCCAGCTACCAGCTATTCAGGAGGCTGAGACAGGAGAATCGCTTGAACCCAGGAGGCAGAGGTTGCAGTGAGCCAAGATTGCACCATTGCACTGCACTCCAGACTGGATGACAGAGTGAGACTCTGTCTCAAAAAAAAAAAAAAAGCAAACTTTAAAAGCACTTCACATCCAAAGGCATAGGGGTTTGTAGTTTTTTAAAAAAACATATTCATATACCTGTATGTTGTTCTTGATTATCAATGTCCTCCAGCCAAAAGACCACCAGCAGATATCTGTAATTGAACAAAATTGGGTTTATTGAGTCACTTCTGTTATTTCTTTTCTCTTTTTTTTTTTTTTTGAGGAGGAGTTTCGCTCTCGTTACCCAGGCTGGAGTGCAATGGCGCAATCTCAGCTCACCGCAACCTCCGCCTCCTGGGTTCAGGCAATTCTCCTGCCTCAGCCTCCTGAGTAGCTGGGATTACAGGCACCTGCTACCACACTCAGCTATTTTTTATATTTTTAGTAGAGACAGGATTTCACCATGTTGGCCAGGCTGGTCTTGAACTCCTGACCTTGTGATCCACCCGCCTCAGCCTCCCAAAGTGCTGGGATTATAGGTGTGAGCCACCACGCCCAGCCAGCAGACTAATTTCAATAAGAACACATGCCATGGTGGAACTGTGGCACATCCAATAAATGAGTGTTAGAAATGACTCAGAGGGCCGGGCACGGTGGCTCAAGCCTGTAATCCCAGCACTTTGGGAGGCCAAGGCGGGTGGATCACGAGGTCAAGAGATCGAGACCATCCTGGTCAACATGGTGAAACCCCGTCTCTATTAAAAATACAAAAAATTAGCTAGGCATGGTGGCGCGTGCCTGTAATCCCAGCTACTCAGGAGGCTGAGGCAAGAGAATTGCCTGAACCCAGGAGGCGGAGGTTGCAGTGAGCCGAGATTGCACCATTGCACTCCAGCCTGGGTAACAAGAGCGAAACTCCATCTCAAAAAAAAATAAAATAAAATAAAATAAAGAAAGGACTCAGGATTTGAACTCACATTTGGTGATTTGGGGAAGAGGTGAAGGAAGTGAGGTTTTGCTTGGGATTGGATGCTGGTCAGAAAGCGGAGTATCCAGGAGGCAGAGGCTGCAGTAAACTGAGGTTGTGCCACTGCACTTCAGCCTGAGCAACAGAGGAAGACTCCATCTCAAAAAAAGTAGAGTATCAATATATCTTCTGTCCTGTACAAGGTGGGAGGAATAAAGCAAGGAGAAACGTGCTTGGTAAAGAAGCAGCACTGGCTCATGTTAGCTTGGATGCACAGATGGTTCGTTATTCCTGTGGTTTTGACAATATTCTTGTTTCTGTCTTTGTTGAGATATGATTACTGAGAGATCTTGTTTCTGTCTTGATCTCTTGAGGTCAGTCACAGCATGGCCTTGCCTGATGTTGCTTTTCTGTGAAATGCTTATGGAAAACCAAAGCATTGCTGAGAGTGCCAGGCAAGTTCCTGGCTGCCGGGAGCTGTTTTCTCCTTCTCAGCTCCTCTTCGGCTCCTCTTCCTGGGAGCTGGGCATTGTTACATAAGTGGTGAGAGAGAGCTAAGGAAAAACAAAAAGAAAGAAGAGAATTTCCCAGGAAAACTTTCTGGAAGAAGTAGCACTGAGCTATGAGGTAAAGCAAGAATAGGATGCTGAGAGGTGGGCCAGTGCACAGGGAATGTTCTGGAGGAATGGGGTGGCTTGGAAGCAGGAATGGAGGCCTGAGGAAGAGGACCAATGCATGTGTGTATATGTGTGTGTGAACAGGAGGAGAAAAAACAAAACAAAACAAGCCACCTGAGCTGGACTAAGAATGAGGAGGGAGGCCAGGCGCAGTGGCTCATACCTGTAATCCCAGTACTTTGTGAGGCTGAGGCAGGTGGATCACCTGAAGTCAGGAGTTCAAGATCAGCCTGGCCAACATGATGAAATGCTATCTCTACTAAAAATACAAAAATTAGCCAGAGGTGGTGGTGGGTGCCTGTAATCCCAGCTGCTCGGGAGGCGGAGGCAAGAGAATCACTTGAACGCGAGAGGTGGAGGTTGCTACGAGCTGAGATCGTGCCACTGCACTCCAGCCTGGGCAATGGCGTAAGAATCTGTCTCCAAAAAGGGAGGAGAAGGAGGAGGAGGAGGAGGAGGAGGAGGAGGAGGAGGAGGAGAGGAAGAAGGAGAAGTAGAAGGAGAGGGAGAAGGAGGGGGAGGGGAGGGGGAGGGGTAAGGGAAGAGAGAGGGGAGAGGGAGTGGCATGGGGAAAGACTGAAGCCTTCTCAAACTTAAAGAAAAATAATAATTAGGAGGGAGGATGAAGGTGGCCGAGGATGGGGCCAGAGTGAAAATAGAGGAAGGGGCCAGGTGCAGCAGCTCATGTTGGGATTACAAATCCCAACGCTTTGGGAGGCCAAGGCAGGAGGATCACTTGAGCCCACGAGTTGGAAACCAGCCCGATCAACCTATCAAGACCCTGTCTCTACAAAATCAAAAAACAAAAAACTAGCCAGGCATGGTGGTGCAGGCTCCTATAATCCCAGCTACTTGGGAGACTGAGGTGGGAGGATCGCTTGGGCCTGGGAGATCAAGGCTGCAGTGAGCTGTGATGGAGCCACTGAACTCCAATGTGGGTGACAGAGCAAAACCCTGTCTCAAAAGATAAAATTTTAAAGACAAAACAAAACAGAGAAAGGCAGTGAAGATAGTAAAGAAGCCTGTGTTCCTTCCGGTTCTCGCTGAGTTGGGGATGGGGAATGGAAGCGCAGGGAGAAGCAGAGGGCAGCTGGAGGGAGCTCAGAGTAGCCGCACTTGGTGTATAGGAGACTGGAGACCACACGCAGGCCTTGTGTCTTCTCTTGCCACTGGCCCAGGGCTCGGTCAAGACTAAGGTGAACACTTGCTGGGTGAGTGGGAGAGAGTAATTCCCAGGCAGGAAAGGACTTCAGGAGCACAGGAGTGAGCTGGAAAATGATGTGAACCCTGAGCCAGGCCCACTTCCTCTCCAGTTTCCCATCTCCTCATCCTCCCAGGTAGCAGGGATTCTCTCAGTCTGTTTTACCCTCCTTTTCTTCAGACTGAGTCTCGCTGTGTTGCCCAGGCTGAAGTGCAGTGGCACAATTTTGGCTCATTGCAACCTCCACCTCCCGGGTTCAAGTGCTTCTCATGCCTCAGCCTGTTGTTATCCTGGCTACTCCAGAGGCTGAGGCAGGAGTCACTTGAACCTGGGGTGACAGATTGAGACTCTGTCTCAAAAAAACAAGTAAACAAAACACCAGAAAGTACATAGATAATGTTTATTCTCTGCTTAAAGTCTTTCTGTGGGGTCAGGTCCACTTTTTTTTTTTTTTTTTTTTTTTTGAGACAGAGTCTTGTGCTGTCGCTAGGCACCAGGCTGGAGTGCAGTGGGGCAATCTCGGCTCACTGCAACCTCCGCTCCTGGGTTTAAGCGTTTCTTCCGCCTCAGCCTCCCAAGTAGCTGGGACTACAAGCGCACACCACCATGCCCGGCTAATTTTTGTGTTTTTAGTACAGAGGGGGTTTCACCATGTTGGCCAGGATGGTCTCAATCTCCTGACCTCGTGATCCACCTGCCTCGGCCTTCCAAATTGCTGGGATTACAGGTGTGAGCCACCGCACAGCCTTTTTTTTTTTTTTTTTTTTTTTTTTTTTTTTTTTTTTGAGACAGGGTCTCACTTTGCCATCCAGACTTGAGTGCAATGGTGCGATCATGGCTCACTGAAGCCTCAACCTCCTGTTCAGTCAATCTGCCCACTTCAGCCTCTTTAGTAGCTGGGACTACAAGCATGTGCCACCATGCCTGGCTAATTTTTTTTAAATGTATTTTTTATAGAGACAGGGGTCTCCCTATGTTGCCCAGACTGGTCTTGAACTCCTGGGCTCAAGTAGTCTGCCCACCTCAGCCTCCCAAAGTGCTGGGATCACAGGCCTGAGCCACTAAGCCCAGTCATCAAGTCTATTTTGAAGGAAATCAAACTTCTTATCCTGGTTCATAGAGCCATACACGACCTATGCTTGCCCCCTGCTGACCTCACCTCCTTCAGTTCTCTCATCAGCCACATTAGAGAACTTTTAAAAATTCCTCCAATAATGGTTTTCAAACTTTTCTGTTCACAAGTCACAGTCAGAAATGCATGTTATATCACAATCCAAAACATACATTCATGTTATATTTAGAGATATAGATGTATCAATATATATTATGCCATATATATATATATATATATATATATATATATATATCTGCATGCATATATAGATGTCTCCTAAACGCTCCTGAAACATCTACCTTTACAATGCACTCTGATAATTTTCTTTTCTACTTCTTTTTTATTTTTTGAGACAGAGTCTTGCTGTTGCCCAGGCTGGAGTGCAGTGGTGTGATCTTGTCTCACTGCAACCTCCGCCTCCGGGGTTCAAGTGATTCTCCTGCCTCAGCTTCCCAAGTAGCTGGGACTGCAGGCACGCACCACCACGCCCAGCTAATTTTTATATTTTTAGTAGAGATGGGTTTCACCATGTTAGCCAGGATGTTCTCAATCTCCTGACCTTGTGATCCACTCGCCTGAGCCTCCCAGAGTGCTGGGATTCAGGCGTAAGCACCACGCGCAGCTACCTCATTTTTGGATGCTTGTCAGGACTCACTAAATTGATTTCACTATCCACTGTGCTCACACACAGGCTTATGCTCAGGGCCTTTTCGCTGGCTGTTTCCTCTGCCAACAATGCCCTTCTCCCTGACTGCCCCAACTGGCACCTTTTCATCCTTTAGATCTCAGGTTGTCTCCTGCGTGGAGAAGTCAGCCAGCCTGAAGTAGCCACCTGATCCTTCTCTTTCATGTTCTCAGTATGGCCTTAATCCTCTGATATTTTTCTAGTTTGTGTTTTTTGTTGACCTATTTTTTGTTGATTGTCTTTCTCCCTCACCATGATAAGGTAGATTCTGTAGGTGCAGTGACCTTCTTACTTTGATATCATACCTACAACAGTGCCTGGGGACAGCAGATACTCAATATTATCAGTAGACCGTGGGAATGGGCTTAGCCAAGACCCTTGCCCTCTTTGGGCCTCGGCATTCTCCTCTATACAGTGTGAGGTCAGAGCCACTCCCTAAGAGCCCCTCCAGCTCTGTCAATCCAGTTTCCAAGAAACACTAAAGGATGTGTTCCAGAAACCCCAGGGTTGGGCCGGTGGGTGGGACAGAGATGCCTAAGCAGCTAACTGAGCCCAGGTACCGAGAAGGGGCCTTGCTTCCAGGCTGCTGAAAGCCAAGGATATAAACCCAGGCACACAACAAAGAATGGAAAGGCAGAACTGGAGCCAGCCAGGCATAATGAAGACAACTGTGTTGGTATACTTCCCGTGTGCTAAATGCTCTGCCTGCATCACCTCATTCAATGCTTGGTCCTCTAAGGGTGGAAGAGGTGGTACAGAACATCAGGATGCATTCAGGCTCTGGAGTCAGCCAGATCAGATGCAAAACCCAACTACAACACTTATATAGGCAGCACAGGTGGAGAGTGCAGGCTCGGGCCACACCTACATGGGTTTGAATCCTTGCCCTGCCAGTTACTACTTATGTGATTTAGGGTAAATCATTCAACCTCTCACTGAACTTTCTTTTTTTTTTTTTTTGAGATGGAGTTTCGCTCTTGTTACCCAGGCTGGAGTGCAATAGCACGATCTCGGCTCACCGCAACCTCCGCCTCCTGGATTCAGGCAATTCTCCTGCCTCAGCCTCCTGAGTAGCTGGGATTACAGGCACACGCCACCATGCCCAGCTAATTTTTTGTATTTTTAGTAGAGACAGGATTTCACCATGCTGACCAGGATGGTCTCGATCTCTTGACCTTGTGATCCACCCGCCTTGGCCTCCCAAAGTGCTGGGATTACAGGCTTGAGCCACCGCGCCCGGCCTGAACTTTCTTATATCTTTTTTTTTTTTTTTTTTTTTTTTTTGGAGACAGAGTCTCACTCACTCTTTCACCCAGGTTGGAGTGCAGTAGTGCAATCTCAGCTCACTGCAACCTCTACCTCCCAGGTTCCAGCAATTCTCACGTCTCAGCCTCCTGAGTAGCTGGGACTACAGTTGTGCACTACCACACCTGGCTAATTTTTGTGTTTTTAGTAGAGATGGGTTTCACCATGTTGGCCAGCCTGGCCTCAAACTCCTGACCTCAAGTGACCTGTCCACCTTGGCCACTCAGAGTGCTGGGATTACAGGTGTGAGCCACAGCGCCCAGCCTGAGCTTTTTAAATGTCTTAATGAGCATGGCATTCGTTACGTTACCTCATGGTCTTTCCAGCACATCTCTGGAAAACTTTCCTGGGGATTAGGAAATTTAACCAAACTTGGAATCTCCCGTTGGCCTCTATCCTACCTGACCCTGTGGGCTCCTGGCCTCTGAGTACAGTTTGCCAGTTGGAAGGCTCAAAGCTGAGGTCTGAGTCCAGGATTTAGTGCTTAACTCACTTGTGACCTTAGATAAGCTACAACCTCTTCGAGTCTCACTTTTCTCAGAAGGACTTAGGATTTCCTGAGCCAGCCTCAGTCTCCCCAACCTCAACACTTTCTCTTCTTTCTTTTTCCTGAAGGAGAGAAAACAGAATTGCCACAAAGAGCCCTAAACTGTGTTATCATTAAGAATCTTGGGGGCCGGGTGTGGTGGCTCACGCCTATAATCCCAGCACTTTGGGAGGCTGAGGTGGGAGGATCAGGAGGCCAAGAGACCATCCTGACCAACATGGTGAAACCTTATCTCTACTAAAATCCAAAAATTAGCTGGGCGTGGTGGCACACGCCTGTAGTCCCAGCTACTCAGGAGGCTGAGGTAGGAGATTTGCTTTAACCCGGGAGTTGGAGGTTGCAGTGAGCCGAGATTGCACCACTGCACTCCAGCCTGCTGCCTAGCGACAGAGCAAAACTCTGTCTCAAAAAAAAGAATCTTGTCCAGGCATGGTGGCTCCGCCAAGGTCCTTAATTCCAACACTTTGGGAGGCTGAGGCGGGCAGATGGCTTGAGGCTAGGAGTTTGTGACCAGCCTGGGCAACATAGGGAGATCTTGTCTCTACAAAGCATAAAATAATTAGCTGGGCCTAGTGGTGGCCACCTGTGGTTCCAGTTACTCAGGAGGTTGAGGCAGGGGGATCACTTGAGCCCAAGAGGTTGAGGGTGCAGTGAGCCGTGATGGCACCATAGCACTCCAGCCTGGGTGACGGAGTGAGACCCTGTCTTGAAAAAAAAAAAATCGGCTGGGCATGGTGGCTCATGCCTGTAATCTCAGCACTTTGGGAGGTGGAGGCGGTTGGATCACCTGAGGTCATAAGTTCAAAACCAGCCTGGCTAACATGGGAAAACCCCATCTCTACTAAAAATACAAAAATTAGCCAGGTGTAGTGGCAGGCGCCTATAATCCCAGCTACTCGGGAGGCTGAGACAGGAGAATCACTTGAACTGGGGAGGCAAAAGTTGCAGGGAGTCAAGATCCCACCATTGCACTCCAAACTGGGTGATAAGAATGAAACTGTCTCAAAAAGAACCAAAAAAAAAACAAAAAAAACCTCTTTCCTTCCTCTTCCAGCTTTCTCTAGGTTGAATAATGAAAATCCTCTTTTCTTTCTCTTTTTTTTTTTTTGAGACAGAGTCTCATTCTGTTGCCAGGCTGGAGTGCAGTGGCACAATCTTGGCTCACTGCAACCTCTGCCTCCCAGGTTCAAGTGATTCTCCTGCTTCAGCCTCCCGAGTAACTGGGACTAGAGGCACCTGCCACCACACCTGGCTAATTTTTGTATTTTTAGTAGAGATGGGGCTTCACTGTGTTGGCCAGGATGGTCTCGATCTCTCAACCTCGTGATCTGCCCTCCTTGATCTCTCAAAGTGCTGGGATTACAGGCATGAGCCACCGTACCTGGCCTCTTTTTTTTTTTTGAGACAGAGTTTCTCTCTTGTTGCCCAGGCTGGAGTGCAGTGACATAATCTCCACTCAGGTTCCAGTGATTCCCCTCCCTCAGCCTCTCAAGTAGCTAGAATTACAGGTACCCACCACCACGCCCGGCTAATTTTTGTATCTTTAGTAGTTTCACCACGTTGGCGAGGCTGGTTTCAAACTCCTGACCTCAGGTGATCCTCCTGCCTTGGCCTCCCAAAGTGTTAGGATTACAGGTGTGGACCACCGCAACTGGCCAAAAATCCTCTCTTGCCCTCACAAATCTAATTCTTACTCCCCTCCCACATCTCTCCTTTGCCACCTCCCTGTACCACCTGTGTCTTCTGCCACTGGCAACACCAAGCCCAGCTTCAAATCCCTCTGGCTGAGGTTCAAACTGAGTTTAGCAAAAGAAGGCTGAGAAATAACCCTGTGTCCCATAGACCTCTCAGATCCAGGGAATCAATGGCTCCATTCCTGAGGTCTGCGCCACCAGGAAGGCACTGTGCTAAGTGCTGTTGGGGCTCAGAAACCAATATCCCAAAATACCGTGTTTTGTCATCTGAACTGAAGAAGCCTCAAGGTCTCTCTGACCTTCTTCCCACCCACCATCTCCCAAAGTGAACTTCCTTTATCTACCTGAGATCCAGACCCACCAAAAGGAACAACTGCTTTTCCTTCCCATTTCTGTAAGAACAAGAATGTAAGTAACCACACCTGAACAGACACTTTTGCAAGATAATGTACAGGTTAGTTTCTGTTCCCTGGATACATTCATTCTCTCTAGTAATCTCCTCAACAGAATTCCTGTTCTCTGCCTTCCATCCCATTTTGCTAGGATGGTATACAAGCTCCTGACCCACACCTGGGAGTGGGCACTCATCATGATTCTCCTCATTTACATCTGTTAAATACATTTGCATGCTTTTCCTCCAATTAATCTGCCTTTGGTGAGTTGAATTTTCAGCAAAGCCTCAGATGAAGAAGAGGAAAGTTTCTCTTGGTCCCTATGGTGCCCTCCTTGCATGATTTCATGTAAATCTTTCTGCAACTCTACTAAATATAATACTATTGATGGTGAAACCTAAACATAATTGGTGGGGTGCAGGGTTCTAGGTTCATCTGACTCTGTTAGGGAAACAGTATAACACAGCCAGGCTGACTTTTTTTTTTTTTAGGCAGAGTGTTGTAGCCAATGGCAGTATCGTAGCCAATGAGGTTTATCCGAGGGGCGATTATTGCTAATGGAAAACTTTTCCCAATACCCTACCATGACGGCTTGAAATATAGTCAGCATTGGCAATTTTTGACAGTATCTACGGAGACTGAATTATTAAAAAAAAAAAGAGAGAGAGAGAGAGAGTCTCGATCTGTCGCTCAGGCTGGAGTGCAGCGGCACAATCAGGGCTCACTGCAACCTCTGCCTCTCGGGTTTATGCAGTTCCCCTGCCTCAGCCTCCAGAGTAGCTGTGATTACAGGCACGTGCCACCATGCCTGACTAATTTTTTTTTTTTTTTTTTTTTTTTGTATTTTTAGTAGAGATGAGGTTTCATAATGTTAGCCAGGCTGGTCTTGAATGCCTGACCCCAAGTGATCCACCTACCTCAGCCTCCTAAAGTGCTGAGATTACAGGTGTCAGCTGCTGAGCCCGGCCTCGGTGACACCATTTAAAAAATCAACTCCAGGCCGGACACGCACCTGTAATCCCAGCTACTCAGGAGGCTGAGGCAGGGGAACTGCATAAACCCGGGAGGCAGAGGTTGCAGTGAGCCCTGATTGTGCTGCTGCACTCCAGCCTGGGCGACAGAGCAAAACTCTGTCTCAAAAAAAAAAAAAAAAAAAATCAATTCCATATGAAAACTAGCCAGGCATGGATCAGGTGCAATGGCTCACACCTATAATCCCAGCATCTCAGAAGGTCAAGAGGGGCAGATCACTTGAGGTCAGAAGTTAGAGACCAATCTTGCCAACATAGTGAAACCTCATCTCTAAAAAAATACAAAAATTAGCTGGGCATGGTAGTGGGTGCCTGTATTCCCAGCTACTTGGAATACTGAGACAGGAGAATCACTTGAACCCAGGAGGCAGAGGCTACAGTGTGCTGAGATCATGCCACTGCACTCCAGCCTGGGTGACAGAACGAGATCCTTTTTCTCTCGAACTTCTTTTTTTTTTTTTTTTTTTTTTTTTTGAGACGGAGTTTCGCTCTTGTTACCCAGGCTGGAGTGCAATGGCGCGATCTCGGCTCACCGCAACCTCCGCCTCCTGGACTCAGGCAATTCTCCTGCCTCAGCCTCCTGAGTAGCTGGGATTACAGGCGTGCGCCACCATGACCAGCTAATTTTTTGCACTTTTAGTAGAGACGGGGTTTCACCATGTTGACCAGGATGGTCTCGATTTCTCGACCTCGTGATCCACCCGCCTCGGCCTCCCAAAGTGCTGGGATTACAGGCTTGAGCCACCGCGCCCGGCTGAGATCCTTTTTCAATAAATAAATTAATTAAACTAGCAAGGCACGTTCCTCGACAGTCACAACCCATGGTCATGTTTATGGCTAAGAAAGCAGCTTATTAATGCCTGCAAGGACAAACTCCTATCACAACAGAATGTTTACATACCCTGTAACTGCATAACAATTATGCTTTTAAGATAGTCATGGTTGCCAGGCACGGTGGTTCACGCCTATAATCCCAGCACTTTGGGAGGCTGAGGCACATGGTTCACTTGAGGCCAGAAGTTCGAGACCAGCCTGACCAACATGGTGAAACCCGTCTCTACTAAAAATACAAAAAATTAGCTGGGCATGGTGGCGCGTGCTGCTAGTCCCAGCTACTCAGGAGGCTGAGGCAGAAGAATCACTTGAACCTGGGAGGTGGAGGTTTCAGTGAGCCAAGATCGTGCCACTGACACTGACTCCAGCCTGGGAGACAGATTGAGACTCTGTCTCAAAAAATAAAATAAAGAAAAAAGATAGTCATAGTTAGCTGCTGCTGCTACTTTTTTTTTTAAAGATGGGGTTTCACCCTATTGGTCAGGCTGGTCTCGAACTCCTGATCTCAGGTGATCTGCCCAACTCAGCCTCCCAAAGTGCTGGGATTACAAGTGTGAGCCACTGTGCCTGACCATAGTTATGCTGTTATGTACTTATGCCTTTAAAAAGTAATAATAAGGATAGTTTTATTTAAATCCACAGAATAACAAATTTTGTCATGCTATCAGCCCACCCACAGCTAGACAGACATACCTTAGCTTTTACATAGATAAGACTCCTACATAAGATGAATTGCCTGGGCACAGTGGCTCACGCCTGTAATCCCAACACTTTTTGAGGCCGAGGCAGGTGGATCACTTGAGGTCAGGAGATCCAGACCAGCCTGGCCAACATGGTTAAACTCCATCTCTACGAAAAATACAAAAATTAGCTGGATGTGGTGGTGCTCGCTTATAATCCCAGCTACTCAGGAGGCTGAGGCAGGAGAATCGCTTGAATCAGGGAGGTGGAGGTTGCAGTGAGCCGAGATCACACCACTTATGCACTCCAGCCTGGGTGGCAAGAGTGAAACTCCGTCTCAAAAAAAGAAGAGTTGGCGCATTCCTCCTCCTCTTGCTTTTTGAGGACACCCTACTCTGTAACTGAGTAGTTTTCAATCAGCTATCTCTTCTCACTGCACACTGTGGCTTGCCTTGAATTCCTTCCTGCAGGAGATCCAAGAATCCTCTCTTGGGGTTTGGATGAGAACCCCTTTTTCCAGCAACGACTCCACACTTCCTGTGAATCAGGATGCTACTGAAGTAGGACAAGCCAGAACAGCAGAGATAGAGTTGCCTTTTCTGAAACAAGGGGGAAATGCCACAATGGGGAAGGAGGAGGAATTTCTTGAAGGAAAACAAGATAAAAAGGATAAGGAACCCAGAGACTCAGAATTGTGTCACAATTTGCATATATTGGTACTGAGGGGATAGGAGACGCAGAGAGATGAGAGGAGGGTGGGGTAACTCCGGGAATTCTCAACAGAGGGTAAGGTTGTGTGCCAGAGGGGTGGGAGGCTGGGAAAGGGAGACAGGGTTGAAGAAAGGTCGGGGAAGAAGTGGCCCCACCCCCATGCCTGCGGGAGAATCGAAAGATCGGGAAGGTACTAGCGTGTGAAGTGTTTATTTTTTCCAGAGGCTAAAAATACAGTGAAAAGGAAACACACACACACAAACTAACCTAACCAGAAACGGGGAAAAGTAGTCACAGCAACAGCTGAGAAATCTGAGACGGAATTTCAGGAACTGGGATAACTCAGTGACCGGAGCTTGGAAATTCCACCCCATGACGAGGCTCTGGAGAGCGACTGCTTCCCATCAGCGTCTAGAACACTTTCCAGCAGCCTGAGGTGGGGCAGAGAGGGAATAAGGGAATAAGCCAGGTGGAGGTGACTGTCCCCAGTTGAGAGGGCAGATCTGTCACCTCCAGGGAAGGTGGGCATGGGATGGATAAGGCGTGGGACCCTCCATCTAGCCCACTCTCAGAGTAATCATAACTACCTTAACAACAACCCCTTACTAAGATGCCAACAGTCTTGTCAAGTAGTATCATCCCCACTTTACAGATGAAGACACAGAGGCACAGAGAGGTTAAGCAATTTGACTGAGGTCTCACAGCAGGCAAATAGCAGTCCTAGGGACCTTTCTCTTTTTTTTAAATTTTTATTTATTTATTTTTTTATAGAGATGGGGTTTCACCATGTTGGTCAGGATGATCTTGATCTCTCTCTTTTTTTTTTTTTTTTTTTGAGACGGAGTGTTTCACTCTTGTTGCCCAGGCTGGAGTGCAATGGCGCGATCTCGGCTCACCGCAACCTCCGCCTCCTGGGTTCAGGCAGTTCTCCTGCCTCAGCCTCCTGAGTAGCTGGGATTACAGGCACGCACCACCATGCCCAGCTAATTTTTTGTATTTTTAGTAGAGATGGGGTTTCACTATGCTGACCGGGATGCTCTCGATCTCTTGACCTCGTGATCCACCCGCCTCGGCCTCCCAAAGTGCTGGGATTACAGGCTTGAGCCACCGCGCCCGGCCTGATCTTGATCTCTTGACCTCGTGATCCGCCCGCCTCAGCCTCCCAAAGTGCTGGGATTGCAGGCGTAAGCCACCGCCCCCAGCCGCTAGGAACCTTACTGAGATCATAGAGCCCTTTCCTGACCATCTAATGGATGCTGTGTAGCCAGTACCCATGAAAAAAACCTTATAATAAACTTATACATATTCCATTCAATTTCTGGAGGTTCAAAGAGCCCCTAAGCCCATTCCATGGGAAAGAAATTGGACAGTAGGCAAGTGTTGAATGATCTCCCACCCTTATCCCCAACCCCAGGGTCCAGTAAACAAAGCCACAGTGCATATGGGGGAGGGTGGCTTAGAGCAAGTGCGCACCACTCCTTCCTTGAAACCTCTACTAGCCTGGAACCTGGGTTTTGCCCTAGCTGGTTTGAGAGGCCTCCCCAACCTGCTCTGGCAAGAGGTGGTGATTGGGGTGGCAGCTGGGAGGGGGTGCGCTGGGAAAGCCATAACAGACTTTGTGGGGAAGCCGGAATTGTGCTATATTGGAGGACAACACCTCTCCCTCACCCCCTCAGGGTATCCTTTTTCGGGCTGAGATTTGGAACTGCCCAGCCTGGAAGAGACGAAGGCCTCCTCCCTTAATTAAATGCCCAGGGGTTGCTATGGAAACCAGAGCTTCCAAATCCTGGCCAGACAATGGGGAGAGGAGCTGTCTCCAGTGAAGCTTCAGGGGCCTTGCTGGGGACAGGAATGGGGCCATGGGGTGAGAAAAAAGGGGGTACCAGCTGAGAAGCTCAGCCTCCTCTCTCCCTGGGGCTGTGGGAAGGGGCCTCTCAGAGCCAAGGGGTCTGAGACAGGGGCAACCCTCCTGGAAAGGGGAGGCAATGGGGGCGGGTAGCTGGAGCCAGGCACTGCCCAGAACTGAACACCTCCTTTGTTCCCAGAGGAGAAAGCCAGCCAAGTTGGTAAACAAAGGGAAGAGGCCAGAGGGCAGACAGCTAACTGATAAGGCCGGGACTGCAGAGAGCTGAGTAATGGAGCCCCAGAGACAGGGAAATCTCCATGGTCCAACTGACAGGCAGGACACGCAGCAGGCCTGCATACATTGTCGCACCGACACACACAGTCACAGCGACCACACAGGATACACAGGTGTTCCTACAGACGCACTGGTCTTCAGGGACACTCAGATCCCCTGCTCCTTTGTCCCGACCTCTCCTCTAGAGCTCATTAGTCTCCCTCCTTCGGAATGCTTGTGGAAGGCAGAGGGCAGGCCTCTCATGAGCGTGGGCTCCCGCAGGTGGGAGCACTGCACGCGGGGTTCCGGGACGTCAGCAGGTCACGGATCCTGTTACCACGCTTTGAGAGGAGACACCCCCGTTTGGAAAACATCACAACACAGATCATTCATTTATGTGTCGGGCACCGTGCCAAAGGCAATATAGTCTCTAGCTTCATGCCCCCTACAATTCTGTGAGGTAAAAATGACTGTCTTCTTCTTCTTTTTTTTTTTTTTTTTTTTTTGAGACAGAGTGTCGCTCTTGTTACCCAAGCTGGAGTGCAATGGCACGATCTCGGCTCACCGCAACCTCCGCCTCCTGGGTTCAAGCAATTCTCCTGCCTCAGCCTCCTGAGTAGCTGGGATGACAGGCACGCGCCATCATGCCCAGCTAATTTTTTTGTATTTTTAGTAGAGACGGGGTTTCACCATGTTGACCAGGATGGTCTCGATCTCTCGACCTCGTGATCCACCCGCCTCGGCCTCCCAAAGTGCTGGGATTACAGGCTTGAGCCACCGCGCCCGGCGACTGTCTTCTTTTACTAGAGAGAGAATCTGAGGGGAACTTAGGTAAATCAGGCGCACACTCACAGTAGGTAAGTGGAAGAGCTGCGATTAGGATTAAACCCAGGTTTGTCTGACTCTTCCCATTTTTCCTACATTTGCTTCAAAAACTTCTTGGAAACTTTTCTGAGCAAGCCTACTCTGTTCTCATCCCTTCCCTCTCCCACTCGGTGTTACCTAAATACTTCTCTAGAAGCAGTTCCCAATTTGCAAGCTGGTTATTTAAAGGGTTTATATATAACTTGGTTGTTTGGAACCCAAACACATTTTTCCCAGAGAAAAAATGTTAAATGGGCCAGGCACGGTGGCTCCCGCCTGTAATCCCAGCACTTTGGGAGGCCAAGGTGGGCAGATCATGGGTCAGGAGTTTGAGGCCAGCCTGGCCAGTGTGGGGAAACCTCGTCTCTACTAAAAATACAAAAAATTAGCTGGTAGTGGTGTCCCATGCCTGTAATCCCAGCTACTTGGGAGGCTGAGGCAGGAGAATTGCTTGAACCTGGGAGGTGGAGGTTGTGGTAAGTGGAGATGGTACCATTGCACTCCAGCCTGGGCGACAAAGCAAGACTCTGTCTCAAAAAAAAAAGTTAAATGTGTCCAGAAAGGCCACTTGACCCAGAATGTATGTAGCTGACAATGTTACATCTAGTTCAGGATTAGCCTGGGAACCCAACCATCAGTAATAACAGTGTTTTCTGAGAACTATGTCTGGTTACACTGTGAGAAAGAAATAACATTCTTTTTTCACTTTCTTTTCCTTCTCCTTCCTCATCCTACCAGATCTATACTACAGTTCCTGGAGAGCCTGGGGCAATAAGAATAGATGGCAAATATGGTGCTGACCAAAGGGAGTTTCTTGAGAAGGGTGGAGAAGAAGGGTAGAAGCTAGCCATGGTGGCTCACGCCTGTAATCCCAGCACTTTGGGAGGACAAGGCAGATGGATTACCAGAGGTCAGGAGTTTGAGACCAGCCTGACCAACAGGGTGAAACCCTGTCTCTACTAAAAATACAAAAATTAACCAGACATGGTGGCAGGCACCTGTAGTCCCAGCTACTCGGGAAGCTGAGACAGTAGAATTGCTTAAACCCAAGAGGCAGAGGTTGTCGTAAGCCAGGATCATGCCACTCTACTCCAGCCTGGGCAATAGAGCAAGACTCCATATTTTAAAAAAGAGAGAGAGAGAGAGAGAGACAGAGAGAGAGAGAGAGAAGAAAGGTAGAGAAGGGAGTTTCTTGAGAAGGAGAGGAAAGGGTTGAGAATCCAAGCTTTCCTGAGCTGAAAGAACTGTTGAGATGGCCCAGCGAAAGCTGAGGGCAGAGGGAGCGGCCAGGAGGACCGCTGCCTGTTCCTGTTTCAAGGACACAGCTTCAGACAGCCAGTCTAGGACCAAGTGGTGGCAGGTGATCAGATTTTTCTTCACTAAGAAGAACTTTCTAACTATTAAATCTCTCCAAAAGCAAATGGCCTCTTGGTGAAGTAATGAGTTCTCTGCTGCTGGGACTATTCAAGGAGCCGGTAAATAGCCTATTGAACGTATGGTGAAAGAAAAGAAGCATTGGACCAGTAGACTTCTGAGATTCCTCTAAATTTGTAAACCCATTTAGCAAAATGGTATGTAGTATCTATATGTGCCCAGCACTATGCAAGAAACAAAGTTTGCAGCAGGGGTTCTTGCCCTCATAGAGCTTACTGTCTAATGGGAGAGTCAAGCATTAAATAAACACAACTGAATATCATTTCATTTTTATGTATTTGTTTTTTAGTGACAGGGGTCTTGGCTATGTTGCCCAGGCTAGTTTCTAACTCCTGGCCTCAAGTGATCCTCCTGTCTTAGCCTCCCAAAGTGCTGGGATTATAGGCATGAACCACCACACCTAGCCCACAACTGAATATGTAATTTCAAATTGTGATACAGATTATAATGGAAAATAATAAGGTACTACTATGAGAGACTAAGAGAAGGGATCTAATTCAGAGGGACTCTTTGAGGAACTGACAGTGAGGCCGGGATCTGGAGAATGAGTGTTTTGTGTGGGACGTTCCGGTTCAATTCAGTGCCTTTGCAATTACCTTCCCTCTCAAGAGATAGCATAGTTTGGTGGTGAAAAGTAGGAACTCTGGAGCCAAACTACCTGGGTCTAGATAGTGGCTTTGTCACTTACTTGCTGTTTGACTTTGACAAGTTACTGAACTGCTTCAGGCCTCATGTGTAAAATGAGGATGACCATCATTATCTCCTGGGACTGTTATGGAGTAATATTTGTTATTGTTAAGTGTTTAGGACAGAGCCTGGCATATAGGTACTAGAATAATCTCCCCATTATCTTCAGGGAATACATTCCAAGACCCCCAGTGGATGCCTGAAACTGCAGATAGTACCAAATTCTACATGGGTCATGTTTCTTTTTCTTTTTCTTTTTCTTTTCTTTTCTTTCTTTCTTTTTTTTTTTTGAAATGGAGTTTCGCTCTTGTTACCCAGGCTGGAGTGCAATGGCGCGATCTCGGCTCACCGAAACCTCCTCCTCCTGAGTTCAGGCAATTCTCCTGCCTCAGCCTCCTGAGTAGCTGGGATTATAGGCACGTGCCACCATGCTCAGCTAATTTTTATATTCTAAGTAGAGACAGGGTTTCACCATGTTGACCAGGATGGTCTCGATCTCTTGACCTTGTGATCCACCCACCTCGGCCTCCCAAAGTGCTGGGATTACAGGCTTGAGCCACCGCACCTGGCCCCCATGTTTTTTTTTCTATGCATACTTACCTATGATAAAATTTAATTTTAAAATTAAGCACAGTTAGAGATTACCAACAATAACTAATAATAAAGTAGAACAATTATAATGATATGCCAGTATCGCTACTCTTGTGCTTTGGAACCATTATAAAGTAAAATAAGGGTTCCTTTTTTATTTTTTGAGACAGAGTCTTGCTCTGTCGGCTAGTCTAGAGTGCAGGGGCGCAATCTTGGTCCACTGCAACCTCTGCCTGCCAAGTTCAAGTGATTCTCAGTGGGCCTCAATCTCCCAAGCAGCTGGGCTTACAGGTGTGCACCACCATGCCTGGCCAATATAAAGGTTACTTGAACACAAGCACTGTGATATCGAGGCAGTGGATCTGATAACTGAGATGGCTACTAAGTGATCATGGGTAGGCAGCATCTACAGTGTGGATACGCTGGACAAAGAGATGACTCACATTCCGAGCGGCATAGAGTGGGATGGTGTGAGATTTCATCACGCTACTCAGAATGGTGGCAATTTAAAACTTATGAATTGTTTATTTCTGGAATTTTCCATTTAATGTTTTCAAACCATGATTGACCACAGAAGGCGAGACCACATACATAGACATATACAGTAGCCCCTTCTTATCTGTGTAACTGAAACTGTGGAAAGCAAGACCATGGATACGAAGGGACTACTGTATATGAGTCAGTTTTTTTCCTTTTCGTTTTTTTTTTTGGAGGCAGAGTTTCACTATGTTACCCAGGCTGGTCTCAAACTCCTGGGCTCAAGTGATCCTCCTGAGTCGGCCTCCCGAAGTGCTGGGATTACAGGCATGTGCTTGGTCCAGAGTGGTGTTTTTTGTTTGTTTTTGAGATGGAGTTTTGCTCTTGTTGCCCAGGTTGGAGTACAATAGTGCAGTCTCAGCTCACCACAACCTCCGCCTCCTGGGTTCAAGCGATTCCCCTCCTCAGCCTCCTAAGTAGCTGGGATGACAGCTGTGTGGCACTACGCCCGGATAATTTTGTATTTTTAGTAGAGATGGGGTTTCTCCATGTGGGTCAGGCTAGTCTTGAACTCCTGACCTCAGGTGATTCACCCGTCTGGGCCTCCCAGAGTGCTGGGATTATAGGCATGAGCCACTGTGCCCAACCCAGAGTGTTCCTTAAATGAAATCACCAGCAATAAACCTTTACAACATCTCCTGTTTTCCTAGCTCACCCCCATGTTCTCCCAGTCCCATCCCTAGGTCCACAGCAGGGAGCAAGAAGCCCAGCCTGCTGTTCTCTCTACTCACCCACTTTTTCGTCCAAGGCTTCCTCTGGCCACAACTCTAGTGCTTAAAAAAACAGCCAGGTGCAGTGGTGTGCACCTACAGTCCCATCTATTCTAGAGGCTGAATGGAGAGGATCATTCGAGCCCAGGAATTTGAGTCTAGTCTGGGCAACATAAAAAAAGAGAGTAGGTAGAGCTGAGTCACCCCACCTAGCCCTCCTCACCCCCTGAATAAAAGATGTTCCTAACGGTAGGTTCCAGTCAAATCAAGGTGTATTGGTGACTCTCCTTTCTTCTCTCTCTCTCCTCCTCTCCCACCACGTCTCCCCTCCAGCTATTTTCAGAGGCTTTGAGTATTCTGAATACACGAAATATGTCACTGATCCACCTGCACCTGGAGCCCTGCTTTGTGGGCCTTGGTCCTGATCCCCACAGCTGAGTTCAGTGCTCACCCACGTGCTCCCATCCCACCCCATGCTTATTCTCAATGTGGAACTTAGCACTTCTGCATCATAAACACCAGCTTTCTTGTCAGTGTTCTTGAGGGCAGCAGCTGTCTGCCTGTTCTCTGTTGCATCCCAGGGCCTACATATAGCACTTACCACTCTAGCCTCATTTCTCCCCGGTTCTCCTCCTGGCATCTCTGAGCCAGCCACAAGGGTCTGCTGTCAGCTTCTCAGGTCTGCTGTTCCCTCTCAGGGCCCTTCCACGTGCTTCCCTCCATGCCCAAAGTGCTCCTCCTCAGGTCCTCGCCTGGCCAGCCCCTACTCCTTCTTCAGGTCTCAGCTTACCTGTCATTCCAGGAAGCCTTCCGTAAAGCCCCTGGTCTAGGTAGGTGGCCCTCCTTAGGGGTCGTCCAGCACCACAATGCCCGCTGCATTTTAAGATCTCTTTATACCTCCCACTTGCCTGTGGAACTCAGGTAGGGCAGGGACCATGCTTATCTAACTTGCTGTTGCATCTCTAGTGCCTAGCCCAGAGCCCAGCTCCTAATAGCCAGGGTTTATGCCCTGGGGCCCATGGATGAGCTACCAGGGGTTCATGAGGCTCCCAAAATCACACAAAAATGTCTGTAGGGTTTATAGTGCATTCTTTTTGGGAGACAATTGTATATATTTTTTTGTGATATTTGAATAGCACTGTATTTTTTTTTTTTTTTTTTTTTTGAGACGGAGTTTCGCTCTTGTTACCCAGGCTGGAGTGCAATGGCGTGATCTCCGCTCACCGCAACCTCCGCTTCCTGGGTTCAGGCAATTCTCCCGCCTCAGCCTCCTGAGTAGCTGGAACTACAGGCACGTGCCACCATGCCCAGCTAATTTTTGTATTTTTAGTAGAGACAGGGTTTCACCATGTTGACCAGGATGGTCTCGATCTCCTGACCTCGTGATCCACCCACCTCGGCCTCCCAAAGTGCTGGGATTACAGGCTTGAGCCACCGTGCCCGGCTTTTATTTTTTAATCACACTCTCAAAGGATATGTGATACCCCTGCCCCCTAAAAAAGGTTAAGAATCAGTGTGTGGGCTAGGTGCCATGGCTCACACCTGTAATCCCAGCACTTTGGGAGGCTGAGGAGGGCGGATCACCTCAGGTCGGGAGTTCAAGACCAGCCTCACCAACACCGAGAAACACCGTCCCTACTAAAAATACAAAATTAGCTGGGTGTCGTGGCACATGCCTGTAATGCCAGCTACTCTGGAGGCTGAGGCAGGAGAATTGCTTGAACCCAGGAGATGGAGGTTGTGGTGAGCTGAGACTGCACTATTGTACTCCAACCTGGGCAACAAGAGCAAAACTCTGTCTCTCTCTTTAAAAAAAAAAAAGGCCGGGCGCAATGGCTCACGCCTATAATCCCAGCACTTTGGGAGGCCGAGGCGGGTGGATCACAAGGTCAAGAGATCGAGACCATCCTGGTCAACATGGTGAAACCCCGTCTCTACTAAAAATACAAAAAATTAGCTGGGCATGGGGCGCGTGCCTGTAATCCCAGCTACTCAGGAGGCTGAGGCAGAAGAATTGCCTGAACCCAGGAGGTGGAGGTTGTGGTGAGCCGAGATTGCGCCATTGGACTCCATCCAGCCTGGGTAACAAGAGCGAAACTCCGTCTCAATAAATAAATAATAAAAAAATTTTTTTATAGATACAGGGTTTCAAAAGGATAGTCTCGATCTCCTGACCTTGTGACCTGCCCACCTCGGCTTCCCAAAGTGCTGGGATTACAGGTGTGAGCCACCGTACCCGGCCAAAACTCCGTCTCAAAAAAAAAAAAAAAAAAAAAAAGAATCAGTATCGGTAGGCATTCTGTAAATATTTATTTTTGATTGGATCCATCCATTGTGACTATAATAGATGATACTCAATAAACATTATTGAATGAATGAATGAGCCTCCTCTTCACAGAGTGTTGTAATTGTTTTCAATGGATCAAGGAAAACCTCAGAAGAAACCATTGCTAGAAAAAAGTTAAAGTGCCCCTTGCTTCAGCCCCCGACTCTGTGGTCCTAAATACCCGGCTCCTCAGTGGGGCCCACTGAGCTTAAGAACAACGCTTCATAGGCTCACAGCCCCTGCCAGAACCCATCTCCTGCCCTGACATCCACCTACTGCGCCTTTGCAGCCTGTCAGCTGAAAATAATCCCAGTGAAGGCAGGGGTTGGGTGGTAGCAGAGGAAGCAGGCCCACACACGCCTTTACTGCGGGGGACTCTGCCCCCTGCTGGCTGCCCAGCTCCCCTTCAGCGCCCGGCCGAGAGCCCGGTGGCTCCGACCGAGGTCAGAACCCGGAGAGAAGGAGCGAGGCGGAGGCGGCTCAGGAGGGGGCCGTCGCCCACTGGGCAGTCTTCCCACCGACGACTAGGCTTTGTCTTCAAAGCAAGTCAGAGGTGGTAGCTTCTGCTTTGCGCTCGCTTCCCCTCGCTTCTTTTCTGCGCTCTTCCGACTTCGACTTCCAAACTAGGCGCTT
The DNA here is from genome assembly GCF_048565385.1 of Saimiri boliviensis. NCBI lineage: Eukaryota > Metazoa > Chordata > Mammalia > Primates > Cebidae > Saimiri > Saimiri boliviensis. The sequence continues at coordinate 64,024,461 of NC_133455.1, forward strand.
AGGGAGGGCAGGGGCCGTGCTGGGGGTGGTGGTCCTTCTGGAGCTCCAGGGAGGTCCAGTCATCCAGACTTGGCTTTCTTATCGATCTCTTTCCCCAGAGCCTGGTTACTGCCGGCACCTTTGGATCCTCGGCCAATTCTCTGCTTCGCCTACACTTGGCGTGTGGTGTACCAACCTCCCCGCATCACCATGGAAACAGGAGCCTCTGCATCCATCCCAGAGCTGATCTGTGAAGCTATGAGAAGAATCTGGAGGGGTGGGGAGTGGGGGGTGGGTGGCAGAGAGATAAAGGAAAGGGAAAAGGGAAAACGTTCAGAGAAAAATATATAGAGAAATAAATCTGGGTGAAGGGGCGGGATTGCTTTAGAAAGGTTACTGAGTTAACTTTTACTCTGTGGAGAGGGTCAGCTTCCTTGACAGACCATAAATGTAGTCCTCTCATGGTCAGTCCGACCTGGCCGAACCTCCTCACAGACTATCAGTTAGTAGCCATATATAATTTTGAGTGAGCGACTTAGCCCCTCTAAGCATCACTTTTCTCATCTGTAAAATAAAAATACTAGCAGCACTCCACGGGGTTATTACAAAAACCAGTGAGGGGTGATCCACATTTAGCACTTAATACAGTGCTTGGCACATAGTGAGTGCTCAAAAATGTAGTTACGGTTGTTCACGCTTGTGTATCTTTAGTAATGATGTCTGTTATTTCTTTTCTTTTCTTTTAAAGAAAGAAAGAGAAAGAGAAAGGCGGAGAGAGAACAGGAGTCTTGCTCTATTGCCCAGGCTGGAATGCAATCTAAAAATAGGTATTAAAAACCTCTTTTATGCCAATAATTGTGCTTAACAGTGGAGACAGGAAGGAATAAGGGAAGAAAATAACAAACAGCCAACCAATATTTCATTTAAATCTGTGAAATGCTATGCAAATGCTGAAGAGTGATTTACTTTCAATTATGTGGTCACTTTCAAAATAGGTGTAATATGATACTGAGAAAAATGTATGTTCTGTGGACCTGGGGTGAAGAATTCTATAAATATTCACTGAGTTTACTTGTTCCAGGTCTGAGTCCAAATAATAGATGTCCCTGTTTAATTTTCTATCTTGTTGATCCGTCGAATATTAACAACGTGGTGTCAGAGTCTCCCACTATTATTGTGCGGGAGTCCAAGTCTTTGTATAAGTCATTAAGAACTTGTCCTATGTATCTGGGTGTTCCTATATGGGATGCATATGTATTTATGATCATTGACTCCTGTTGTTGCATTGATCCTTTTACCATTATGTAATGTCCTTCTTTGTTTCTTTTAATCTTTGTTACTATTAAAGTCTATTTTGTCAGAGACGAAAGTTACATCTCCTGTTTTCTTTTCTTTTCTTTTCTTTTTTTCTCTCCATTTGATTGGTAAGTCTTCCACCAACCCTTTGTTTTGAGTCTTTGTGTGTCCTTGCTTATGATGGATCTGGATACAGCGAACCCCTGGGTTTTGACTTTTTATTCAATTTGCCTGTCTGTGTCTTTGATTGGGGCATTTAAACCATTTAAATTTAGGATTAATACTGATATTTGTGAGTTTAATATTGTTGTTTAACGCTAGCTGGATATTTTGCCCATGAGTTGATATAGATTCTTCATTATGGAGATACTCTTTACCTTTTGGTAAGTTTTTGGGATGACTGATACTGGTTGTTCCTTTCTGTGTATAGTGCTTCTTTCAGAAGCTCTTGTAAAACAGGCCTGGTGGTGATGAAATCTCTGAGTGCTTGCTTGTTTGCAAAAATTTTTATTTTTCCTTCATTTATGAAGCTTAATTTGAAGGGATATGAGATTCTGGGTTAAAAATTCTTTTCTTTGAGGATTTGAATATTGACCCCCACTCCTTCTAGTTTGTAGGGTTTCAGCTGAGAGATCTGCTGTGTCTAATAGGCTTCCCTTTATGGGTAACCTGACTTTTCTCTCTAGCTGCCCTTAGAATTTTCTTCTTTATTTCAACCCTGGTGAATCTAATGATTATGTGTCTTGGGGTTGCTCTACTTGAGGAATATCTTTGTGGTGTTTTCTGTATTACCTGAAGTTGAGTATTTTCCTGCCTTACTAGGTTAGGAAAGTTTTCCTCAATAATATCCTGAAGAATATTTTCCAGCTTGGATTCATTCTCTTCATGACATTCAGGTACACCTATCAAACGTAAATTATGTCTTTTCACATAGTCCCTTTTTTTTTTTTTTTCTGAGACGGAGTTTCACTCCTGTTACCCAGGCTGGAGTGCAATGGCATGATCTCGGCTCATCGCAACCTCCGCCTCCTGGGTTCAAGCAATTCTCCTACCTCAGCCTCCCGAGTAGCTGGGACTACAGGCACTCACCACCATGCCCAGCTAATTTTTGTATTTTTAGTAGAGACGGGGTTTCACCATGTTGACCAGGATGGTCTCGATCTCTTGACCTCGTGATCCACCCGTATCGGCCTCCCGAAGTGCTGGGATTACAGGCATGAGCCACCGCGCCCAGCCTATAGTCCCATATTTCTTGGAGACTTTGCTCATTCCTTTTTACTCTTTCTTCTCTAATCTTGTCTTCTCATTTTCATTTCATTAAGTTGGCCTTCGACCTCTGATATCCTTTCTTCTGCTTGATCAATTCGACTGTTAAAACCTGTGCATACTTCGCGAAGTTCTCGTATTGTATTCTTCAGTTCCATTAATTCACTTATATTCCTCTCTAGATTGTCTATTCTCATTAGGATTTTGTCAAACCTTTTTTCAAGGTTCTTAGTTTCTTTACATTGGGCTAGAACAGGTTCTTTTAACTTACAGAAGTTTCTTATTATCCACCTTCTGAAGCCTAAATCTGTTAATGGAACGCACTCGTTCTCCATCAGGCCTTGTTCCCTTGTTGATTAGGAACTGTGATCCCCTGTAGAGGGAGAAGCATTCTGATTTTGGGTATTCTTGGCCTTTTTACGCTGGTTTCTTCCCATCATTGTAAATTTATCCACCTGTCGTCTTTGTAATTACTGACTTTCAAATTAGGTCTCTGAGTGGACGTCCAACTTGTTGATTCCTAGCGCCGGAATCTGAGCAACCCACTGCCCCCGCCAAAACAGCAGCGTTAAAATTTGTGATGCTTTTCTGCCCAGGAATCTCCCATCTGGCTTCCTTCTTGAGTCCCTTTTTCAATCAGCTGAATAGGCGACTCTGCCTTCCCGGAGCTCCAAACATCGACCAAAAGGGGACCCAGTCCCGTTTACTCTGTAGCAAGAACCGCTGTGCCGGGGCGCTGGCAAAGTCGCCTCGCCAGCCACAAGAGTCACACTGGCGACTTGTGGGGCTCCTCCGTTGGGAATCTCCTGGTCTGTGAGCAACAAAAATTCGTCTGAAAGTGTGGCGTCCTCTCGTTCTCTGTGTTCACTGGGAGCTACAATCCTGAGCTGCTAGTAATCAGCCATCTTGGATCTCTCTCCTATGTCTGTTATTTCTATGTTTATTTTTCCTCTGCTGAATTGCCAGCCCTTCAATAATATCTTAATAATAATAATACCTAATAATACTTGAGAATTTGTAAAATCATGTCATCCTTGTGTATGTATGGACCATGCTAATCATCTATGTATCATTCTAGTTTTAGAAAATGTGCTGCCCAAGTGAGCACTACTTTACAATTTTCTTTTTATTTCTTTCTTCTTTTTCTTTCTTTCTTTCTTTCTTCTTTCTTCTTTCTATCTTTCCCTCTCTCCCACCTTCCTCTTTTTTTTTTTTTTTTTGAGACACAGTCTTGCTCTGTCACTCAGGCAGCAGTGCAGTGGTGCAATCTCAGCTCACTGCAACCACCTTTGCCTCCTGAGTTCAAGCACTCTGTTAATGGAACGCACTCGTTCTCCATCAGGAGAATTCTCCTGCCTCAGCCTCCCAAGTTGCTGAGATTACTGCCACCACACCCAGATAATTTTTCTATTTTTAGTAGAGACATGGTTTCACCATGTTGGCCAGGCTGGTCTCAAATTCTTGACCTCAAGTGATCCACCCGCCTTGGCCTCTCCAAGTGCTAGGATTACAGGCATGAGCCACGGCATCCAGCCTTCCATTTTTTTCTTTTCTTTTTTTTTTTTTTTTTTTTTGGAGACAAATTCTCCCTCTGTTGCCCAAACTGGAGTACAGCAGCACGATCTCGTCTCACTGCAACCTCTATCTCCTGGGTTTAAGTGATTCTCCTGCCTCAGCCTCCTGAGTAGCTGGGACTACAAGCATGTGCCACCATGCCCAGCTAATTTGTGTGTGTGTGTGTGTGTGTGTGTGTGTGTGTGTGTGTGTAATAGAGAATTTTTTTGTTTCTTTATTTTAAAAAAATTTTATTTTTTATTTTTAAAAAGACAGGGTTTCACCATATTGGCCAGGCTGGTCTTGAACTCCTGAACTCAGGTGATCCGCCTGCCTCGGCCTGCCAAAGTGCTGAGATTACAGGCATGAGCCACCGTGCCCGGCCAATTTTTGTGTTTTTAATAGAGATGGCGTTTCACTATGTTGGCCAGGCTGGTGTCGAACTCCTGACCTCGTGATCTGCTCGATTTGATTTGGCCTCCCAAAATGCTGGGATTACAGGCATGAGTCACTGTGCCTAGCCTCTTTCTTTCTTTCTTTCTTTCTTTTTTTTTTTTTTTTTTGAGATGGAGTCTCACTCTGTTGCCCAGGCTGGAGTACAGTGGTGCAATCTTGGCTCACTGCAACCTCCGCCTCCTGGGTTCAACTGATTCTCCTGCCTCAGTCTCCCGAGTAGCTGGGATTACAGGCATGTGCCACCATGCCTAGCTGATTTTTGTATTTTTAGTAGAGACGAGGTTTCACCATATTGGCCAGGCTGGTCTTGAACTCCTGACCTTGTGACCCACCTGCCTCCGCCTCCCAAAGTGCTGAGATTAAAGGCCTGAGGCACTGTGCCTGGCCCAGTCTAGAGTGCAGCTGCGCTATCATGGTTCACTGCAGCCTCGAACTCCCAGGCTCAGGTGATCCTCCCACCTCAGCCTCCCAAGGAGCTGGGACTACAGATGCATGCCCCTATGCCTGGATAATTTTTTGTACTTTTTGTAGAGACAGGGTTTCCTCCCGTGGCCTAGGCTTACAATTTTCAAGGTGCAGCCAGGGGCAGTAGCTCACGCATGTAATCCCACACTTGGGGAGGCCAAGGCGGGTGGATCACCTGAGGTCAAGTGTTTGAGACCAGCCTGGCAAACATGGTGAACTCTCATATCTACTAAAAAATATGAAAATTAGCTGGGTGTGGCAGTGCATACCTGTAGTCCCAGCTATTCGGGAGACTGAGGCAGGAGAATTGCTTGAACCAGGAGATGGAGCTTGCAGTGAGCTGAGATCGTGCCACTACACTACATCCTGGGTGAAAGAGCAAGACTCTGTCTCAAAAACAAAAACAAAAACAAAAAAAACAATTTTCAAGGTGCTTTTACACACATTCTCTCATTTGGGTCACCCCATTCATCAAAAATACAGAAGGTATTACTCTCCCCACTTTGCAAATGAAGACAGAAATTAAGAATTTAACCTTGTTCAAAGGCTTGACTAGTGCTAAAGCTTAGGGTTCTATAGAGCTGGGATTCAGTGCCCTGCCCTCTTAAGTCCTTTCTGTGTCCCTCTGCCCAGTGTGGTGCCACAAACAGCACCTCATTCTTTGGTGGCATTGATTCTGTGGAGCAGAAATCTCAGGGAAGAGCTAATCCTGAAGTGTGGGTACTTGGGTTTGAGCATGAAGGAAGGAGAAAATGCTTAATTAAATCTATAAATTTTTTTTCTTTTCTGAGATGGAGTCTTGCTCTGTTCACCATGTCCAGCCAGGAATTTTTTTTTTTTTTTTTTTGACACAGAGTTTCGCCCTTGTTACCCAGGCTGGAGTGCAATGGCGCGATCTCGGCTCACCGCAACCTCTGCCTCCTGGGTTCAAGCAATTCTCCTGCCTCAGCCTCCTAAGTAGCTGGGATTACAGGCACATGCCATCATGCCCAGCTAATTTTTTGTATTTTTAGTAGAGACAGGGTTTCACCATGTTGACCAGGATGGTCTCGATCTCTCAACCTCGTGATCCACCCACCTCGGCCTCCCAAAGTGCTGGGATTACAGGCTTGAGCCACCGTGCCCAGCCCAGAAATATTTTTAATTAGAGATTTAATAGGCCAGGTATAGTGGCTCACGCCTGTAATCCCAGCACATTGGGAGGCCGAAGCAGGTGGATCACTTGAGGTCAGGAGTTTGAGACCAGCCTGGCCAACATGGTGAAACCCTTTCTCTACTAAAAATACAAAATTAACCAGGCATAGTGGCACAAGCCTGTAATCCCAGCTACTCGGGAGGCTGAGGCAAGAGAATCGCTTGAACTCTGGAGGCAGAGGTTGCAGTTAGCCAAGATTGTGCCACTGCACTCCAGCCTGGATGACAAAGCGAGACTCCATCTCAAAAAAAAAAAAAAAAAAAAAAAAAAAAAAAAAAAAAATTCCCTCAGAAGGGGAGTGACTGCTAAGGGCTGAGCTTTCTTTATATTCTTTTTTTTTTTTTTTTTTTTTTTTTTGAGACGGAGTTTCGCTCTTGTTACCCAGGCTGGAGTGCAATGGCGCGATCTCGGCTCACCGCAACCTCCGCCTCCTGGGTTCAGGCAATTCTCCTGCCTCAGCCTCCTGAGTAGCTGGGATTACAGGCACGTGCCACCATGCCCAGCTGATTTTTTGTATTTTTAGTAGAGACGGGGTTTCACCATGTTGACCAGGATGGTCTCGAACTCTTGACCTCGTGATCCACCCGCCTTGGCCTCCCAAAGTGCTGGGATTACAGGCTTGAGCCACCGCGCCCGGCTCTTTATATTCTAAATTTGAAAATGTTCTGAATGTTGTAAATTTGGTTGTAGTGATGGTTGCACACATCTGTGAATAACTAAAAATCATTAAATTGTACATTTTTTTCATTCCTCTGAGACAAGTTCAAGAAATGTACATTTTATTCTTTTTTTTTTTTTTTTTTTTTTTTTTTTTTTTTTTTTTTTGAGACAGAGTTTCTCTCGTTACCCAGGCTGGAGTGCAATGGCGCGATCTCGGCTCACCGCAACCTCCGCCTCCTGGGTTCAGGCAATTCTCCTGCCTCGCACGCACCACCATGCCCAGCTAATTTTTTTGTATTTTTAGTAGAGACGGGGTTTCACCGTGTTGACCAGGATGGTCTCGATCTCTCGACCTCGTGATCCACCCGCCTCAGCCTCCCAAAGTGCTGGGATTACAGGCTTGAGCCACCGTGCCCGGCCTTTTTTTTTTTTTTTGAAACAGAGTCTCACTCTTTCACCCAGGCTGGAGTGCAGTAGTGTGATCTCAGCTCACTTCAACCTCTGCCTCCGGGGTTCAAGCAGTTCTCCTGCCTCAGCCTCCTGAGTAGCTGGGATTACAGGCCCATGTCACCATGTCCAGCTAATCTTTGTATTTTTTAAAGTAATGACAGGGTTTTACCATGTTGGCTACTTTTGACCTCCTGACCTAGTGATCCACCTGCCTCATCCTTTCAAAGTGCTGGAATTACAGGCATGAGCCACTGCACGCAGCAAGAATTGTACATTTTAAATGGGTGAATTGCTTGGTATGTGAATTATGTTTCAATACAGCTTTTTTTTTTTTTTTTTAAATTCACACAAATCAAATCCCAGGCCCAAATGTGGCACCAGTGAATTCTACCAAACATTTAAGGAAGAAATAATGCCAGTTGGACACAAATGCTTGCAAATTATAGAAATAAAGGGCTGGCCCAGTGGCTCATGCCTGTAATCCCAACTCTTTGGGAGGCTGAGGCAGGTGGATCACTTGAGCCCCGGAGTCTGAGACCAGCCTGGGCAACATGGTAAAACCTCATCTCTACAAAATAATACAAACAACTAGTCAGTCAAGGTGGCATGCACTTGTAGTCCCAGCTACTAGGGAGGCTTGAAGTGGGAGGATTGCCTGAGTAGGGGAGGCTGAGGCTACAGTGAGCCATGACTGTGCCATTGCACTCCATCCTAGGTGACAGAATGAGACTCTGTCTCAAAAACAAAAACAAGAACAAAAAAGAAGAAGAAAGAAAAGAAATAAAGGCTACTGTCTCCAATTCATTTTATTAGACAAACATAACTTTGATATTAAATCCAATAAAGACATTATAAGAAAGAGGGGTGGGCACAGTGGCTCATACAAGTAATCCCAGCACTTTGGGAGCCTAGGCAGAAGGATCGCTTGAGGCCAAGAGTGCCCAGCCTGGGCAACATAGTGAGACCTTGTCTCTACAACAGCCTTTTTTTTTTTTTTTTTTTTTTTTTGAGACGGAGTTTCGCTCTTGTTACCCAGGCTGGAGTGCAATGGCGCGATCTCGGCTCACCGCAACCTCCGCCTCCTGGGTTCAGGCAATTCTCCTGCCTCAGCCTCCTGAGTAGCTGGGATTACAGGCACACGCTACCATGCCCAGCTAATTTTTGTATTTTTAGTAGAGACGGGGTTTCACTATGTTGACCAGAATGGTCTCGATCTCTTGACCTCGTGATCCACCCGCCTCGGCCTCCCAAAGTGCTGGGATTACAGGCTTGAGCCACCGCGCCCGGCCGCCTTTTTTTCTTCTAATTAGCCACTTAAAAAAAAAATTAGGTTCGAGTGTGTAAGTTGGGAGGCTTAAGCCAAAGGATATCTTTTTCTTTTCTTTTCTTTTTCTTTTTATCTTTTTATTTCTTTTTTTCTTCTTAAAGATGGGGTTTCACCATGATGGCCAGGCTGGTCTTGAACTCCTGACCTCAGGTGATCCACCCACCTTGGCTTCCCAAAATGCTAGGATTACATGCATGAGCCACTGCGCCCGGCAGCTGGAGGATATCTTGAGCCCAGAAGTTAGATGTTACAGTGAGCTATGATCATGTCACTGCACTCCAGCCTGTATGATAGGGGGAGACTTTATCTCAAAGGAATAAAATAAAGAAAATTTTCTGGCCAGGCATGGTGGCTCACGCCTGTAATCCCAACATTTTGGGAGGCTGAAGCAGGTGGATCACCTGAGGTCAGGAGTTTGAGACCAACATGACTGACATGGTGAAATCCTGTCTTTACTAAAAATATTAAAAAAATAGCCTGGCATTGTGGCATGCACCTGTAATCCCAGCTACTCGGGAGGCTGAGGCAGGGGAATTGCTTGAACCAGGGAGGCAGAGGGTACAGTGGGCAGAAATCGCACCACTTTACTCCAGCCTGGGTGACAGAGTGAGACTCCATCTCAAAAAATAAAATAAAATGAAATAAAATAAAAACTTCTGCAGAAACACATTTAGGTAAGCAGATTTATTGGCTGGTTTCAATTTTATCTTTTTTTTTTTTTTTCTTTTTTTTGAGACAGAGTCTCAATTCGTCACTCAGGCTGGAGTACAATGGTGCCATCTTGGCTCACAGCAACCTCTGTCTCCTGGGTTCAAGCGATTCTCCTGCCTCAGCCTCCCAAGTAGCTGGGATTACCATGCTCAGCTAATTTTTGTATTTTTAGTAGAGACAGAGTTTCACCATGTTGGTCAGGCTGGTCTCAAACTCCTGACCTCAGATGATCTGCCTGCCTTGGCCTCCCAAAGTGCTGAGATTACAGGTGTGTGCCACTGCATCTGGCCAATTTCGTTCTTTTTTTTTTTTTTTTTTTTTTTTTTTTGAGAAGGAGTTTCGCTCTTGTTACCCAGGCTGGAGTGCAATGACACAATCTCGGCTCACCGCAACCTCCGCCTCCTGGGTTCAGGCAATTCTCCTGCCTCAGCCTCCTGAGTAGCTGGGATTACAGGCACGCACCACCATGCCCAGCTATAATTTCGTTCTTATATGTCAGCAACAAACAGAACTTTGAAAAGATACCATTTACATTTGAATAAAAATATCAAGTACATAAGGATAATTCTAACGAAATATTTTTAAGATCTCTAGTAGAAAAACTTTATAACAGGCCAGGCGCCTGTTGAATATTATAGTATGTGAATTTAATTTTTGTGGTTTTTGTTTTTGTTTTTTAAAGATGGGGTTTCACCATATTGGTCAGGCTGGTCTTGAACTCCTGACCTCAGGTGATCCGCCCACCTCAGCCTCCCAAAGAGCTGGGATTACAGGCATGAGCCACCAAGCCTGGCTGTGAATTAAATGTTTGAAAAAGAAAATAAAGTGATATGGTAAGTCATAGACTGGGAAAAGAAATTTGAAACGCATATATTGATAAAAGACTTATATCCAGAATACTGTATAAAATGAACTACTATGGGCCAGGCACGGTGCCTCACTCCTATAATACCAGCACTTTGGGAGGCCCACCAAGTTGGTGGGGAGCATGGTCAGACCAGTGAATTTCATAAGCAGGGGCCCATTGTCACACTTCATTTGCTTTGCAATGAATTCCTTGATCAGAAGCAATGCTGTGTGTGTGGAATACTATGAAGGTGAATGAAACATCCTGTAAATCCATGGATGGTAGTTTTGGCAGAAGCATTGCGTATAGAGAACACAAATCTGGATTTGCTTGTTCTCATGTTTATTTGCCATTTGAACATCCTCTCGTGTAGTGTATCTAGTAATGTTTCTTGCCAATTTTTATGTTAGGTTGTATGTCTTTTATTGATTCACAGTAGTCTTTTTTTTTTTTTTTTTGAGACAGAGTTTTGCTCTTGTCGCCCAGGCTACAGTGCAATGGCATCATCTCTGCTCATTTGGCTCACTGCAACCTCTGCCTCGTGGCTTCAAGTGATTCTCCTGCCTCAGCTTCCCGAGTAGCTGGGACTACAGGCACGCGCCACTATGCCACCTAATTTTTGTATTTTTAGTAGAGACGGGGTTTCACCATGTTGGCCAGGATGGTTCTGATCTCTTGACCTCGTGATCCACCTGCTTCGGCCTCCCAAAATGTTGGGATCACAGGCATGAGCCATGGTACCTGACCCTGGAATGGCCTTTTGAAGACACATTTATGGTATCAGCTAGGTGACAACATCTTGCAAGACTGGAGCATGGATCTCTAGAAGACTGTCTATGCTCTGAATCAGTGTCCAACATATAGGGCTGTTTCTTCCACAGCCAGGATTCATAGCTCCGGAAATTAAAGGCTGGAAATGGGAATTGCACGATGCACAATTACTACTGGAGGCCCACTAGCAACATTTTTGTTTCCTGTTACCCCAATCTCATGCTCTTGTTATAAGTAAAATTTTTGATGCTGCAAATAAGTAGCACTCGAAAAATAAAAAAAGTAAAAAAAAAAAAAAAAAGAAAAAAGAAAAAGTAGCACTCGAATATAAATTTCCTCAGCAAGACAATTTACTTCTTTTTTTTTTTTTTTTTTTTTTTTTGAGACGGAGTTTCGCTCTTGTTACCCAGGCTGGAGTGCAATGGCGCGATCTCGGCTCACCGCAACCTCCGCCTCCTGGGCTCAGGCAATTCTCCTGCCTCAGCCTCCTGAGTAGCTGGGATTACAGGCACGCGCCACCATGCCCAGCTAATTTTTTGTATCTTTAGTAGAGACGGGGTTTCGCCATGTTGACCAGGATGGTCTCGATCTCTCGACCTCGTGATCCACCCGCCTCAGCCTCCCGAAGTGCTGGGATTACAGGCTTGAGCCACCGCGCCCGGCTAAGACAATTTACTTCTATAAAAGGGTGTGGCTCACAGACGGAACAATGGTGAACACACACCTGCACAAGGGGCACTTAGGCCTGACGGAGGTTGCCCCTACAGCTGTGTCATTCCCCAATTGGCTAGGGTTAGACCGCACAGTCTAGTCTAATTCTGATTGGCTATTTTTTTTTTTTTTTAAGATGGGGTTTCACGATGATGGCCAGGCTGGTCTTGAACTGCTGACCTCAGGTGATCCACCCACCTCGGCCTCCCAAAGTGCTAGGATTACAGGCATGAGCCACCGCACCCAGCCTGACTGGCTATTTTAAAGGGAGCAGGGGTACAAGCAGGAATGGCAGAGTGGGTAGTCTGGAGGAAAGAACGGTAATGGGCAGGTCAGAGCAGGTAGCCAGGGGCCAAAGCAGATGACTGGATCAGGTGACTGGAGCAGATGACCAGGATGAGTCAGGACAGAGCAGGGGACTGGGGGAACAGATGTGAACTACTGATTAGAACTGGCGGAAAGAGTTGTTTATTGAAACTACACGGATGTTAAACTTTAAAATGGAGACTTAAGGAATAAGAGAGCTGACTGTACTGACAGACTGATTCTTTGAAGAGAAACTTGGAGTCTACTGTATCTAACACTCTGCTAGTCTAGAGGTCTTAGCTCCAAAGAAAAGAATGCTTCCACCAGGAGACACAATGATTCCATTGAACTAGAATAGACTGAAGCCTGGCCACTTCGGGATCCTCATGGCTCGGAGTCAGCAGGCAAAGAAAGGAGTTACTGTGCTGGCTAGGACGATCCATCCTAACTACCAATAAATTGGAGGCCTGGCAAGGTGGCTCACACCTGTAATCCCAGCACTTTGGAAGGCCAAGGCTGGCGGATCATCTGAGCTCAATGGTGAAACCCCATCCCTACTAAAAATACAAAAATTATGAGGCCTAGTGCGGTGGCTCACACCTGTAATCCCAGCACTTTGGAAGGCCAAGGCTGGTGGATCATCTGAGCTCAATGGTGAAACCCTGTCTCTACTAAAAATACAAAAATTATGAGGCTGAGCGTGGTGGCTAACACCTATAATACCAGCACTTTGGGAGGCTGAGGTGGGTGGATCACCTGAGGTTGGGAGTTTGAGACCAGCCTGACCAACATGGAGAAACCTCACCTCTACTTTTTTTTTTTTTTTTTTTTTTTTTTAAACAAAGTCTCCCTCTGTAGTGCAGGCTGGAGTGCAATGGCACGATCTTGGCTCACCACAAGCTCCACCTCCCAGATTCAAGCGATTCTCCTGCCTCAGCCTCCTGAGTAGCTGGGATTACAGACCCATGCCACTGCACCTGGCTAATTTTTTGTATTTTTAGTAGAGATGGGGTTTCATTAAGTTGACCAGGCTGTTCTTGAACTCCTGACCTCAGGTAATCCGCCTGCTTCAGCCTCCCAAAGTGCTAGGATTACAGGCGTGAGCCATAGTGCCTAGCCGAAACCCCATCTCTACTAAAAAATACAAAATTAGCCAGGCATGGTGGCACATGCCTGTAATCCCAGCTACTCACAAGGCTGAGGCAGGAGAATAATTTGAACCCGGGAGGCAGAGGTTGCAGTGAGCCGAGATTGTGCCACTGCACTCCAGCCTGGCCAACAAGAGCAAAACTGTCTCAAAAACAAAAACAAAAGAAACAAAAATTATCTAGGAGTGGAGGTGTGCGCCTGTAGTCCCAGTTACTCTGGAGGCTGAGGCAGGAGAATCACTTGAACCCGGGAGGCAGAGGTTGCAGTGAGCCACTAAGATTGTGCCACTGAACTCCAGCCTGGGCGACAGAGTGAGATTCTGTCTCAAACACACACACACACACATACATACACCAACAAAAATAAATAAATAAATTACAAAAATTAACCGGGCATGGTGGTGCACGCCTGTAATCCCAGCTATTTGGGAGGCTTAAGCAAAAGAATCACTTGAACCCTGGAGACTGAGGTTGCAATGAGCTGAGATTGTGCCATTGCACTCCAGCTTGGCAACAGAGTGAGACTCCGATTCAAAAAAAGAAAGAAAGAAAAGAAAGAAAGAAAGAAAGAGCTTTTACCTCGTTGCCTTTCTGAGAGCAGGATGGGTCACCAGCAGCTGTACTGGAGCCACCCGCAAAAATTCGGCCAGGGCTCTCGCTCTTGTCGAGTATGTTCAAACTGGCATGGTTTGATCCGGAAATATGGTCTCAATAGTACCGCCAGTGTTTCCGTCAGTACGCGAAGGATATAGGTTTCATTAAGTTGGACTAAATGATCTTCAAAGGATTATCCAAGACACGAAAAAGACATGAAAAACCATGATAGTTCTTTGTACATAAAGTAAACATTTTAACCCCCCCCCCCAAAAAAAAGGAAAGAAAGAAGGAGGGAAAGAAAGAAATAAAGCAAAACTGGAATATTACTTCACAATGGAGGTAAGTATGAGTATGTCAAACTACAGGAGATTCCTTAACTCATCTTAGTATTACTGTGACCTATGATTAAGGTCAATGGAAAACTACAACAAATCAATCCAGGACTACTAAAGCCCCGGACCCTTCCGAAATGAAGCTTTGGGTTACTCCACCAGGTAAAGAAACAGGGAAACACCTGTTAAAGTGCTTGCTGAAGGCAGAGGGAATACAGAATGGTAGTAGAAAAAGGTAGTTGTTAAGATCAGCTATGACCACAGAACCTAGTACTATGATTGTCATGAGCATTTCCTCTTGTTTTATTAGTATGTTTTTTTTGTTTTTTTTGTTTTTTTTTTTTTTTGAGACGGAGTTTCGCTCTTGTTACCCAGGCTGGAGTGCAATGGCACGATCTCGGCTCACCGCAACCTCCGCCTCCTGGGTTCAGGCAATTCTCCTGCCTCAGCCTCCTGAGTAGCTGGGATTACAGGCACGTGCCACCATGCCCAGCTAATTTTTTGTATTTTTAGTAGAGATGGGGTTTCACCATGTTGACCAGGATGGTCTTGATCTCTCGACCTCGTGATCCACCCGCCTCGGCCTCCCAAAGTGCTGGGATTACAGGCTTGAGCCACCGCGCCCGGCCTATTAATATGTTTATGTGTATATATATCAAGCAAATATCTTTGTTTTCTTATCTCTTTTTGTTATTTTTTATTATTATTATTATTATTATTTTTTTTTTTTGAGACGGAGTTTCGCTCTTGTTACCCAGGCTGGAGTGCAATGGCGCGATCTCGGCTCACCGCAACCTCCGCCTCCTGGGTTCAGGCAATTCTCCTGCCTCAGCCTCCTGAGTAGCTGGGATTACAGGCACGTGCCACCATGCCCAGCTAATTTTTTGTATTTTTAGTAGAGACGGGGTTTCACCATGTTGACCAGGATGGTCTCGATCTCTCGACCTCGTGATCCACCTGCCTCGGCCTCCCAAAGTGCTGGGATTACAGGCTTGAGCCACCGCGCCCGGCCTATTTATTATTATTATTTTTTTTTTTTTGAGATGGAGTTTCTCTCTTGTTACCCAGGCTGGAGTGCAATGGCGCGATCTCGGCTCACCGCAACCTCCGCCTCCTGGGTTCAGGCAATTCTTCTGCCTCAGCCTCCTGAGTAGCTGGGATTACAGGCACGCGCCACCATGCCCAGCTAATTTTTTGTATTTTTAGTAGAGACGGGGTTTCACCATGTGGACCAGGATGGTGTCGATCTCTTAACCTCGTGATCCACCCGCCTCGGCCTCCCAAAGTGCTGGGATTACAGGCATGAGCCACTATGCCCAGGCCATTAGTGTGTTTTTTGGTTATACGCAGAATAATTGTATTATGTTAGGCAGAATTATGACCTATTATTTTCTTTATTTGGAAATTAAATATGGTTTAAGGAGATGTATATGGGTGCCAAGTTGACTAGGGGTGGACTTGTTGTAATGGTTAATTTTATGTGTCAACCTGGCTGAGCCATGGAGGGCCCAGACATCTGTCGAACATTAATCTGGACGTCAGGCACAGTAGCTTGCACTTGTAATCCCAGCACCTTGGGAGGCCAAGGTGGGAGCATCGCTTGAAGCCAGGAGTTTGAGACCAGTCTGGGCATCATAGCAAGACCCAGTCTCTACAAAAAATTAACAACAACAACAACAAAAATAGCTGAGTATGGTGGTGCACACCTGTAGTCCCAGCTACTCAGGAGGTTGAAGTGGGAGGATCCCTAGAGCCCAGGAGTTCGAGGCTACACTGAGCTATGATGGCATCACTGTACTCCAGCCTGGGTGACAAAATGAAACCCTGTCTAAAGAAAAACAAACAAAAAAAGTATTCTGGGTGTGTCTATGAGGGTGTTTCTAGATGAGATTAACAACTGAATTAGATTGAGAATTAATTAAATAACATTTGAATTAGTGGTAGATTGAGTAAAGCAGATTGCCCTTGTAACACGGGTGAGCCTCTTCCAATCATTGAAGACATGAATAAAACAAAAAGGCTGAGTAAGAGTAACTCCTCCTGCCTAACTGCCTAAGCTGAGGCAGTCTTTCCTGGCCTTCTGACTCAGACTGAAACATTGACTCTTCTTGGACCTTGAGCTGGCTGGCTTTCAGTCCAGAGCTACACATCCATTCTCCTAAATCTCCAGCTTGCTAATTGCAGATCTCGGGATTTCTCAGCCTCCATAATAATATGAGCTGATTGCTTATAATAAATAAATACACACACACACACACACACACACACACACACACACATCCTATTGGTTCTGTTTCTCTGGAGAACTCTGAATAATATATTTCACATTTAAAACAACTTTATTGGGGCACGTTTTGTATATCACATAATTCACTTTTTTAGAGTGTACAATTTAATGACTTTTTTTTTTTTTTTTTTGAGACAAGGCTGTACTGTCACCCAGGCTGGAGTGCAGTGGCATGATCACAGCTCACTGCAAGCCTCACCTCCTGGGTTCAGGCTATCGTCATACCTCAGCCACCCAAGTAGCTGGTACTACAGATGTGTGCCACCACATCTGGGCTAATTTTTGTATTTTTAGTAGAGATGAGATTTCACCATGTTGGTCTGGCTGGTTTCAAACACCCGACCTCAGGTGATCCACCCACCTCACCTTCCCAAAGTGCTGGGATTACAGATGTGAGCCATCGCATCCAGTAAATTTATGTTTAACATTTTTAAAAAATTAATAAAAAGTAAAAAATAAAAATAACAAAAAATACCCAAATAAATTTAAAAAAAAGAAAAGAAAAGAAAAGAAAAAATACGTTTTAAAAAATTGCCAGGCTGGGTGCCATGGCTCATGCCTGTAATCCCAGCACTTTGGGAGATCGAGGTGGGTGGATCACCTGAGGTCAGGAGTTTGAGACCAGCCTGGCCAACATGGTGAAATCCCATCTCTACTAAAAATACAAAATTAGCCAGGTGTGGTGGTGCATGCCTGTAATCCCAGCTACTCGGGAGGCTGAAGCAGGAGAATTTCTTGAACCCGGGAAGCTGAGGCTGCGGTGAGCCGAGATCATGCCATTGCACTCTAGCCTGGGCAACAAGAGTGAAACTAAGTCTCAGTAAATAAATAAATAAATAAATAAATAAATAAATAAATAAATCATTTTAAAAGTTACCAAACTGTTTTCCAACCTGGCTACACCATTTTACATTTCTACCACCAATATATGAGGGTTCCCATTTCTCCACATTCGCTGCAACATTTATCTTTTTTATTATGGTCTGTCTATTAAAAACAAGCCAACAAACAAAAAGGTTTTTGTTATTGTTGTTGCTTCTTTTTTTTCGCAGTTTTTACAGTTTCCTTTATTTTTTAATTTTTTTTAAAGATGCGGCTTCACCATGATGGCCAGGCTGGTCTTAAACTCCTGACGTTTTCTTTAAACACAAAACATGCACAGAAGTTGTCTATTCATTTTCCTCGCTGCGCAGCCCTGCATTGGGGTTGGCGACTCTGACGGCCAGCTGGGCAGCTCTTTCCATGATGGCCTTGCGGTCTTGGAGGAAATACTGTGAGCGATCTCAGCATTCTTAAGATTTGTGGCACATAAGCAGCACTTCCAGCTTCTTGGCATTGTGGACCAGGAACTTAACGGAAGCCACTGGGTAGCATGTGCTTTGTGTTTTTGTTGTTGTTGCTGCTCCCACTATCTTGGGCATCAAGATCTGTCCCTTGAACCTTCTACAAAACCTGTTGTCAATACCTCTGGATTTCCGCCAGTTACGCTTAGTTTTGACATATCGGTCAGACGCGGGATGAACGTCTTGATTCTCTTTTTGACAATCTTGGGCTTCACAAGGATTCTGAGGAAGGTTTTTCAAAGAGCCCTGGGGAGACAGATTTTTGAGAGGTAAAAAGACCCTCCCTCAAAACCGACCGCGGTCCTCCATTGGGTAGGGGGCGCTCCAAGACAGGAACTCTTCTAGCCCGTCGCCTCTCCACATTAGTGAGATCCTCGTTGCTAGGAGACTAGACGCCTCTTTCCGCTGGAGCGCGCAGCCTCACAGGTAGCAGGGCCCTCTCTTGTTCGAGGGCTGAAATGTCTGGTCCCACAACCTCCCACAACAAGGGGCAGTTCTGGAAGGCCCCTTTCTAGGGACATTTTTCTTCTACGCTCTATAACGCGGGCCGAGGCGGGCCGAGGCTTCTTTCCCGGATCCAATCACCTGCCCCGCTATGCTTAAGAAAGAAAAAAAGGCCAAGACGCCCCTGTCCGATGAGGAGCAGCTGCTTCTGTTTCAGCAGAAATTGCTGGCAGAGGAGGAGATGGCCAAAAAGAAGGAGAGGCTCCTCAGCCAGTTCTTGAAGGTGATGGCCTTTTGCATTATGTCCTGCCTAACCCCATCCTCCCCTTGCGCTGGCCCTGTCACTGAGGAAACCTCATTTCATCCCGACCTCCCCTCCGGAAATCCTGAGACCCAGATATACTTAGATTTCAGGCAACATTGTTTGGGAGGCGGGGGTGTTCTCTGCAAAGCATGGAGGGGGTGCGTAGTATACAGCTTGGCAGTCTCTACTGAATCCCAGAACTAGGACAGTAGGTCCTGTCAGCTGTCCCAGCTGTCTGGAAGGCTGATGCTCTCCTTGGAGATAGGTCATTACAAACAACATCCTACTCTGATGCTCCCACCCTGAAGGAAATTTACCCTTGCCCTCCCTAAATTCCATCAAGCCGTTCCCATGGAAAAAGAGTAAGGTGTCATCTGACAAATTAAGAGTGAGATCTTGTTTGTTGTATTGAAAGGCCCTGACTTCCTGGAGGTATATTTATTCCTTCACATAGGACAAGCTGGCCAAGGAGGAACACAACAGTGCTCTGAACCTTAATAAGATTAACACACAGTGGAGAACCGTCCTTCGGGAAGTCAAGACCAGAGAACTTCTTAAGGACATTGAGATCCTCAGCCAAACATTTGAACGAGTGGTGGACTGTAAGGACAATGTCATCAAGGTAGGCACTGTTTCCAAGGAAACCTTGAGTATGGCTTCCTGACCTCTTCTCTTCATAGAATCAGCCTAGTGAATTAAGTAATCCATCCTAAACCCCTCACAAGACACAGGCTGTGAGAAAGCCAGGCTATTGGTAATAACAGTTTTCACAGAAATAAAAAATAGAATATTGGGCTGTCTTTCATCCCTCTCCTTCCCTTAGAGGAGCCACTCTCCTTGGTCATCTACTGCCTGAAACCAGTACTATCCGATAGCAGAGTTGTAAGGCACAGTAGACATCACCCAGTGACTTGAAATGAGTCCCACACCTTCATTTCCATGTCAGAAGGCTCAGTTCCAGAGGGGAACTGACTTGCTCAAGGTCACACAGCTAGCCAGTGAGAGAGCTAGGACTCCAGCATGTGTTTCTTGACCTCCACTCTAGTGCTCCATTCAACCAAATTGTTTGGCCTCTTAATTAAACTTCAGTGGCCCTGGATAATACCGAGATCTCCATGGGTAAGAGCAGTTCTGGATTTCTAAGCAATTCAATCAGCCATCCTTTTGCTCTTGGCCAGTTCTTGAGTTCTTGATTCCATCCTATCTTTTCCGCTAAGGGATTTTCTCTACCCTATGTTTCATCTTTTAACATTCTGCTTCCATTTGCTGCCTTTTCCTTAGTCTTTTCCATTTCATTTTATTTATTTATTTCTTTGTTTTGAGATGGAGTCTCACTCTGTCGCCAGGCTGGAGTGCAGTGGTGCGATCTTAGCTCACTGCAACCTCCGCCTCCCGGGTTCAAGTGATTCTCCTGCCTCCGCCTCTCGAGTAGCTGGGACTACAGGTGTGCACCACCACACTCAGCTAATTTCTGTATTTTTAGTAGAGACGGGGTTTCACTGTGCTAGCCAGGATGGTCTCGATCTCCTGACCTGTGATCCACCCACCTTAGCTTCCCCAAGTGCTGGGATTACACGTGTAAGCCACTGTGGCTAACCAGAGTATTTTCCATTTTAAACAAAACAAAGCCCACAGTAACAGCAAAGTGTACATTGCCAATATAGTATTCCCCCTATAGAAAACATACATTTCTCTTTCTCAGCCTAAACCCTGGGGGAAAAAGTTCAGCAGACCCTGGGCAGCTTCAAGAAATATATATTAAGAGTCCTAAAGCCAGACGCAGTGACACACGCCTATAATCCCAGCACTTTAGGAGGCCGAAGCAGGCAGATCACGAGATCAAGAGATCGAGATCATCCTGGCCAACAAGATGAAACCCTACTAAAAATACAAAAATTAGTCAGGCATGGTGGCACACGCCTGTAGTCCCAGCTGCTCAGGAGGCTGAGGCAGGAGATCACTTGAACCCAGGAGTTGAAGGTTGCAGTGAGCTGACATCGCACCACTGCACTCCACCCTGGGTGACAGAGCAAGACTCCTGGGTGACAGAGCAAGAATCTATCTCAAAAAAAAAAAAAAAAAGTCCTCAAATTTGCAATAACTATCATTCATTAGAAGTCCAAACCCCACCAGTTATACCTTATGGATTTTTTTTTTTAAGGTGGAGTTTCTTTTCTTTTCTTTTTTTTTTGAGACGGAGTTTCGCTCTTGTTACCCAGGCTGGAGTGCAATGGTGCCATCTCGGCTCACCGCAACCTCCGCCTGCTGGGCTCAGACAATTCTCCTGCCTCAGGCTCCTGAGTAGCTGGGATTACAGGCACGTGCCACCATGCCCAGCTAATTTTTTGTATTTTTAGTAGAGATGGGGTTTCACTATGTTGACCAGGATGGTCTCGATCTCTTGACCTTGTGATCCACCCGCCTTGGCCTCCCAAAGTGCTGGGATTACAGGCTTGAGCCACCGCGCCCGGCGCTCTTTTCTTTTCTTTTTGAGATGCAGTTTTGATCTTGTTGCCCAGGCTGGAGTGCAATGGCGTGATCTCGGCTCACTGCAACCTCCACCTCCCAGGTTCAAGCAATTTTCCTGCCTCAGCCTCCTGAGTAGCTGAGATTACAGGCATGTGCCACCACGCTGAGCTAATTTTGTATTTTTCGTAGAGATGGGATTTCTTCGTGTTGGTCAGACTGGTCTTGAACTCCCGACCACAGGTGATCTGCCCGCCTTGGCCTCCCAAAGTGCTGGGATTACAGGCATGAGCTACCACACCCAGCCACTGAGTTTTACTCTTGTCACCCAAGCTGGTGTGCAGTGGCACAATCTCGGCTTACTCTGACCTCTGCTTCCCAGGTTCAAGTGACTCTCCTGCCTCAGCCTCCCGAGTAGCTGGGACTACAGATGTGCTCTACAAAGCCTAGCTAATTTTTGTTAAAATTAAAGAGAAATAGAATTCTTTTTTAAATTCTATGGTATAATACAATCAGTTCAGGTTTTTTTTTTTTTCCTGAACAAATGATCCCTTGGTCTTTCCTGTGGCATGCTCCTAAAACAACCCTCTATGTCTAATCAGTCACCTAAGGTATTTAGTGGCAAGTCTTTCACATTTGCTGCTTATAAGTCCTCAATTGTCCATATTAAGCATTTTCATTTCTGGGTAAGGAAAAAAGCATTTTTGGTCCATTTTTTCCCCCTCAAGGCTGAAAATCAAGCATTTTTGGTCCATTAATTCACCCACTTTCTCCTGGAGGACATTAACCAATTCTGCTATTACAATGATGTGAGTGTCATCAATGTCTTGAATGATGAACTTCTTCCCCAGGGCACTGGACTCATCCAAACACAGAATAAACTGCTTCATGGCAGGATCACATTCTGTAAGCACTCCTTTCAAGACGTTGACCATCTTTTCTCAGTCAGAAGGTTCAGATGACCTCAAGAATGCTCAGCTCACAGATGTAGAAGTGCCTTGGCATTGCCAACCTAATTTTTGTATTTTTAGTAGAGACAGGGTTTCACCATGTTGGCCAGGCTGGTCTGGAATTCCTGACCTCAGGTGATCCACCTGCCTCAGCCTCCCAAAGTGGGGATTACAGGTGTGAGCCAACACGCATGGCGTATGCCTTATGGATTTTTTTTTTTTTTTTTTTTTTTTTTTTTTACAAAGTCTCGCTCTGTCACCCAGTGCAATGGCACGATCTTGGCTCACTGCAACCTCTACCTCCCAGGTTCAAGCAATTCTCCCGCCTCAGCCTCCTGAGTAGCTGGGATTACAGGCATGTGCCACCGCGCCCAGCTAATTTTTGTATTTTTAGTAGAGACGGGGTTTCAACATTTTGGCGAGGCTGGTCTCGAATTCCTGACCTTGTGATCCACCCGCCTCGGCCTCCCAAAGTGCTGGGATTACAGGCGTGAGCCATTGCGCCCGGATGCCTTATGGATTTTTAAGAGGCTTTTTCAGACACCTATTGGAAGTTATCAAACACTTGATGAGAACATCAGTGTTGATTGCCTAGTGCTCCATTATTGGAACGCTAAGGTTGTGGGAGTTATGTATATTGTACTGGTCAAGGTCATCACCAAGGTGTGATTTTTTGACGCAAAAAATTTGCAACCTCCAGCATGAATGGGTTAAGGGAAGCTGAGTAGTTGACCAGGTTCACCCATGAGACAATTAACTTTTTCCTACACATAGCCTTGCAGCTTATGATAACAGTCCTTGCTTAGGTAAATCACACACTGTTAATATTAACTACCTTCAAGGTCATTACTGCATAAGACTGCACATATTAAATGTGCAAATATTAGTGATCCTCACTCACCATCTCTACTTGTTTGCTTCCCTTTTTATCCTGTATCCCACAGCATCTGATTTCTACCCCCTCTAGGAAACTGCTCAGGTAAAGGCCGCCAGTTCAGAGCTGTGGCTACTTTTCATCATTTAGTCTTTATGTAACCTGACCTCTCTATGACACTGACATTTTTGGTCATGCCCTGGATCTTGAAACTCTCCTTTGGCTTGCAATACACCATTCTGTCATTTTTCCTACCTCTGGGATATAAACCATTCACTCTAGTGAGTTTATTTATTTATTTATTTATTTATTTATTTATTTATTTTGAGACGGAGTTTCACTCTTGTTACCCAGGCTGGAGTGCAATGGCGTGATCTCGGCTCACCGCAACCTCCGCCTCCTGGGTTCAGGCGATTCTCCTGCCTCAGCCTCCTGAGTAGCTGGGATTACAGGCATGCGCCACCATGCCCAGCTAATTTTTTTGTATTTTTCGTAGAGACGGGGTTTCACCATGTTGACCAGGATGGTCTCGATCTCTCGACCTCGTGATCCACCCGCCTCGGCCTCCCAAAGTGCTGGGATTACAGGCTTGAGCCACCGTGCCCGGCCTATCTTTTTTTTTTTTTTTAAAGATGGGGTTTCACCATGATGGCCAGGCTGGTCTTGAACTCCTGACCTCAGGTGATCCACCCACCTTGGCCTCCCAAAGTGCTAGGATTACAGGCATGAGCCACCGCGCCCGGCCCCAGTGAGTTGATCTTGCTGTCTCCATCCTTTGCACTTTGGCATTCCCCAGATTTCTGAGTCTGGCCATCTGACCCTTTAACCAGTGTTCTAGGGCCAGACAATGTTACTTATTACCCTGGCTTTATTGTATTGTATTGTATTTTCAGACAGAGTCTCTCTTTGTTGTCCATGTTGAAGTGCAGTAGCATGATCATAGCTCACTACACTCAAGCTCCTTGGCTCAAGTGATCCTCCCACCTGAGTAGTTGGGACTACAGGCTCTCACTACTACTGGCTAAATTTTAAAATTATTTTTAAATTTTTAGTAGAGACAAGGTCTTGCTGTGTTGTCCAGGCTGATCCTCCCACTTCACACCCTCTGGAGTAGTTAGGACCACAGGTGCACACCACCTCACCTAACAGATTTTTTTTGTAGAGATGCAGTTTCGCGATGTTGCCCATGCTGGTCTTGAATTCCTGGCCTCAAGCTGTCCTCCCACTTTGGCCTCCCAAAGTGCTAGGATTATAGGCATGAGCCACTAGGCCCAGTCCATCCTAGATTTTACATGTATCCCTGACCTTTCTTACTAAGAGTGGTACAAGTCATCTACTTTAAAGTAGTTTTCAAAGCTATACCCTGCTGTTCTTTTCCACTGTCCTGCTGTAGTTGAGACCTGGGCATCATCTCTAACCTAAACTATTAATAGTAGTTTCCTGTTTTCCACCTTTCACACTAAACTGCCTCTAGATTCTCTACAAAACTGCTGGGATTATCTTTCTTTCTTTCTTTTTTTGAGTCAGAGTCTCACTCTGTCACCCAGGTGGGGAATGCAGTGGCACAATCTTGGCTTACTGCAACCTCTACCTCCTGGGTTCAAATGATTTTCCTGCCTCAGCCTCCTGAGTAGCTGGGATTACAGGAGTCTGCCACTGGTCTGGCTGATTTTTGCATTTTTAGTAGAGATGGGGTCTCGCCACGCTGGCCAGGCTGGTCTCAAACTCCTGGTTTCAGGTGATCTGCCCACCTCGGCCTCCCAGTGCTGGGATTATAGGCGTGAGTACCAGAATTACCTTGCTAAAGCAGAAACCTAATCCTGTTACTCTACTGCTTAAATACTTAGCGGTTCCTCTATGTACAGGAAAAAAATCCAAACTCCATAGTAAGAACATCAAAGCCCTTCAGGATTTGGTTCCTACCTGTACTTTTCATACAGCCAGCTTTGTTTCTTACCTGTGCCTTTGCACATCCTGTTCTCTGTATCTGGAATTCTCATCTCCATTTCTTCTCCAGTTGTCCTGGCACACTTTCTTTTTTTTTTTTTTTTTTTTGAGACGGAGTTTCACTCTTGTTACCCAGGCTGGAGTGCAATGGCACGATCTCGGCTCACCGCAACCTCCGCCTCCTGGGTTCAGGCAATTCTCCTGCCTCAGCCTCCTGAGTAGCTGGGATTATAGGCACGCACCACCATGCCCAGCTAATTTTTTTTGTATTTTTAGTAGAGACGGGGTTTCACCATGTTGACCAGGTTGGTCTCGATCTCTCGACCTCGTGATCCACCCGCCTCGGCCTCCCAAAGTGCTGGGATTACAGGCTTGAGCCACCGCGCCCGGCAGGATCCTTTTTTCATTGTAAACATGTAAGGTAAAAACTGTCTCTGTGTAGAGGTCATGGTAGTTTACAGTGAGCAGACTCAAGGTGCCTGGATCAGGTGGGCAATTCTATAAATGCTTTTCTGTTTAATCTTTTATTTTTATTTATTTATTTATTTTTTTTGAGACAGAGTTTCGCTCTTGTTACCCAGGCTGGAGTGCAATGGCATGATCTCGGCTCACCGCAACCTCCGCCTCCTGGGTTCAGGCAATTCTCCTGCCTCAGCCTCCTGAGTAGCTGGGATTACAGGCATGTGCCACCATGCCCAGCTAATTTTTTGTATTTTTAGTAGAGACGGGGTTTCACCATGTTGACCAGGATGGTCTCGATCTCTCAACCTCGTGATCCACCCGCCTCGGCCTCCCAAAGTGCTGGGATTATCTTTTTTTTTTTTTTTTTAAGACAGGGTTTCACCATGTTGGTTGGGCTGGTCTTGAATTCCTGACCTCAGGTGATCTGCCCACCTTGGCTTCCAAAGTGCTTGAATTACAGGCATAAGCCACCACACCCAGCCTCTGTTTAATCTTGTTTCACTTTTTTGAAGGTAATACATTCACATTATTCAAAATTCAAAAGCAAAAAAGGTTATATAGAGAAAAGTTTCTTCCCACCAGTGCCTTCCAGGTACCCAGGGTTCCTTCCAATAATTCTCGTTTCATAAGGAATTTTTTTTCTTTTTTTACGTAAATGATTGTATTATATACTATTCTACCCCCTTGCGTTTCTCACTTAATAATATATCTTGGAGGCCAAGCACGGTGGCTCATGCCTGAAATCCCAGCACTTTGGGAGGACAAGGCAGGCAGATCACTTGAGCTTAGGAGCTGGAGACTGGCCTGGGCAACATGGTAAAACCCTGTCTTTACTAAGAATCCAAAAATTAGACAGGTGTGGTGTCATGTGCCTATCGTCCCAGCTATTGAGAAGGCTGAGGCAGGAGGATCACCTGAGCGTGGGAGGCAGAGGTTGCAGTGAGCTGAGATCATGCTCATATATACATATATGAGATTGTTCCATATTTTCCCATAAAGAGCTTCTTATTTTACAACTGCATAGTATTCTGTATTGTAGTTTAACACATTACTTTGACCTCTATATTTCCTGTATTTTGGTAATTGGATTTAGATGCTTAGAGATACTGTATTCTACCAAGAGGCACATATTGTGTAGCTCTCTTTTTGTGATGTTAGCAGCTGTTGATCCATTAAATCATTGGGAGATGCAAAAATGCTTATTTTTAAAATGTTTACATTTTATTTTAGAAGTAGAGATGGGACCAGGCACAGTGGTTCATGCTTGTAATCTCAACACTTTGGGAGGCTGGCAGATTGTTTGAGCCTAGGAGGTCAAGACCAGCCTGGGCAACATAGTGGAAACCCCTACAAAAAAACTTGAAAATTAGCTGGGCATGGTGGTGTGTTCCTGTAGTCCCAACTATTTGGGAGGCTGAGGTGGAAGATCAATTGAGCCTTGGGAGGTTGAGGCTGCAGTGAGCTGTGATCATGCCATTTGACCTCAGCCTGGGTGACAGAGCAAGACCTTGACTCAAAAGACAAAAAAGCCCGTCCCCTCCTTCTCCTCCCCTCCCCTCCCCTTAAAAAAAAGAAAAAAAAATTAAAAAAAAAAAAAAAGAAAAGAAAACAGACCGCTGAGACCGCGTCCACCCCGCCAGCCCAGAGCCTCGCGCTTGCCGCTCCGTGGTCCGTCCACACCCACCGCCAGCTCACCATGGATGATATTACTGCACTTGTCGACAACGGCTCCAGCATGTGCAAGGCCAGCTTCGCGGGCGATGATGCTCCCCGGGCAGTCTTCCCCTCCATTGTGGGGTGCCCCAGGCACCAGGGTGTGATGGTGGGCATGGGTCAGAAGGACTCCTATGTGGGTGACGAGGCCCAGAGCAAGAGAGGCATCCTGACCCTGAAGTACCCCATCGAGCATGGCATTGTCATCAACTGGGACGACATGGAGATCTGCCACCACACTTTCTACAACAAGCTGCGTGTGGCTCCTGAAGAGCACCCCATGCTGCTTACTGAGGCCCCCTTGATCCCCAAGGCCAACCATGAGAAGATGACTCAGATCATGTTTTGAGACCTTCAACACCCTAGCCACGTATGTGGCCATCCAGGCCGTGCTTTCCTTGTATGCCTCTGGCTGTACCACTGGCATCGTGATGGACTCTGGTGACGGAGTCACCCACACTGTTGCCCATCTATGAGGGGTATGCCCTCCCCCATGCCATCCTGTGTCTGGACCTGGCTGGCCGGGACCTGACTGACTACCTCATGAAGATCCTCACTGAGCACGGCTACAGCTTCACCACCACGGCTGAGCGGGAAATCGTTCGTGACATCAAGGAGAAGCTGTGCCACGTCATCCTGGACTTGGAGCAGGAGATGGCCATGGCAGCCTCCAGCTCCTCCCTGGAGAAGATCTGTGAGCTGCCCGATGGTCAGGTCATCACCATCGGCAACGAGCGGTTCCGCTGCCCTGAGGCGCTCTCCCAGCCTTCTTTCCTGGGCATGGAATCTTGTGGCATCCACGAAACTACCTTTAACTCCATCATGAAATGTGACGTGGACATCCGCAAAGATCTGTATGCCAACACAGTGCTGTCTGGTGGTACCACCTTGTACCCTGGCATCGCTGACAGGATGCAGAAGGAGATCACTGCCCTGACACCCAGCACGATGAAGATCAAGATCATCGCTCCTCCTGAGCGCAAGTACTCCGTGTGGATCAGTGGCTCCATCCTGGCCTCGCTGTCCACCTTCCAGTAGATGTGGATCAGCAAGCAGGAGTACAATGAGTCTGGCCCCTCCATCGTCCACCGCAAATGCTTCTAGGTGTCTCAGTTGCATTACACCCTTTCTTGACAAAACCTAACTTGCGCTGAAAACAAGATGAAATTGGCATGGCTTTATTTTTGTTGTTGTTGTTTCGTTTTGGTTTTTTTTTTTTTTTTTTTTGGCTTGACTCAGGATTTAAAAACTGGAACAGTCGGCTGGAGTGAGCATCCCTCAAAGTTCTACAGTGTGGCCAAGGACTTGATTGTGTACGTTGTTTTTTTAAAGACATTCTAAATATCGTGAGATGTATTGTTACAGGAAGTCCCTTGCCCTCCCAAAAGCCACGTCCCTTGCCCTCCCAAAAGCCACCCCACTTCTCTCTAAGGAGAATGGTCCAGTCCTCTCCCAAGTCCACACAGGGGAGGTAACAGCATTGCTTTTGTTGTAAATTATGTAATGAAAATTTTTTAAATTTCGCCTTAATATTTTTTATTTTATTTTGAAAGATTTTAGCCTCTGTGGCTACTCCTTTTTTTTTTGTCCCTCAACTTGAGATGTATGAAGGCTTTTGGTCTCCCTGGGAGTGGGTGGAGGCAGCCAGGGCTTACCTGTACACTGACTTGAGACCAGTTGAATAAAGTGTACACCTTAAAAAAAAAAAAAAGGAAGACAAAAAAACAGAGATGGAGTCTGGATGCATGATCCAGTAAGGAAAAAAAAAAAAAAGAAAGAAAGAAAAAGAAATAGAGATGGGGCCTTACTCTGTTGCCCAGGTTAGTCTCAAACTCTTAGCCTCAAACCTTGGCTTCAAATGATCCTCCTGCCTCAGCTTCCCAAAAATCTGGAATTACAGGTCTGAGCCACTGTACCATACCTGATTTTCTAATAGTATCATTCATTTTTTGTTCATTAGCTTGAGTATTTCTGAAAAGAGATACGTCCTCTCATTTTCTATTCAATTATTCAGAGCTATAGTTTATATAGGAAAGGCAAGATAAAAGCTTGATTGTTTCTCTTTCTTAGTTACCAGTTTTTAAAAACTGGTTGTCTGGCATCCTCCAGTGATAACTGATTTAAAAAAAATTTTTTGGGCTGGGCGTGGTGGCTCACGCCTGTAATCCCAACACTTTGGGAGGCCGAGGCGGGCGGATCATGAGGTCAGGAGTTTGGGACCAGCCTGACCAACCTGGTGAAACCCCATCTCTACTAAAAAATACAAAAATTAGTCAGATGTGGTGGTGCACACCTGTAATCTACTCTGGGAGGCTGAAGCAGGAGAATCTCCTGAACCCAGGAAGCAGAGGTGCAGTGAGCTGAGATCTCGCCACTGCACTCCAGCCTCGACAACAGAACAAGACTCCATCTTAAAAAAAAAAAAAAAAAAAAATTATGTGCATTCGGCTTCTCACAGCATGACTGTTAGGATCCTGGAGGGACCATCCTAAGAATAAGCATTCTAACGGGCAGGAAGCAGAAACTGGCAGGCCAGCCAAAGCTTATGCCTGGGACTGGTATAGTGTCACTTCCACTGTATTCTATTAACCCATGTAGTAATAGGGTCTGCCCAAATTCAAGGAGCTGGAAGAAGAGACACCATTTTTTGATAGGGGAGTGGCAAGGTCACATAGCAGAGAATTGTAGGATAGGAGATATTGCTGTGCTTTTCCTTTGGAAAATCTGCCTCAGTGAGTCACTTCATGTTGGTTCCTGGGTCCTTCTGGTGTGACCCTTTGTTTGTTTGTTTTTGAGACAGTCTCACTGTTGCCCAGGCTGGAGAGCAGTGGCATGATCTCGGCTCACCATAACACCCAGCTAATTTTTGTGTTTTTAGTAGAAATGGGGTTTCACTATGTTGGCCAGGCTAGTCTTGAACTCCTGGCCTCGTGATCCGCCCACCTCAGCCTCCCAAAATGCTGGGATTACAGGTGTGAGCCACTGTGCCCAGCCCCCTTTTGGTCTGTGATAGTTTCTTTGCTATCTTGTATGATAAGAAACCCCAGGTTCAGCTTGGTGTGGTGGCTCATGCCTGTAATCCCAGCACTTTGGGAGGCTGAGGCAGGCAGATCATGGAGTCAATAGATTGAGACCATCCTGACCAACATGACGAAACCGTGTCTCTAATAAAAATACAAAAAAATTAGCTGGGCATGGTGGCACACACCTGGAGTCCCAGCTACTTGGGAGGCTGAGGCAGGAGAATCGCTTGAACCCAGGAGGTGGAGGTTGCAGTGAGCTGGGATTGTACCATTGCACTCCAGGCTAGTGACAGAGTGAGACTCCATCTCAAAAAAAAAAAAAAAAAAAAAGATGCCCAGGATCAACTTATATTCTGCATCAGACCCATTTCTCCAGGAGTCCCTGATTCCTTTCAGTCTTTCAGTGGCAGCTCCATCACTGTAAATGTTAGTTGTCCACAGGACACTGGGTAGCTTCGGGGGGCACCTTGCTCTCACTTTTTTGTTGTTGTTGAGACAGATTCTCATTCTGTTGCACAGGCTGGAGTGAAGTGGCATAATCCCAGCTCACTGCAACCTCCACCTCCTGGGTTCAAGTGATTCTCCTGTCTCAACCTCCTGAGTAGCTAGATTATAGGCACACACCACCACACCTGGCTAATTTTTGTATTTTTAGTACAGATGGGGTTTTACCATGACCATGATGGGGTCAGGCTGGTCTTGAACTCCTGACCTTGTGGTCCGCTTGCTTTGGCCTCCCAAAGTGCTGGGATTACAGGCATGAGCCACCGCGCTCAGTCCCAATCCCCCCCCACCCACTTTTTTTTTAAGACAAGGTCTTGTTCTGTCACCCAGGCTGGAGTGCAATGGTATGATCACAGCTCACTGCAACCTTGAACTCCTGGGCTCAAACAATCCTCCTGCCCAGGTCTTGTGACTAGCTGGGACTATAGCCTGGCTAATTTTTATAGTTTTTGTTGTTGTTGTAGAGATGGGGGTCTCACTATCTTGCCCAGGCTAGTCTTGAGCTCCCAGGCTCAAGTGATCCTCCCACTTTGGCTTCCCAATGGGATTACAGACATGAGCCACCTTGCCCAGTCCTTGCCATCACTCTTGCTTTACACAGAGTGAGGAGGACAGCCAGCACTCCTAAAGCCAAAGAATTGGCATTAGGAACTAAGGAAAAACTGCCAGCTGAATACATTTTTATTTTCTCACACAGATGCCATTCAGCTGGAATGATAACTCTCTCTTTCTGACCTAGTCTTTGGCTAAAGACCTGTCTGAAGCCGAGGAGCAGTATGCCCGTGCCCTGCGCAGCCACTTGCACAATGTTGACCAACTCTTGGCCCTGCAGAGGCGCCGGCTCAGTCTCCTGGAGGAAAGTTACAACCTGGAGCTGGAAGCCCTAACCAAGGAGTTTGAGACAGAAAGGTATGGGGGCCTAAGAGAAGATGGGGAATTGAATCCAGGGGAGTGCCCAGAGTCTGTGTCAAGGAGGTGCCTGTAAACAAGTGACTAGTATCTTGGAACATCCCATGTTGATTATCACAGGACTCCCAGCAGAGAATATCTTGGTTCCTTTTAAACAAACTTGGGCTTAAGCTTGCAGCCCTACCTTCCCTTTACCCACCTCAGGCCCCTGTTTGTGTGCCTTCACCACCCACTTTCTTCTTCTTTTTTTTTTTTTCTTTCACTATTTTTTTCCTTATTTTTTTTATTTTTTATTTTTGGTTTGTTTTGCTTCTTTCGAGATGGCGTCTTGCTCTGTTGTCTAGGCTGGAGTGCAGTGGTGCAATCTCAGCTCACTGCAACCTCTGCCTCCTGGGTTCAAGCAATTCTCCTTCCTGAGCCTCCTCAGTAGCTGGGACTATAAATGCATACCACCATGCCTGGCTAATTTATTGCTTTACTTTTTTAAAAAATAACTCTTTTTTTTCTTCTTTTTAAATTTAACTCCTCAAATTCCTTTTACCAACTACCCACTTTGAACTATCAAAATCCTACCCATTTGACAGGGAACAGGGATGGGGAGGAAACTTCTCACTGTAACCTTTTATACTTTTTTTGTATCACATGAATGTATTAGCCATTCAGAAATCAAAATAAAATAGTCTTATTCTTTCTAGCCCTGAAAAGAATAGAGCCTTCCCTCTCTCTGTTCTCCATCAGTACCTAAGAGTTTGTACCATTCACATAGATTTATTACATACTGCTTTGAATTGTCATTATTGGTCCATATCCTGTATCCCTTAGAGCAGGGATAGTGACTTGTCTCTTACAGGAAGACGATTATTGACCAACATGAGAAAGAGATTCGCTACCTACAAGATATCTTCATGGCCATGGAGCAGAACTATTTGGATTCTGAGTATGAAAGCAAGCTGGAGTTCCAGAGCATGTGGAATGATCTCAAAAACGTGGTACAGAGGGAGAGCAGATGGGCAAGAACTGGGAAGAGGTGATAGAAAAATGCTCAAGGAGGCTGGGCACAGTGGCCTCGCACCTGTAATCCCAGCACCTTGAGAGGCTGAGGCAGGAGGATCCCTTGAGACTGGGAGTTCAAGACCAGCCTGGGCAACATAGGGAGACCCCATCTCTACCAAAAAAGAAAATAGCCAGGCATGGTAGTGTGTGCCTGTGGTCCCAGCCACTTGGGAGACTGAGGTAGGAGGACTGCTTGAGCCCAGAAGATTGAGGCTGCAGTGAACTGTGATAGCAACACTGCTCTCCAGCCTCTGTGACAGAGCGAGACCCTGTCACAAAAAAAAAAAAAAAAGAAAAAAATGCTCAAGGCTACTAGAGGTAGAAGAGGCACCTTTAGCCAACAGAGTCAGTAAAAGATCTATTCCCACTGTAGGTATCCCTACTGCTTTTTGTAAGTTTGTGAAAATTGGTTAGGAGGGAAGACCATTCTAAATGTCAAGGGAATGCATTTTAGAGCTAAAAAGCACCACAGAGATCATCTGGCTTCACCCCTGTGATTTGCAGATGAAGAAAGTAAGGTCAAGATAAGTAAAATGACCTGCCAAAGTCACGCTGCTGGTTTGTGGTAGAACCAGAAGGAGATTCTAGGTCTCCTGCCCCTTGACCCAAAGTCCTTTCCACTGCCCTGGAGGTCCACTAGCCAGACCTAGGTTTGGGTATTGGGGGTCTTTGTTTTTATTTACCCCACAGGGCTTTATAAAATTTTTTGAATAAGTATCCTACACTTAAAAATTGGAGATTTAACAAAAGCATCTAAATTTTCAACTTCCCTTGAAAAATTTAAAGATCTGGCAACACTGGGCCCCATTTCCAAATGGCAAGGCTCACAGAGAGCTCAGTGACTGCCCCTCCTCCTCCCAGATGGAGCACTTCCTCTCCAGGTCACCACAGGCCCCACCCAGCCCACAAAACTTATCTATATCAGCTGCCTGCTCTTTTGTAGGCATTTTCATTGGCGACCTCTATACTAAACTATGCTACAAACAGTTCAAGAGGGTGAGGTTGCTGGTGGAAGTGAAAGGGCACTAATAAGCTAATTCCAAACATTTGCTATTTTGGGGTCACTTCCTAGAATTTAGAAGAGAAGCACTTTCTAAGACTGCAACTGGAGAACATAGTAGAAGATCTGTGGAGAAAGTTCCAGGATGTACTCAAGAATTACACTGATGCCACAGAAGATCGAAAGGTTGCCTTTGAGACCCTGCAGGTGAAGGATGAGAAGAGCTCCAAAGAGATTGAAGTACAGATGAAAAAAATACAGAAGCTACAGGTTAGTGTAGCCACCTGGAAATACTGCTTGAACTGCTCCGTTATCCCCTGTTCCTCTTCCCCTTGTTTCCTCTGGGCCTCAACACTGATCACTGGTTGGGAAAACATGACATGCTCTGATTTCAGTCCCCAAGCAGCCCTTTCACCTGTCTCACTGAAGACCCTCAGTTGGTCAAGTGTTTCCCCTAATCTACTCTGTTCCTCTAGGATGCCATAACTATTTCAAAAGGCAAGATCATGATACATAGCCGAGAGAGTGAAGATGAGAACCGGTATATCCGTAATGACAAGGAATTGGTGCTCATACAACTGCGAAAACTTAAGGCCCAAAGGACTCGGGCCCGAGCAGCATCCCAGAAGAACTTAGTCAAACTCACCCTGGAAAGTAATGCTGCCCTCAAGGCCCTGCGAAAGATTGTTGATAAGGTAACGTAGGGGAGAGGGCAGTCAGAACAAAGTCAAGGAACCTGGCTCCTGCAAGGTGAAAGGGATTTGGAAAGGATAGAGGAGACTTCTTCCTGCTTCCTGCCTGAGTGGACACTTGGAATACCTTTATTATTCCATGTTTCCTCCCCTCTGTAATTAATTAATTTATGGTATTTCTAGAGACGGGGTCTCACTATGTTGCCCAGGATGGTTAGGAACTCCTGGCCTCAAGCAGTCCTCTTGCCTTGCCAAAGTGCTGGGATTAGAGATGTGAGCCACTCTGCTGAGCCCCTTGCTATTTTTTTTTTTTTTTTTTTTTTTTTTTTTTTTTTGGTGAGACAGGTCTCACTCTGTCTCCCAGATTGGAGTGGTGGTGCCATCTTGGCTCACTGCAACCTCTTCCTCCTGGGCTTAAGCATTCCTTCCACCTCACCTCCCCCACTCAACGGCTAATTTTGTATTTTTTGTAGAGAGGAGGTTTCACCACGTTGCCCAGGCTAGTATTGAACTCCTGGCCTCCCACCCTGGCCTTCCAAAATTCTGGAATTGCAGGCATGAGCCACTAGGTCAAGCTCCCTCTTACATTGTATTTCATTAATTAATTAATTTTTTTTTCAAATGAGACGGAGTTTCACTCTTGTTGCCCAGGCTGGAGTGCAATGGTGCGATCTCAGCTCACAGCAACCTCCACCTCCCAGGTTCAAGCGAGTCTCCTGCCTCAGCCTCCTGAGTAGCTGGGATTACAGGCATGTGCCACCACATCCAGTTAATTAATTTTTTTTTTTTGAGACAAAGTCTCACTCTTTTGCCCCGGCTGGAGTGCAGTGGTGTGATCTTGGCTAACTGCAACCTCTGCCCCCTGAGTTTAAGTGATTTTCCTGCCTCAGCCTCCTGAGTAGATTGTTTTACAGGTGCGCACTATCACTCTCAGCTAAATTTTTATTTTTAGTGGAGCCAGGGTTTCACCATGTTGGCTAGGATGTTCTCAAACTCCTGACCTCAGTGATCCACCTACCTCGGCTTCCCAAAGTGCTGGGATTACAGGCATGAGCCACTGTGCTCGGTCTACATTTTAAATGGAAATGAATTGGCCAGGCGTGGTGGCTCATGCCTGTAATCTCAGCACTTTGGGAAGCCAAGGTGGGAGGACTGCTCAAGCCCAAGAGTTTGAGACCAGCCTGGGCAACGTAGGGCAACCAAAAAAAAAAAAAGAAAAATTAATAATGAATGATTTTTAAAAAATAGTTGGAATAGCGTGTTATGCAGTAACCTCTATTTGCTATATGTATTTATTGCTGTTGTCTCCCACTTGGATGAGTAGCTTTCCTGGGTTCAAACAGGGGAACCCATTCCACTAGCTTCCCTCTCTACCCTCCTTCTTAATAGAAACTCTCTTCCTGCTTCAAATAGGGTGAAAAGATCCTTAAACTTGCCGAAATATGTAGGAAATTTGAAACTGAGGAAGAAAAAGTGCTGCCTTTTTATTCATCAGTATTGACTCCTAAGGAGCAGGAGGGGATTGAGGAGAATAATTTAGAAGAGCTTACTGAGGAGCTCGCCAAGGTAAAGGCTGGGGGATGGTGGGGCATTGGGCAGCATTCGCTAATGGGTCTTGATGCACACTTTCTCCCTGTAACTCCACTCCAGGTGATCGGGGATTACATAGGGATGGAGAATTTCTGGAAAAGGTACAACAAAGTGAAGCTAGAGCAACTGAGCCTCCAACACAGACGAGCCCAGCTGCTAGATATCAATGGGAGGCTGCGGGGGATGCTGAAGCAGTACTTGGATGGCATCTCAGTGAGTGACGAAGTGCTGAGCCAGCTCAACCCACTCTTCATAGTCAACCATCGAAGCAACTTACCCCAGCCCTCATCCACACCTACAGCCCATCCAGGTGATAAGCAACATCCAACCACTTAAAATATCACTGAAGCAGCCCACGTGATCTTCCACACCCCGTGATCTAAGGGGGAAAAAAAAATATTTTCAATCCCTATTTTTTTTTTTTTTTTTTGAGAGAGGGATGTAGGGACATTGCTATTAAAAATTTCCATGGAGTTTATGAGCTCCTTATATCTTTTGCATATTGGACAGAGCAGTCCACTCTGAGGACACTAGGAACACTGTGGTCCCAGGGAATAGAAAGAACAGCTAGGCAACTACCAGGAGGGTCACTGCTCAATTAGGCATCGTTCCTCAGAATCAGGGCACCATGGGAGCCAAAATCCATACCTTAAGGACCTAGAGATCCTATGGAAAGACTCAAGACCAGGTCCTTAAAGTCAGTTAGGACAGCAAGGGGAGGCCAGGGGAAGAGGTGATCCAGGGCCTACAACTACCACCCCCAGGCCAGGCAAGATGCAACTGAGAATGCCTTTTTCCTCAGCCCTTTACCTCATTCCCACTTTCAAAGGCAGTCTCAAAGTATCAGATGAAGAATGCAAAGAAGTTTTTTTTTAAATGTATTATTTATTATTTCTTTTTGCTCTTGTTTCGTTTCTCTTCCTTGAGCTTCTTTTTGGAGACTTTCGGTCTGCTGGCCTTTCTGTATAGGTGATACCCAATGAGGCCCAGGAGGGCTGGCACCATAGCCATCCCTACTAGAGGTAAAATGCCCTTCACCAGCTTTAGCCAGTAGTTGGCTCGGATCAGTGCTATCAGCTCCACGTCATACTGCACCACTGCATCCGCTGGAGAGGCAGAGGGATGGAGAGGGTTAGACTCTGAATGCATTTTGTCCAGGGTTGAATCTGAATGAAAATAGGGAGGGTAGGCCACAGCAAAGCCAACAACTATGAAGCTGGCAAGATTTAAATGTGGGGTTGAATTCCCTTAGACAAGGGTAGAGAAGGATTATGAGCAGAGTCTAGTGATAGTCGTGTTGACTCCAACTACACATGTGGCTTGGGTTCAGTGACAAGTCTTTGAATGCAGGAAAACTTTCTGTGAATATGAAATGTGCAGGCTCTCTTCCATTTGTAAGTGGGAGAACTCACTATACTAACTACTAACTTATCCTATTTCCAAAAAACCACATGGATAGAATCTTTGCAGGGCTGCAATTAAATGGATTGAAACTAGACTTTTAAAAATTAATAAGCAGCTGGGCGCGATGGCTCAAGCCTGTAATCCCAGCACTTTGGGAGGCCGAGGCGGGTGGATCACGAGGTCGAGAGATCGAGACCATCCTGGTCAACATGGTGAAACCCCGTCTCTACTAAAAATACAAAAAATTAGCTGGGCATGGTGGCACGTGCCTGTAATCCCAGCTACTCAGGAGGCTGAGGCAGGAGAACTGCCTGAACCCAGGAGGTGGAGGTTGCGGTGAGCCGAGATCGCGCCATTGCACTCCAGCCTGGGTAACAAGAGCAAAACTCCGTCTCAAAAAAAAAAAAAAAAAAAAAAAATTAATAAGCACATTCAGTGTGATTGATTATGAGAAAACAGGAGTTTCAACATAAGAGGTGACGAGGAGGCCGGGCGCGGTGGCTCAAGCCTGTAATCCCAGCACTTTGGGAGGCCAATACGGGTGGATCACCAGGTCAAGAGATCGAGACCAACCTGGTCAACATGGTGAAACCCCACCTCTACTAAAAATACAAAAAATTAGCTGGGCATGGTGGCGCGTGCCTGTAATCCCAGCTACTCAGGAGGCTGAGGCAGGAGAATTGCCTGAACCCAGGAGGCGGAGGTTGCGGTGAGCCGAGATCGCACCATTGCACTCCAGCCTGGGTAACAAGAGCGAAATTCCGTCTCAAAAAAAAAAAAAAGAGGTGAAGAGGAAGAAGGATGAGGATGCTGCTTAAGAAATAAAAGGGGCCGGGCGCGGTGGCTCAAGCCTGTAATCCCAGCACTTTGGGAGGCCGAGGTGGGTGGATCACAAGGTCGAGAGATTGAGACCAACCTGGTCAACATGGTGAAACCCCGTCTCTACTAAAGATACAAAAAATTAGCTGGGCATGGTGGCGCGTGCCTATAATCCCAGCTACTCGGGAGGCTGAGGCAGGAGAATTGCCTGAACCCAGGAGGCGGAGGTTGCGGTGAGCCGAGATCGTGCCATTGCACTCCAGCCTGGGTAACAAGAGCGAAACTCCGTCTCAAAAAAAAAAAAAAAAAAAAAAACAAACCAAAAAAACAAGAAATAAAAGGGGCTGGGTGCGGTGGCTCACGCCTGTAATCCCAACACTTTGGGAGGCTGAGACAGGGGATAACAAGGTCAAGAGATTGAGACCATCCTGGCCAACGTGGTGAAACACTGTCTCTACCAAAAATACGAAAAAAATTAGCCAGGCATTGTGGTGTATGCCTGTAGTCCCAGCTACTCAGGTGGCTGAGGCAGGAGAATTGCTTGAAACTGGAAAACAGAGGTTGCAATGAGCCAGGATCATGCCACTGCACTCCAGCCCAGCAACAGAGCAGGACTCCGTCTCCAAAAAAAAAAAAAAAAAGTAAAGGGGCGAGTGGAACAGAACTGAGTGGGCAGAAGAGGCGCAAATAGGCAGCACTGGGGATGGGGAGGTAATAGGGCTTTGGATAAAAGAGTTTCTCCTTGGTCCCTCTACCCTCCTTCCAGACCTTCCCCTAAGCTGGAACTAGGTTAAGAATTATGATCTCTATAATCCATCACACACATTAAAAAAAAAAAAAAAAAAAAAAAGATTACAATCTTTTTTTTTTTTTTTTTCCTTTTTTCAGAGATAGGATTTCACTCTCTTGGCCAGGCTGGTCTCAAACTCTTGATGGCATGATCCACACACCTCGGCCTCCCAAAATGCTGGGATTACAGGCGTGAGCCACTGTGCCCAGCCAAGTATTACGATCTCAATACTCTGTGGCGTACGAAACATTTTAGCTAATAGAACATTTGTTAGAACTGAAAGCAAAAGATAGATATGCATCTTGGGAAAAATGTCCGTCTCAACTGTTCAAAAATAAACATCAGCAGTGACCTATGATGGCTTTTACAATTAAGGGGGAGATTTGGCTTTAAAAAGTTGCTTTTTGTGGCCAGGTAAGGTGGCTCATGCCTGTAATCCCAGCACTTTGGGAGGCCAGGGCAGGGCGGATCATGAGGTCAGGAGATTGAGACCATCCAGGCTAACATGGTGAAACCCCGAC
This sequence comes from Saimiri boliviensis, assembly GCF_048565385.1. Taxonomy (NCBI): domain Eukaryota; kingdom Metazoa; phylum Chordata; class Mammalia; order Primates; family Cebidae; genus Saimiri; species Saimiri boliviensis. The sequence goes on from NC_133455.1 coordinate 64,063,627, forward strand.
TCTACTAAAATACAAAAATTAGCTGGGCGTGGTGGCACGTGCCTGTAATACCAGCTACTTGGGAGGCTAAGAGACAGGAGAATTGCTTGAACCAGGGAGTCAGAGGTTGCAATGAGCCGAGATGGCAGCACTGCACTCCAGCCTGTCGACAGAGCAAGACTCTGTCTCAAAAAAAAAAAATTTAAAAAAAGAAAAAAGTTGGCCAGGCATGGTGGCTCAGGCCTAGAATCCAAGCACTTTGGAGGCCAAAGCGGGCAGATTACCTGAGGTTGGGAGTTCAAGGCCAGCCTGACCAACATGGTGAAACCCCGTCTTAAAAGAAAAAAGTTGCTTTTTGTTTTGTTTTGAATTACTTGACTGTGATTATTTTTACTATCTCTTCCCGGATAGAAGCTGAAAGGAAGGAGGGGGGTGGCTGCACAGGTGACACAGCGTAGAGTTGTAGAAAAAGGGCAGGAAAGAAGTCCAGTGTTCTGGGAAAGGTAGTGGCACAGGCAGCAGACCCAAGTGGCACAAACAGTTCTCCTCCCTAACAAGTTACTGGCTGCTGGAGGTCACACCAGATGGCCTCATCAGGTTGTCTTTAGACCCCATTGGTGATATGAGGAGGAAAAGAAGTGGCCCTGCAGATGAAGGCCCCAGCAGTCTAAACAAACTTGGTCTGGGCCTTCTCAAGCTTCAAAGTATGTAGCTCCTTATAGCTCTTAGGGACTGGGTATTTTGATGGCCTAAGACAGAGGCCTTGTCAGATTACCTGGGACAGATGGTGGAAATCCCCGTTTTCCATAGGCCAAGTGAGAAGGAATGACTGCCCTTCGCTTCTCTCTGAGGGAAGGAATGTCAGTCACAGCCAGAGGCAGGAAGGGTGGGCCAGTAACCTCAGTCCAGCTGAAGCTCCTCCAGCAAAACTCCTTGGATCTTCACACCCAGAACACAAACTTTTCCACCTGAACACCAAACAGGCTGGCCAGCAAAGGTGTCCATCTCCCCACGTACCTCAACTCCTCCAACAAAAGCAACAGTGCAAGAGGCACAGAGGCTTTGGATGCCCTCAGGGGTCCCACTGACCTAGACCTGTCTAGTGGGAAGCAGGGTCCTTTATCCCACATTCTCCTGCTTCTTAAGAAGCAGGGATGGCAGAGGAAGCCTCTACCCATGCAAAGGGGGTACCCAGGCCCACCCTTGTGCAAATACTCACCCCACACACATGTCTAGAAGACTCTGCTCCAGACCTTGAGGAAGAAGACACAACTGAACTGGAAGCTATCCACCTTCCCCAAATCCCACAACATAAAGATCAAAGTCTTCCTCCTCCATCCTCAATTGACCTTTCCCCCACTTCTTAAATCCCTAGCTTCCAACGGGGTATGGAACAAGTGGAGTATTCGAAGTGAGGTTTGAACTTCAGGAGGTAACTGGTTGGTAGAGCCCTAGGGTCTTACTCATTCCAGGGGGGTGATTTCCAGGGCAGCTTTGAGGCTGAAGAGGCTAAGAACGGGCTTATGTTCAGAAGAGGTGAAATGGGAGGCACAGGTCACATACCTGGAATCACCTGCTTTTGGCCAAGTTCTATAACCAGAGGGTCTCTGGTCAGGGAGGTGTCAATAATACGTCCATCTACCAAGCTGCCCTGGGGGGAAAGAGTATCAAGAGCATACACCTAGCACCTCTCCCTCTCAGCGGGCGCGCAACACACACCTGGACCGCTGGGAGGCGGCAGCCCACTTAGACGGGCAGCCTAGCGTTCCCCTTAACTGCGGTAAGGAACAGGAAGCCCCAGAGGGCTGGCGCTTCTCGGAGATCTCTCCACCCTGCACTTCTCAGTGCCAGGTAGGAACTGGCAAAAAAAACAAGGAGGGGAAAGAGGTATAGAAGAGCAACGCCTCTCCCCTCGCCACGTGCTGGACGACCCGAGAGCCCCGAGTTTCTTCTCCCGAGCCGCTTGCCACGTGTCCAAGCCAAAGCTGACGTGTTTCAGCAGGGCGCCGCCCCCTCCGAGGCCCCGCCCCGACCCCCCAGACACCTCACCGTGTAGTGTATGTGAAGCGTGTCTCCAAAAGCAGCGGGCTCCGCACATGGTTCGGGGGGCTCGACCTACGATCGGACTACAGGGGTCACGGATACTCCTCCAAAGATCCCGTTCTCGCCCCTAGACCCGGCACCACCCCCAACTCAGTTCCCGCACTTACTCTCCTCCCGGTTCCCAGGTTGGTTGAGACCCCAGTATTACCCAACAAGGCTCGGCCCACCGGGCTGAGGGCCGGGCCTATCTCCTCACCAGGGTCTCCACTTGGAGGGTCCGGACGGGGCTTTCGGTTTCGAACCCAGTCGCAGTCCCGCACGCCGCCGCACTGAGCAGCAGCAGCAGCATATGGAGAGGGAGGAGTAACCGGCGCAGGGTCATGACTGGGCGCGGGGCAGGGAGCCGGGGCACCAGGACAGGCTGTTCGGGTGGCGGCGGCTAGGACAGCGTTCCCGCGGCGCCCAGGCCAGACTGGACGGGGCAGGGCGGGTCGTGATGCTTGAGCTCCTCCTCCTGCAGCCCTTCCTCCACCTTGTCCCCACCTCCGAGAGGGAGGAGGCCGCGGGAGCCCTATGTATCCTCTAAGATCCGGAGGGCGCAGGTTCTGACCCATCCGTTAGACGTTCTGTCCCATAACGAGGGGTTGGGCCACATAATGTCACCCATTTACGATTACCTACTGTGTGTCAGGAGCTAGTCTCTAATTCTCAAAACCACCCTGAAAAGTCGGCATAATTGTTTCCATTTTACAGATAAGGCACAGGGTGCTCAGGATATGCCCAATGTCATCAGGCTAGGTGGTGACAGACACAGGATTCAAACCCATGACTGCCTGAGTCCAACGTGGTTGCTGTCTGCTCTTTCCTCTTATGTCTCCTTGCTGCTATCCTGGCAGTTTCCAGCTAGCAGACTCAACCCAGGCAGTTGTCGAAGGGAGGAATTCCTCATTCCTCTCCCACCTCCAACTACTTCGGCTTAAATTTCTGGAGGTTAATAGATCCAAATATCCAAAAGAGGGCAGGGAGCTGTCCTATCCCTGTCCTTTGAAAAGCTAGCTGAAAAGAGCAAGAGGCTGTTTTCCTGTAAGAACTGGGTAAATCCTTGATATTTTCCTCTGTTGCTACCATTTCCTTTTTCCTTTCAACAAACTTTTCAAAAGGACATCACATGTAACCCCTTTATGTTTGTGTAAATACTTCCCTTTTTTTTTTTTTTTTTTTTTTTTTTTTTTTTTTTTTTTTGAGACAGAGTCTTGTTCTGTTACCCAGGCTGGAGTGTAGTGGTGTAATCTCCACTCACTGCAACCCTTGTCTCCTGGGTTTAAGCGATTCTCCTGCCTCAGCCTCCCAAGTAGCTGTGATTACAGGTGTCCACCACCATGCCTGGATAATTTTTCTATTTTTAGTAGAGATGGGGTCTTCCCATGTTGGCCAGGCTGGTCTCAAACTCCTGATCTCAGGTGATCCACCCACCTCGGCCTCCCAAAGTGCTGGGATTACAGGTGTGAGCCACCATGCCCAGCCAGATTTCACTTTTTAGAAGAGTTTGTGTGTGTTTGTGTGTGTGTGTGTATGTGTGTGTGTGTGTGACAGTGTCTTGCTCTTGTTGCCCAGGCTGGAGTGCAATGGCAAAATCTCGGCTCACTGCAACCTACGCCTCCTGGGTTCAAGTGATTCTCCTGCCTCAGCCTCCTGAGTAGCTGGGATTACAGGCACCTGCCATCACACCAGGCTAATTTTTGTATTTTTAGTAGAGACAGGGTTTCGCCACGTTGGCCAGGCTGCTCTCAAACTTCTGACCTCATGATCCATCTGCCTTGGTCTCTCAAAGTGTTGGGATTGCAGGCGTAAGTCACCGCACCCGGCCAGTGGTCTTAACTGTACTCATTCCTTTTCCTTCCATCCCATCTGTAACAACCTAGACTTCCTCCCTATCTCTTGTTTCTGTTAGTGGCTCTGCTACCAGCATTCATTCTTCTCTCATCTCCCACATCCAATGGGTCTACTTTGGGTTCTCCTTCCACAGTCTCTCCAGCTCTTCCCTTCCATTCCCGTATCTATAACCCTCCCACCTCAGGATAAGAAGCCTTCATTATCTTTTGCAATTTTTTTTTAAAGTCCCCTCAGCAGGAGGGAATTTCTAGGGGTGATGAAATATTCTACATGTTGAGAGGTATGTGGGTTATATGGGTGTATGGATTTGGCAGAACTTACCAAACTGTATACTTAAGATCTGTGCATTTCACTGTTTTTGAATTACGTATCAAGTTTAAGTTAAACAAAAAACCCACAAAACTACATATCCAAGTCTCCCTTAAAGCTGGATATGGCCAACTGACTAAGTTCTGGCCAAGAGAACATAAACAGAAGTATTTCAACAACAACAAAAAAAGTAGTATTCCAAGTATTGTCTTTGACTTCCAAGAAGGCCCTTTAAAGAGTTAACAGCTAGAAAGGGTCCTTCTGTGCTCCTCTCCCTCTCCCCAATCACCTTTCCTTCCTTCTGTCTGCTATCTGGAATGTAGATGAGATGAATTAAGTTCTAGAAGCCATACCTGGACCATGAGATGACCAAGAGGATGGAGGCTGCATGCTAGGATGGTGAAGCACGAAGCCTAAGTCCTTGCTAACTGGAGAGCCACTATGCCAGCTCTGGATTGCGTTCCACCAGACTCATCCATCCATCTATCTATTTATCTATCTATCTATCTATCTAGTCTATCTGTATTTAATCTATCTATCTATCTATCTATCTATCTATCTATCTATCTATCTATCTATCTATCTATCTATCTATCTAATCTATTTATCCATCCATCCATCCATCCATCCATCCATCCATCCACCCACCCACCTACCTACCTACCTACGATGAAGTCTGGCTCTGTTGCCCAGGCTGGAGTGTAGTGGCACGATCTTGGCTCACCACAACCTCTACCTCCCGGGTTCAAGCAATTCTTCTGCCTCAGCCTCCTGAGTAGCTGCAACTATAGGTGCGTGCCACCACACCTGGTTTTTTTTTTTTTTTTTTTTTTTTTTTTTTTTTTTTGTATTTTTAGTAGAGACGGGGTTTCACTGTGTTAGCCAGGATCGTCTCGATCTCCTGACCTCATAATCAACCTGCCTCTTCCTCCTAACATGCTGGGATTACAGGCATGAGCCACGGCCCCTGGCCTACCAGACACCTTTATTTTTTAGTTGTATTTGAAGCCCCATTCTTTGTGAGGGGGGGAAAAAAAGATGAGTCAAGTATAGCAGTGGGAAGGGGGAAAGAGTAGCTCGATCTGTAACTGGCGGTGAATAACTGAGATGCCTATCTTCGAACCAGCCGCCACTTTTTTCTTTAGATGGGTGTCTCACTCTGTCATTCAGGCTGGAGTGTAGTGGCACGATCTTGGCTCACTGCAACATCCACCTTCTGGCCTCAAGTGATCCCTCCTGCCTCAGCCTCCTGAGTAGCTAGGACCACAGGTGCATGCCACCATACCCGGCTAATAGGTGTTTTTGTAGAGATGGAGTTTTGCCATATTCCCCAGGCTGGTCTTGAACTCCTAGACTCAAATGATCTGCCCACTTCCTAAAGTGCTGGGATTATAGGCATCAGCCACCAGACCAAGCTCACCATTTTTTCTTTTTCTAAGTCTCCCCCTGTTCCCCAGGCTGGAGTGCAGTGGTATGATCTCGCCTCACTGCAACCTCCACCTCCTGGGTTCAAATGAGCATATCTGGTTAATTTTTGTTTGTTTATGACAGAATCTCACTCTGTCTTGCTCAGGCTGGAGTGCAGTGGTGTGATCTCCACTCACGGCAGCCTCCGCCTCCCGGGTTCAGGCAATTCTCCTGTCTCAGCATCCAAAGTAGCTGGGACTACAGGTGTGCGCTACCACACCAGGCTAATTTTGTATTTTTAATAGAGATGGGGTTTCACCATGTTGGCCAAGCTGGTGTTGAACTCCCGACCTCAGGTGATCCACTCGCCTCAGCCTCCCAAAGTGTTGGGATTACAGGGGTGAGCCATCATGCATGGCCCCAGACACCTTTTAACTAAGGCAGAAATAAATGTCTATCTTGTTTAAGAAAAGTCCAGGCATGGTGGCTCACCCCTGTAATCCCATCATTTTTGGGGAGGCTAAGGCAGGAGGACTGCTTGAGGCCAGGAGTTCAAGACCAGCCTGGGCAATATTGCAAGGCCGCATCTCTACAAATAATTTAACAATTAGCTGGGTGTGGTGGCATGCACCTGTGATCCTAACTACTCAGAAGGCTAACGTGGGAGAATTGCTTGAGCCCAGGAAGTGGAGGCTGCAGTAAGCTATGATCACACTGCTGTACTCCAGCCCAGGTGACAGAGAGAGACTTTGTCTAAAAAAATAAGCCCCTCATCCCTAGCCTCTCCCTATTTTGGACCATTGTATACACTGTTGCTATCTACAGTTTCAGTCCCATCACCTGCCCACTAAAAAGCCTACCATGGCTTCACATTGCTCACATGAATAAAATTCCGACTCACTGACATCCCAGCTGAAAGTTTGTCCTCCAGCCCTAATCCGCTTTTCCAAACTTGGCTTTTATAAAACTGAATGCCTTTGAGAGACAGAAACCTCATGTTTCTCGTTTCTAAATCTTCATTGCTAGTATTGTGTCTGACATATTAATGCTCTGTAAATGATTGAGCTAAATCCCCTTCCTGCTCATGGACTGTGGTCTGGCATCATACAAACCTACATCTTGTGTTTTCATCTCTGTGCCTGAACTCATAGGCTTTCTTTACCTGTCAAGTTTCCTCCAGGCTAAGCTCAAATATCACCTCCTCTGTGAAGTCCCGATTCTCTTAGCTAGGAGTGACTTTCCTTATTTCTGAGCCCCGGGCATATACTTGTGGACAACATATTTTTCCTTTTGTTGCAGTTATTTGTGTATGCCCCATTCCTCCCTTCCTATGTCCCCCAAAGAGCCAGCTAACTGATGGCAAGGTCAAGGTTGCAATCATGTCTGGAGCTAGGTACTAGCTACACGATACCCTCCAAATAATAGATTTTAGACAGTATGTCTTATTTTGAAGAAATTATACTATGAAATACTAAGAAGCCATTAAAAGGAGATCTAATTATACTAATGTAGAAAATCTCTAAGGCAAATGTATATACCCTAAGTAAAAAAGCAAATAGCAGAATAACAGATGTGATATGAGCCCATTTATATTTTAACCCCTCCCCAAACACGTATCAGTACATACATTTAGAAAAGGAACTAGAAGGATGCACATCAAATAGCTCAGGATGGTTACATGTGGGGATGGGAGTGCAAAGAGTAGAGGGGAATGTCCCACATGTTGCTCTGTATATTTATTACTTTGGTTATAAAAATAATTTTCCTGTTCAGATGTTACTTCTCAGGTTATAAATTTTTAAGTTAAATATTAAACGAATGAACAAGATATACAGCGATACAAAGGAATGAGTGGGAGGTGTTAAATGAGTTGTGCTAACAGACCTCAAGGAGGCAGAGTGGGAAAAAACTATGAAAGTCCTTGTGGTTGCAGAGGGCACAGGCAGCTTTATGGAAGAGGTGAAACTTGAGCTACATCTTGGAGTGAGATTTTTAAACAAGTGAGAAAGGAGGTAAAGGCAGAGGGCCAGATGTTTGGGAAAAATGAATGGACCAATTTGGCTCAAGTAAGGGATTTGGCCAGAGACTAGAGGAAGGTGGTTAGAGAGGGAATTAAGGGCTAGTTGTGGAGAACCTTGAATGTCAGACTAAGGCAGTGGGAACACATTGATAGTTTCTAAGCAAAAGGGTGACACAGCATACTGTACTGATGCATCAGCAGACTGGAACAGTGTCATGAAAGTGGAAGGCTATTGTCTTATCCAGGTCTGAGGCTGTGTTCAGGAACCCAAAGGGGAAGAGGAGTAGAGTAGGAGAGGGTGGTAGTAGAAATGGAAAGGGCAAAACTATTAAAGACAATATCCACTCACAGGCAGCACAAGCCCACCTGCACCCTGGAGGGACCAGAAAAGGAGCTTTTTCCTTGGATCAAGTTAGAAGAAATCTAAACAACAGAGAAAGGTGACATGATTCTTGGAAAGGTAGGAGAGTCGGCCCAACCATGGCTAGAGATCACAGAACCGTTCTTAGAAAAGTCTCCACCCTCAAAGGTGTCTCTGTCAGTGAGTAAGAAAAACCCTACCTAGTCCCCCCAGCTTCCAGGACTCATGGGGCATCTACCACGCCCAGCTTGGTTAAAGACAATGTTGTTTCTTAATTCATCCATTTGTTCATCAAAGTTGCATGCCCATTATGTGCCAGACGGTAAGCAGAATACTACTTAAAAAAAATTTTTTTTTGTTTTGAAACAGAGTCTCGTTCTGTCACCCAGGCTGGAGTGCAATGGTGCAATCTCAGCTCACTGCAACCTCTGCCTCCTGGGTTCAAGTGATTGTCCTCCCTTAGCCTCCTGAGTAGCTAGGATTACAGGTGCATGCCACCACACTGGGCTAATTTTTTGTATTTTTAGTAGAGATGGGGTTTCACCATGTTGGTCAGGCTGCTCTCAAACTCCTGACCTCGTGATCCGCCTGCCTCTGCCTCCCAAAGTGGTGGGATTACAGGCATGAGCCACCGTGCCCGGCTTAAATGTTAAGTGTTTATTTATAAAACATTGTTAATAAAATAACAGCCTAAGTCAGCATATGAAAATCTGGGTTTAAAATTTGATTTTTTTTTTGAGACAGGGTCTTGGCTCTGTCACCAGTGTAATGGCACAAACACAGCTACTGCAGCCTCAACCTCTCAGGCAATCCTCCTGCCTCAGCCTCCTGAGTAGCTGGCACCACACGCACATACCACCATGCCCAGCTAATTAAAAACTTTTTTTTTTTTTTTTTTTGGCCGGGCACAGTGGTTCACGCCTATAATTCCAGCACTTTGGCTGAGGTTGGAGGACTGCTTGAGCCCAGGAGTTCAAAACCAGTCTGGGCAACATAGTGAAATTCCATCTCTATCATCATGTTGCCCAGGCTGATCTCAAATTCTGGGCCCAAGCCATCCTCCTGCCTCAGCCATCCAAAGTGTTGAGATTATAGACATAAGCCGCTGTGCCTAGTCTGGTGGTGTATTTTCAAGGGTATGCATATCCCAGCTGACTAGATGTTTTCTTTCAGATACGTTTATGCACACATTCATCCAAGAATGAAGCAGTTACCTCCTTCCTCCACTCTTCCCTGTGGCTGTTCTAACCAAGGAGGTATCATCCCATCCATGCAAGATTTGGCAAAGACAAGAACAGATTCCCCATCTCCTATCTATAGCCTAAAGCTAAGAGAGTGCCCTTTATTACTATATTTCAGAACTCAGAAAGAATCCCTATGGGTTAGAGCCCCAAGCTAAGCCCTCCAAGCCTTAAAAGTCCTTCTACTCAATTCTGTGCTGGGGGGCCCCTCAACAATTTACGGGATGGAGGGGTGAAGGTAGAGGTGGGCAGGAAGCAGGTGCCAGGTGGAAAACCCCATTCTCAAACCTGCTGCTTTGCCTGAACTGGACTGCCAGACAGCTCTCAAAATGCCTGGTTTCTGAGGAAACGTGGGGGAAGAAAGGGTACATGGGTAGAACTGGTCAGTCCTCTGCATAGATAGGGTTTTGGATTGAGTGTCCTCTAGCCTCCACCATGTTCAGCTCGGAAGCCAGAAGTGCTCAACTAGAGGCCAGATACTCTGTTCTGTAACTCACAGCCAACATGATATACAAACAGACACTCACCTTCAAGCCTTGATAATGAATGGTCCCAACCCAACCTCCTCTCTTCTACACCTCCAACCACTGCCTTAAGTGGCTTTGCTCCCTTTACCCTACTAAATGATTCAGTTTCCTCTGTCCTGATGCTTTTCCCTTTTATCAGGAATTCAGAGTCATTCTTACCCATACCAGCAATCAAAGTCAGGAAACCCAATTAGACAGAAAATCTTGCAGAGGAAGGCAGGCATCCGGATCCCATCACTCCCCAGTGATCAGCATGACACTCTCTTTCCAGCTACTGGGTTAGAAAGTGAGAGAACTGGATTCTGGCTCTCCTACCTTTGCACTCTTCAGAACTGGAGAAGCAGCTTTTCTGCCAGGCACAGTGGCTGGTGCCTGTAATCCCAGCACTTTGGGAGGCCAAGGCGGGCAAATCACTTGAGGTCATGAGTTTAAGACCAGCCTGGCCAACATGGTAAAACCCCATCTCTACTAAAAATACAAGAATCAACTGGGCATGGTGGCACATGCCTACAGTTCCAGCTACTCCGGAGGCTGAGGCAGGAGAATTGCTTGAACCTGAGACGCTGAGGTTGCAGTGAGCCGAGATCACGCCATGGCACTCTAGCTTGGGTAAGAATGAGACTCGCTCTCAAAAAACAGTTAGCTGGGTGTTGTGGTGTGTAACTGTAATCTCAGCTACTGGGGAGGCTGAGGCACAAGAACCACCTGAACTCGGAAGGCAGAGGTTGCAGTAAGCCAAGATCATGCCACTTCATGAGCCGAGATCACACCACTGCACTCCAGTCTGGGTGACAGAGACTGTGTCTCAAAAAAAAACAAAAACAAAAACACAACACTTTTCTTAGTAATATGACTGCCGCCCAAAGACTCTACTCCCCACACTAAGCAGTGGCAATGGAATGGGTGTCCCCCAACTCTCACAACCCAACATGGTACATTACAGATATCCCAAAGGGATTCCGGAGCACCCCAGAAATGGATCCCCAGATGCCCAAAAACATCGAATACACTTAATACATACTTGTCAACTTCCTGCTGTAACCAACCTAGGTGCTTGAACTGGAAGTGGTGTGTGCAGTGAATCCCCAGAGCCTTCAGACCTTCTACCTCAAAGCTGAGAAACTCATGCATACATTCATTCTCGGCCACTGCCCCTATATTCTGGAATGAAGTGGAGGGTTTTGCCCTCCATCCAACCTTGGCCAACTTAAGCCCTTCCACTGACTTTCTACAGACTCATTTGGGAAGCTCCCTTGCCCAGATTATCCTGAATTGGACCTTGGGTCCAAGTCTTTCGCCAGTCCATGACTAACGCTATTCATGTTCTGGAAGATGGGGTTGTTGTTTGTCCTAAGAGCTGGGTGCTAAGCATTTATCTCCTCTGAAGGTTTAAGCAACTGCCACGAGAGGGCTCCCCTCTACCTCCTTCCTGGCATTCTAAACTGAGTACTAAGGGACAGAAAGGAATAGCTCATCCTCTTCTCCAAGTTGTTCAGGGGTCCAAAGACCCACCCAACTGGCCCACCATTCAACTAAAGTCCTCTCCATTATCTTTATCTTATGAGAGGTTGTAGCTCTGAAAAGTATCTATTTGCCAATATAGAAATTAAAACACTTGGGAAAGATATTCTTATCAGCAGCCTGTCACCAAGCAGAACTTTAGAGGAGCCTAGAAGGAAGAAAGTGTCATCTGATCTTGAGGAGTAGGTGGGGAATGTTCAAAGTTGGGATTGATAAGAGATGTCTGGTTGGAGTAGTTTCAGAGTTACATATGGCAGAAGCACTTGTCCCTGAGGTTGATGGCCTATTAATAACAGAAGAGTTGAAAAGGAAACTTGGCTGGGGAGGCAGCAGGGAAATAACTGAATACAAATTATATGCTTAACACTGGTACTTGGGGCTCTCAAACTTATTATATGCCTAAATCCTATCCCTTTCCCACAATAGCAGGCCGGGAAGATCTCCGTCCTCAAAGCTTAAGACAACAGTAAGAGTGGGAAAGGCTTGCCTGGCTTTCCCAGACCTCACCTACCCTAAAGGTGGTACCATCCCTTTCTTTGCCTGGAGCCAGACACTGGTAGCAGGAAAGGAACAGAATAGTGGTGGCAGTGGGATGGGAGGATGGCAGCTTTATGGGAAAGGTCTGTTCCTCAAGACATTTGTGGGATCTCTGGATGAGGCTTGGCATCCTGACAATGAAAAACCACATGCCTGAAGTAGAGCTGATGCAGGGCTGTCAGTTCTAAGAAGTATCAAGGCCATTACACTGCCCAGACGTTTATCCTTCATGCTTATTCACTGCCAAAGTCCAGAACTAGACTGGTGAGAGGTCTCTGTTCAAACTAGAAGCACCTCATGTGCAGAGAGCTGACGAGATCTGAGAGTAGAGGCATATGGGCTTCCCAAGTTCAGGGCCCTTCAGCCAGTGAAGTCCCTACAGTCTACCAACAGGTGATAAATACGGCTAATTTCAGATTTAAACCTTTCAGAACTAGAGGAAGAAAGTCACAAAGCACTCACACTCTGATGCCCAATTCATTTCGGCTCCCCCTGGGGTATATGATGGGAAGAAATAAGCAGTGTAGAGTGGGACTAGTTTCCTCCATAACCCCACTCTCTATCAATCAAGTGTGCCTTTTACTCCTTTGCTGAAAAAAGGAGTACTATGGAGAGAAGGACCAGAAACAGAACTACCCTCACCACTGAACCACTGCCCCATGGCTGCTGCACAGCAAGGATCAAGGTCTGCTCCAAAGCTGCATAAAACAAGTTTAATTTCCAACCAAGGTCACAGTCATCGCGTTATCCCACATTTTGAGCAAGGATAGAGAAGGTGAGTTTTTAAACATAATACAGTCTACATTCCAGAGGAGGAAAAAAGAAGAGAAAACCCAGTTCAGAACTGCAGTTACCACTGTAACACCACAACTTTGGGGTGGGGGAAGGAGGGAGTCCTCAGGAAGTAGAAAGCCGGAATCAGGGAAAGCATAAAATTAAACCTACCAGAGGAGAGCAGGAAAGGGAGTGGGCAGAAATGGAATGAAACACCCAATCCCAAAAGAGCTGTTAAGTGAATGGGAATGTTGAAAGGACCATCCCTGCCAAGGGCTTAGCAGCCAGGGATACTACCAAGGTCACTTACTGCCCCCTGCTGGACAGATCTGGGGCAGCCCCAAGGCAACCTTTTAACACTTTCAGCCCCAGATTGGTCCCTAGAGCCCTAAAACACAAGGTGAGGGGTGTGGCCTGAAGTGAAGAAAACCTATTTAGGACTGGCATCAAACTAGAGAAAGACAGGGAATGAGGCAGGAGAAGAGGTAAAGTCCTCACGAACCACAAAGATAGAGTGGAGAATCCTAAGTTGGAAAAAATACATACATGGAAAAGGGCAAACAGGCAACAGCAGTGAATGACTTGAGGTTGAAAAGGAAAGAGTTCAAGGAGGGAGAGGCAATGGGAAATAGAGCAAATAAAAAGTACAGAGGGAAGCATCTGTGGGGTCAAGGGAATGAATACATTTTTAAATCAAATAGAACCTCTAACACCCCTACACACACCATACCACACACACACACACACACACACACACACATGCACGAACACACACTCACCTAGAGAGCAAGATACCTGCACACACCTGCTGCATCCTGGGTAAAACATTACTAAGGAACTGACACTGAGGGAAGATACCTCTGGAACCTCTCTTTCACAGTTCAATCTTGGATGGGGTTACTGGTATTGATCTGCCTGCTATAGAAAAAAGTGGTCTGGAAACCAGGCCCCATGGAATGGGGCTTGGGACAGCCCCACTGGGAAGTGGTCTCTCAGCCATGCTGTGGGGGGATGGGGGAGGCCTGGGCCCTGACCTTAGCAGAAAGTTATGGGCAGCTATCTCAGAGCTGAGGGCACAGCCAGCACACACAGGAACCCACAGGACAGCCATGTCTTCACAGAAACTCCAGAAGTCAGGACACAGGCCAGGACCTCAGGGACAAGTGCCCCCTGCAGACAGAGAGACACAGTAGCAGCAGCTTCTGAAGAACTACATAATAATGGGGGGAAGACCACTGCATCCCACAAGCACTGACAACCACTTCAGGGTTTTATTCCCTCCACTCTAACCCCCAGATCCATTTATGAGAAGTGGGTGAGGAGGGCAGGGACATGGAGGGTGAAGGGACAGCAAGGATGATCTGAGGGCCTGGAAACAATTTAAAATCTTCATCCTTTAGCACATCCTGGACTAGAAAACAAGAGTTAGAGAAGAGGGGGGCTGATACTGAGGTCAGCTATGTCACCCCACTCCCCAGCTCCTCATTATAACACCCAGTCAGCCCTAGTCAGGCCAGCAGGACTACTAGGGTGAGAAAACTTCTGACCAAGGACAGATGAATCATCCAGCTCCCAAGATCAGAAGGGTGGGGGGCACTGGAAGGCAGGAACAGGATTGATCCATGCCTCACCTTCTCCTAATAACAAAATAGAATGAAGATGGAAAATCTGAAGCCTTCTCCTCCCTTCTCCCATGCTCTGGGTCCCTAACACACACCCTGGACTTGCCATCCCCACCTCCCCATCAAGCTCCAGAGGAACAGATCTGAGGATGGTGGGGGAGGATCAGTTAAACACTCTAAGCTGTTAAGAGTGAGTAGGTTCCTCTCTCCTTCCCAATAACAAGGCAGAGCAGAGTGGCATCTCCTTGGGAACAGTCATCTAGAGATAAATGCCACCCTTCAGCCCTAAGAAGTGTAGAGAGAGGATTACAAGGAAAATGGTGGTGGAAGAAGGGTAGAGAGAGGAGTACAAGGAAAATGGTGGTGGAGAATCCATCATCTGTCCTATCATCTGGAAAAACCTACCTGCAGAGAATAGGGTAACCGGTAAAAGACCGGGGCAGTCCGGCCTGACTAATGCCCTCCTACCTCCTTCCCTTAATCTCACCAACATGGAAGGGGCAGATGACAGGCTCCAATGGGCAGTGTCCTGGCTGCAAGCCCTGAGCTTCACTCCACCCACTCCCCGCTTCCCCCTGGCCCTGATGAATATATCTCTCTCTATACATGTATATACAGGCGCACACATGCACGCACACACAGAGAGGCCCGTGCAAGTTCCATGTAGAACAGGGAGAGGGTAGTGAAGGAAAGGCAGACAGGGAATAGGAGGGCTTGTGGGGACAGGGAAAGGACTCAGATGCCAAGAGCACAGCAACCACTGCCAAACAAAGAGAATACCCCACCCAACCTCCCGAAACCCAGAAGGTGAGAGAGAGAAGGGCCACCCCATGAAACCATAACAACCTTGTTTTTGTTTTAAATCCAGTAAAATTGGAATGATTCATCATCAGGACAGCAATTAGGGATTGGTCATATAGGTGGACAGGAAAAAAGAGGGGAGGCAGGGGAGGCAAGGCTCTTGCTGGGCATGCGGACATGATACCCAGGGCCCTGGCCACACTTGCAATGGAGGGGAAGGGGTAGGACTGGGGCAGGGTGACAGTAGGTATGTCAGGGGTGGGTGGGGCACTTGGATAGGGCTGCCTGGCTCTCACTTCTTGTTTTTGAGCTGATTGGCCAGCCAGTCCAGGCCTTCATACAGCCCATCCCCGCTGGTGGCACAGGTGGCCTGAATGTACCAGTTACGGTGACGAAGGGAATGCAGGCCCAGCTTGTCTGTGATCTCAGCAGCGTTCATAGCATTAGGCAGATCCTGGAGCACGAGGGAGACACACAAAAAGAAGCCTCAGGATTTTTTAAAGGCTTCTAGAACACCCATCTACCAAAGAAATGTGTACCAGCACCTTCCCCTCCTCCTTTATTTTAGGAAACCCACAAGAAGATCCTAAGGAGCTACTTTGGATTTAGTCACCCTAGAACCCAAGATTGAAGGCACCAGAGGTCACTGTACTGAGGAATCAGAAACCAAATATGAGGTTGGTAGGGAAGCAGAGATGTGATTCAGACTGACCAAAGAATCAGGTCTGTCTGACAGCAGGAGTGAGGACAATTCTACTAAAGTAGATAATAGGCAAGATGAAAGAAAGATCTGAGGCGATCCCTGAGGACTGAAATGTTGCTAAATAAAGCTGGGGTGGGGCACAAGAAGAGGGACACAAAGAAGCCAACTACTCAATTTCCCACACTTCTAAAATTGAGAGCATAGTAACAGGGTTTCCCATGTAACAGGCCCAAGACCCAGTGATTTCCACAGCCAGTTTCCACAGCCAAATTCAGGGGTGGGAAGAAGTCTCACCTGTTTGTTTGCAAAAACAAGGAGCACAGCATCCCGGAGCTCGTCCTCTGCCAGCATCCTCATCAGCTCTTCCCGGGCCTCATTTACTCGCTCCCGATCATTGCTGTCGACCACAAATATCAACCCTAGGGAGGCAGAGCATGGGCTGCATTAAGATAGCAGGTAACCCCTTGCCCCCAACCAAAAGACGACACCTGCCTGACACCCTCCAAATATTTGCTCCCTTTCCTCCCTTTCTCCCACCCCCAGGAGCTGCAGCAGGGTAGCAGTTGGCCACACATTAACAAGAAAGACAGCCACTCTCTGCTCATACTCAGCCAACCCATGCTAGGCCTGGGCATACCTTGAGTGTTCTGGAAATAGTGTCTCCAGAGGGGCCGAATCTTGTCCTGGCCACCCACATCCCACACTGTGAAGCTGATGTTCTTATATTCCACTGTCTCCACGTTGAACCCTTTGGAAGAAAACAGGCAATGGCCACTTGGCCTCAAACACTAGGCCCGCAAACAAAATCACAATGAGATTGGTTCTGCTTTCCCCCAGTGGGGGCCATGACACCAACAATGGAAAAAAAGCTATGGCTTCCTCAGACCTAGTAATCCTTAACCTAGCAGCCTGAAGGCCAAAATGAAAACCTAGGAGAAATGGAAGAGGGTAAGGAAGGTTGGTCAAGAGGTTCACAGTTGCCTGGGTAATATGAGCCAACTTTTCTGACTTTTCCACTCAGTCTTTGGCTCTCCCTCCTGCAAAATGACTCAGCCCTACTCCAGTACTTTGGCCATCAGAGTTGGCTTCAGCTAAGATGTGGGGTCTGAGAGGCAGACCGAAGAAAGGGAAGTGAGCTGGCATCCTGGAGCCCCAAAGGCAGAGCCAGCTGACAATGATGACTGGAGCCCCCATCTACATGGCAATGTTCTCCCTCCCTTCAGCAGACTGTAACCAAGACTGGCCACCAAAGATCTAACCCCAAGCAATTCCAGGCCTTTGGCAGGAACATCAAAGCCTTTCACCTGCTTTCCAAACAACACAGAGAACAAACCAATTCCGTGCCTAAGGGCAACTGTTGAGTGCCAGGCCATGGAAGCTCCCACATCAGGGAGAGCCAGATTAGGTGGGCAAACAGCAGCCCCAGCACCTACTAGTAAGTTAAACAACACCCACCTCTTTTCTGAACTCCACAAATTGCATGGACTTTCCTGGGGAGAAGAGACCAGGCGGGGGAACCAGGAACAGGTGACCTGCCCTGCCTCAGCTGCCAGCATGAAAGCCCACATCCAAGTTGTGCTCTTACCAATGGTAGGGATGGTGGTGACTATCTCCCCCAGTTTCAGCTTGTATAGGATGGTGGTCTTTCCTGCGGCATCCAGGCCCACCATCAGGATGCGCATCTCCTTCTTCCCAATCAGGCTCTTGAGAAGGTTTCCAAAGATATTGCCCATGATCACAGCAGCTGCTTTCTAGGGACAGTGGGGCCCAAATGGGGGCAGTGGCAGTCTGGTTTTGGCCTGGTCCCTGGTATGGAGGACTTGATCCTAGACAAAAGAAATGTAAAATTGTAACATCATTTGCTGATCAGGACTTCCAAGTAAATGGAATTTGCTAAGGTCGTGGCTAGAGTTCATTCATGACAAACTGAGAGCCTGAGGGGACGTTACATACCAAGTCCCACTCAGACACATACTGAATCTTTGGGAACAGAAACAAAGCAGTAAATACTAAGGATCCCTGCTCTGCCAGTAATCTAACCATGTGACTCTGGCCAAGTTCCTTCACCTTTCCACATCTGCACCTGTAAACGGAGGAGGATTGAATTAGATGATTTCTAAAGTCCCTTCAGTTCTGACATCCTATCCTATACCCCAAGGCATTGCAAGATCATTAACGCCCCTTCCACTCCTAATCTTACCCTAAGACTTCTGGAAAGGATGGAAGTGGAATGAGGAGTGGCTTTCTGTGACTGCTGACAAGGTTCAGGCTTGCCGGTTTCCCAAGGTTTATGCTCTCTGCTCTAATCAAGAGACTGCCCCTTCCCTTCTTTTATTTCTGCAATTCCATCTTTCTTCCATACCAAAAGAAATGAGACTTAAAGAAAGTTGCACTCCTAAAAGAGGCTGATCCTTTACACTCTGTGGAATGCCAGCTGCTAATGTTTTGCCCTGTTCAAACAACAGTACACTGATGGTAGAGAGGTGGGGTATGGCGGGGCTACCCTTTACTCCTCAGCTAAGTGCATCCTAGGCTGACTGTGGCCCACCCAAGGAGAGCTGTTCCACATGGTCGCGGCAATGGGGCAGTCATCTCGTTGGTTCTCTGCTTTTTCCCTAAGCCTTAGGTCATATGATTCCTTTGTTCAAAACCCTCTTGTGGCTTCATAGCTCCTTTTCGGTAAAACCCAAGGCCCAAACCATGGCTTACAAGGTCCTACAGACCTACACTCCCTTCTACTTTTCTCACAAGATCTGTAACTCTCCCTTGCTTACTCCACTCCAATTCCCCAAAACTTTCCTTTCCTACCTCAAAGGCTCAAAGGTTTTTTTTGTTTTTGTTTTTGTTTTTTTTAAAGAGGCGAGGTCCTACCATGTTGCCCAGACTGGTCTCAAACTCCTGGGTTCAAGCAATCCTCCAGCCTTACCCTCCCAGGGTACTGGGATTACAAGCATGAGCCACCATGCCTGGCCCAAAGCTTTCATATTTGCTATCACCTCTGCCTGGAATGCTTCTCTCCCAGATAACCATCATGGATTACTCTTTGACCCCCTTCAGTTGTCTGTTCCATTGTTACCTACCAAAGAGGCCTCCCAAAACTACCTACATAACACACACACACACATAGACACACACACCATTCCCTACCCCATTTATCCCGCTTTACTTTTCTTCATAACATTTATCATCATCTGACACATCATTATATATTTATTTCTTGCTGATTATTTTATTCTTCCTGTGATATCAGCTTCTTACGTGTTTTGTTCACTGCTCTGTCTCCAGTACCAAAAATCGTGCCTAGCACACGATAGTTGAATAACTGAACTAAGCTCCAGGATTTCTACTGACTTTACTGGCAGCTCACTCAGACTGGATGCTGTGCCTGGTATACGGTAGGCATGTAACCAATACCTGCTGATGCTGGATGCAGTGGCTCCCACCTGTGTAATCCCAGCACTTTCGGAGGCCGAGGTGGGTGGATCACCTGAGATCACCAGGAGTTCGAGACCAGCCTGGTCAACATGGTGAAACCCCGTCTCTACTAAAAATACAAAAATTAGCCAGGAGTCATGGCATGTGCCTACAGTCCCAGCTACTCAGGAGGCTGAGGCAGGAGAATCACTTGAACCCGAGAGGTGGAGGTTGTAGTGAGCCAAGATCACGCCATTAAACCCCAGCCTGGGTGCCAGAGCAACACTCCATCTCAAAAACAAACAAACAAATAACCTGCTGAAAGGATGAACAGGAGTATTAAGAACCACTGTATCTATGTATCTACTTGGAACACTTCACTGGCAAAAAAGACAAAAAGAAAAAAAAAAAAAAGAAACATTGTAAAGGTACAAAATGTCTACCTGCTCACCCCAGCCACTGCCTCAAGAGAGAATCAGATTCTATGCACAGGATAGCCACAGAAATGCATCTTTGAAACAATAATAAAACAAGGATTCAGAATCATCCATACAAGCCAGTTCTCTGTGCCTGCAGGAGGCATGTGTCAGCGGGCAGCTTATTCAGCAATCACCATATGCCAGCTGCTGGCATTTTCTACAGAGTCTGGGAACCAGAGACACACACACACACCCCAAACCCAGCAGCTGAAGAGACAGGTCAAGACAAAGTATGCCTAAACCCAAGAATGTTAAAGGTGGATGGGAAGGAATCCTATTTACAAGCTAAAGCATGGGGGTTTGGTGGGATTTGGTTTTTTTCAAAACCTTGTGACATTTCCCCCTACCATCCTTCTCAGTTTGCAGCAAATTACAAACTAGTGCAACTGAACCAGATCAACAGTCCCTGAGACCGAAGTACTAGTTTGTCAAAAAAACACAAAACAGAAACAATGAGCGCTTATGAAATGTTTAATCTTCAAAAGGCCTCCTCAGCCAGCCACTAATGAGCCAGGTGTGGCGCTCTCAGTAGGTTCCCCAGATGAGCCCTACCCTTGACCCAGAGGGTTCATACCCCAGAAGAAGGATTGGCTCAACCTTAGGGTTCAACTTCAGTCAAGTCACCTGCTAGGCTTCCTCCCTGCCCTACCTTCCTCAACTTACCCAGATGGACAGACTCCCAAGGACCCTTGAGGGACCTACCCAGCTAAGAGCAGCTCCCATCAACCTTGGCAACTTGTAGTAGTCTAACTTTTGGTTATACTACTAACATCTCCTGAAATTTAAGCCTTCCCCAAGTCTTCCTAGTCTTTAGTCTGCCTCCTGCTCAGGCAGCCTTTCCTTCAGCTCCAGATGACACTTTGCTTTTAAAGGTGTGGTATCAGGCTTTGGCCCAGATTCTGAATTAAATTTATGTCACTCATTTATCTTGCTGTCCTTTATGACTGAAACTATTGCTGATTAAATGCTTACCAACTGTGAGTATAGTGGTGACTGAAAAAGACATAAGGAGCCAATATCCCTTGCCCCAGAACACAGGTACACTGTCCTTTGATTTGTTCCTTTCCTAGGCTGCCATGCTGAAGTCCTGGTTCAAAAGCTGATCCCAATGTTACATCTATTTCTATTTCCTGGCATGCCACATCAAGGCTTTTGAATGACCTTAACCACTCAATGTGGCATTTACTACCTTATGGAGTTTTTCTTCTTTTGTAAGTCTGTGTATTTACTGTCTCCCCAGTTAAACTGTGTATTCCCTACAGGCAAACCCTATGTCTACTTATTTTGAATCTGTCCTCCCTCCAGTGCTAAGTTCACTGTGGGAGTTCAATTAAGCACACTGGCTGATTTAAGCCTCGTATGAGGATGTCCTTATATTATTTCTTCTGTCCAGCAGGATTTGGTATTTCTATGTAATGCACAGTTAGTTGCTTAGATATCCTGTCAATGCTCAGTCATTTTCTACACATATCTGATCCAAGACTGGTTTGGGAACAACACAAAAGGACTAGAAGACTAGAAATTGATGGGATTCTCTCTTGGCATTTAATACGCAGTGGGACTCATGAATAACTGATAAAATATCTAACAGCTGGCCAGGTGTGGTGGCTCATGCCTATAATCCCAGTACTTTGGGAGGCTAAGACGGGCGGATCACCTGAGGTTGGGAGTTCAACACCAGCCTAGCCAATATGGTGAAACCCTGTCTCTACTAAAAATACAAAAATTAGCTGGGCATGGTGGCATGCACCTGTAATGCCATCTACTTGGGAAGCCGAGGTAGGAGAACTGCTTGAACCAGGGAGGTGGAGGGTGTAGTGAACAGAGATCACGCCACTGCACTCCAGCCTTGGCAAGAGAGGGAGACTCAGTCTCAAAAAAAAAAAAAAAAGGCCAGGCACGATGGCTCATGCCCGTAATCCCAGCACTTTGGGAGGCCGAGGCAGGTGGATCACCTTAGGTCAAGAGTTTGAGATCAGCCTGGCCAACATAGTGAAACCTCATCTCTACTAAAAATACAAAAATTAGCTGGGTGTGGTACCAGGCACTTGTAATCTCAGCTACTTGGGAGGCTGAGGCAGGAGAATTGCTGGAACCAGGGAGGCAGAGGTTGCAGGGAGCCAAGATTGTGCCACTGCACTCCAGCCCGGGAAGACAACAGTGAGACTCCGTCTCAAAAAAAAAAGTTAGCCGGGCATGGTGGTACATGCCTGTAGTCCCAGGTACTCCAGAGGCTGAGCCAGGATAATCACCTGAACCCAGGAAGCAGAGGTTGCAGTGGGCACTCCAGCCTGGGTAACAGAGTGAGACTCTGTCTCAAAAAATATATATTCAGTAGCTATCATGTGTCTCCCTGATGCAGCCCAGGGCCTTGAAACTAATGGACATTATGACTCCTCTTTATTTATTTATTTACTTCATTTATTTATTTATTTTGAGATGGACTCTCGCTCTGTCGCCCAGGCTAGAGTGCAGAGGCAGAGGTTGTAGTCAGCAACCAAGTTCAAGCGATTCTTGTGCCTCAGCCTCCCAGGTAGCTGGGATTACACAAGCATACGCCACCACGCCTTACTAATTTTTATATTTTTAGTAGAGACAGGGTTTTGCCATGTTGGCCAGGCTGGTCTCAAACTCCTGGCTTCAAGCAATGTTCCTACCTGGGCCTCCCAAAGTGCTCGGATTACAGGCATGAGCCACCATGGCTGGCCATGACTCTTCTTTAAGTATAATCAGGAACTTGACTTAAATGAGCATTTCAAAGTGGATTCTGGCTTTCTTGTCTTGGCTTTCCCTGTCCCTGCTATTACCAGAGAGCATGATGCCCTACCACCAAGGCGGTAGCAGCTTTCAGATTTGTGCCATGAACACAAATCTTTGGCTAAAGAGCCTATTCTCACTTTCACAATACTTTCCTAGAAAAAGCACTAGGAAGCAGAATGGCAAAGTAAACAAACCGTGAATTCTCTATGTATTATATAGCCTATAGTTACTCTCTTTCACCACAGATGGAACTCCTGTGTTGATAGGGCAAAATGCCAGGGTTCCACTGGCTGTTGGAAACCAAGAATCAGCAGTTCAGACTTAAAGTGAGTGGCTCAAGATGAAGAATGGAATATACTAATATTGCTATTAGAGGATATCTCCATTTTCTGTTTTACAGTCACTTTGTTAACACAAGTAAAAACAACAATAGGAACCTGAATATGTGCTCTAGTACAATCTGTGTGGGACACTGTAGGAGTTCAGTTAAGCACATCAGCTGATTTAAGCCTCATCTGGGGATGTCCTCACTTGAGGACAACTCACTGCCCCTACCTCACCCCCCCAGGAGAAGCAGGCTGTTATTTTAACTGGCTGTTCAGCCATCTTTCCTTGCATATGTTGCAGAACATGCCTGCCTCAATCTCCAGGTGCTTTTGAGAGTCACACATGCCAGTCGGCCCATACTCCCTCGAACTGATTCCAGTGAATGATCCAAGAATGTGCCATGAGACACCTCTGAGCAAACTCCTTATCTGGCACTACCTCCTCCTCTTCAGGGTCCATGGGAAGGAAGACCAGAGTCTTCCAAACTCTCTGCTGCCAGGCACAGAGCAGTAAAAACAGCTTTGTTCTTAATTTTCAAATTGAAATATCACTGATAGAGATGCTATTTTTAGCACAGCTAAGCAAACAGACCAATACAATTTAAGGAAACCAAAGCAGAGTATGCCTGTACTGAGTTTTCTTGGTGCAGCTTGCTTGTGACCTGTGTAAACTCCCAAGTTTTTGCATCAAGAGCACTGAAATCAGCATAGAAGAACTCCTAGATTAGTAGTATCTCAATGGTTTCTACTGAACTTAAAGATTTCCCAAAGTCAAGAAATAGCTTCTAATGTCAGCTTTTATCCATTCATCAAACATTTATTGGGCATACTGAACTAGGGATACAGAGAGAAAGACAGTTTCTGTCTTCATGAAACTCAGTCTTTAATGAAAAACACAGAATTACAAAACAGTGGGAGGGTAAGAATAGAGTAAGCACATAGTATTATATGGACAGAAAGCTGGAGCATTAAATCAACACTGAAGGGTAAAGGGTGATTCCCAAACATAATTCTCAGGTCATACCTGAGCAGACTCCTAAAGGAAGAAGAGGAAGTAATCAGACAATAAAGAGAAAATGGGGGAGAAGTGTGTGTAAAGGCGTAAAGACTGAGCCAGGGCCAGGCGTGGTGGCTCACGCCTGTAATCCCAGCACTATGGGAGGAGGAGGTGGGTGGATCATGAGATCAAGAGAAGGAGATCATCCTGGCCAACATGGTAAAACTCCATCTCTACTAAAGATACAAAAATTAACTGGGCATAGGGACGGACACCTGTAGTCCTAGCTACTCAGTGGGGGGAAGGGGGTGGGGACTGAGGCAGGAGAGTCACCTGAGCCCAGGAGGTGGAGGTTGCAGTGAGCCAAGATCACGCCACTGCACTCCAGCCTGGGCAACAGAGCAAGACTCTGTCTCAAAAAAATAAAAATAAAAACTAAAAGACTGAACCAGACACAGTGGCACACACCTGTAATCCCAGCACTTCGGGAGGCTGATGCAAAAAGATTGCCTGAGTCTAGGAGTTCAAGACCAGCCTGGGCAAACTGGCAAAAGCCTGTCACTACAAAAAAAAAAAGGCCAGGCACGGTGGCCCACGCCTGTAATCCCAGCACTTTGGGAGGCCGAGGCAGGCGGATCACAAGGTCAAGAGATTGAGACCATCCTGGCCAACATGGTGAAACCCTGTCTCTATTCTTAAAAAAAAATTAAATAAATAAAAAATTAATTGGGTGTGATGGTGCACACCTGCTGTCACAACTACTCAGGAGGCTGAGACGAGAAATCACCTGAATCCAGGAAGTCGAGGCTGCAATGAGCCATGATCACACCACTGCACTCCAGTCCAGGTGACAGGGAGAGTATGTCTCAAAAAAAGAAAAAGAAAACAAAAGAACCTAAGTTTGAGATAGGACTTCTAAAAAAATTTATATCGATAATTTTCTTTTTTTTTTTTTTTTAAAGAAATGAGGTCTCACTCTGTCATCCAGGCTCACTGTACCATCCAAATCCTGGGCTCGAGCAATCCTATTGCCTCAGCCTCTCCAGTAGCTAGAGCTACAGACCCAATCATCATACCCTAGCTAACTTTTTATTTTATTTTTGGTAGAGATTGTCTCACTTTGTTGACCAGGCTGGTCTCAAACTTCTGACTTCAAATGATCCTCCAGTCTCAGCCTCTTAAAGTGAGGATTACAGGCCAGGCATGGTGGCTGATGCCTGTAATCCCAGCACTTTGGGAGGCCGAAGTGGGCCAATCACCTGAGGTCAGTTCAAGACCAGATTGGCCAACATGGTGAAACCCCATCTCTATTAAAAATACAAAATTTGCCAGGTATGGTGATGCATGCCTGTAATCCCAGCTACTCATGCAATAGCATGATCTTGGCTTACCACAATCTCCACCTCCCAGGTTCAAGTGATTCTTCTGCCTCAGCTGAGAAGCTAGGATTACAAGTGCCCACCACCACACCCAGATAATTTTTTTTTTTTTTGAGATGGAGTCTTGCTCTGTCACCCAGGCTGGAGTGCCATGGCACAATCTCAGCTCACTGTAACCTCCGCCTCCTGGGTTCAAGCAATTCTCCCAAGTACTACTTGGGCATACTGAACTAGGGATTCAGAGAGGGAGACAAAAGTAGGAAAACAATCTCCTACTTTTCTCACAAGTAGCTGGGATTACAGGCACCTGCCATCATGCCTGGCTAATTTTTGTACTTTTGTAGAGACAAAGTTTCATACCATGTTGGCGAGGCTGATCTTGAACTCCTGACCTCAGATGATCCACCCACCATGGCCTCCCAAAGTGCTGGGATTACAGGCCTGAATCACCATACCCGGCCCAATTTTGGCATTTTTAGTAGAGCTGGGGTTTCACCATGTTGGCCAGGCTGGTCTAGAACTCCTGACCTCAGGTGATTCACCTGCCATAGCCTCCCAAAGCACTGAGATTACAGGCCTGACTCACCACGCCCAGCCAGATGGCACTTTTCAGTAGCCAAAGTCAGGTGCAACTGGGAGGTAGCTTATTTGGATACAGCATGGTGGGTAAAAGAAAATGACGGGCGGGGCACAGTGGCTCACACCTGTAATCCCAGCATTTTAGGAGGCTGAGGGGGTGCGGATCACCTGAAGTCAGGAGTTCAAGATCAGCCTGGTCAACATGATGAAACCCCATCTCTACTAAAAATACAAAAATTAGCTGGGTATGATGGTACAGGCCTGTAATCCCACCTACTCAGGATGCTGAGGCAGGAGAATCACTTGAACCCAGGAGGCAGAGGTTGCAGTAAGCTGATATCACATCACTGCACTCCAGCTTGGGTGACAGAGTGAGACTTGGTAAGAAAGAAAAGAAAGAAAGAAGGAGAGAGAGAGAGAAAGAAAAGAAAGAAAGAGAAAAGAAAGAAAGAAAATGATGATGAGGGATGGGGTGGTAGGGATAAGCAGGGACTGGATCATGAAGGGCTTTAAAAGCCATGCTAAGTAACATGATAAGGTATATTCTTTAGAAAGACTATTCTGGCAGAAGCTTCAGAAGCAAATTAGAGGGGAAAAGACTGGAGACACAGAGACTGCTTAGGAGGTATAGTAATACAGGTGAGAAATCACTAGTTCTTAACTAGAGGTGGAAATAGAGGAAACATCAAAATGGTAGAATCCACAGGATTTAATGAGTGCCTCAATATAGGCAGAAGAGTAGAAGAATCAATGATTCCCAGGTTTCTGGCCTAGGGACTGGGTGGCATTTCTTCAGGAAAAAAAATACAAGAGGCACAGATCTGAGGGTGAACATGTTTGTTTATATTATTACTGTTGTTTTTAGAAATCGGGTCTCACTCTACCACTCAGACTAGAGTGCAGTGGCATGATCATGGCTCACTGCAGCCTTCATCTCCTAGGCTCAAGAGATTCTCCCACCTCAGCCTCCCAAGTAGCTAGAACTACAGGTATACATCACCATGCCTGGCTAATTTTTAAAATTTTTTTGTAGAGACAAGGTCTCGCTGTGTTACCCAGGCTGGCCTCAAACTCCTGGCCGCAAGCAATCCTCCCACCTCAGCCTCCCAAAGTACTGGGATTATAGGTATGAGCCACTATGCCTGGCCCCTCAATCTTAGAACCTATGGCAATGTTCTTTTGTACAGCCTTTGGATGTTGATGTAGAAGGATGAGATGCTAGAATAATCTTGAGACCATAAAGAGACAGACATTAAAAACTCCAGAATGGGCCGGGCACGGTGGCTCAAGCCTGTAATCCCAGCACTTTGGGAGGCTGAGGCAGGTGGATCACGAGGTTAAGAGATCGAGACCATCCTGGTCAACACAGTGAAACCCCGTCTCTACTAAAAATACAAAAAATTAGCTGGGCATGGTGGCGCGTGCCTGTAATCCCAGCTACTCAGGAGGCTGAGGCGGGAGAATTGCCTGAACCCAGGAGGCGGAGGTTGCGGTGAGCTGAGATCGCGTCATTACGCTCCAGCCTGGGTAACAAGAGTGAAACTCCATCTCAAAAAAAAAAAAAAAACCCTCCAGAATGTAAGAGTGGAAAAACAGAAAAAACTCAGTTGGGTCCTTAATGACAGTATCAAGATGGTAAATTAGACTTTTTCTTTTTTAGAGATGGGGTCTCATTACATTTCCCAGGATGAAGTACAATAGCTATTCACAGGTGCCATCACGGTGCACTACAGCCTCAAATTCTTGGGCTCACGCAAGCCTGAGTAACTGGGATTACAGGCATGCACCGCCATGCCTGGCTTCTTTTGTTTTTGAGATGGGGTCTTGTTCTGTCACCCAAGCTGGAGTGCAGTGGTGTGACTGTGGCTTACTGCAGCCTCTACCTCCCAGGTTTGAGCAATCCTCCCACTTCAGTCTCCCAAGTAGCTGGGGCTATAGGCGTGCACTACCCTGGCTGACTAATTTTTGTTTAACTGAAGTTTTGCCAATTGCTCAAGCTGGTCTTGAACTCCTGGGCTCAAGTGATCTACCCACCTTGGCTTCCCAAATTTCTGTTATTACAGGCATGAGCTACTATACCCAGCTGGCTTCCTTTTTTAAATCATAGTAAAATATACATAAAATTTACCATTCTAACCATTTTTAAGTACACAATTCAGTAGCTTTAGTACATTCATACTATAGTATAACCATCATAACTATTCATCTCCTGAACTTTTTCATCTTCCCAAACTGAAATTGTACCTGTTAAACACAGTCTCCCCAGTCCCCTTGTCCTTCCAGCCCCTGGCAAACACCATTCTACTGTCTCTATGAATTTGATTACTCTAGGTACTTCACAGAAGTAGAATCATACAATACATGTTTTTTTGTGTCTCCCTTTCTCACTCCTGACCTCAAGTGATCCACCAGCCTCGGCCTCCCAAAGTGCTAGGCCAGGCATGAGCCAACACATCTGGCCTATGTCTGCCTTTCCACTAGACGTCTTGCTATATGATTTAATAAATCCTTGAGGCAGGGCGTGGTGGCTCACACCCATAATCTCAGGACTTTGGGAGGCTGAGGCAGTGGATCACCTGAGGTCAGGAGTTGGAGACCAGCCTGACCAACGTGGAGAAACCCTGTCTCTACTAAAAATACAAAATTAGCCAGACACGGTGGTGGTACATGCCTGCAATCCCAGCTACTCAGGAGGCTGAGGAAGGAGAATCGCTTGAACCTGGGAGACGGAAGTTGTGGTGAGCCAAGATCATGCCATTGCACTCCAACCTGAGCAACAAGAGTAAAACTCTGTCTCAAAATAAAATGAATAAATAAATCCTCTCAGCCTGCCGGGCATGGTGGCTCACGCCTGTAATCCCAGCACTTTGAGAGGCCAAGGCAGGTGGATCATCTGAGGTCAGGAGTTCAAGGCCAGCCTCGCCAACATGGTGAAACCCTATCTCTACTAAAAATACAAAAATTAGCCAGGCATGGTGGTGGGTGCCTGTAGTCCCAGCTATTCGGGAGGCTGAGGCAGGAGAATTGCTTGAACCCGGGAGACAGAGGTTGCAGTGAGCTGAGATCACGCCATTGCACCCCAACCTGGGCGACAGAGCAAGATTCTGTATCAGAAAAAAAAAAAAAAAAAAAATCTCTCAGCCTTTGAACCACATGTATTTTCTATTTTTGCAACTAATACATCCTAACTCATATATCTAGGTATAGTGTACACAGTGGGAGAGGAGAAAAGGGCAAAGGCAGAAACCTGCCTGACAATAATATCAACATTTAAAGCAGTAGGAGCCAGGCGCACTGGCTCATGGCTGTAATCTCAGCCCTTTGGGAGGCTGAGGTGGGCGGATCATCAGAGGTCAAGAGTTCAAGACCAGCCTGGCCAACATGGTAAGACCCCTGTCTTTACTAAAAATACAAAATTAGCTAGGCATGGTGGTTCATTCCTGTAATCCGAGACACGCAGGAGACAAGGCTGGAGAATCGCTTGAACCCAGGAGGCAGAGGTTACAGTGAGCTGAGATTGCACCATTGCACTCCAGCCTGAGTGACAAGAGCGAAACTCAGTCTTGAAAAAAATAACGATGAAAAATAAACAAATAAAGTAATGGGCAGAAAAGCCGGCCAGGAAAGAGTGAGAAGCACCCAGAGGGGTAGAAGGGAAATTAAGAGAGCAAGACATCATAGACACCAATGATGACAGAACATAAAAAAGAAAAGAGGGAGGAGCAAAAGCTATAGTTTTGGTACAAACTAAAACATATCTAACTAAATTAGGCCCCTTAACTCAATTAGTGGTGTTCAGGCTCAGGCCAGAATTGTTATGGCAGCTTCCCATCTAGTCAAAGAACAATCCTGGACAAGACTCCAGGACACACAAACCTGAAGGAAGCCACAGCTATGAAGTAAAGAAGGATCCTGAACCACCCTGTCTAATGGAGATCCGAAACACCTGGGAAGGGTGTGGCTTTTACCATGGACAACCCTCAGCATATGAGTCAGAACAAGGAACAAGGTCTTAGAATCTTAGCCAGATAAAACAGTGACAAGATAAAAACTAGACCCATTTGTTTCTATGGAATGTTCTGTGGCACTGCCCTCTGCCCAAAGCTTTCAGCTTGCCTTATTCTTAGAATCTGACCAGCTTACAACTACTACAACTCCTGATATTCTACAGCTGCTCCAATCCAATGTCCACATCTATAGTTTTGGATATCCAGAACACTATACATTCCTAATTACAAAGTCACTGAAACTCCAATAGTCAGCCTAGACCCCTAATAATCTTCTGCACCCAATCTGGTCCCACTGTGCAAGTCAAGATGGAGCTGACAGTAAACTGCTTACACAAGGAAGACATGATTTGAACAAGGCCATCATTAGGCAGAGCAGCCTAGGGACACAGGAACAGAGAACTGCCTACTCGGGGAATAAGAGTTATCTGTGATCCCTCAGCATCCCAAACACACTTCTACTCTAGGACTTACTGCAGTATTCACGTTTGTCTGTTTTGCTTTCCACAGCTGGAAATGCCCAATGTGCCTCTAGCGCATTACAGGTCAACTGGAAATACTGACCCTACCAACCACTAGATGGCTGGGCAGGGCTTGGGGTGGCTAGAGTCCTTTGGGCCAGCCATCTCGGGTTTCAGTTCTCACTATTACCATTTTTTGTGTATGCTATGATTGTTAAAAGGCTGAAAAGCACCTCACTAGACCGTGGGCTCTTTGCCAGCATAGACTATGCCTTATTCGTGTTTCACGTGCCCAGCATCCAGCACCAATGACTGACCTGTAGCTAGTGACTGACATGCTTGTTGAGAACAGTTCTACTGAGGGTGGCAAAACACTTGTGGGGTTGAGGAAGACAGTATTCTATAGGTGGTCCCTGATCCTTTTCCCTGTATCTGACAAACTGAAGAAATGGTTTCCATGTCCTCAGAGCCCTAGGGTTCTCTCCTGAAGAGAGAAAAGATTGTATGAGAGGCTGTAATTATATCCCATTAACTCCACCACCATTAACTCCACTTTTGTCCATTTTATGTATTTGAATTCAAATAAAATTTTATTTAAGCTTTGATTGCTTTAAAAAATAAAGGACATAAACCATTTCAACAGAGAGTAAATACTCTCCACCATCTTAAGCTCATGCTGAAGTTTAAACATTCATGCTTGACACTCCTGTGCATAAGCTAGGCCAGGCCTTCAGCAGTAATGGGAGAATTAAAAGGTACCGAGAGACCTGCCACACCCAACTTTCTTCATCTCAACTTTCTTCAGGAATACGATAAAAGTCATCTCAACTTTCTTCAGGAATATGATAATAATGGTGGATTTCTAATATCTTGAGCATTTCCTTTCTGGTCTACATGGTGTGACAGATCCTTTGCGTAAGTCCATGACAAAGCTCTAATACATTCATGAAATCCCCACTTTAGTCAGTTCTTCCCTAGACTATAATATGAAGCCTTCAAACATCTGTAGGACTCTTTCCAAAGGCTCCCCATGTCTTTTCTTTATTAAATAGCTTTATTAGCACTCTATCTATATTTGCAACAGATGTTACAGTGAAGACGGTATGGTACACAGAGAATCACACAGGTATCACAGTATCTAGGCCATAATATTTTGAAACAGATACTCAAAGGCAGACATTTTTTAAAGACTGGACTAAATGAAAAGAGTGAACTAAATGAAATGGAAGATCCTGAAATACTGACCAAGACCTAAAATAAGGGGACCCAGGAATCTAAATCCCTGACCTGGGTCATCAGGATGCTCTTTACTCCAAGAGTGAACCATTATCTCAGAGTCACACTGACTTTGCTAACATGAATACAATTCTTGTGCCCCCATGTCCTCACCCTACATCCAAATTGATGGTTCAGGGCCCCTGCCTTGCTGCTCCAGCTTCTCCTCCCACTCAGGCAGCAGGAGCTGTCTCTGTGAAGCTGATGCTGAAAAAAGATTTTGCTGCTCATAAGCCTACGACCAGCATAGAAAGTCATGGTAACAATCATCCCTCTACATAAGCACCTCAGGCAGCAAGTTGTTCTTTTGTAAACCTTTTCCTCTAAGGCAGCCCTGAGTGTTAATATTATCAGTATTATGATGATGGATTATTAATAGCAGCTAACAGTTATTTGGTACTTACTATGTGCTCTGTACAATACTTGGTGCTTTACATTTATCTCATTTAATTTTACTGACAACCAAAAAAAATCATAATTCTCTTAAAAATCATATTAGGTAGATACTATCCTTACCTTTTTTATAGATGAAGAAAATAAAGATAAGAGAGGACAAGCAATTTTACAAGAAACATGCAACTGGTAATTACCAGAAGCAGGATTTGAATCTAATTTTGTCTGATTCCAATATCCATTCATAATTACTACACCATTCTGTCTCTAAATTTACCTGCAACAAAAATGGTGAGGAGAGGTCAGGCATGGTGGTTCATGCCTGCAATCTCAGCATCTTGGGAGGCCAAAGTGGGAGGATCTAGTGAAGCCAGGAGCAGCCCTAGCAACATAGTGAGACTCTGTCTCTACAAAAAGTAAAAAATATTTGCTGGGCATGGTGGCACACACCTGTGGTCCCAGCTACTTGGGAAGTTGAAGTGCAGGATGGCTTGAGCCCAGGAGTTCAAGGCCACAGTAAGTTATGATCACACCACTGACCTCCAGCCTAAGTGAATAAAAATAAGAGTATATAGGGAAGCAGATTCCAGTTTCCCTCAGTTACATACTCAGCTTTAACCAATCTGGTTTTAAAGAAGTTCCTCCTCCTAACCAATAAATCCCACCCTCTGTTCTGAGTCCATTTCCTCTTATTATGACTCTAGTGTAAAAAAGTAGGGTGGATGTGCTCACTCCAGCAGCACATATACTAAAATTGGAATGATACAGAGATTAGCATGGCCCCTGCGCAAGGATGACACACAAATTCTTGAAGCGTTCCATATTTTGCACAGTCTGGGAAGATCATTTCAGTATCTGCTAACTAGCACTAAGGAAATAGTGAGTCTAAGCAAAAAAAAAAAAAAAAAAAAAAAAAAAAAAAAAAAAACCCAAAAAACAACACACACACGCAGAGTAGGGTGGATGAACGCACACTACAATATGACTCTTTGTGCACTTTTCACTCACTTCCACTCTTTCTAATCTGCTGTCTGCTCTTTTTTATACCTGCATTCAGTATAATAGCAGCTACCATTCATTGGTACCAGTTCTGTGCCAGACACCATACACTTACATACATCGATCCCTCCTCCAAACTCTCCAGGATCACAATTCATTAACACTTGGAAGGACTTAGGTCTGATGGAGAGCTCGCTTTGCCCACAATAGGGAAGCAGGAAATCTGGGACTACAGATAATGACTCTATGTTCTAGTAATATTTTTCTTTTTGAGTCTTAGTTTCCATTATCTATGCCTATCCTATCCGTCTTAAGAAGGCAGAGAGACCAAGACTTCTTTATTACAGAAGCCAAGGGTCTTTGTACCCTTGCTCAGCTATCTCCAGGCACTTTTGCTGACAGCCAAACCATCTCTTGCCCTTTCCTTAAACTGTAGTTAGAAAGCTTGTTGAGTTCTATCTATTCACATTCTAAATTCATCATAGGTACCCACTGTTTGCATGGGCATTGTGGAAATCCAATTCCTGTAGTCAAAAAGCTTCTAGTCTCTTTGGAAAAGCAATATAGACACCTATAAAAATCCTAACTTTGCAAGGTAATAATTCCATGCTGGGAAGCAGGACACATGTGAATATGTGATACATGAGAGCCCTTATTGGCTGAATCCAAGGTCAATCATTCATTCTGTGAAAAGCTGAACCTTAATGGGTTCGTTTCTTAGAATGAACTTTACAGACATGTTTTTCGAGCTCAGGTCCAATGGGCTATGATAATCCACTGTCCCATAACACTGTCCCATGTCCCAACTCATGGCAAGTGGAGACACCTACCCCAACAACAGGCCCAAGACAAAATGGCAGCAAAGACTGTTACTACCTACCTGATTGAGAACAGGGAAGGAGGTATGCAGAGACTAGATTCGGTCCTGTTGCACTGACCCAAGCAATCAGACTCTTGCAGCAGATCTCTTCCCAATAAAACTTTCATGCCACAGACCAGGGGTGACCCAATCCAACAACAGCAGAGACAGGTTTTAGGTTACATTTCTCCCTCACCGGGATGACCTTACCATTTCGTCTCACTCCTGACCACATACCACAATCCTCCACCTCCACCACCACATTCCTCCTGGCCTGGACAGATGGGAGACCCGTCATAAAGTAATCAAATAGGGAACTCCCCAAAAAGAACAGCTACCACTCAGCTAATCAGGTGGCCCGTATTAACCGGGAACTCCACCTCCCCAACTCCCCCTCCTCCCCTCAAACGATTCGCGTAAGCAATGGCTCCATTTTCTGTTCCGGGAATCCTGGTACTTCCTAAAGAAAGAAAGCGGATTGGAAGACACAAACTCAGGGCCAGTGACAAGATGCTCCCTCCTCCTGTGAGACCGCCCCCGCTCCGCCTGGGGGAGGAAGGCCCCACCTCTCTTCTCCCAGGAAGATCAGAACCCCTTCCCCCTTCTCCTGCCTCCTCTCCCCACCTGCTGCCCTCTTCCCAACCTGCGGTTCCCTAGACTCGAAAGCGCAACCTCTACCAGAACAGCGTCCCTGCGGTGCCCCAGTAGCCTGCCCCGTTGGCTATCCCCCAGACCCCCTACGCACCCCTACCCTATGATGGGGGAGGGGGTGTAACCACAGCAAGGCGTCTCTTCGGTCTCCTATTGCTAAGGTGGGGGAGGGAGAGGAAGTAGAAGAAAGCAGCATTCCCTAGCCCTTTAACAGAAAAGATACAAACAGCCATCACCGCCCCCGCATCACCTCTCCCTGGACGGTTTTCCTCCCCCTCAACAGCCCACCTCCCGCAGCCGAGAACCTAACTGCAGCCCAGGTCGCCCTCTTGTGCGAGGCGGAGGACAAATCCGTGTGCGCCCCCCACCCCCACCCAGCTCCGCGTCCTTCAAATGCTGGGGCAGGCGCGAAGCTGTCCCGACGCCCCCTCTCCGAGCTCTCGGGTGTAAGGATCCCACCGCCCCACGCCAGGCAGTGCCGGGCGGGGCCCGGGAGCCGCTCTATCTCCTCAGCCCTCACCCGGACCGAGCCTCTTCTCTACGGGGACCCGCCTTCCCTTCCCAGCCCCTCACCTGTTCCTGCTATCAGCTGCACCGCTGCGGCCACCGCCTCCGCCCCGCAGGTTCCGTTCCGCTCCCTCCGGCTCCCCAAGCCGACTTCAGCCCGGCTGCTGCCCTGGCCAGTTCCCCGGCTCCCTCCTTCCTTCCCTCCACCTAGCACCGGAAGCCGCGACGGCAACTGGAGCTGTGCGGTGTACCCCCACCCCCAGCCCGGGATACTTCCCACCTCCCCGATCGCGCGAGAGCTGCGCGGTAGCGAGCGGCAGTTCTCGCGAGACCTATCACCATGGCAGCGGCTGCAGCACAGGCAGCCGAGCGCGGGAGCTGGAGTCTGGGCGGGGGCCGGTGTTGGGGCTGGAGGCTGTGGGCGGCGGAGGCGGGAGCCGGGAATGGGGATGAGACAGTGAGGACGGAGGTGAGAATCCCAAGCTCCAGGGTTCTGCCTGGAATTTACGGACTGAGGTCACAAGTTGGCTGCGTTGGCGACTGGGGCTGGGCTGAGGGGCCCAGGAGCTCCTTGGGCAAAGCCAGCTTCAGGATATGGGTCGTTGCTGTGGCCTGTCTTATCCAGCCAGACTTCATCTTTATTTCTTAATCTGGGCTAGCTGCAATACCCTGAGAGCCCTCACTGCACCATTGTTGCTCACGATTCCTGAGACCGTTATTACTCTGGGATCTGAATGGAGAGATCCTTTCCCATAAGGAAGAGGAAGGATAGTGATGAACTTAAGAGGCTAAAGGAAAACAGCTGGACTCTGGGCCAGATAGGAAGCTGGGACTTGAAAGAGGGAGAGGAAGTATGCCTAACTGAGTATAGATTTTAGTATCCCAAGGAAAAGTGAAGGACCCATATTTCTCGCTTTCTGCCCACCCCTACTTCCCTCACACTCGGTTTTGCACCTGGTCTAGACATGCAAAGCTGCCTTGAAACTGTCATAGCTGTGATAGAAGGGCACTAGGAATGCTAAGAACAGAAGGTTCTTTAAGTGCCCTCTCCCCTCATTTACAGCAGTGTAAGGGAACGAACACATGGCTCTTCCCTAAGGCTTGAGCCAAAATTGTTGCTCTTCTAAATTTATTGCCTTGGTTGGTTTTGTTTGTTTTCTTGCTTCCAAGAAGAACTAAGCTGGGGCCTGGCCCTGTGGTTCACACTTGTAATCCCAGCACTTTAGGAGGCTGAAGTGGGTGGATCACTTAAGGTCAGGAGTTTGAGACCATTCTGGCCAATATGGTGAAACCCCATCTCTACCAAAAAATACAAAAATTAGCTGGGCATGGTGGCGCACCCCTGTAATCACAGCTACTCAGGAGGCAGAGGTTGCAGTGAGCCTAGATCTTTCCACTGCACTCAAGCCTGGGTGACATAGCAAGACTCTCTTAAAAAAAAAAAAAAAAAAAAAAAGCTGGGCTGGGCCTGGTGTGGTGGCTCAAGCCTGTAATCCCAGCACTTTGGGAGGCGGAGTCTGGCAGATCACCTGAAGTCAGGAGTTGGAGACCAACCTGACCAACATGGAGAAACCCCATCTCTACTAAAAATACAAAATTTGTTGGACGTGGTGATGTGCGCTTGTAATCCCAGCTACTTGGGAGGCTGAAGCAGGAGAATTGCTTGGATCTGGGA
Source organism: Saimiri boliviensis (assembly GCF_048565385.1). NCBI lineage: Eukaryota > Metazoa > Chordata > Mammalia > Primates > Cebidae > Saimiri > Saimiri boliviensis. Next base: position 64,100,126 of record NC_133455.1, read on the forward strand.
GGCAGAGGTTGCAATGAGCCAAGATCGCATCACTGCACTCCAGCCTGGGTGACAAGAGCAAAACTCCATCTCAAAAATTTAAAAAAGCTCGTAGATTGCCACATATGTCTATCTCCTTGTCATAAATTCCTGGTTTATGCACTTAGCAGTCCCTAAACCCAGTCTGTTTTCTCTCTTATGTTAACCTGATGAATAACATGACCCTAGAATGTCAAACCAAGGGGACCTTAATTTAAGATGGTAAGGGATGAGATAGATTAACAAGGAAACTATTTATAACAAGAAATTATATCTGTCCTGGGCATTGCTGTTAAGGGCCTCTGCTCTGCTAATCTCTGTTTTTTTTAAGAGACAGGATCTCACTGTGTTGTCCAGGCTGGAGTGCAGTGACTATTCATAGGAGCGATCATAGCACACTATAGTCTTGAATTCCAGGGCTCAAGTGATCCTCCTGCCTTACCTTCCTGAATAGCTGAGACTATAGACATGTGCTGCTGTGCTGGGCAGCTCTGTCAGTTTTTTTTGTTTTTTTTTTTTTTGTTTGTTTGTTTGTTTGTTTTTTTCTGAGACGGAGTTCCACTCTTGTTACCCAGGCTGGAGTGCAATGGCGCGATCTCGGCTCACCGCAACCTCCGCCTCCTGGGTTCAGGCAATTATCCTGCCTCAGCCTCCTGAGTAGCTGGGATTACAGGCACACGCCACCATGCCCAGCTAATTTTTTTGTATTTTTAGTAGAGACGGGGTTTCACCATGTTGACCAGGATGGTCTCGATCTCTTGACCTCGTGATCCACCTGTCTCAGCCTCCCTAATTGCTGGGATTACAGGCTTGAGCCACTGTGCCCGGCCCTTGTTTGTTTGTTTTGTTTGTATTTTTGTTTGTTTTGTTTTGCTTTTGGGTTTTTTTCTGTTTGTTTTTGAAACTGGGTCTTTTTATGTTGCTGAGGCTGGAGTACATCGGGGCAGTCAGCTCTCTGCAGCCTCAACCTCCTGGGCTCAAGTGATCCTTACCACCTCAGCCTCCCAAGTAGTTGGGGCTACAGTGAATGCCACCATGCCCAGCTAATTTTTTTTTTTTTTTTTTTTTTGAGACAGTTTCACTCTTGTTGCCCAGGCTAGAATGCAATGGTGCAATCTCAGCTCACTGCAACCTCCGCCTCCCAGGTTCAATTGATTCTCCTGCCTCAGCCTCCTGAGTAGCTGGGATTACAGGCATGTGCCACCATGCCTGCCTAATTTTTGTATTTTTAGTAGAGACAGTGTTTTACCATGTTGGACAGGCTGGTCTCAAACTCCTGACTTCAGGTGATCTACCCACCTCGGCCTCCCAAAATGCGGGATTACAGGCATGAGCCACCATGCCCAGCCACCTAGCTAATGTTTATGCTATTCGTAGAGACAGGGTTATGCCATGTTGCCCAGGCCAAACTCGTGAGCTCAAGCAGGCCTCCCATCTAGGCCTCCGAAAGTGTTGGGATTACAGGCATGAGCCACTGTACCAAGCCCAGCTCTGTGTTTTTAAGGGCAAAAGAAATCTCTAGTAAATTTTTGTTGTTGTTGTTCATGTCAAATGGATAGTGTGCCAATGTAACAAAGGTTTGAGGGTGGCACACCCTCATGTGCGTGAACACCCAGTCATTATGTTTAAGAACTACAAAAGGACCTTCCTCCAGTATTATTACAGATTCCTAGAGTGGGCTTTGTGATATTTCCACCTGATTACCCTTTGATTTCTTTTTCTAGAGATTTCTAGTAACACTCCACCAGGTCATGCTACCACAGTGTCCACAAAAACTACGCTTTATAAAAACTCCCTAGTGCCCTTACCACACAGACATGCCTTGTGGCACTCAGACAAGGAGGTGGAACCTGTTGATATTCCTGCTCAATGCTTCAGAGCCTCTCAAGGTTGTATCTCAGGTGCAACAGAAGGATAGAAATAGTGACAGCCTAATGTGGTAAGCAGCAAGTACCATGATATGTTAGTCAGGACTGATTAATAGGACTGGAGAATCTCCCAGCTCATCTGTTCTTCACCTGTCTGGAGTCTGAAGAAGAAAGTGTCTGTTGCAGCATCAGAGTGGGCTGCCCATGGAGCAAACAGGAGCAGAGATGGGAGGAGTGCTGCCCAACTGGCAATTAGCTGGCCACTGCCGCTCCCTAACTTCGCAGCCACTTGGTAAAAGCCAGCAGGAGTAGAGCTCATCTGGAGCTGAAGAAGGACAAGAGGCCCGACTTATAGTTCATCAGCCTTTCTCCCTCCCTCTGGCTGCCGTTGGAGCCTAGTAAAAGCTGAAATTGTAGCCACCAGGTCTGTGGGTTGCATACTTCCACACTGTCACTGACCCCAGGCCTGGGCCTGAGCCCAGCACATGTGCTAGGAGCAGGGGTAGGGAGTGGCGAAGGGGTGTGTTGGCCTTGCTGACAAAATCCATTTGGAATTTGTCAAGGTTGTGGTTTGGGTCTTAAGTTTGCCACAGAATGTGTCTGATGAAAGAAGAGGGAATGCTAGAAAGGAAAGAGGGACCCAAAGTACAGAGGAAGGAAACAGGAAAAAGCTGAAATATTCATGCTATGACTCTGTTAGAGATTCTCCTTTCTCTACCTGAGTGTGAGAAATTGTGATTATATATATTCTTTATCGTTATTCTCTTATATCCTTTCCCATTCTAAGTGCATCCCCTCTTCCTTCCACACACACTAGGTTCAGTAAGTGTCTAAAATAAGAATAGGATTTCTCCTGTCTCCATCAAATTTCCAAACCCAGATTCTCAATGCTCAAGTGGAAATCTGGGACATAAAATTTGGCCATAAAGTTCTGCCCTAGAGCCCAGTGTGGTAACTAAAACCTGTAAATCCCAACACTCTGAGAGGCTGAGGCTGGAAGATCACTTGAGTCAAGGAGTTCAGGGCTGCAGTGATCTTGCCACTGCATTCCAGCCTGAGTGACAGAGCAAGATGCTGACTCTAAATTTAAAAAAAAAAAAAAAAAAAAGTACTGGCTAAACACAGTGGCTCACACCTGTAATCCCAACACCTTTGGGTGGGAAACCAAGGCAAGAGGATTGCTTGAGTCTGAGAGTTTGAAACCAGCCTGGGCAGCATAGCAAGACACTATCTCTTAAAAATAAGACAAAAAACAAAAACAAACAAAACTATCCTATGGCCAAACACAGTGGCTCATGCCTGTAATCCCAGCACTTCGGGAGGCTGAGGAAGGTGGATAGCTTGAGTCCAGTAGTTCAAGACCAGCCTGCACGACGTAGCCAAACCCCATCTCCCAAAAATACAAAAATTTGCCAGGTCTGGTGGTACCATACCTGTAGCCCCAGCTACTCAGGAGGCTGAGACAGAAAGCTCGGTTGAGCCCAGTAGGCGGAGATCACACAGCTGCACTCCAGCCTAGGTGACAGAGATCCTAAGACCCTGTCTAAAAAAAAAAAAAAAGCACTTTGGGAGGCCAAGGTGGGCAGATCACAAGGTCAGGAGATCGAGACCATCCTTGCCAACATGGTGAAATCCTGTCTCTACTAAAATACAAAAAATTAGCCAGGCATGGTGGCACGTGCCTGTAGTCCCAGCTACTCGGGAGGCTAAGGCAGGGGAATTGCTTGAACCCAGAAGGTGGAGGTTGGAGTGAGTGGAGATCGTGCACTCCAGCCTGGCAACAGAGCGAGATTCTGTCTAAAAAAAAAAAAAAGTACTGCCCTAACCTAATGCTCCTCAAAATGTCCTTGCTACCTTGGTGCTACTCTCATTTCATCTGATTTTGGGGGTAATTTGAATATCAGAAGTATTTATTGCCTACAGACATGGAAAGAACTATTTCTACATTCTCTGGCCAAAGAAATAACCTGTTACAGTCAGCATCTAGCGGCCACATAAGTGTGCAGTCATTTGTGAAGTTCTAAATATGTGATGTATATTCCTTTTCTGCATTGAATCTTAGAAAGATAACAGTTTATTTTCAAAGATGTTCGGTTAGGGCCGGCTGTGGTGGCTCATGCCTATAAAGCTAGCACTTTGGGAGGCTGATGCAGGCGGATGACCTGAGGTCAGGAGTTTGAGACCAGCCTCGCCGACATGGTGAAACCCATCTTTACCAAAAATGGCACACACCTGTAGTCCCAGCTACTTGGGATGCTGAGGCAGGAAAATCACCTGAACCCAGTAGGCGGAGGTTGCAGTGAGCTGAGATCACACCACTGCACTCCAGCACTTTGGGAGGCCGAGGCAGGTGAATCACCTGAGGTCAAGAGTTCCAGACCAGCTTGGCCAACACGGTGAAACCCCATCTCTACTAAAAATATAAATGTGGTGGCAGGCACCACAGCTACTTTAATCCCAGCTACTTGGGAGGCTGAGGCAGGAGAATCGCTTGAACCAAGGAAGTGGAGGTTGCAGTGAGCTGAGATCACGTCATTGCACTCCAGCCTGGGAAACAAAAGTGAAACTCTGTCTCAAAAATAAATAAATACATATACACATACATACATACATAAAAATAAATTCTGTTCTGTTTAGTTGAGGTTATCTCTTAAAGGAATTATTTTACTAAAATGAAATACAAAATAACTCTAAATGAGGAAGGACATGGGCTGAGATGGGCAGATTGCTTGAGGTCAGGAGTTCAAGACCAGTCTAGGCAACATAGTGAAACCTATCGCTACCAAAAAAATACACACACACAAAATATTAGCCAGGCATGGAGGCATGTGTCTGTAGTCCCAGCTTACTCAGGAGGCTGAGGTAGAAGGATTGTTTGAGCCCAAGAAGTGGAGGTTTCAGCGAGCCAAGATCACACCACTGCACTCCAGCCTAGGCAACAGAATGAGATCCTGTCTCAAAAAAACAATAAGAAATGGCCAGGTGTGGTGGCTTACGCCTGTAATCCTACTTTGGGATCTGAGGCGGGCAGCTCACTTGAGGCAAGGAGTTGGACAAGACCACCCTGGCCAACCAACATGGCGAAAACTCATCTTTACTACAAATATAAAAATTAGCCAGGTGTGGTAGTACATACCTGTAATCCTAGCTACTTGGGAAACTAAGGCACAAGGATGGCTTGAACCCAGGAAGAGGAGGTTCCAGTGAGACAAGATCACACCATTGCACTCCAGCCTGGGTGGCAAAGTGAGACCCTGTCTCAATAAATAAATAAATAAGGACAAAAAAAAAAACATATGCAAATAAATCCATTAGAAAACATGCTGGTTTTGCTGGTTTCCAGAGGGAAAAACTCCCATTTCAAGCACAGGCACCTCTTTATTACATTTCCCATCAGTCTTGCATCTACATCCCAAGTTCACTCCTTCGGAACCAGAGAAAAAAATGCCTGTTTTTTTGGGTCCGAGTTCAATGTTGAGATACATCTAGGAAAAAGACTCCAGAACAAAAGCAACCTTGTGGTCTAGAACAAGGGTGAACAAACTGCAGCTAGAGGACCAAATTTGGTCCTGCAGTCCATTTCTGTGAATGAAGTTTTATTGGACACAGCCGTGCTCATTCATTTATGTGTGTGGTCTATGGCCGCTGTTGATCTTTAACAGCAGAGTTGACTAATTGTGGCAGAGCTGAATAGTTGGGACAAAGACCACAAGTGTAATATATTTACTACTAGCCCTTTGCAAAAAAAACAAAAACAAAAACACAAAATTGCCAGCCCTTGTTCTAAGGCAGTGATCAAGGTGAAATCTGGAGTTGAGACACATAGAGAGTCAATAGGGCCTACATCTGGAACTCTATCCTTTCCCACCTAGGAGCCCTTCCTGGTTTTATCAAGGAAAAGTTGCCAGTTACATCACTGAGATTCATTTCAAATCCTTTGTGGAACTCAGGAGGATATACATAAAGCCATTAAGTGTAGGAGGGTAAGAGAATTCACCTAGAAAAGAAGCTACGGACTGGAATCCCAAGTGTGGGTACATACATCACCATCTGCATCCAGTAACTTAATTTATTTTAGTTTCAAACAGAAACCAAGAACAAGTTTCAGTACAATAAATTATCCATTCCCACCCTTCCTGCTGAAGAAGGAAAAAGAGGCTCCAAGAGTCATAGGGAAACCCCTTCCTTTGGAGGGTCCTCTTTAACTGCCGAATGGAAGGAGACAACTTCCCTAAGGGTCTGGACAGACAACTCTGAGGATTCAGGGGACAGTGCCCCTCAGCACTCTGTCCCTTTCCCAGGAAAAAACCTCTCTACCACTGTCTCCCATTATCCCACAAGAGGGAGCCCAGGCTGCAGCAGAGGAGTTTGGGGCTAGTACACAGAAGTGGGTGATCTCTTTCTAGATACAGATCTTATGGCTCCAAACAGTGCCTGCGGTTATCCCTAAAGGGAGAGGAGTGGTGAAACTATAGGGACTCCCTAGCCAAAAGGAGTATGAATCAGGGTTAAAGGGGCTCTGGAGTTGAGAAGTGGGAGGAGCAATACAGTGCATTTCATCTTAGTCCATTCAGGTGTCTAAGGAGCAGAAGAGGAGTGGCAGCTTTCCCCCGAGACCCTCCAATTATTGGAGAGAAGGCTACACATCCCATAGTACACCTGACCCCCCACCACACCTAAAGCTGTTTCCAAGTAGACACTGAGCTTCCAGGGACCAAGATTGGCTTTGGAAGGAAATCAGAGCAAAGGGCTGAAAACGCACCCCTCTCACACAGGCCCCTCCCCCTCCCCCAAGGTGAGGCTGACCCTCACTTACACACATTGACCCACTCTGTGACCTTGCACTCATCACACATCACATAGCAGCACCAGTGGAAGCGGCAATGGCAGCGCTCCACTCGTGTCTGCCTGAGCACGTTGTGTCCCCGGCCACAGCACAGGCTGCCACAGCCATCCAACAGGCGGCTGGTCTTGTTGCAGGCCCGGCCCCTTGTCCCTGGGGAGCCCATAGTGGGGTCTCGCTCACAGAAGTCAGGAGACTTCTCAAAGTAGACCAGCTCTCCTGAGAGGCGACGGGGACGCAGACGGGGTTGGAATGCTCCAGAATTGCGGTTGTGGGTATCGATGAAGATGGCCCGGCCCAGCCGCTCTCTCAATGCCGCCCCCACTGCCCGGAACTCTGGGGCCGCTCTCCAGCATGTCTTGAACTGGCAGCTGCCTGACGTGCCATGGCATTTGCATTTCCGCTTCAGGTTTTCAGTTACCACCTAGAGCATTGGGGAGAAGAGGTGAAGTGGAGGGCAGCAAATGGACAGAGCACAGAGGCACAGGAGAGGGAAGGGAACAGAGAACACGGGGAGGGACAAATGGAGGCAAGAATAACATGGAATATCAGAAGAGAAAGGGCATTGCGGTTAGTTAATAGCCCAGCTCCCTCATTTTATGAGTGCAGAATTGAAAACGGAGGGGTGTGATTTGTCCATCTTCCATCAACAGCTGGTAGTAGAGCCAAGACTCAACTCCAGTTGTCCTGACTCCCAATCCAATGCTCTTTCCATCGTAAGCACTTACAAAATTGGGAGTCTGGCCCACAGCACGCCTAAATTCTGTAGGGAAGGCAGCTGTAATAATAGCTACTATGCAGTGAGCCAAAAATGATGTACTATGCTGGGTGTACTATTTGCTAGCTCAGTCTGTTTTGTTTTTGTTTTTGTTTTCAGACAGAGTCTCGCTCTTGTTGCCCAGGCTGGAGTGCAGTGGTGCAATCTCAGCTGACTGCGACCTCTGCCTTCCGGGTTCAAGTGATTCTCCTGCCTCAGCCTCCTGAGTAGCTGGGATTACAGGTGCCCGCCACCATGCCCAGTTAATATTTGTACTTTTAGTAGAGATGGGGTTTTACCATGTTGGCCAGGCTGGTCTCGAACTCTTGACCTCAAGTAACTTGCCTATCTCGGCCTCCCAGAGTGTTGGGATTACAGGCGTGAGCCACTGCACCAAGCCCAGTCTGTTTTTATATATATAATGTTTTTTTCAAAGATGGGGTTTCACCATGATGGCCAGGCTGGTCTTGAACTCCTGACCTCAGGTGATCCACCCACCTCGGCCTCCCAAAGTGCTAGGATTACAGGCGTGAGCCACTGCACCCAGCTACATAATTTTTTTTTAATGTAGAGATGGGGTCTCACTACTTTGCTCAGGCTGGTCTTGAACTTCTGGCCTCAAGCCATCCTCCTGCCTTAGCCTCTAGAAGCCCTGAAATTATAGGCATAAGCCACCACATTGGCCTGCCAGCTCAATCTTAATAACATTGTAAGGTAAGTATCATTAGGCTCTGTACAGATGCAAACCTGAGGCTGGGTTACTGCTGATGGTGAGGTGAATATCAGTCACTCATCACACCTTATTCTATTATTCCCAGGTGCCTCTCAAATGCTAACCAGGCCTCAAAAGCTGGGGAGACCCAGGACAAGACGTACACACATACCTGGCGCCCCACCCTGTTGTTGTGGATTCTCATTCGTGCCTGGATGTCCCGGGGAGCTTCCCTGGAATCCAAGAAATCCCGAGAGAACTTCTCTCCAAAGTCCATGTCATGGTTACAGCCACCCCATTCCCATGTGTCCTGGGGGCCAGGACTGGGGCCTGAGCCAGGGCCAGGGCTGGGCAGAGAGTGGGGGAAACTCTTGCCTCGGGACAGTGTCTGCAGCTGCAGCAGTTTGGCCCTCAGCCGATCCTGCTCACCACTGCCCTTCAAGCCACAGCCACAGCTCACCAGCTTGCCCAGGCTGCAGGCCGTGGCTACTGCGTGCATGACGCCAGCAGCCAGCATGGAGAAGGAAAAAGCACTTTCTCGGAAACCTGGGGATGAGAAGGGTGTGATGGTGGAGGTAAGGTTGACAGGCAGCTGAGGGTGGGGAGGCAGAAGGAGATAAACAGCTCCCCTCCAATTCCAGAAATTCCTAACTGAATCCTGACCCTGCCATTTACCAGCTGAGTGATTTGGAGAAGTCACGGGACAAGGAAGGGTACAGAAAGCACAGAGCCTCAGATTCTTCATCTCTAAAGGGAGGTGGGAGATGATGGGTCAAGATGATCTCTGAGGCCCACTGTCACTCTAAGTCTGTGATTTTCAGGTGTAGATGAAAGTGCTAGCCCAGAGGGAGAGACTCCTCGAGCTGGGAGGGAGCTAAGAGGGAGTCCCTGAGGCCTTTGAAGATGTGTACAACCTGAGTTCTCTATCTGAAAGCCTTAGAAATTCTCCCAACCCTGCAGGGAGCTTTCGTGAGGTGGGAGCAGAGCTTTTGTGGTTCTGTAATTTTTTTTCTTCACTTCAGGGTTATTTTAATCGGTCTTTTAACCAACCTACCTTCCACCACCCAGCACCCCCAAAGCACTGGAGCCGTGGAGCTCCATTCTTCCCAGGATGTAGTTTTATATTTGCCCTTCAAGACTGCCCTTTTTATGTTCATCCTAACCTGCTATTACCCTATAAAACACGGAGAGGAGGAGAGAGGTAGGGGAGTGATTTTCCCTAAGGCCCTCTTAAAAGGTTGGCTTATTTGTTATGTTTTGGGGGTCACAGAGGCTCAGGACCCAGACTTAAATAAGCATGCTCACCATTTGGGTGTCCAAGACTTCCCCTACACCAGGCCCTGTGCGGAAGGAGGGGGACCCTCACTTCATTTTAGGCAGGGGCTCTCTGGAGCCCTGAGAAGATGAGAGAGAACACCCCCTTAGAGGACAGGCCTCTCCTACCCCAAGATCCGGGGCTCCTGGGCCAGCATCCTGATCCCCCCAACTCCAACCCTCCAGGGGTGAAGCTGTTTGCACACGTCTTGGGAATTCCCCTGCAGATGGCAGCTGCCTATTAACCCCATAGTCCCCAGAGCACTGCCCCCATCTCAGGGCTGAGCCCATGGATCTTTACACCTCAGGGAGTGAACTCCAGCAGGGAAGGGGGAGAGGCAGCCATGCCTCCCAGACCATGCCTCCCAGACCAGGCCAGCAGTGACCTGTTCTCCCCACCTGCAGCCATTCTTCACCTGCTCAGGTGAGCAACACCTGGAGCCCCCACAGCACAGAGGAGGGGACTGGCTCCCCACCTTCAAAGTCATCGGGGTCTTTGTTCCCAGCTTTGGCTCCTGGGAACCCCAGCAATTAGGGGAGCAGGTTGAACCCTTAAACGGTGTGTGGGGGGGTGTCACCCAACCCCTGCTGAGACACTGGGACACCAGCCTGGGCTTGTCCAGCCAAGATGCTGGGGGAGAGAAAATGGGGGAGGTAATAAGGGGGTGTTTGAAGCTCCCAGGACTGGGGTATCTCTTGTTCACAGGTGCAACCCAGATCAAGCTGGGCAGAGGCAGGAAAGGGGGGCCCTAGGGTAGGAGAGCAGGGACAGCTGCCTCGCCGGCAGCACGCAGGTGGAAGTTAGGCGCGCAGGGGCCCAGTCGGGTGGCCAGACCTGGCTCAGAGCGGTTCTGAGAGGCGGGGGGGGGGGGGGGCGGGAATTCCAGGAGAGGCCCCTCCCGGAGCCGCGAACTCGTCCCTTCCCGCCTCCACGGGCGTCGGCCTGCCCCCCACCCCCTAGCCTCGGCGGCAGCGCAGACCCACCCAGCCAGGCTCACCGCGCTTGAGGATGGCGCTGTGGTGCGGCAGGCGGCCGCCACCCTCGAGCGCTGAGCAGTTCCAGCGCTGGTCGCGCAGCTGATGCTGACACTCGTGGACCGCGATGTGGAGACCCTGAAGCGCGGACGCCGTCACGTCGGGGTTGCGCAGGCACAGGCCTAGCTGCCGCTTGCTCAGGCCGGACAGCGTCAGGCACACGGTGTTGGCAGTCAGCGGCGGCTCGCCCGGCAACTTCAGGCCCAGAATCTCATTGCTTAGAGCCCTGGAAACCAAGAAGGCGTCTGGGGTCTGCAGTCCAGACCCCTCCAACTCTCCCCACCCCGGGTCGGTGCTTCTCCTGTGGCCTGGGAGACAGGGGGAACTGCTCACCGACTGCACAACGCCAGGAACAGGAGACCCACGAGGCCCGAGGGCGGAGGCCGCGGCCGGGGCTCCTCCAGCATGTCGAAGCCCGGAGGCTCCGGTGGGCAGATCGATCAGGACCTGCGGGACAAGGAGACTTGATGCGGGTTCAGGAATAGGGCGGCTCGCTCGGGGAACCAAGTGACGCCCTTCTTCGGGCTCCTAACCCACCGATGCCACCCTACTGACCCTTCTCATTCCTCCCCAAACAAAACAGTAAGAATCACCACTTGATTCCCAGAGTCCCTGAGGCTTGGAGGTCTTAAAGAGGAAGAGTCCAGGTGTAGTCTCAGCTCAGGACTCACGTGAGCACCGCTGGAACCCCGTCCAATCAGACACAAAGCCCGGCACACAGACACACTCACATGCAAACTCAGACACACAGATTCACAAACACTTGCTCCACAACCTCGCCTACTGCTCCCTTTTCCAGGGCCCCATGACTAGCTTCCCCGCCCTCAAAGGGCTAGGGAGTGGGATAAGGAGGGGGTTCCCCACCACCTAAGGGGGTGTCACCTCCAGGAGTCATCAAGGCCAAGCTGGCTCCATAAGAAAGGTCTAATGGGCTCCCCACCCACATTGCACCCTCCCTGAGCAGCAAGGAAAGAGGAGGGGCTCCAGGTGCAGGAAAGATGGGAAGAAGAGCCTGGCTCCCTTCTAAAAGGGACTGTGGCGCAGACTGAATCCTCTTCCCTATCCCCCAGCTTGCCTAACCATAGGCTCTCCTCCTCCATAGGCACCGGTCTGGTCCTCACCCCTTCGCTCTCAGGTTCATTGCTTTCTAAATCTGGGGGCGCTCCTTTATTCTCTGCCTTTATCTCTAGCAATATCTCTGGCTCTCTAAGCATCTCTGTGCTTCTGTGGGTGGATGCGTGTCTGTCTGTCTGACTACACAAGTGCCTGTTTCTTCCTGGTGTTCATGTCCCTGCCCTCCCTGCTTTCCCAGGTCTAATTACCTCCAGTGGTTTGGGTGCGGGGTCCGAGACGGGCACGGTTGGGTTGCCTGAGCTTCACTAGTCCTGCTTAATCCGTGGGGAGACTGTGCTGGGTTCTGTCCCCTTGGCAGAGCTGCATTCTTCCAGGGCCGGGCCACTCCTCTTCACCGCTTCCCCAGCGCCACTCGGCCGGCCGGCCGTGGCTAGGAAGGGAGGGAGGAAGGGAAGGAGTGATCGACAGAGCTAGCAAGGCGGCAAGCAAAGAACTGGGGGTTCTGGCTCTGCTCGAGCTCACGTTGGCTCTGCCGGGCTGACGGAGCTGCGGCCCCTCCCTGAGCCTGGGGCTTCCCCACCCTACTCTGCACTCCCCGCCTTGACCAGGCAAACGAAGCCGCTCCACCTCCTCCCAGCATACACACACACATACACACACACACACACACACACACACACACACACCCCTCTCGCCCGACGCCTGGGTTCAGGCTTGGCCCCACTGAAGAAGGAGGTGGCCAGAGTTCCTCTTACCTGCTCTGGGGTCACCAAGGCTGCAGGGAGGGTGTAGTAACCTTCCTAGAGAGCCAGAATGGGGCCCAAGTGGCCACATCTTTCAACACTTCTTTTTGCATCAGTTTCTCCACCGAGATCAGGGTGGCTGGAAGGTGCCTTTGACAAGATGAAGATGGAGCTGGATAGTCTTTGGGCTTCTCAGTGTGGGACAGTCACATGTGGTGCCCACACCCAGGGCACTCAGAGCAGGAGGAGAAATGCAGGTCTGGGCAGCTTGGTTCCCACCCACCTCCAAGCCCCACGCCTGCCCCTTCGGAGGGGTCAGCTTTTGCCTCAGTTTGGCCCTGGTGGAGGTTCAGGTAGCCCCAGAGATCCTCAGCCTGCCCCCATGCTTCCTTGCTGGCAGGGATGCTTACCAATAGAGGTCTCCTACCCTTCTCGGGATTCCCCAGTCTGCACTTTGGGTGGCCTAGATTCCTGCTCCAAGCTGCAGACTTCCTTCGGATGGGATGAGGAGGGCCTTGGGATCCAAAATTGAGCCAAGTCCAAGGGCAGTCGGAAAAGAGCCTGGTGTTGGGGTGCACAGGCAAAGACAAACCGCCTTAGGGAGATCCAGTGGCAGCGAAGGGGTTAGGCGCCACTGCGTTCCCGCCTGACTCACCCTCGAAGCTCTAACCACTGCGGGCTATTTTTGCCAGAGAGGGGCCCCAGGCTTTCCAGCCACCCCCCGCCCCTGCCAGACCGCAGCCCAAGGCATGGCTGGCCCCACACGCCCCAGGCACATTGACTCAGACTGCCCCCCAGCAAGCAGAGGCACAGGGATGATACCCGCAACCACAGTCACCTCTTCCTTGGTGGTTGCGGTGCAGCTCTGCTGGGCAGTCAGCCTCCAGCCTGTGCTGCTGGAGGTCCTGCCCATGCTGCAGGGGTCACTGTTGGATAGCGGGCACAGCAGTCTGAGACAGGAGATCAAGCGACTTATATCTGTTGGGATATTTATGGATCACCAATATGTGCCAGGCTGTGAGCAGTCTGGGGAGGTGAAAGTGCCATGATCCTTGACACCGGACAGCCTGGACCAGGCTACTTTTCTCTGATTCCCCACCTCTGGGATGGGGAAGAGGGAGCCCTAGATTTCCTGACCCTTCTTCCCATTTAGAGGACAAGAGCCAAACCATGTGTGGTTTTCGAGGTCACCAGAATCTGCAAGCCCCATCTCATAGTTTTCATCCTTACACCTGGATTCATGATCTGCCAGTGTCCTTATCCTTTCTCCTGCAGTCAGCCTGGGATTCCTGCCAGGTCCTTGGAATAGGGGAATGAGGTTGCCTAAGCCTCTCTTCTCCATGGGGACCTCATGGACATCTGTATTTCTCCATGCGTCTCTGGGTCCCCCTTAGGTTTGGGATTATTTGTTGCCTTCTGATTCTACGCTTGTCAGTCTCTAGCATGCGGTCAGGTGCCAAGAAGCGTTGAGGGACAGAACTACTACAATAGGTTTCAATTTCCTAGTGACCCCAGGTCTCCCCAAGCGGGACTGTTCCAAATCCAAGGACCCAGAATCCTGCTCCTTCTCTCTACTGAAGCCCATATCTGGGACAAGAGGCCACAGGCCGGCAGACTGGGTGGCCTGAGCTGGCCCACAGTGCCCTCAGCCCGACCGGCTGGCCTGAACACTGACCCGCAGGCAGCTAGAGGGCGGTGGGACAGGCGGGGCCTGGAGAGGGCTGCGGGTGCACACCCATTGCCTAATACCCCAAGCACGCGGCCAGCTCCAGGAAAGGGGAGGGACGGGAACCAGAGAGACCTTGACATGGGTTGGGGCCAATGACAGGAGGGGGAAAGTGGGGGGCTTTCATCACTGCAGGGAGGGACTAGGAGAAAACTGGTGTCCCTTCCCCTAGATGAGAAGGCTGGAGGGCTGCCCTTCCCATCCTAGGGATGGAGGGCGTAACGAGAGCAATGTGGGGAGAACACTGGGGCCCTGGAGGGTGGGAATCAAAGAAAAGAGTGGGGGCCCCTGGAGATTGGGGGATGTCGATCAACTGAGGCGGTGGCTAAAGCCTCGGAAGCTTTCTCCTCCTCCTCCCCACCATGTTTGCCTTGGCCCGGGGTCCCGGGTGACTCATCTGTTGCTGAGCCGCTGATAGGGGCGGCCAGGCCTGGGGAACCCAAATTATAGGCCCAGGAGGGATGGATGCGCCCATGGTGGTGAGCTCAGCTGCGCTGCCCACCCTCTGCCTCATGCGCCTTCTGCTGCAGCACCGTAGGCCACCACCTGGAGGCACCAGAGGGCCTGCAGGCCGATGGTATACTGGACTTTCAGGAATACCCCACTTTCAGCAGTTCACCCCAACAAAACCGTGGGATTACCTTAGAATTTTGTCCCCTTCTCTACTCAGGCCTAATGGATGGGCTGTGCCTTTCCAGACCAAGGGGGCAGTGCTGACCATGGGTGCTTCAAAGGAGGGTAGGCTCCTCTGCCCACAAACTCTCCCTGGTCCCCTGCTTCCTCACCAGATCCCAAAGTCAAAGCAAAGCCCCTCTCCCTTCTAAGATCTCACCTCTACCCCTATTCCAGGGGGTGGATTGCTACCAATGTTCAACTTCAAGCCTTTAAAACTGATATAGAGAAAAATGAAGCAGGGTAAAGGACATTAGTAGTGGGATTCCATTTTACAAAGGGAGAGGAAAAACTAAGTGAGGGAACAAATACATGGAGAGATCTGAGGAAGGGCATTTTAGAAGACAGAAAAGCAGGTGCACAGACCCTTGGAAAGGAGCATGCTTGATTCGAAGGATTAGCAAAGAGGCCAGCAGGGCTGGTGGGGAGGAATTCACAATGGAGAGTATGGTAGTCAGTGAAACTCAGGAAGGAAGGCCCTTTACTTTGAGTGAGATGGGGACTCATTGGAAAATTTTGAGCAGAGGATTGAACTAATCAGACTTCTGTTTCCCAGCACTTCGGGAGGCCGAGGTGGGTGGATCACCTGAGGTCAGGAGTTCAAGACCAACCTGACCAACGTGGAGAAACCCCATCTCTACTAAAAATACAAAATTAGCCGGGCATGGTGGTGTGCACCTATAATCCCAGCTACTCGGGAGGCTGAGGCAGGAGAATTGCTTGAACTCGGGAGACAGAGGTTGCGGTGAGCCAAGATTTCGCCATTGCACTCCAGCCTAGACAATAAGAGCAAAACTCCATCTCAAAAAAAAAAAAAAAAAAAAAAAAAAAAGAAAAGAAAAGAAAAGAAAAGAGGCCGGGCATGGTGGCTCACGCCTGTAATTCAAGCACTTTGGAGGCCAAGACGGGCGGATCACCTGAGGTTGGGAGTTCAAGACCAGCCTGACCAACATGGTGAAACCCCGTCTTAAAAAAAAAAAAAGAAAAAGAAAAGAAAGAAAGAAATTGGCTCCAGTAATTAAATCAACCATTTTGAGTTTTGCAGTAAAATGCAGCACTGAAACGGAGCAATCTTGGGCAGTCACGTGGGGTCTAATGAAGTGTTGGGGTGTATCAGATGGGTACTATTGCAGCATGTCTACATGCTTATGGGTATGTTCCAGGAGAGAGCCAAATGGATGACGCAGGAAAAAAAGAGGGGACAGTTGATAACATGATGATTTGATCTAAATAGAAATTTGGGTGCTTGCTTTGGCGGTACGTATTCTCAAACTGGAATGATACAGAGATTAGCATCGCCCCTGCACAAGGATGACACACAAATTCATGAAGCATTTCACATTTTAAAAAAGAAAAGAAAAAGAAATGTGAACCAGGTCATACACACTGTGACCCAGACCTAGGGGCCTTCCCCTCTTCCCCCTACTCCTGGTAGGTAGAATGTTGGAAAAAAGCACAGTGACTCCTTTCCCCTCTCCCCACCTCTGCTTGACACCAGTGGTCACAGACAGGGCTTCCATATCTTCCAGCCAGCTTCCCGCCCTCATGGTGTTGTATCAATCCACCAGGCCAAAAGATGTGACCCAGGCCCCAGTGAGGAGAAACTCCTAAGGGATAAAGGACAGACTCTCCATGGTACATTGTTCATTTCGTTAAGCCATCTATGCCGGGTGCTTTCTGTGGGGACTGCTGGCTTTTGAATCTGTGGAGGATGCTGGATCAGTACACCCTCTCCCTCAGGGGTGAATCCTTGGATGGGCCAGATATACTGCGCTGGGCAAAGGGGTAAAAAAGGGAAAGAGGGCTGGGCACAGTGGCTCAGCACTTTGGGAGGCCGAGGTGGGTGGATCACGAGATCAGGTGTTTGAGATCAGCCTGACCAACATGGAGAAACCCCGTCTCTACTAAAAGTACAAAATCAGCTGGGCATGGTGGCACATGCCTGTAATCCCAGCTACACGGGAGGCTGAGGCAGGAGAATCATTTGAACCTGGGAGGTGGAGGTTGGGGTAAGCTGAGATCGTGCCATTGCACTCCAGCCTGGGCAACAAGAGTAAAACTCCATCTAAAAAAAGGGGGGAGGGGGAGGACATTTCTATCTAAAATAACTTTCATCAGGCTTCATTTGGGTTAATATACATCTCATTTAAAACACAAGTGCCCAGGAATATTAATTAAACTGACCTGGATTTATTCCTTAGAGTGATTTTCCTGCCTTGGAAGGGAAGCCTAGTCATTTCTGGGACTTGAGACTGTTTAGGTTCAGGGGAAATTTCTCAGTCAGAAGGCATCCTAAAAAACAAGGGTAATGAAAACAGTGACAGCTAGAACTCAAAAGGAAGGCAAGAAGGCCCTAAAAATTATGCTTACCTATCTATCAATTTTGAGAAGCGTTCCCAGCCTGCAACTCCTAAACACTGGCAAGCAGCTGGTAAGGTAGGAAGAGCATGGGCTTTGAGTCAAATTGGTCTGGGTTTTAATCTGGCTCTACCATTGATTTATTGATGTGGACCTTGAGCAACTGCCTGATCTATTTTTAATTCTGTAAAATGGGGAGAGAGAAGAGATGTAAAGATCTTCCCTCCTTCCAGGGGCCATCTGTGTGTGGTGGTGGGGAATGATAACCAGGCTGGCAGTGCCCCGTATTCCCCATATAGGGAACAGCAGCCACTTCTTCAATAGGAGGCCAAAGTGGCCCTGAAGCTGAGTAGGAGTCCCTGGGAGAGAAGAGAAAAGTGTACAATGGATGAGATGGTCACAGGCACTCTGGGTAGCCCAGTGTGGTAGGAACCAGAGCTTTGGGGGAAGACAGAAAGTTGGTAGAAAAATCCAAAGAGAAGCAAACACATGGAGATACAAGTTCAATGCAGCCAGCAACCTGTGTCTTCCCAGTCCTCTCCATCACCACATGTACACTGGACATCCACACCACATCCCATCCTTTCTGAGCCTAGGCCTCAGAGACTTAGCCACTCCAGGCTGGGTTCACCTCCATACCATCTTGGTTGTAGGCTTGGCTGTCTCCCCCAATGACATGCACTGGTTGACACATGCCACAGTGTGACACACCATAGGATGCCACGAGGTACAAAGGGCAACAGAGTGACGCATACACACATATTTAATCTTCCCATGCACACGCTCATCCACCCACTCCACATACAGGCCAGACACCCTCCATCCCTCAATCATGCTTCTGTGTTTCCTTCTGACAGTTGCCACCTCCTTTCTGACACACTGCCCCAGGCGGTGACTGTGACAAGATGACTCCATGACCCTTTCTGACTTGAGCTAAATTCCAAAATTCTTTGGAAAGTTTCCTAACGTCCTTCGTCAGAACAAGGAGTTTCTGCCCGTAACAACACACAGGAGGATGCACCCTCAGAACACAGCACATTCTCACTCCCACCCATATTCACATTGTCCCACTTCTGTCTCTCTCTCTCTCTCTCTCTCTCTCACACACACACACACACACACACACACACACAGACACAGAGCAGCACTTGTGCACTTCTTCTGACCCACGTGAACAAACTGCCTGCTGCTTCAGGTTTCTCTCCACCGCTAGGATCCTTTTGGTCAGCTCACCCCCACAACTCATACCCGGGATTTCCCTGACCACAGCCGCACTCACGCCCCCGTCTCCCCCTTTTCCTTCTCTGTCCAGCCATCGAGGGTTCCTGGGCGGTTAAGCGTCTCCCCGGAGTCGCTGCCCAGAACCACAGCTTTCCTTCCGACATTCAGGATGGGGGAAGAGAGGGGACGCCGGCGGGGCCCGGGGTGACGTCGAGGGGACAGCCCCACGGCTGCGAGGCGGGCTGGGCCCCTGGCAGGCTCTTCCCGCAGCACACGCTTGCCGCGCCCCCTGGCGGATGCTAGTCCCCGACGGGCTCCGGACGCTAAGCAGAGTGAGGCGGGCGCGCGTGGGAGGGTGTCCCAAGGGGAGGGGTCCGCGGCCAGTGCAGGCCCGGAGGCGGGGGCCACCGGGCAGGGGGCGGGGGTGAGCCCCGACGGCCAGCCCGTCAGCTCTCAGCTCAGACGGGCGGGAACCACAGTCCCGCTCGCTGCCCATTGTCTGCGCCCCTAACCGGTGCGCCCTGGTGTCACAGTGCGGCCCGGTGGGGCAGCCTCCTCCCGTCATTTCAGCCAGCGCCGCAACTATAAGAGGCGGTGCCGCCCGCCGTGGCCGCCTCAGCCCACCAGCCGGGACCGCGAGCCATGCTGTCCGCCGCCCGCCCCCAGGGTTGTTAAAGCCAGACTGAGAACTCTCGCCACTGCCGCCACCGCCGCGTCCCGTCCCACCGTCGCGGGCAACAGCCAAAGTCGCCGCAACTGTAGTACAGAGCGGGCAAAGCCAGGCAGGCCATGGGGCTCTGGGCGCTGTTGCCTGGCTGGTTTTCTGCTACGCTGCTGCTGGCGCTGGCCGCTCTGCCCGCAGCCCTGGCTGCCAACAGCAGTGGCCGATGGTGGTAAGTGAGCTAGTGCGGGGTCGCCACTTGTCCCGCGGCACAGAGCCAGGGGCCAACCTACCCAGCTCCCACGCTCTGGGATCCGTCCGCCGACAGGCTCCCTCCCCGTTCTGACTTCCCTCCGCGACGACACCGAAGGGCGATCTGGCGTGGAGTTGCCCCAGACTCCAGCTCTGTAGAAGTGGGGCGAATGATCCGTCCGCGGAGGCCTAAGATACCCCAGGCAGGGAGCCCACTCTCATCTAGCACCGCCCTTCCCCTTCGAGCGCCAACTCCAGCCTCACGGCAGTGGCCTCACCACAGGTTTTCCCACCTCGGGAAGTGAAGGGCCAGGCGGTCGCTTAGAAAGGAGGGGAGAAGAGGGTGGGAACTCCTAAGCATTTCACGCCTTGGGTGGGCAAGAACGGCAGGCCATCATTACTTCGCTCAGGCTGACCGGAAGAGGCTCGGAGATCCAAGGTAGAAACTCCGTCCCCGGGTGCCTTCTCTGTCTCTGGACCTAGGGCTCAGGCGAGCAGCCCTGGGACTCCTGGGCACACACAAGTCTGGAAGCCCAGTTCTTTCAAATTAGTGAGCCTGGGAGCGCAAAGTCATTACCGCATTATTGATCTTCCGCCACCCTCTCCAGGCACGTACCGCCAGGAAGAGGACCGGGTGGCACAGTTTTTATGGTTAGGGTGCAGGTCCCCTTCCTGAGCCTGAGCTATCATATGTCCCACCAGGGGTATTGTGAACGTAGCCTCCTCCACGAACCTGCTGACGGACTCCAAGAGTCTGCAACTGGTACTCGAGCCCAGTCTGCAGCTGTTGAGCCGCAAACAGCGGCGTCTGATACGCCAAAATCCGGGGATCCTGCACAGCGTGAGCGGGGGGCTGCAGAGCGCCGTGCGCGAGTGCAAGTGGCAGTTCCGGAATCGCCGCTGGAACTGCCCCACTGCTCCAGGGCCCCACCTCTTCGGCAAGATCGTCAACCGAGGTGGGTGCCCAAGAAGGCGACGCTTCCGGGAGCAGGGAAAACGCGGGGTCACCCCCAGGGCATGGGCGGGCGTGTGCAGAGAAGGTGTCTCAGGCGCCCGGAGGGTCACACAACCCGCCAAGTGCCTCGTGTCCAGCGCCAGCTCCGGGCCAGACTTCTACCAGGCATTTTCCAGCCGTGCACCCTAGAAACGAAGCTTAACTTTTCTGAGTTACTGCCCCAGATAAAGAGTTTTGGGTCTCGGATGCCGGCTGACCACCGCTTTCCCGCAGCCTCTCTCAAAAGCTCCTGGGAAACCACTCTCTGCAGGCGTGTGTTTTGCCTCCCGCCCAGCAAGGTTTGCGTCGCCAAAATGGGCCCAAAGTTGTGGACTGCGAAGAAGTCTTGGGGATGTATTGTTCTTCCGCTCCCCTCTCTTCGGTTTTTCTCTCTGGGGCTGCTCCACTTCCGCTATCGAGCCAAAATGCACCCTGGAGCGTCCCAGTAAGGTGTGATTACGCCCGTGGACGTGGCTGCGTGCCCACGCACCTGCTTTCTCTATGAGCCCCAGGGACCGGCTTTCCAGCACTGCCGCTCTGGCTCTCAGGACTCTAAGTGCGGAGTCGGGGATGGGATTTCGGGGTCCCAAGCCCTTCACTGAGGGTGCTGGCCGTGCCCCACGGGCCCCCTTGCTGATCCCCGCTCCTTTCTCCCACAGGCTGTCGAGAAACAGCGTTTATCTTCGCTATCACCTCCGCGGGGGTCACCCATTCGGTGGCACGCTCCTGCTCAGAGGGTTCCATCGAATCCTGCACCTGTGACTATCGGCGGCGCGGCCCCGGGGGCCCCGACTGGCACTGGGGGGGCTGCAGCGACAACATTGACTTCGGTCGCCTCTTCGGTCGGGAGTTCGTGGACTCCGGGGAGAAGGGACGGGACCTGCGCTTCCTCATGAACCTTCACAACAACGAGGCGGGTCGCACGGTGAGCTTGGAGAGGCTCCGCACCCTAAACAGAGCAGCAGGGGCCAATCTCGGGCTAGGGAAGTGACAGTCGGTGAGACACGGCAAGGGGCACCAGGAGAGGGCGTCCTGGAAGAGCGGGAGGCTTGGAACGAAGCCGGAGGATAGAGGAGACAGTCAGTGGCTGAGGGGAAAGGGATGCCTGTCCCGCTAGCAGGTGAAACAGAAGAGGTTAGAAATCAAGCACAGCCCCTTCACTGGACAGATTCGAAAAATACGCGTGAGAGGCCGAGACTGACTCTGCGGGGCGGAGCAGGGTTGGGCCGGGTTTCCAAATCTCAGCGGAACTTCTCGCGCCTCCCTTCTGCTGGGCTCAGCTAGGCCTGGCCCTTTGCTGAAGTCCGGCCCCCGTGGCGTCCGGGAGGGGGCAGTGTCTGGGCGGTTGGCTCCGGCCGGGTGCCCTGGGACACTCTTTCCTCCCTTCTCCCCGCAGACCGTATTCTCCGAGATGCGCCAGGAGTGCAAGTGCCACGGGATGTCCGGCTCGTGCACGGTGCGCACGTGCTGGATGCGGCTGCCCACGCTGCGTGCCGTGGGCGACGTGCTGCGCGACCGCTTCGACGGCGCCTCGCGCGTCCTCTACGGCAACCGCGGCAGCAACCGCGCTTCGCGGGCGGAGCTGCTGCGCCTGGAGCCGGAAGACCCGGCCCACAAACCGCCCTCCCCCCACGACCTCGTCTACTTCGAGAAATCGCCCAACTTCTGCACGTACAGCGGACGCCTGGGTACAGCGGGCACGGCAGGGCGCGCCTGTAACAGCTCCTCGCCCGCGCTGGACGGCTGCGAGCTGCTCTGCTGCGGCCGGGGCCACCGCACGCGCACGCAGCGCGTCACCGAGCGCTGCAATTGCACCTTCCACTGGTGCTGCCACGTCAGCTGCCGCAACTGCACGCACACGCGCGTACTGCACGAGTGTCTGTGAGGCGCTGCGCGGACTCGCCCCAGGAACGCTCCCCTCGAGCCCTCCCCCAAACAGACTCGCTGGTACTCAAGACCCTGTTATTCTCCCACCCGAGTTCCTCCGGTCACGCTCCCTGCGGTTCATACGTATCCCATCTCTCCCACTTCCTGCTCCCGGGGGACTCCTCAAACCACTTGCCCGGGGCGGCAGGAACCCTCTTGCCATCCTGATGGACCTGCTCCGGACCTACCTCCCTCCCTCTCCGCGGGAGACCCCTTGTTGCACTGCCCCCTGCTTGGCCAGGAGGTGAGAGGATGAGTCCCCTCCACCGTGGCGTCAGCTCCTGACGGTGTCGCTCTGCCTCCTCCATCGCGCCAGCGACCTCTTTCCCTCTCTCTTCCGCTTTGTCCTGCGTTTTCTCCAGGTCCTGCCAGGCTCCTTCCTATTCTCCTGCCGTGGGTGCAGGAGACCCTGAACCCACACTTGAGCATCAGGGCCTTTCTCCTCCCCATCTGCAGCTGCAACGGGAGGTTCCAGGGTAAAAGGGCAGCTGTGATGATGTGGAAATGCAGTTGGGGGAAACCAGCAGAAATGCCCCCATTCTCCCAGTCTCTGTTGTGGAGCCACTGAACAGCTGTGAGCCATGCCTCCCTGGGCCACCTCCTACCCCTTCCTGCCCTGCCTCCTCATCAGTGTGTAAATAATTTGCACTGAAACGTGGATACAGAGCCACGAGTTTGGATGTTGTAAATAAAACTATTTATTGTGCTGGGTCCCAGCCTGGTTTGCAAAGACCACCTCCACCCCAACCCAGTCCCTCTCCACTCTTCTCTCCTTTCGCCCTGCTGCCTTTTCTGGTCCCTCGTCTCTTGGTTTCTCAAAGATGCGTTTGCCTCCTGGAATCAGTATTTCCTTCCCCTGTAGCTATTAGTGGCTCCTCGCCCCCACCAATGTAGCATCTTCCTCTGCAGAATAAAATCTCTATTTTTATCAATGACTTGGTGGCTTTTCCTTGAATGCAGAACACAACCTTGTGGTGTCCCCTTTCCTCTCCTTTTACCACTCCCAGGCTTGAAGGCTTATCTCTCTCAAACAAATAGAATGCAGTGTTGGGTGACTGGTTTCCTAGCTTTGCCAGAGGGCCCTGAGATTCTGACACTTGGATGACGCTAATGAGACCACTGGGATTCCAGCTCTCCTGAGAGAGGAACCTGGTCAGGAGCCGAACAATCCTGCAGGATTCTTCCTCTTGGAACAGCAACTAACTGTGTGATATGGGCAAGTGCCTGACTCGGTGAATGTGGATTAAACAATCTCAGTGTCTGCTTTTCCTGCCTGGAAGAGCTGTTGAGAAAATAGCTGCTATTGAATAACTGACCATGTTCCAAAAAGTGGGAAGAAAAACTAAAGCAGAAAGGGTGCTGCTGCCCCTGATGTAGAGCTGTTGGTCCCTGAAGCCTGGCTTCTTCAGCTGTGGTCAGGGCATTAGACAAGATTGAAGCAGTTCCACCACCAGAAAAATTAATGCCGGCCTGGTGCAGTGGCTCCAGCCTGTAATCCCAACATACTGGGACACTGGGAGACTGAGGCAGGCAGATCAATTCAGCCCAGGAGTTTGAGAACAGCCTGAGCCACATAGAGAGTCTCTCTCTCTCTCTCTCTCTCTCTCTCTCTCTCTCTCTCTCTCTCTCACACACACACACACACACACACACACATACACACACACACACACACACACACACACACACACACACACACTATATTTACCTAATAAATACCTTATTAGGACCCTAGCTCCCAATCTTGGGCTCAGGGGGATCCAGATAATAGGTGATGAGTCTGGTGCTGGACCCAGAAGCTCAGAGATGCTGATGAGAGAAGGGAGCAGGTGGGCTGGAATCCAAATTCAGGCTAGGCTTAAACCAATGTAACCAAAGGAAACCCTAATGTGGTCCATAACCAAACCACTAAGCTAGCCATTCACATAAAGAGCCAGAATGAGGATTCTGTTCCTAACACCACCAATGTGATACCTCTGTGTGCACATTCACCAGAGTCGGTGGGAGTTCTAATCCTGCTCACGGCCCTAAACCTATCTCTAACTCTAATCCTCTTCCTGTCCCTAGGTCTAGGTTGAATCTTAGCCTCAACCCTAACTTCAGACAAACACTAACCTCTTCTAAGCTCTAATATCTGTCCCTAATCCTAACCCCTCCCTGCAGGGGAGGATCAGAAGGGCAAGGGAAGCTGTGAAACACCCCACCTATCCCCCAAGGGCAACAACTGCTCCCTGTCAGCTTGAGAATTTCCCCTTCTCCCCAGGCCTCCTCTGCTGTTGGTGCCTCCCACCTCTCTCCTGGATGTGTGACCTGCTTTGGGATATGTAGGGGTAGGGGAATGGAGTCAGGAACTGCTCAATCCTGCAACGACATCCCTTTCCTTGCTTTCTACCTGCCAAGGTAACACCATCTCAGCTCTGATCCCTCAGCCGGGGGGGGGGGGGGGAATGAAAACCTATCGATCCTGGGGAAGAGGCACCTGAGAAGCTTTGAGTTTCCGTAAAGAGCAACCTGCAGAGAATGCCCATCTATAAGCCAAAGAGCTATTAGATCACCCAGCTCCCCAGATAAGAACTTAATAGGCTGCCAGAGGTGGGAGGGGGGCTTGGGCCCCTGCTGGCCAATGCCCACGGTTGGGAAGAGGCAGCGGGGTAGAGTCAAAGCATTGGCAGTCACCACTCTCACCTCAGTTCGAACTCCAAGAACTGGAGTCAGTATCAGCTTTCAGGCCTGGAAGCTGGGGTCTCTGAACTGGATTGACAAACAGGAGCTGGAGGAAGAGCAAGGGAAAGTGGTGCATTCCTTTCTGTCCCTAACCAGACTTTCAGCAAATCTCGTACTTTCTCAGACTCGGTTGCCTTCTCTATCAAACGGGGATGGTTATTGTTACTTAACCCTTTAGAGAGGTGATGAGGTTCAGATGAGATGATGTACATGAAAGCCTGGGTTATTTGAATACGCGCTGACACCTCTTCTGTACCAGGCATCTGCCAAATGCTGGCGATACAGTAATTTATAAACCACAGTGCCTGCTTGGAGGAGGTTGACATCTGGCCAGGGGATCAAGCACACCCACAGATACTGTTAGTATAGTGGAGGGAGTGCAATGGAGGATCAGTGAAATGTAAAGCCCTCTGTACATACGTGAAGTTTAAGGACAGACTCCTATACTCAAGCCCTCATCATGGAGGCCCTTCCCTTCCAAGGGCTGGAGTTTCAAAGGTGATGGTGCTGGGAAGTGCAGAATGAGGCTGGGCCCTCAACAGGCACTGATACACACACACACACACACACACACACACACACACACACACACGTCAAAGTCCAGAGGGCTCTGCAAAGCACTACATAGAAGCAAATCATTTTGTTATTGTGATCATCTGTGCCGTCCTCACACACGGCTGGAGCAGGTACATCCTGGGGAGAACAGCTGTGCCTAGAAAGAGGACTCACAAAGGTCTCAGGGCCCAGAGTGGGCTCAGGGTGGTGGCCATAGGATGGTGTCATCAGGACTGTGCCTGATGCGCCAGCTCTCACCACCTCTGATCATCAGGTGCCAGGACCCTGGACATAGGTTGGCCTGAGCAAGTGAGGGAGAGACTAGTCCTGAAATATCCTGGGGGGAGTGGAAAAGCTGAGAAGAAAGGCAGGCTGTGCACAGTCCCCAGGGGGTCAGCAAGCCAGCGCCACACACACCCTGCCACACGCACCCTGGAAAAACCCTGTCAGTGGGGCTGCAAATACCCTAGGGTCCAGCCTCCCCCAAAGCCTCCCCCCTCGCCCCAGGCTGGCTCAGTCCTCTCCAGCGCAGAGGGAGAAAAATAACAAAATGAGGAGAAAATAAGCTGTTTGGCTGTGGTGTGAGCAGGAATATCCATGCAGAGCTGCCCACCACTCACCCTTACTCACTCTTTCCACACCCAGCCGGGGCGCCCAGCAGGAGACAGACCACCCCCCTGCCCCCTCCCCCGTCTGGGCTAAAAGCAGACGCTGGTGAGCGAGCAGCAGGTTATAAATATGCCCAGGGAACTGCCGCCAACTCGCTCCCTTGTCATCCCCTGGGAGGGGCAGGGTGGGGTGGCTCCCAGGGAGGAGCCAGGGCTGCCCTGTTCCCTGAGGCCCAGGAGGAAGTGGGGCTTCCAAGAGGCTACTGTATTTTTTTTCCTTTTTCAAGGTGAAGGAACCAATGCCACTCCATGTTCCTTGAACATTTTCCCATCTCTTTGGAGACGGAGTCCCTACCCTCCCTGGGCCCTGGCTAGGAGCTCAGAACGAAAGGGCCCAAAGCACTCTGTGTTACGGCACAGCCGGGTGCTACTTCGCTTCTTCATGCACATGTAGTCTCAGCAAAACAGAAGTTCATTCACTCATTCGCCAAGCATGAACTGAAAGCCAGTTGAATGCCAGACCCTGTGCACAGGAACACCTGCGTACACAGTGTCTGCACACACAGGTGCAAGCATGCACGGCCACCCCTGCTCCATGTGCTCACATCACATCCAGCCCCCACTAAGGACTTCCTGGCTTCCACCTGGCAGCCTCATTAGGAAAGTAAAGCTTCAGGCTCCTGGTCGCACCTCAGAGAAGGTTACGGGGCATTGTGGGGCGGAGGTCGGCGCTGAGAACAGGGCCCCCAACACTTCTGCTTCCACTACTCCCCTTGTAAATGAGGGGGTCCTTTCTCCCCTTTCTGCCCAATCATCCTCCCAAAGTAGGTGCCAGGTGAGGGAAGAAAGAGCCATTCTTGGGATGCTGAGGGTACCTGCCCAGGCTGCCAGAGCCTCCTGCCTCCCAGCCACTTGCCAAGTAGGTGCCAAGCTGGGGCAAGAGCAGGCACTTCCACCCTGTGAAGCTCCCAGCTCTCCCTGCACAGGGCTGAACTCCTCCCTCCTCCCTATTAATCCTCGGAAGTTAAGGGGCCGTCCCTGGTGGCCCCTCAGCCCTATTGTGGCCCCTCGCCCTCCTCGGCTGGCGTCTAATTAACTCCTCCTGCCCCTGGTTTTGTGTGCCCCCCTTACCCCACCTTGTCGGCCCCGCCCCTCTGCTCGGCCAGCTCCCCCCCACGGACATTCCAGCCAGGCCGGGCCAGTGTGCCAGGGCAACCAGGGCCGGACCGAGGCCTAATCCTCCCGCCGCCTGGCCCGGCTGGGGGAGCCCCACTCACCTCCCCGCTCTCTGGGGGCTGCCCGGCTCTGCTGTGGCGGAGACACACAATCGGGACAAAGGCACAGCCCCCAGGGGGCTAACTCAGCCTTCACGCCCAGGTTGTGCGGCATTTGGGGAGTTTAATGAATTGTCCATCACGCCTTTCAGGGCCCGCCCGTCAGCCTGGATTAATCTTCGGAGCCCTGGTGGGGTAGGAGACACTAAGCCTGTATTTATTACTCTCCCATTGTCACTAATTGAGGTAATTATCTGTGACTCTGGCCTGGCCAACAATGCGGCATTCACTCTCCGGACCTCGATGGGCCCGGCTCCCACTCTCGGCACCAGCCCTCCCTCCCCTCCTCTTCCAAACCCGCCAAGGGCCACCATGGGCCCTGGAGCATGTTGGGAAAATGGACAGTGTCCCACAATTCCTCACCTCTCCACCGGTGTCCCCCACAGTCACCACTACAGAGCTGTCTCCCTGGTCCCCCCAGAGAAGGTAGGAAAAGAAGGCAGGGGATGGATTTGGCTGGCACAGCCCTCAGGCCAGGGAGGGACCAGTTTCTGAGGACTTTGGTTTTCTGGACTCTCAACCCCTCGCCTCAGGATGCGTGATGCCAAGGTCTCACGGGGTGCTTCTCTGGATGCACCCTCGAGTCCCGGTAGCCTCTAGGGTGTTAGGAGGCGCTAGCCTGTACCAGGCCTACTCTGGGGAGGTCCTAAACCTACCAGGGCTGGCAGAGTGGCTGCGGACATGATGGGAGAGGCCGAGAGAGACAGCAGGAAAGGGCTTGTCAAGGGAAGAGTAAGAGGAGCCATGCCAGGAAGGAGCAGTCAAGACTCACAACATTCCCAGGCATCACACGAATGTGGCCATGCAACAACCTCAGCGAGAAACTTGGATTTGAAGGGGCAAGAGTTCCAAGGAGCAGATTTCACGTGGAGACAGCTTTCTGGGTCAGGGTGGTTGGCCCTGGGGAGCAGGGGTGTGTGTGTGTGTGTGTGTGTGTGTGTGAGTGTGTGTGTGTGTGTGTGTCTGTGTGTGTAAAAGAAACAGAGAGATATAAGAAAGGAAGATTCAGGCAGAACTAGACTGTGAGCTCCCTGAGGGCAGGAACTGTGTCTTTGTGTCTTTGTCATTGTTGTGTTTATGAGAGCCTAACATTGTATCTAGCGCTCAATAAGCACTGTTAAATGAACAGACGGAGACGACGAAGCGGGTACTTGAACTGGAATCTGTGGGCTATTCTCTTCTACAGCTGCACTCAGGCTCTTCATTCTCGCAGGACTTGACCGTTCCTGAATGGACAGGGATGGGCAGTTCACCAGCTGAAACGCTACAGACCCTGGCCAAACTCAGAGCTGTAGCTGGCATAGCGCCACCTTGTGGTGACTCTTGGGAGAGTGCCCGGAGAGACTCTAGCAAAGAAGGCAGGGTTCTCTCTCAGGAGCAGGGGATCACCCCAGGCAGAAGCCATCCTTCTTCCTGTATGTCTGAACTGCATTGCTATGCCAGCAGTCCTGTGTCACAGTTTTATCATTTGTTTCTTCTTTATTCCAGCATTTTCTGAGAGCCTGCTCCATGTCAAACTTGTAGAGTATACAGAGCTAAATCACCTCCAGCAGCTCGTGGTCCAGCACCGGCCACAAGATCGAGGTTACCATCAAGCTGCAGGAAAAATATTCTCCAGGTTGAGGAGGCACTAGAATATTCCCAGCTCAAAAACTATCATTCACCTCTCCCTCAGTTCCTCTCACTGAAGTGCAAGTGTTTTATCTTCATTACCAAGAAACAGGCTGGGCCTGGTGGCTCACACCTGTAATCTCAGATCTTTGGGAGGCCGAGGCAGGTGGATCACCTGAGTTAGGAGTTTCAGACCAGCCTGGCCAATATGTCAAAACCCTGTCGATACTAGAAATGCAAAAATTAGCCGGGCGTGGTGGCATGCCCCTGCAGTCCCAGCTGTTTGAGAGAGAGGCTGAGGCAGATGAATCACTTGAATTTGGGACGCAGAGGTTGCAGTGATCCGAGATCGTGCCACTTATTTCAGCCTGGATGTGACAGAGTAAGACTCCATCTAAAAAAACCAAACAACAGGCCGGGCGCGGTGGCCCAAGCCTGTAATCCCAGCGCTTTGGGAGGCCGAGGCAGGTGGATCACGAGGTCAAGAGATCGTAGATCATCCTGGTCAACATGGTGAAACCCCATCTCTACTAAAAATACAAAAAATCAGCTGGGCATGGTGGCACGTGCCTGTAATCCCAGCTACTCAGGAGGCTGAGGCAGGAGAATTGCCTGAACCCAGGAGGCGGAGGTTGCAGTGAGCCGAGATCGGGCCATTGCACTCCAACCTGGGTAACAAGAGCGAAACTCCGACTCAAAAACAAAACAAAACAAAACAAAAACAAACAAACAAACAACAACAACAACAAAAAAAAAAAAACAAGAAACGGTTCAGGATCTGGCTCCCATACATCTTTCCAGGACTCACCCCCCTGACCGTCTGTATTCCCTAATGCCTCTGTTCCCTGTGAAAGCCACGTGCTTTCCCACCTGTCTACATTTTCCCACATCCTAGATTGTCCACCCCTTCCCTGTCTCCCACTGTTGAAACCCATCCCAGATGTTACTTCCTCCATGAAGACTCTTCTGATTTCTCTTAGTAGAGTGGCCTTGCTTGTTTGAGCTCCTGAAGCACCCATGTTGGTAGGACTTTCATTAGCAGCGCATACTGGGTGTCCCATTGGTGGTTGTCTGTGTATATTACTCATCCTCCTACTAGGCTAGCCCTTGCAGCACTGACCTGGGCATATCATGTGCCTTTGTTAAATGGTTAATACATGGATACATGAATAAATTGATGCATGGACAGAGGAATAAATTGATGGAAGTATAAATGGGGTTGGACATGGTGGTTCATGCCTTTAATCCCAGCACTTTGGGAGGCTGAGGCGGGCGGATCTCCTGAAGTCGGAGTTTGAGATAAGCATGACCAACATGGTGAAACACCGTCTTCATTAAAAATACAAAAATTAGCCAGGCATGGTGGTGAGCGCCTGTAATCCCAGCTACTTGGGAGGCTGAGGCCTAAGAACCGCTAGGACCCGGGAGGTGGAAGTTGCAGTGAGCAGAGGTCTCGCCAATGCACTCCAGCCTGGGCGACAGAGTGAGATTCTGTCTTAAAAAAAAAAAAAAAAAAAAAAAAAAGTATAAATGGCCAGATAGATGACAGATGGGTTGGTGGACATGTGGATAAGTGGATGTGTGGAATGTATAGATGGATGGTTGGGTGGATGGATGAATAAATGGATGAATGGAACATCCACCAATAAAAGGACTCACAAAAGGCTAGGTAAGTTGAGTGTAGCAGCTTACACCTGTAATACAAACATTTGGGGAGGTCGGGATGGGAGGATCGTTTGGGATCCTGATCATGATCCTGATCTTGAACTTCTCGAGCCCAGGAGGTCAAGATCAGCCTGGACAACATAGGAAGACCTTGTCTCCATCAAAAAAAAAAAAAAAAAAAAAAAATTAGGGACAGTGGCATGTTCCTGTGGTTCCTGCTATTCAGGAGGCTGAGTTGGGAGGATCACTTGAGCTGGGGAAGTTGAGGCTGCAGTAAGTTGTGATCATGCCACTGCACTCCAGCCTGGGTGGTACAGCAAGACCCTGTCTCAAAAAAATAAAAAAGAAAAAAAAAGGCCAGATGCGATGGCTCATGCCTGTAATCTCAGCACTTTGGGAGGGTGATACAGGCAGATCACTTGAGGTCAAGAGTTCAAGACCAGCCTGGCCAACATGGTGAAATCCTATCTCCACTAAAAACACACAAAAATTAGCTGGGCATGGTGGCACGCACCTGTAATCCCAGCCACTTGGGAGGCTAAGGTGGGAAAATTGTTTGAACCGAAGAGGCGGAGGTTGCAGTGAGCTGAGATCACACCATTGTACTCCAGACAAAAGGCAA
This sequence comes from Saimiri boliviensis, assembly GCF_048565385.1. Lineage (NCBI taxonomy): Eukaryota > Metazoa > Chordata > Mammalia > Primates > Cebidae > Saimiri > Saimiri boliviensis. The sequence goes on from NC_133455.1 coordinate 64,131,419, forward strand.
GCCAGCGCGGTGGCTCACGCCTGTAATTCCAGCACTTTAGGAGACCAAGGCAGGCAGATCATCTGAGGTCGGGAATTGGAAACCAGCCTGATCAACATGAAGAAATCTTGTCCCTAATAAAAATACAAAAAATTAGCCAGGCATGGTGGCGCATGCCTGTAATCCCAGTTACACTAGAGGCTGAAGCAGGAGAATAGCTTGAATGAGGGAGGCAGAGGTTGCCGTGAGCCAAGCTCATGCCATTGCACTTCAGCCTGGGCAACAAGAGTGAAACTCTGTCTCAAAAAAAAAAAAAGAAGAAGAATAGCGAGGTGGCTCATGCCTGTAATCCAGCACTTTGGGAGGCTGAGGCAGGCGGATCACACAGTCAGGAGATCGTGACCATCCTGGCCAACACGATGAAACCCCATCTCTACTAAAAATACAAAAATTAGCTGGGCATGGTGGCATGCACCTGTAGTCCCAGTTACTCAGGAGGCTGAGGCAGGAGAATCCCTTGAATCTGAGGAGGAGATTGCAGTGAGCTGAGATCATGCCACTGCACCCCAGCCTGGCGATAGAACATGACTCCATCTCAAAACTAAAAAAAAAGGAAAAAGAAAAAAAAAAGGCCAGGTAGCACCAGAGGCTTCAAAGGAGGGAGCGCACGTCATGCCAGGATATGCAGAGACAGAGACAGCATCCAGGCCAAACTTTCCTTCATTAACATATGCACCCTCAGCAACTTGTCTCCCAGAGGCCTGGATACATTCCACTCCCATAAGAAGTCATAGTCTGGGAGCTGCTCCTCTTTTCATACTCCCTGATCCCTCAGGAATGCTTTCATTAACATATATTATGCCATCTTCCTGCACTGCAATGACTGTGGGTTTCCTCTTCCACGTCTCTTTCTCTATATCATACACACCCTAGCTTGTGAGCTCCCTGATGGTAGGAAGCATGTCTGCATCTCTGTTGTGTCCCTAGCACCTGGCATACATGTTGAATAGGCGAGTGAACAAATGAACAACCAGGTGAGCGCTGTCTCTTCCCCATAGACACATTTTATACACTTCCTGCGTCCTCATGCTCAATCACCTCTCCCCACACATCACACACTCCTGACCTTGACATGCTCTGAAATCCCACAGTTATAAGCTGGGGCTCGGTCTCCTTACCTATCTGTGGCTGATCTAGGGAAGTCTCAGCCCTCCCCTGAGAGTCTGAAAGAGAGGGCTCTTGACTCCTCTAAAGCCATATTAACTGGGTCCCATGGGGGGCAGAAAGGGGCTTCTCTGGAAGAAGCAGCTGGCTATTGGGAGGGTACCAGGATCCTGTGCTAACCTGAGGTCTGCTGCTCCAAATTGACCACATCCTCCTGCGTCTGCTGTCCCTACGCCTGACCAGTGAGGCTGTCCCAAGGTAGGGGGTGGTTGTGGCCTCTGTCTCAAGGCTGGCTGGCAGACACAGCCAGATTTAGAAGTCATTTTCGCAGCAGGGAGCCTCCAGCGTCCCACCCACAGAGCCCTGCAAGGTCAGCCTGAGATATGGCTCACCAGGGGCTGGCCCCTAGACCTGCAGTTGCTCCTCCCCTTCTTGTCTCTCTCCCTTTTTCCCTAGAATTTTGGCAGCTGATGCTGATTCTATCCTTAGGCAAAGATGGAGTGAGTTCTGGGGAAAGGAGTGTGCTGCACTGACACTCTAACCACCCAGGCACTTCCAGGGCACCATCCACCCATGAGAAGGGCTGTTTGCACCCACCCCAGGACTCCCCTCTCCTCTCCACTAGCATCTGCTGCCTAGTTCTCCTCCTCCTTTACTTGCCTGCTTGCTTTCTCTTTCTCTCTCTCTCTCTCTCTCTCTCTCTCTCTCTCTCTCTCTCTTCTTTCTTTCTTTCTTTCTTTTTGAGACAGAGTCTTGCTCTGTCACCCAGGCTGGAGTGCAGTAGCGTGATCTCGGCTTACTACAACCTCTGCCTCCCAGGTTCAAGCGATTCTCCTGCCTCTGCCTCCTGAGTAGCTGGGGTTACTGGCATGCACCACCACACCCCGCTAAGTGTTTGCCTTTTTAGTAGAGATAGGGTTTCTTCATGTTGGTAAGGCTGGTCTTGAACTCCCGACCTCAGGTGATCCACCTGCCTTGGTCTCCCAAAGTGCTGGAGTTACAGGTGTGAGTCGCCGTGCCTGGTCTAATTTTTGGATTTTTAATAGAGACAGGGTTTCACCGTATTGACCAGACTGGTCTCAAACTCCTGACCTCATGATCTGCCAGCCTCAGCCTCCCAAAGTGCTGGGATTACAGGCGTGAGCCTCTACACCTGGCCGTCCTCCTCTACTTCTAATTCTCTGTCCTATCCTCCTGTTCTCACACCCCAACACGAATAAAATAGCCCTAAGGAGAAATAATCATCGGAACTAACACTTAATCACCTCCTATGTACCAGGTATTATTCTTTTTTTAATTTTAATTTGTTTCTTTTTACTTAAAAAAATTAAAAAACAGAGAGAGAGAGAGAGAGAGAGAAAGAGAGAGAGACAGGGTCTTGCTATGTTGCCCAGGCTGCTCTTGAACTCCTGGGCTCAAGAAATCCTCCCACCTTGGCCTCCCAAAATGCTGGTTTTACAGGCATGAGCTACTGTACCTGGCCAATTATTCTAAGTGCTTTTCATATTGAATTAAATACTTTTCCCAACAATTCTAAGAACAAACTACCTTCTTTCTTTCTTCTTTCTTTCTTTCTTTCTTTCTTGCTTGCTTGCTTGCTTGCTTGCTTGAGAAAGGGTCTCTGCTGCCTAGGCTGGAGCACCATGGTATAATCACAGCTCACGGCACCCTCAAACTCCTAGGCTCAAGCAATTCTGCCACCTCAGCCTCCCAAACAGCTGGGAGTACAGGAGAGTGCCACCATATTCAGCTAATGAAAAGCACTTTTTTTTTTTTTTTTTTTTTGAGATAGTGTTTTGGTCTTGTTGCCCAGGCTGGAGTGCAATGGCGCGATCTCAGCTCACTGCAACCTCTGCCTCTTGGGTTCCAGTGATTCTCCTGCCTCAGCCTCCTGAGTAGCTGGAATTACAAGCATGCACCACCACACCTAGCTAATTTTGTATTTTTAGTAGAGTCTGGGTTTCACCTTGCTGGTCAGGCTGGTCTCAAACTCCTGACCTCAGATGATCCACCAGCCTTGGCCTCCCAAAGTGTTGGGATTATAGGCATGAGCTATTGTGCCTGGCCAAAAGGCACTTTTTGTTTTGTTTTGTTTGTTCGTTTCTGCAGACCTGCATCCGACAAAAGCAATTTTAATAACCTCAGTTTATAACTGAGGACACCAAGGCACAGAGGAGTTGAGTAACTTGCCCAAGGTCCAATAGCTAGTACGGGGTAGAAGCCCCGGAGTCCATATTCTAAACACATTATCCATGTTTTCAACTATGTTAGCGATGTGGGTGAGATTTTAGAAACTGGCTTCCTGGGCCAGGCGCGGTGGCTCAAGCCTGTAATCCCAGCACTTTGGGAGGCCGAGGCGGGTGGATCACGAGGTCGAGAGATCGAGACCATCCTGGTCAACATGGTGAAACCCCGTCTCTACTAAAAAAAAAATACAAAAAATTAGCTGGGCATGGTGGCATGTGCCTGTAATCCCAGCTACTCAGGAGGCTGAGGCAAGAGAATTGCCTGAGCCCGGGAGGCGGAGGTTGGGGTGAGCCGAGATCACGCCATTGCACTCCAGCCTGGGTAACAAGAGCGAAACTCCATCTCAAAAAAAAAAAAAAAAAGAAAGAAAGAAACTGGCTTCCTATGTGTTCATCCTCAAAGGGGCTCAGGCAGCATAGTAAAGGCCACCCTCATGGGGCCAGCCCTTCCACTGTTGCATACAGCTCACCTCTTCTACCAGTCCCAGAGCCCTAGAGACCTTGGGTTGTAGAAAAAAAATCTAGGCAGATGCTTTCATCACTGCCCTGGTCTTTCTCAACATTTTTTTTTTTTTTTTTTGACAGTCTTGCTTCGTCACCCAGGCTGGAGTGCAGTGGTGTGATCTTGGCTTGCTGCAACCTCCGCCTTCCAGGTTCAAGTGATTCTCATGCCCCAGCCTCTCCCAAAGCTGGGATCATATGCATGCGCCACTACACCAGGCTAATTTTTGTATTTTTAGTAGAGGTGGGGTTGCCCCATTTTGGGGAGGCTGGTCTTGATCTTAGGTGATCTGTTCACCTCAGCCTCCCAAAGTGCTGGGATTACAGGTGTAAACCACCACACCCTGCCCTTCCTCAACTTTCCTCCTCACCTGAAGTCCATTCTCCTCCCCAGCCTGGAGGTTCAGGGCACATACTCCTCAGCTGGACCAGGCTTACCCCAATCTGGTCTGTTTTCACTCTTGCCTTATCTTCCACAACTGCCATAAACATACTCTCAACTGCAGTCAAATCAGACCATTGGGCAATTTCCTAAACATACCCTGCTTACCTGCACCCATGCCTCTATTTTGGCTTTTCCTTCTGCTTGAAATGCCCTTTCGCCAAATTCTACTGCTGAGGACGTCTCCTCCGTGGAGCCTTCCCTTATCTCACAAAATCCTTACAATCTCCCTTATTTGGCTCGTTGTAATACTTAACACATTGCTCACCTTCAGCCCATTGCTGGAAAGGCCTTACTCATCCCTGTCCTGGAATCCAGCACAGTGTCTTGTTCCTAGGAGGTGCTCAATACATGCTCAGTAGTTAGAATTGGTAGTAGTTAGGTAGAATTGTAGGTGATAGGGAGACAGATCTCAGTAACCTTTGTTTGTTTGTTTGAGATGGGATCTGGCTCTGTTGCCCAGGCTGGAGTGCAGTGGCTCAATTTTGACTAATTGCAACCTCCTTCTCCCAGGTTCAAGTGATTCAGCCATTCTCCTGACTCAGCCTCCTGAGTAACAAGGACTACAGGCACACGCCACCACACCCGGCTAATTTTTGTATTTTTGGTAGAGATGGAGTTTCACCATGTTGGAGGCTGGTCTCGAACTCCTGACCTCAGGTGCAGTTCTCAGTAACCTTTGATCTCTGCCCATGGTGACCCTCCTCCAGCAAGAGCTAACTTAAAGCCTGGCAATGTGGGTTCCAGGAAGGCTCTGGGGTGAACCTTCCTGGATAGCTCTGACCAATGTCTTCCCTCCTGTTCAGAAACCCAAGAAGAGACCCTCCTCCACTGAACCATGGATCAGATAGTCGGCCCCCCAGGCGGTCCTGCCCCGCTCCGAGTTCTGCTCACAGTCTCTGTGGGTGCAGGCGGGAGTGACGTCCAGATAATTGGAAACTAAAACCGTGAGTGGTTTGAGAGCGGGACTGGGGACCTGAACGCTGAGCGGGAGTTGGAGTTGGCAGGACTCGGTTGGAGTAGGAGCAGAGGCAGGCCGGGGGGCCGGGCCAGGACCCGGCGACTGAGTCTGGGAGAAGCCCCCACGCCCGCGGAGACGGCAGCTAAATTTACCCCGGCTGACTCAGCCCTTGCCCGGAATGGGGGGCGGGGGTAGTGCGCCAGGGCAGAGGGAAGAGCCGGCAGGGGTGGGCTGGGGGCAAGGAAGGGAGAGTCTCGGCTGGGGGAGGCAGAGGTGGACCAGGAGCTCCCAACGAAGAAAGCACCCCCCACCCCCTCACACAGAGCGGGAAGTAGCAAAGGAGCCCTGGGGGAGGGCCACTGTGGAGAAAGGGTCAGTGAAAGGAAGGTGATGCCAAGGCTGGATAAAGGGAAGCTTAGATTTATTGAGCGCCTACTGTGTGCCAGGCGGTGTGCAAGGCGCTTTACAAACATTATCGCATTAAATCCTCACAACAACCCTGCGAGGTAGGTGTTTATAAACCCCCATTTGACAGATGAGGAAACTGAGGCTCAGGGAGGTGAAGTGATGCTGCCAAGTTCACATGGCTAATAAATGGCAGACAGAGGAGGTGTCCAGGATAGGAGAGGGAAAAAAAAAAAAAAAAAGACTTCGGTGTCTGAATCCCAAGCCGGCTGGGGTGGATGAATACAAAGAGGGGCCCGGCGGGCTCCAGAGGTCTGGGAGCCCGGAAGCCTGCTCCCGGTCCCGCGCCGCGGGAGGCTGCAAGGCTGGGGACCCGCGCTGGGGAACTGGGGATCGGATTGAGTGGCAGAGCCGGGATAAGCAACTGGGGAGATCCGCGACCTGCGCGCGCCCTGTAGTGGCTATAGAGAGTATCACACCCCACGCCTACGGGCTTCTGGGGAGCAGCCTCTTTCCTTGCGTGGCCGGTTGCTGGAAGAGGCTGAGATGGGAGAAATTCTCAGGATTCTTTCAGGTGGGCGAAACCACCTGGGAGGGAAATCGTGGCCACGCCTCAGAGCATCACTAAGGAGCATTGGGGTGGAGAAAACGGGGAAGGCCTAAAGAGGTCCCAAGCTGATTCATTGGCTTCCTTCCTCCCCAGCTCAGACCACCACAGGCCAGGGTCAGTGACAGGGCCACTATCTTGCCCTGCCTTGGGGAGCCCTCACCTAAACCTGGAAGACTAGGATAGGAGTGCCTGGCTCCCTTAGCTCTTCTGCAAGCCCTGGGCAGTCTCCTGAATTGATCATGACTTCTGGTGACAAGGAGGCCACCAGGAAACTTCAGACTCTGTTCACTTATTCCCAACTCTCATTCTTGGCTTGTCAAGGGGGAAGATGAGATAGAGTCCTTCCCAAAGATCTTAAAATGTCAGAGATGGAAGGATGGACCTTCGAATGCCATCATTTTACGTACCAGGAGGCCTGGAGGCCTGGAGAGGGAAAGTGGCCGGTTTCAGTCAACCAAGTCAGTGGCAAAGGTGGGATTGAAATCCAAGGCTTGTGAGACCAAGGTGAGCCCTCCTTCTGCTTTGCTGGTTTTACTGGACCTATTTCTCTTCTGCCAAGAACCCCTTTGTCATCTGATCACTCTGTCACTGAATCCAAAGCCTCTCCTTCACTTGTTCCCTCCTGCGAAGAGGCCCTGGCTACAGTGCCACCACCCCTGCCTGGTTAGGCCTCTCTGCTCAGCTCCACACCCAGTGCATCAGGCCCTGTGAAGAGCTCACCCTAGTGCCCTGAACACGGCAGGCAGGCATTAATTAAATCTACTGCTCACTCTCACCTCTCCTGAAACAAAATCATGAATGGGCATATGCTTCCCTTCCCTTCATTTTTATGTCAAGGATGGGACCAGGTATGGGTAAAGATACAAGGAAAAAAGAAGCAAAGGAAGTCTGAGGGGTAGAATGGGGACCAGTGGACCCAAGGATGGATGTATTGGGGTCACGAATACAAGAAGGGGCCCCTCACTGCCTCTTCCTGTTTCCCTGTTGGGTCCCTTTGACGCCCCTCACCCCGAAGAGGACCTCCTCGGTTTCGCTGACGACATCTACAATCTCCCCGACCCTGTCGCTCAGTTCCGCTGTCTTCCCACCTTCCTCTGGCGGACTGTTTCCAACCCCGGGCAGGGTTCTCTCGTTCCGCAAGGAGGCGCCGAGGGTTTCCGTGTCGCTTCCGTCAGAGGAGCCGCTATGGACGCTCAGCTCCTCGGCTTCATCAGTGTCCGAGTCAGGGGCGGTGTGGCGGCGGATACGGGACACGGCTTCTCGCAAGGCCCCGGCGTAGGGCCCTGGGGTCCGCGCCCAGCCCCGGCCCGCGCGCCGCTGAACCACAGCCACTTCCGAGCCCTCGGCTCTGCTCCGGGCTCCCGAAGCTGCTGGGCCTAAGGCTTGGTGCTCTGGGCTACCTGGTTGCGTGGGGGCGTCCCGCAGATTTACTTCGGGGGCCGGGAGCCCCAAGATGCTGAAGGTGCGCTCCTCCAGTAAGGAGTCCCCTGGCCTCCCGCCCTCAGCTTCGCCCCCGCGGCCCTCGCCAGGCTGGTGTAAAAGGTGACTGCTTGATGGCAGCTTTTGGCACGGGGAAGGAAAGACTGTGGCCCGTTCACCGTCCTCCTTGCCGGCCTTCGATTGGCTGGGGGCATCCCCGACCACGCTTGGCACTCCAGAGGGCAAAAGCTGCACCTGCTGGGTTCGGGGGGTTGGAACATATTGGGATCGTATCACTACGCACGTGGCGTCAATGACAAAGACGCCTTCCCCACGGGATGGGCCCTGGGAACTTCGGGGCAAGGTGTGGGCACGGCGAGTCGCCTTCCAACACTCCAGGGTCTCCGGTCCTGCCCCCTCTCCAAGACCAAGGGATTCTCTCCATCCCGTGCCTCCAGGAGCCCAGGGTCTGGGGAGCGTCTGGCTATGGCGGGGCGGCTGCTTTTTAGGGGAGGGAATCCAGCATTTGGGGAACCAGATCTGTTCTCTTCCTTTTTTCCCTTCCCTCGAGCCCTTGATGTGGTGCCTGGACCTGGGAGCGGGACGCGGGGCACTGGGAGCCGCAGTTGCAGACCCTGCAGGAGCTGTCTCGGTGCCTAGGCTCCCTGCAGCTTTGACTTGGGGATGGCTGTCTCTACCACTGTTCAAGTCAGCAGCAGCCAGCCCCAGGCTGCTCTCCACGACCCCCTTGCCGGACTCTGGCCTTGCTCTGGCTGCTCCACAGCCTGGGGATCCCCCCAAGAGACCCTGCCCGTGTCGGAGACCCCAAGCCCCGAGGACGTCCCGGTAGATCCGAGGATCCAGCCTCTTCTTTATGCGCCCTCCCTCTGTCCTGGAGGGAGTCGGAGCTGGGGCTGATGCAGCGGGCGCTTGGGAGTGCCCGGGTCCTCGCTTAGTCCCCAAGGTCCTATGGGGGCCTTCGTAGGAAGGTGGAGCCACGTAGGGTGGCGGCCGGTCCCAGCGGCGTCGCGGGGCCGTACCAGCAGAGCCTCTCAGCAGCAGGTGAGCCTCGTAGCTTGGGGGCCCCGGCCGCCGACCTCCCCAGGGCCCCGCCCACGCCGACCCTGGGTCGCTCTGCGGCTGCGCGGATGGACGGGGCGCTCGCCCCACCTGTGCCAGGAGCTCCGGCCGCGAGGGTGCAGGGAGCCCCGCCGGCTGGGTCGCCCGAGGGGCGTTGCGGGGCTCCGGGCGGGGCCGACCCGGAGGGCTCCGTCTGGCCCCACCAGCCTTGCGCCTTTTTCGCTCGGTCTCCTTGGCCTCCCGCTCCTGCGACGCCGCTTTCCTTTTCTCTTGCTCCCGAGCTCGGACCTCGGCCAGGGGCCCCGCCCGCCAGTTGGTCGCCTCCTGCAGCACCCTGGAGGCCCAGGGCCGGCGGGGCGGCGGCTGTGGGGATCCCGGGCGCGGCCCACACCTGGGACAATGAGCAGGAACCCAGGTGAGCAGTTTGTGGGGGAAGGGAGCCGAGGTCCGGGGAGCTGGGAGCACTGGAGACCACTTGGGGCAGCCATATGAAGGGGTGTGTGTGAGTGTGTGCGCGTGTACACGTGCGTATATGTTAGGACTGAAGTCGAAGCGGGACTCCTCGCCATCTCTCCATGCACATTTTAACAGCGTCTGCCCCATCTCACCTCCTGCCCTTTCTCACGCCCACTCCTATTCCCCCAAACAACCGGATGAGTCAGGCCCCAGTCCTCGGGAGGGGGCAGGGGAGGGAAGCGTGGGAAAGAGAAGGGGGACCAGCAATGCTCGCTAGTGCCTTCGGGGAGGTCCGGACCCCACTCCCTGCCCCACCACTCTCTTCCCCTCACCCCTGCTTCACTCACGTGCGGTTCTGGAACCCGCGAGCCCAGTGGCTGGCCTGGAAGTCCATGGGCTGTCGAGAAGGGGCGCGGCGACTATAATGACAGGAAATAGTCTTCACTTCGATCACCAACAGCTTGGACTTCTGCACCCAGAGGCAGCTGCCAGACTCCTCATCCTGGAGCTCCCGGGGGCTGTCAGGCCCCTCGGAGAACAGTGGGCCATCCAGCATCCTGCCCCACCCCACCCCGGCCCCCCACCCTCCCACCCGCCCCAGGAGCCCCCTCCCAGCCCAGGGAGCCGGCGCCCACTGCAGAGCCGCGGGCCCGGGGACTGGGAACTATATATACCCGGGCACACGTGTGTGTGCCTGTCTCTGTGTGTGCGCGCGCATGTGACACCGCGCGGGCTGCTCCGCGCTGCTACCTCCCCCATGTGCACGGCCGCCCCCTGGGGCCCGGGATTGGACGCCCCTTCCCACTGCTGTTGTCCCCCAAGCCTGATGGGATCGCACGAGTGGGCGGGGGAGGGACTTATGATTCTTGCCAAGCTGACAGTGCCCCCTCCCCCGCCCCTACTTCTTCAACCTTCCTGCCGTTTTAACCCTTTACTCCCCTGCCTGTCAGGTTGCCTGACCACCAGGGTTCGGCCCCTGGCTTCCTGCCTCAGATTTCAGTTTCCCCAACACGGAGTGGTGAGAATGGAACTCAAGGTCTCTGCCTGCCACTCTGCTGGTTTCCATGGGGTTGGGGTGCAGGAGGGGCTGGCCCACGGCTGGGGGGCTATTTTTAGCGGCAGTGGCTGTTCGGGTGCAGAGATGAGATGAGTAACCAGCTCCCATGCGGTGGAGAGAGGAGGCGGTGGCTTTCACCAGGCTTTTGTGCGACTCTGGGGGAGAGCTGCCTTCCCTAAGCTCAAAAAGGGTGACCCCTATACCCTTATCTTTTCACCAGCTCAGTGCTGCCCCTAGGACTGCTGGTACAGCAGGACACAGGCGCCTGCTTTGGCCACCCAAGCTGCCCTCCCAGTTCCATTCTACATGTTTGTCCTTGGGCAGCCAGGGAGCCGTCCCGCAGCAGCAGGCTTTCACCCTGAGTCCAGACGCCAGGATGTGGGGGTTATAGTGTTCTGTGCCCACACAGCTCTGCTCAGCTTTATGGAGGACAGAGTAAACGAGTATGCACTCTCACCCTTCCAGAGGGGGATGGAAGAGGAATGGTGTGTTTGCTTGGCAAAACTAATCCCCTAGCAACTGAAATGATAAAAGTGGCCCTGATTTTTCCAATGTAGAGCTCCCCCTTTACCACCACGATGCCTAGTTCACTCAGCCCCCGCCTGAAGTGGTACTCCAGATGCTCACCTTTTGGGCTGCCTCTATCCTGGGGGGCTGTTGCTTACATCCACATGATCCCTCCCCCTAAGCTTATACCAGGTGTCCCCTGATTCACCATGGTAATGTTAGTGGCAGCACAGCCCACGCCAACCCTTCCATGCAGAGACTTAGCAACCATGCCTGACAACCATGGCAGCAGCTTCAGTGGAGGGGAGGGGTGCAGAGAGGGGAAAGAGAGTGTGTGTGGCGATGGTTCCTCAGGAAGAAGGGATAATTTGCCTCTCTGGAGAAGAATAGGTAAGAATAGAAGCCTGTGAGTCCCAAATTTTATCCCTTGTCTTTCCCTCAGCTTCATCCTCACACTGAGACTGACTGGTTGGGTTTTAGGGGGAAATGGGAGAAGCAAGAGTTCCCAATTAGTTTTCCACTAACGTATGTGGAGCCCTTTGGGTCCAGACCCTTCCTTTTAAGGGGATGGGGATGAGAAAGGTTATTGTGGGGCAGAGACTGACTGACTGAGAAACAGCTCAACAAAACTAGGCTTCTGCTCCCTCACACAGACCTTTAGAGAGAACGCAAACATCCCGTCCCATCCACCCTACCCTCCTTGATTTCACACACCTGCCAGCTGCACTGATGACTTGACTCGAAGGTGCTTCCTTCCACCCTAGGTCCCACTAGAGTCCTGAGGCTTTTTAAAGCCCTTGCCTCCTCCCTAGGCAAATCTTCCTTAATGAGGGAATGTGACATAAGGGGCCATCTGTCCTTTCCACCATGTACTTACCGCCCCCCCACCCCCTGCCACATAAACATACTCTAATTCTAATAACTTGGAAGCCTTCCTCCCCCAAGTTTGAGAATGTGCAGTGTGAGCTGTGAAGAGGTGAAGGCAGAAGCAGGGGCTCCTCCACAGCCACCACGCTGCAGCACTGAAAGCTGAACTCTGATGAGGGCCATCTTCTTTTTTAAAAAAATCATGGCTTCCGCACGTTGGATCTCATGAGGCCCTGGATGCTTTTCCCTGTGTTCCCTCAGGAAGCCTAGTTTGGAGAACCCAGTATGCTCTGGCTGCAGGGTCATCAGACGGGGTTAGGCACTGTTGGGGAAGGGACAAGGAATGACTCTGAAATTGCTCCTGGCATGGATGGGAAACTGTTTCATACCTGCAAGGCAGGAGTGAGCTGGCACACAAATTCAGCTCATACTCCACAGTCTAGTAGTTCTTCTGGTGTTGGGTGCTGTTTGGGTCTACATGGTTACAGTACAGGGAATGGATCTGATGGAGTGACCACTGCCCTGCTGTTCTCTCATCCCTGACTCTCCAGCTCATTCAAGAAATGCAAAAAAGGCAAGAGATTTGTAGGCTTAAAGGTAGTGCTGGCCGGGTGCAGTGGCTCATGTCTGTAATCCCAGCACTTTGAGAGGCCAAGGTGGGAGAATCACGAGGTCAGGAATTCGAGACCAGCCTGGCCAATATGGTAAAACCCCGTCTGTACAAAAAAAATTGAGAAATTAGCTGGGCGTGGTGGCGCATGCCTGTAGTCCCAGCTACTCAGGAGGCTAAGGCAGGACAATTACTTGAACCTGGGAGGTAGAGGCTGCAGTGAGCCAAGATCGTGCCGCTGCACTCCATCCTGGGCAACAGAATGAGACTCTGTCTCAAAAAATAGTGCCAACTCAGAAAGCCAAACAATCAAACCTTCCCTGACTAAGAAAAGCTGATAATGGTGGCACGATTCTCTGCCCAAAGGAGACCCTCAAGTCTGTCTACTGTTGGGAGTAGACACTAACATTTTTATGAGATTTCCCTTGGGTACGGGCCATAATTCAGGTGGAGGGGAAAGTGAGATAATAAGGAGGAACCACAGGGACTAGGGTAAGGAGCAGTTGTGAAAGGAGAATTAGAGGTAGTAAGTCTACTGTAGGAGTAAAGAGCATGACCCCTAGGGCCAGACTGTTTGGGTTCAAATCCTAGCTCCACTTTTTACTAGCTGTGTGGTCTTGGGTTAGTTACCTAGCCTCTCTGTGCCTCCATTCTTAAAAATCTGTAAAACTGGATAGTGTCTACTATTATTCTGAGGATGAAATTAGTTAATATATGTAAAGCACTGAGAATGATGTCTGGCACACAACTGTGTGTGTATGTACACGTGTGTGTGCACATACACTACTGTTATTAATGACCAGTTGAAGAAGCCATATAAAGTAGGAAGTTTGGAACAGTGGTGTCTGTCAACTGCAAAAATCAAACACTGTAATATCATGAAGAGATTGCTGTCATTTAATTAGATTTGCCACAAAAAGCAATAACCTTAGCTAACCACACTGCCCTCCTCCTCCACCCAACCCCATCTCCCTTCATATGCACACAGCACAGGAACCCAAAGGCCCTCCTCCCCACAGTCCTCCCCAGTGACATTAGGGGAAGAAATGTCATTAAATGGACTTGGCCTCCTCCATATAGCATGGAACAGGTAAATAAAAATATCTTTATGAAGAATTTTGTTGTGCTATTATCTTAGGGTTGAATCAGGGCTGAGATATAGGCAGAGGCAGGTGAGGTCTGGGGATCTCTTAGAGATCAGAATTTGTCTGAGAGACACAGAGCCTACAGTTCACCCAGAAAGGGGGCTATATCTAAGAGGACAGGGGCTAGAATTGGCGAGTCTGAAAGTTTTTTCAAGTGTATGTGTGAGGGTAAGGGTAGCTATAAAATCATTCTCCTTCCTCCCCCTATACCTTCTCTAACTCCCAAATAGAAGGGCAGGGGGCCCTAAGCAGGGAACAGAGTCACAATTCCCCCAAGTTTCATCTGATTCACACAGAGCTTCCAGCAGACAATGAGTTGGGCATATGCCTTAGTGCTGCCTGACCCCTTCCCCAGCTCAGGGCTTCTTCTCTCCACCTGTGAGCACCAGGGCCTGCAGGATGTCAGACAGTGATACAATTCCCTTGACCACATCATTTTCATCCACCACTACAAGTCGGTGAACCTGGCACAGAGCAACAAGGGAGAAAGGGAATGTTTAGTGCTGGCCTCAAGGGAAGCCCCTCTGCTCCTACCCACCTTGCCAAACCCCACTCTCAAGGCTGCTCCCCACAGCTTCTTTAGGGTTGCTGGCCTCCCTACCTCTGCTTCCACTAGCCTGTTGATGATGGTCTCCAGAGTCTCATGCAGGTAGCACTTGAGAACACCCTCAAAGTAATGTGATCGATGTTGCAGGGCTTTAGTCACAGACACATCTAGGTTGTTGTAGGTCTTTTCTGCTGCCAGATTCTGGGAAGACAGAGGAAGAAGCTTGCAGGGAAGCAAGAGAGCCAGCCTCCAAACCCTGAACCCATCCAAACTCACCAGAGGGATTCAGGGAATTGCCAGCCACAAGCCACACCCAACTCATTCCATTTCTTTTCGAATAGGATTTGAAAGCCTGGAAGCTTCTTTTTTTTTTTTTTTTTTTTAAAGATGGGGTTTCACCATGATGGCCAGGCTGGTCTTGAACTCCTGACCTCAAGTGATCCACCCATATCAGCCTCCCAAAGTGCAGGATTACAGGTGTGAGCCACCTCGCCCGGCTTTTTTTTGTTTTCTTGAAAGCCTGGAAGCTTCTAAGACCCTTAGATCACAGAAGAGACTCCCTTCTCCCCCTCCATATTTAACAACCCCACCCCTTCCCTACCTCCCAGACCCTCCACAATCACTCACGATCACATCAAACTTGGAGTAGATGTCCACCACACGCCCTAGGGGGACAGAGGCAGCTCAGTAAGGAGGATCTGACATCTAAGACTCCCCCTACTCACAGAATCACCCTCCTGGCTGAGCTGAGGGGAAAGCAGATTTTCCCAGAGCCACCCTAACTTCACTGGATCTTCCCTCCCTCTCCTTCTGCCCAATCTCTTACCCTTCTCATCCACCACTGGCAGGGCTGAGACTCGATGCTGTACAAAGATGCCCAGAGCCACATAGACGGGGGTGGTAGTGCGAACCATAGCAATATTGGCATAGGTGCCAATCTGTAGCTCTTGCAGAGACTTGGACATGAACTCTGGCTTGGGAAATTCAGTGATCTGAGGAAAGAACCATCAGCCTAACTTTCAAGGCACACAAAACCACCCCTGGATACCCCTCCAAGCCAGTACGTAGAAATAAGGGCTGGTTGCGCCAGCTTATGCCTGTAATTCCAGCACTGTCAAAGACAGGCGGCATATTGCTTGAGCCCAGAAGTTTCAGACCAGCCTGGGCCATATGGCAAAACCCCTCTATAAAAAAATACCAAAAAATTAGCCAGGTGTGGTGGTACACACCTGTAGTCCCAGCTCCTCTGGGGGTTCAGGTGGGGGGAATCACCTGAGCCCAGGAGGTGGAAGCTGAAGTGAGCCGTGATAGTGCCTCTCCACTCCAGCCTGGGCAACAAAGTCAGACCTTGTCTCAAAATAAATTAATTAATAAATAAGAAATGGGGCTGGATGCAGTGGCTCACACCTGTAATCCTCATCTCTTTTTTCAACAAATAAATAAACGAAAAAAGAAAAAAGAATTGGGCTGAGGAGTACTTACGAACAATTTGAGGAACTTCAGAATGCGCTTGTGGGTGAGGATGTACAAAGTATTGCCCGATTCTGGGTCAATAACTGGCAGCCTATGGATCTTGTTCCGAATTAATGAAGAGACGGCATCAAACAAGCTGTGGGAAGGTGGGAGATAATAAGTTCCACAGTACTGGGGCTGCGGGTGGTTAAACTGCTTCATACGGTGTATAGGTAAACAGGGAAAACTGATGGTTAGGGAAGCGGGGCAGTGTACATGACAGACGAGAGACAGAGAGTGTGTGTATGTGTGTGTTTTCTCTCTTCTTTCCCTTTCCCTGGGTGTCTAGAGCATTAGTTATGCTGATGGCAAATCTATTCCCCCTTTGGACAGATGAATAGACAGCTGGAACTCACCTGGCATTAGGAGAAATGCAGACAAGCGGTTTAAAGGAGTCCTGGAGGTACACCTCTGACGGGAAAAGCGATGGGTCATAAAATACCATCATGGAAAAGCATTTCCCAGGAACCTTCCATCCCTTTATCTTTTTACAACCCTAATTCTCTACATACCTCTCCAAGTTTCTATCTTGTGTTCTTCTAGCTCATAGATCTGTACCTGAAAGCAGAAGCAACAGAATTTGAGACCTGATCTCTCTACTTCCTTAAGCCCTTGTGGCTTGCTTGGAGGAAAAGAAATGAGAATGAGGGACTTAGGGTAGAGAAAGTGATTTTGATCATTAGGCTAAAGTTCCTTACCAAGGCTGATTTATAGTAGCGGTGCAGAATATTGATGAAATCAGTGATGGTCAGCATACCTAGAGGACAAGACAGAGCCCTCAGCAGTGCCCAAAGCTTCTATCCCTGCCCAGCACAAGATGCTAATAATACTGTGTTGCTGAAACTTTTGCTTACCCACAAAACTTTGCTTCTTACTATCCCATAAAGGGGCAGCTCGTACACCGTTAGTCACCAAAGCAAAGAAAGCTTTCTTCACCTGTAGCCAAGACAGGAATAATCATAAGGGCAAATCCACAGGGGCAAGACTGTAAAAAAGAACACTGTTTCAGCATGTTGGGTAAAACATGAGACTAAGTTCACAGAAGGATAAGGATACTACCCTTAGGATGAGATAGGATGAGAGGTATTACACCAAAGGCTCCAAAAGGGGAAGGGAAAAGAGGATTTCACCCACCTGCAGGGATGTATCAAATACAACCAATTTGGAGCTTGTGGGAATCAGGTCATAGCAGCGATGAGATTTCATGAAGGAAGTATACACGCTGTTGTTGGATTCTGGGGTCTCTGCATAGGGTAGAATAGTTAGTAGCTTCCTTCCACATAAAAACTCCCAATCAAAAGAGACAGAAAACAAAATAGTGTCCTAGTATCTCAAATATTTAGAGCATGATTTTTTATAAGGTCCCTTATTTTATCTTTTGTTCCTATTGTTTCCACGAAGCCTGGATAAACCTCTTAGAAATCATTTCATCCAACCCCATCTCCAGATTAAGACTTTATCTATTGGTCCCTATAGGTAAAATAAAGTTGACTAAAACCTAAAGTCTATAGTATCTCTTTAACATGTTATATATAGTCTAAAATTTTTTCTCATCTTTAATCTAAGCCTTCCCTTTCATATATTTAGCAGCTGCACTCGTTCTCTTTTTTCAATGAAGTAAGCTTCTTAAAATTCTTTCAAGACTGTGCTAGGCATGGTGGCATGCACCTGTAATCTCAGCTATTCAGGAAGTTGAAAGAGAGGATCATTTGAACTCAGGAGTTTGAGGCCAGCCTAGGCAACATAGCAAGCCCCTGTCTCAATTAAAAAAAAATATATCCTAAGACCTGCAAATGGGAAAGTCATGGTCCAAGTTGGGCCAGTTCTCATCAACAGTAAGTTAGAGCCCAGTGCTCAATCAACCTGGCTCGAAATACCTTGAGAGTCCATTTTGGGATCACCCTGTAAACCAGAAATCATCCCACCTACTTGAGACAAATAGGAGATCCTGGCTAGGATTACCTTTTTCTATTCCTGTGATTTTAATTGCTTGCTCTAAACTAGGGAAGCAATCTCCCAAAATAATAGCTTGAATGTGCTACATACTATACTACATGTACTTAAAAATATTACATTGGCTTGGCGAGGTAGTTCACGCCTGTAATCCCAGCACTTTGGGAGGCCAAGGTAGGTGTATTACCTGAGGTCAGGAGTTTCAGACCAGCCTGGGCAACACAGCAAGCCCCTGGCAAACATGGCAAAATCCCATCTCTACTAAAAAAAAAAAAAAAAAAAAAAAAATACAAAAATTAGCCAGGTGCTGTGGCATGCGCCTGTAGTCCCAACTACTCGGGAGGCTGAGGCAAGAGAATTGCTTGAACCCAGCAGGCAGAGGTTGCAGTGAGCCGAGATCCTGCCACTGCACTCCAGCCTCAGCAAGAGAGTAAGACTCTGTCTCAAAAGAAAAAGAAAAAATTACATCATTTAATACTTACAACAAATCTGTAAGTACCGTCCTGTTTCAGATGAGAAAATAGGTGTAATTAAATAAACTGCTCAAAGTCACACCAATAATAAGTGGCAAGAAAGACTCAAACTCAGATCTGATTCCAAACTTCATGCTCTTAAGTCTTTAGCCAATTTGTTTAATTTTTTTTAAACCAAAGTTATACAGGCACACAGTTTAAAGAGTCAAACACATTTACAAATTTTGTTAAGAAAAAAATGCAGTCCTTGCAACCTACCTCCCTGTACTACCCTTCCTCAGAGATGAGAACATCTACCTCTTTTAGTTGATTATTTTGGTACTTAATTCTATATCCTTAAATAACATGCTTGTATTGCTAGTTTCAGATTTTTTTTTTTTTTCATTTTGGGGCATTATTTATCATCTGCCTACCAAGGAAGATGAGAATTTCTATTTCTATTTCCCACTAGGGCTTCATTACAAACATGTACTTCCCATCCTCCCCATTCTTCCAGGAGCTAAAGCATGTTGGTTATATCTGTATTTAAATCCTTTTTTTTCTTTTTTTTTTCCTGAGAGGGAGTCTCACTTTGTCACCCAGGCTGGAGTGCAGTGGCAAAATCTCGGCTTACTGCAACCTTGGCCTCCCAGGTTAAAGCAATTCTCCTGCCCTCAGCCTCCCAAGTAGCTGGGATTACGGGCGCCTGCCACCATGCCCGGCTAATTTTTTGTATTTTAGTAGAGATGGAGTTTCACCATGTTGTCCAGGCTGGTCTCGAACTCCTGACCTCAAGTGATCTGCCCGATTCAGCCTCCCGAAGTGCTGGGATTACAGGCAGGAACCACTGCAGCTAGCCAGCATTTAAATCATTTTGACTGAATGTTTATTATTCAGAGATAAACCAAATAGTAAACTCTGATTTTTTTTTTCTTCCTTTCACAATTTTGTTTTCCCTGGAGTTAATGGTCTTGTCCTTCTGTTTAATTTTCATTTTTTTTTTTGAGACAGTCTTGCTCTGTAGCCCAGGCTGGAGTGCAGTGGTGCGACCTCTGCAACCTCTGCCTCCCAGGTTCAAGTGATTCTCCTGTCTCAGCCTCCTGAGTAGCTCGGATTACAGGCATGTGCTACCATGCCCGGTTAATTTTTGTATCTTTTTAAAGTAGAGACGAGGTTTCACCATGTTGGCCAGGCTGGTCTAGAACTCCTGACCTGGCCGGGCGCGGTGGCTCAAGCCTGTAATCCCAGCACTTTGGGAGGCTGAGGCGGGTGGATCACGAGGTCAAGAGATCGAGACCATCCTGGTCAACATGGTGAAACCCCGTCTCTACTAAAAATACAAAAAATTAGCTGGGCATGGTGGCGCGTGCCTGTAATCCCAGCTACTCAGGAGGCTGAGGCAGGAGAACTGCCTGAACCCAAGAGGCGGAGGTTGCGGTGAGCCGAGATCACGTCATGGCACTCCAGCCTGGGTAACAAGAGCAAAACTCCGTCTCAAAAAAAAAAAAAAAAGAACTCCTGACCTCAGGCAATCCACCCGCCTTGGCCTCCCAAAGGGCTGGGATTACAGGGATCAGCCACCACGCCCAGCCTGTTTGTTTAATTTTCTATGTATAATTCCCATAACTAACCCAATCCCCAAATGCTTCAAGAGGTTCAGAAGCATTAGATAATCTATCAATTTAAACTACCCAAAGAAGTCTCGCTGGAGCCTTCTGACCTGCTCAAATCTGGGCTGGTTTGTCTGGTGTGCACTGCTAACATCCTGGGATCTTTGTTCATCACCATCCTGGGTACCCCTTTCAAGTCTCTCCTCTACTGGTGCTCCTGTTTCCTATATCACGTTTTCATCTTTTTTGATTACTCCCTTGTTTTAGTAGAACACATCTTCCAGTGGCTTCCTGAGAAAGGGTGCATGGGAGGTACATTTTTTGAGACCTTGCAGCCTGTCAATATCTTTATTCTACCCTCATCCTTGATTTATAATTTGGCTGAGAATTTGCAGGAAAGCTTGGACTTTATTTTCCTGCAGAATGTTGAAGGCATTTCTCCACTGCCTGCTAGTTGCTAGTGTTGAGAGTCCAAGGCAATTCCTACTCTTTTTATGTGACTTTTTTTTTTCTCTCTGAAAACTCAATACGATCTTCTCTTTGTTTCCAGTGTTCTGAAATCTCACGATGACTGTGCTTTGGGTGGGTCACTTTCATCCACTCTGCTCAATATTTGATAGGTCCTTTCAATATGAGAACTAACGTCTTTTTTTTTTTTTTAAAGGAGACCGTGGTCTATGGCATAGACAAGGCTCAGGAAACAAAGGTCACTGACAGTAGGGAAAATAAAGGCACAGCTAAGGGTGGATAATTCCTATTCTCTTGGGGCTCCCTGCTTCACTGTTGTAGGTTGCAATAGCACCCATGGAAGAACTAATGTCCTTAAGTTCCAATAAATGTTCTTGAATTATTTCCTTCCCTCTGTGTTCCTATTTTTCTTTCTGTGACTCCTATTTAGATATTGGACTTGCTAGACTGACCCTTTAATGTTTGTTTGGGGATTTTATTTTATGGGTTGTTGAAATCTTTTGTCTCCTTTTTTTTTAGAAACAGGCTCTCATTCTGTCACCCAGGCTGGAGTGCAATGGTGAGTGAGATCATGGCTCACTGCAGCCTTGACCTTCTGGGCTCAAGCAATTTTTCTGTCTCAGTCTCCTGAGTAGCTGGGACTATAAGTACATGCCACCATGCCTGGCTCATTTTATTTTTTATAGAGACAGGGTCTTGCTGTGAGCTGGTCTCAAACTCCTGTGCTCCTGCCTCAGTCTCCCACAGTGTTAGCCACTGGTATAAGCCACTACGCCTTCTCTCCTATTTTCTATTTTGTTGGTTTTTAACTCTGCTTTCTAGGAAGTTTCCTCATGTTGATTTTTGAAACCTACAACTGGATTTAAATTTTGCTCTTATATTTTTAATTTCCAAGAGTTCCTTTTTGTTTTATGAAAATTCCTTCTTTAAAAATTGTATCCTATCTATACTTGTTTCATGGTGGAATGGTGGAAATACAGTTTTTTGATTTTTTTTTTGAGACAGTTTCGTTTTTATTGCCCAGGCTGGAGTGCAATGGTGTAATCTCGGCTCACTGCAACTTCTGCCTCCTGGGTTCAAGCACTTCTCCTGTCTCAGCCTCCCAAGGTAGCTGGGATTATAGGCCTATGCCACCATGCTTGGTTAATTTTTGTATTTTTAGTAGAGACGGGGTTTCATCATATTGGTCAGGCTGGTCTCGAACCCTCACCCCAGGTGATGCACCAGCCTCAGCCTCCCAAAGTGCTGCCACCGAGTCTAGCTGTTGTTGTTTTCTTTAAAGATACACTACTTTCACAGGTATTGAGAAATGTGTTCTTTTACCTGAGATTATATTAATGTTATCAAAGTTTTCTTCTCACCTTTTCCTTTCAGTTGCTTTTTTCCTGTTTGTTTCTTCTGGGTGTACGTGAGGTTGGGAAGGGCAGTCTGCTTTTTCATTTTTATTTATTTTTTTACCAGGGAGATAGAGCCTTCAAAGTAAAACAATGGTACCTTCCAGGGTGGGGTAGGGGGCATTTTGGATCACTTTTTTCCACAGATGCTTTCTTTAGATGTTTGGTAATCTTTGGTTTAAAGAATTTAAACCATATCTTTAGAGTGGAGGCTTTAAGGCTGAGAGGAAGCTCTGTGTGTAAGTGAGCCTTGTTGACTGTGAGTCATTGGATAGGGAACATTTAATACCTTATATATTTTAGGACTTTCAAGAGGATTCTGGAGAGAAGAATTATTTAATTTTGTGCTTGGAGGGTGAAGTCTTTTCTGCTAGCACTCTGGAAACTGAATAGGGAAGAGGACTGGAGGCTCAGCATCGAGTCTAGTTCACTACATGCTCCTGTTTTCAGTGCAGTACGTCAGTCCTAAGCTGTGCCCAAGTCCCTTGCTAGACTTTCAGTCTTTGCCACAGGTGGGAGGGGGAGGTGCCCAAGGTGTCTTGGGATCTGGCTGTTTCTTAGACCTTCAGTGCTTCTTGGCTTTCCTCACTGCTAGTTATAATGCAGTCTTCTCAGGTCTGCTAAGTCGTTCATCACTCTTTTGTTTGCTTTTCGCTTCCAAAAATTCATTGCTATTATCTCCTCTCCTGTTTCCCTATGGTATGTTTGTGTCTTTTTCTTTAAAAAATTCCTTTATGGGCCGGGCACGGTGGCTCAAGCCTGTAATCCCAGCACTTTGGGAGGCCGAGGCGGGTGGATCACGAGGTCGAGAGATCGAGACCATCCTGGCCAACATGTGAAACCCCGTCTCTACTAAAAATACAAAAAAACTAGCTGGGCGTGGTGGCGCGGGCCTGTAATCCCAGCTACTCAGGAGGCTGAGGCAGGAGAATTGCCTGAGCCCAGGAGGCGGAGGTTGCGGTGAGCCGAGATCGCGCCATTGCACTCCAGCCTGGGTAACAAGAGCGAAACTCCGTCTCAAAAGAAAAAAAAAAAAAAAAAAAAAAAAATTCCTTTATGGTGGTTTCAGGGAAGTTTTTGTGAATATATATTCTCTACCATCATTTTTTTTTTTTTTTTTTTTTGAGACAGTCTTGCTGTCACCCAAGCTGGAATACAGTGGTGTGATCTCCACTCACTGCAACCTCCGCCTCCTGAGTTCAAGGGAGTCTCATGCCTCAGCCACCCAAGTAGCTAAGATTACAGACATGAGCCACTATGCACAGCCCAATCTACCAATCTACCATCTTCAACTGGAAACCTACCATTATTATTCAAACTTGGGAATTCAGACTCCCAAGAATACAACTTTGGACATCAGTTGAAGATATACTACATTGATAGTTAAATACTATCATTCAGGCCATAGACCCACAAACATATTGGAGTTGGTTTTCTCAGAGTTTCTTTCTTTGTTTATAATTGAGACAGGGACTCACTCTCTGTGCAGGTTGGAGTGCAGTGGCACAATCACGACTCACTGCAGCCTCAACCTCCTGGGCTAAAGTGATCCTCCCACCTCAGCCTCCCTGGTAGCTGGAACCAGAGGTGCACACCACCATGCCTGGCTAATTTTTAAATTTTTTATAGAGACAGGGTCTCACTAAGTTATCCAGGCTGGTTTCCAACTCCTGGGCTCAAGTGATCCTCCTGCCTTGGCCTCTCAAAGTGCTGGTATTACACTGTGCCCAGCCTTAAAATAATCTAAGTCAGAATTTTTAAATCTAGAAATGTACATAAAAATCTAAATTTCTAGTATCTTTTTTTTTTCTTTTTTTTTTTTTTTTTTTTAATATTTCTAGTATCTTTTCAAAACCAGAAGATCTGGCAAAAATAGGTCTCAAGTGACCAGACCTGGAGAATTATCCCTTTTTTTTTTGTTTGAGACAGAGTTTCACTCTTGTTGCCTAGGCTGGAGTTTCACCATGTTGGTCAGGCTAGTTTCAACTCTTGACCTCAAGTGATCCACCCATCTCGGCCTCCCAAAGTGCTGGGATTACAGGTGTAAACCACTGTGCCCGGCCCTTTTCATAATTTTTTGTTCACACCCAGTGGCTTTAGTGAGTTTGATGGGTGATAAAATCCTGGTGGCACTGTTTCTGGGCTATGCAGAAAACACCCAGGATTTTTTTTTTTTTTTTTGAGACGGAGTTTCGCTCTTGTTACCCAGGCTGGAGTGCAATGGCGCAATCTCGGCTCACCGCAACCTCCACCTCCTGGGTTCAGGCAATTCTCCTGCCTCAGCCTCCTGAGTAGCTGGGATTACAGGTACACGCCACCATGCCTAGCTAATTTTTTTGTATTTTTAGTAGAAACGGGGTTTCACCATGTTGACCAGGATGGTCTCGATCTCTTGACCTCGTGATCCACCCGCCTCAGCCTCCCAAAGTGCTGGGATTACAGGCTTGAGCCACCGAGCCCGGCCAACACCCAGGATTTTTAAAACATAGTTAGCCAGCCCAGAGTTGCCTATGGAAGTTTTCCCTGTACCTCAGACGCTTCTCTCAAGTGGTCTGATAATTGAAGACATTAATCATCCCCACTCTGCCCAAGATTTATTCCTAGGTGATCTTGTCAAACTACTGTCACTGATTTTTGTGGTTTGGCACATTATCTGGCCCTGCTTTGACTTTCCCTGGGGAGAGATTCAAAAGCACTGCTGGCTGAAGACATTGTTAGGG
This sequence comes from Saimiri boliviensis, assembly GCF_048565385.1. Classification (NCBI taxonomy): domain Eukaryota; kingdom Metazoa; phylum Chordata; class Mammalia; order Primates; family Cebidae; genus Saimiri; species Saimiri boliviensis. Next base: position 64,155,524 of record NC_133455.1, read on the forward strand.
TCAGGCTATTGTTTTCATGTCCAGTTTCCTTTCTTCAGTAAACTTACCTTGAGGATGCTCATTTTCCACAGCTGGGGAGCTATCTGAAGAAATGACCTGGAGAGACAAGAAAACAGATTCAGTTTAACCTGGTTCTGTAACATTAGGGGAAGGGCTGCTGAACAAATAATAAATGACTCCATTTAAAGCACTATAAAGTCCCCGCTCCCCCCACCCGTTTTTTGTTTTTGAGACAGGGTCGTGCTCTGTCACCCAGTCTGAAGTGCAGTGGTGTGATCACAGTTCACTTCAGCCTTGGCCTCCTCAGGCTCAGGTGATCCTCTCACCTCAGCCTCCTGAGTAGCTGGGATTACAGGCACATGCCCCTATGCCCAGGTAATTTTTGTATTTTTAGTAGAGATGGAGTTTCGCCATGTTGCCCAGGCTGGTCTTGAACTTCTGGGCTCAAGTGACTGCCCTCCTTGGCCTCTAAAAGCACTACAATTATAGGCATGAGTTACTGCACCCAGCCTTGTAAGGGCCTTCAGAAATATGATCTCATTTAACCTTCAAAACAACCCTGAGGTAAAAACTGTTATTAGCCTTATTCTCACAGATTATGTCTCTGAGGGTCAAGAGACATTAAGCAACCTTCCCAAGGTCACATGGCTGATGAGGGGTGGAGCAGGCATTCAAACACCTATCTTCTGGTTCTAAAGCTTGTGGTTTGCTTTTTTTAACATCAAAATTTTAATAAGTAACAAATGTGAAAAACCGCATTTATTTGTATGATTACTATTTTTTGGAGATGGAGTTTCACTCTTGTTGCCCAGGCTGGAGTGCAATGGCGCAATCTCAGCTCACTGCAACCTCCGCCTCCTGGGTTCAAGTGATTCTCCTGCCTCAGCCTCCCAAGTAGTTGGGATTACAGGCATGGACCATCACACCCGGCTAATTTTTTATTTTTAATAGAGATGGGGGTTTCTGCATGTTGGTCAGGCTGGTCTCAAACTCCTGATCTCAGGTGATTCGCCTGCCTTGGCCTCCCAAAGTGCTGGGATTACAGGTGTGAGCCACTGTGCCTAGCCAAAAAAAAAAAAAATTTTAAACTGCTTATACCTAACAAAATGATTTCTTTCTTTTTTTTTTTTTTTTTTTGAGACGGAGTTTCGACCGCAACCTCCGCCTCCCGGGTTCAGGCAATTCTCCTGCCTCAGCCTCCTGAGTAGCTGGGATTACAGGCACGCGCCACCATGCCCAGCTAATTTTTTGTATTTTTAGTAGAGACAGGGTTTCACCATGTTGACCAGGATGGTCTCGATCTCTTGACCTCGTGATCCACCCGCCTCGGCCTCCCAAAGTGCTGGGATTACAGGCTTGAGCCACGCGCCCGGCCACAAAATGATTTCTTATAAGTGACAAAGAGTTTGGTTGGATTTATCTTGGCAGTGTTCATTTTCGTAATTTTTTTTTTTTTTTTTTTTTGCAGATTCTCACTCTGTTGCCTAGTTGGTCAGGCTGGCTTCAAACTCCTGACCTCAGGTGATCCAGCCACCTCAGCCTCCCAAAGTGCTGGTATTACAGGCATAAGCCACCATACCCAGACATTTTAATAAAATTTTTGAATGCATTTACTCCATTCTGATGAAATTCCACCTCTCTGGAATCAAAGAAGAGAAGAAACCAATACTGCTAACAATATTGTGCCTTCCAGAAATGCTTCTATCCACTTTTGAGCTGAATGAGCATCATCTGCAAAGCTCATGTTCTTAGACACTATACTGCCTAATGAAACATTAGGTCCTAAAAGCTAAGGCTAAAAGATCGGGGCTTAGGGCTAACCCCTGCAAGATTCTCACAGATCTATTTTATCAAAACTTGGAAGCCAGAGAGATTAGCATTGTCTTCCCCCAAACACTGACACTCACTCACTAGGCATAGTTGCAGGCACTGGAGCCACAGAAATAATCTTTACCATTGAGAGAGTACCACAAGCAGGGAGGATCCCAGTAGCTGACTGTCAGCCAGTCAAAGCCTGAATGACTGAGGGGAGGATAAGGAACATGAATGTTCTGAAACTGGGGACTCGAGTCCACTCAGCACCCTTGTGAGTCAAAGGTGCTACAGCCAGGAGATGCTGGTTTTCCAAGTTTCCTTTCCCTAGATAGTCTGACAGTAGAGAGTGTTTTGACTAGATAAACCTTAGAACCATTTCTGTGCTCCCTCAAGTGGGAACATTTGGAAATGTCATTGTTATTTGGGAACCCAGAAGGTTTCACAACAATTTTCATCTGCTAGCATCAACAGTTTTGGCTCCGTTTGCTCTGGGTGATACCTCCAAACTAACTTAAAACCATACCTCATCCCCATAGCTTCTGTAGTAACATGACATAAAAACTTCAACCTGGGAGGCTGGCTGACAAAATTCCTAAACCCGGGAAGTTTAAGACAGCCCTACACTTTTCTCCCTTAATAGGCTAGCGAAGAGAGCAGGGAGTTAGGGGGATATTCTCCCTCTCTTCCTTCTGGACTACATAAGACTATTAGCTTGGCCTGCCATTTTGGCAAGACTATCGGAACAACAGCCTCATCACTTATAAGTGGGAGAGAGGGTTGTTTAGTGGTAAAGATAGACACATGATATATCGGAGTCTCACAAAGATCTATACAAAGGCACAGCAACAGCTACTTCTGTAGAATTTACTGCACCCGTCATATGATATATATTGTACTGTGCTACAGTTATTTTGTTCATTATCTATCCAAACAGATTATAAATTCCTGGAAACTTAGAACTACCTTATATTTTGTATCCCCCATACTATTTGGCACAGGGTTTTGCATATAATTCACAGTTGTTGTTTTTTTAATTCTCAAAGAATGATGCACACTGATATCAACAGATATACCCAAGACTAAGTTACAGAGAGAGGAAAGAAACATATAGCTATAATAGAGATACAGATACCAATATAAGAGACTCAAACACAACTGACTACGTGACTTTTAACTTTCTGCCTGTTTCATCATATCAGAGGGGGAATTATCTAATTATGTCCACTTTTTCTTTTTTCTTTTTGAGACAGGGAATCACTCTGTCACCCACGCTGGAGTGCAGTGGCACAATCATGGATCACTGCAGCCTTAAATTCCCCAGCTCAGGCAATCCTCTGACTTCTGCCTCCCAGGCTGCTGGGACTATAGGCACACACCACCAAGCCAAGCTACTTTATGTATTTTTTTTTTTTTTTTTTTTTTTTTAGAGATGGGGTCTCACTATGTTGACCAGGTTGGTCTTAAACTCCTGGGCTCAAGCAATCTACCCACCTTGGCCTCCCAAAGTTCTGGGATTACAGGCACGAACCACTGTGCCTGGTCTCCTTTCTACTTCTTTTTCTTTTTTCATTGACCATCCTTTCTACTTCTAATAACACAGGGGACCAGAGAAATTACCACTGTACCATGTAAGTACAAAATATTACAGAGACACAGTCTACATCTGACAAACAGACTCACAATTTCTTCCAAACTTCTGGTCTACATTTGCAATTAATTGTTTGATAACCACAGATATCACAGAGACTCCTCAAATGCTTCAATATGAAACATTTGTCCCTCTAATCCTATTCTCAGTGTGGTTCCCAGCTATGTTTTGCATAACTGTCTTCTTAACATGTATCAACTAAGCTGGTATGTTAGAAATGCCTCAGATCCATCTCTCTCATTGCCAATTTCACAGCCTTAATTTAGGCTTTTATCTCTCACTTCTGCAACACTGTTTAAACTGGTGTCCTTGCCCCAAAACTATCTGTTCTTCAATTTCTCTTTCATGCTTTCACCAAGTTTGCTCACCAAAGCATCTCAGGTTTGGAAGGTTACTTTCATCTCCAGTAACAAGAAACTTTACTTTCTACTTTCTGAAGTAGCTCAGTCCATGTACAGAAAGCTGCTATGAACATTCCTAAAGGACATTCACTGACTTGCTCATACATCTTCCATAGGTCCCCTATTACAAAACAAAAGTTCAATTTTAGCATGGTATGTAATACTTTCAACCTGATCTTAGCCTTCTTTTCCAGTCTTTTCTCCCACTGTGACCAAAATCCAAACCCAGAAACATCAAACCACTGGTTCACTCCCAATTCTCTACATACCCCAATTTCAGTGCCCTTGCTCATACTGTTCTCTCAATTTGCAGTGCCCTCTCCCAGGTCCAAAGTAATTTTTCTCTCAACTATGCTGTCACAGTCCTTTGTCTGCATATTGATGATAGCATTTATTATAGTCTACCTTTAAATAACAGCTATTGCTGGCTGCCCTCAGGCTGAGCATTTTCAAAAGTGTTTTTTTTTTTTTGGGGGGGGGGAGATAAGGTCTCACTGTGTCACTCAGGCTGGAGTGCAGTGGCATGATCTCAGCTCACTGCAGCCTCCACCTCCCTGGATCAAGCGATCCTCCCACCTCAGGCTCCCAAATAGCTAGGCCACAGGCACGCACCACTACCACCACCATGCCTGGGTAATTTTTGTATTTTTGTTTTTGTCCAGACAGGGTTTCATCACTGGTGTAGAACTCCTGAGCGCAAGCAATCCCTTTGCCTTGGCATCCCAAAGTACTGGGATTACAGGCGTGAGCCACCACACCTGGCTAAGTTTTCTTTTTCTTCTTTTTAATTTCCGTCCCAGAACCTAATCCACTACATAAAATGTGAAGGCTAAATTAGAAAATCTATATAAAAATGCTTTGTATACCATAATACATTTATAAGTAGGTAGAGTATGTTATTTTAAATTTAATGAAATTAGACTCATTATTTTTGTTCAAGATTATCTTAATTAGTCAGAACTGGCTCCCTTGCCTGGGAGACCAACTGCGAATCATTTTACTACTTGGTCGGTTTTCTTTTTGAAAACCTGAAAGAAACAACCTCTCTATAGGCAGGGAAAGGGTGTGGCAAAGAATTACTCTGGGCACGTCCCAGAATAATTCTTAGGAATCACTTACGAATTAGTTAGAAAAGTGAACCTGCAGTCCTTTCATAACTACAATAGCAGATAAGAAAAAACCAACATGGAAACAGTTACTCTGTCTCAAAGACGACACATGGTTAAAAACTGTGGAGAGGGAAGTGTATGGGAGGAGTTACAGAGCGCTAGAAAAAGACTCCTGAGAGTGAGGGTGGGTGCAAACATGTAGCAGGCAACCCGCAGCATCTGTGGGAGGGTGACAGGGCCCTGCCACAATTGGTCAATGCCTGCTCGCCAAGAATGAGATATGCCAAAACTCCCGCTTAGAGTCGCAGAGCGGGTCATGACCTAAACTTGTCCAAGGAACACAGTGGCCTCTAACACTGCAAGATTTCCTCTTTCAAGCAAACCCCAATTCTCGGTCTTATTAAGGAAATGTGACTTCACTGAATGCATTACAAAGATCTTCAGATGTCCTCCTGCCAGGGATTACAGGTTTCACAGTCCGATCACCGAGGTCCAGTAGCTACCTGCAAGCGGAGATCCCCCTGGACGTCCCCTGCCTCACCCAGCAAAGCTGGATTACAGCCCTGCCCTCTCAAGCAAACCTCTGAAAGGGCTTGAGGTGCTAAGAGGAAAAGAGGCCCGAGACTGCCAAGGCATAGGTGGGCTCCCTCCAAGGAGGGAGCCAGGCAGGAGTCACTGCCTGTTCGGGCTAAGGGTACCGCGTAAGGAAAGGCGGCGGGGGCGCGGCCCAGTCCTAGGAGATGCGCCCAACGAAGCAAGTGGAGGGACAGGGTCACGGGATAGGGCAGACACCCGGCTGCTTCTTGTTTGCTAGACACCAGCGCCAGCCCCTGCCCGGCCCTCCCGGTCTCCTAACGGGGGTCTTAGGCTCCACAGCGCCCCCGACCGCCCTCCGGCACTCCTCACCGTCTCCATTGCAAGAGGCGCCGGCTTGGTTCTCTCGCTTTAGGAAGTTCTCCTGGGGCAGGCCCCGCCCCACATCCGGAGCGGCAACGCCACATCCGCTCGCGTCACGGCAGTCGCCAGACTAGGGCGGAAGACGGACAACCCACCCTTCCGGCGGTGGCGGGCCTCGGTAACCGCCCTCCCCCGGTCCTCGCAGACCGCACGGATCTCGCTGATGGCAAGGGTCACGGGACGGAGTCGCTTGTATTTAAAATGTTCTTTTTTTATTTGTTGTTTAAAAACAAACTTGGAAGAAGCAAAATCCAAAACTTGCCCTTTGCCTCTCGCAACATAAATTATGTACAGTTCAGAATGATCGCTGATACAAAACATGCCAAGGACAGAGGGGCGCTGAGGGTGGAGGGAGAGAGGGCGCTTTAAAAAAGGGAACCATTTCATCCGTTGTTACGAAGGACCAACCTTGCTGTACAGGATACACACAACACAAAATAAAGTTTTCACGGGATTCACACTTGTCAGCGATTTATTTTTTAAAAAGGGGGGAGGGTCCTGGAGGTGAGGGGAGAAGACTGTAAAGGGGAAAACTGAAAATTTGAGTATGTGCGAGTGTAAACCAACCCAAAATACAAACATGGGGGCGGGGGTGGAGGAGTTTGATGCAATTATACAGGCAGGGTACTTAAAAAAAAAACCGACAACCAAAATTCCAACCTTGTAGCTTGGGTCTGAGTTATAGTTTATATAAAAATTAAAAACTGTATAAGGTTTCTTCACTAAATTCTACAGGACTATCGGATACCTAGCATATGCTTACAAAGTCTGCCCCATCCCCTTTTCCCAATCCCAGGGCCCAAGCCCCAAACAGAGCCTGACTCACAGGAGCCAATCTCCCCATCCCTGTAGCCTAGACCTTCTGCTCTCGGAAAAGGAACATCCAAGGGCTGTGGCTTTGAGGGGAGCAGCCCAGTCTCCCTACTGTCTGATTTAATTACAGCGGTTCCTGTGGGAGTGGGGGGTGTTATTCTCTTAAACATTTGCAGCTTGGAACAGTTGAGGAAGCAGCTTAAATAAAAAAATCTCCCTACCCCCAACAATCCACAACCCCCCAAATTCAAAACAAAACAAAAACAAACCTAAAATCACAACAGCGACCAAGCTCCCCCTCCAGCAGGCCCGCCCGTCCACCACCACCAAGCCCACCCCTACACTCCAGACATTTGATTCTTGAAAATATTAATTACAAAATGCCCTTTGCCCACAGCCCCTAGAAGATAACTGCATATAAGCTTCATCTTCATCCCCATGGTTCCCTACCAGAGAGGGGTTTGGGGCCTCACCCACCCCTTACCTACCCCCACCCGCAGGAAGAGGTTCAACTGCAGCACTAGCTTGGGCAGAAAGGGGAAGGAAAGGGAGGCAGGGAACCCATCACCCTCTGGCTCCCCCTGGGGTCAGCTCTCTTTTGTGCGTTATAACATAGTCCAACTATACAACAGGGGGTGGGAATCGCCCAGCCTCTATACCCCCATCTTACAGCAGTCACAGCCAGGGGGTGGGGAGTGGGGTGGGGGGGGGTGAGGAAAAGGGCGGTAGGTTGGGTAATGGAGTGGGCCCCCCCACAAGGGGAGCTCCATGTGTCCGCCCCACGCCCCCCTACCATTTATAAACTGGTTTTGTAAAAAGAAAATAGATATATTTATATAGAATATATAAAGCACAAAAATTAGTAGTTTTACATTTGCTCTCCCCGGGGGTGGGGGGAGAGGGGAGGGTTCTCACCTCCAGCCGGCTCCCCCATGCCCCACAAGACTATGTACAATCCCATGTATAAATAGATAAATACCCCCCACCCTCCCCGCGCTGACACTAAGCTCCCCCACCCCCACATCACCACCCCTTCCCACCAGACCAGCAGCAGTTTGGTGACTGAGGGAAAGTGGGAGCTCCGGGCCACACCCTGCCTCACTAGGTATGGGCATGCCACTCAGGGATCGCCCTCACCCTACCCCCCACCCAACCCATCCAGGGGCTGGAGGGCAAACGGGCTCATGATGGGGTTGGGAAAACAGGAGGGAGATATCCTGGTCCTAGGTTTAGCCCCTCCTGCCCCCATGTCCAGATGGAGAAGGAAGTCCTAGAGCGACTAGGGGCCAGTCATCCCCAATCTTCATCATCATTTGCCTCAACCACCATCCCATGCCCATAATTAAAAACAAAGATGGATTTTTTGTTGTTGTTTTTCTTCCTCCTCCTACCCCCCTTCCACCCACTCAGAAGAGGGCAGTGAGGTGGGGGAGAGGGCTGGGGCAGTAGGGGGCTTGGAGAGGGTCTCACATTTCAAAACAGCAAAAAATCCAACACTTAAATGAGGTAGGTGTGGGTGCGGGGTCTCCTTGCCCGGCTTGCCCAGCTTGCCCTCCTAGGCAGCTGGGCGCCTCTTTCCCGTTCATGTTGCATTTGTCAGAGTGGAAAACAAGGAAACACAACCCATAGAGAGACAGAAACACAGAGGAAAAGAGGGAAACAGAGACAGATCAAGAGGGAAGGGTCTGGGGGTGAGGGTGGGGGCAGGACCCGGCAGGCAGGGCCAGGTGTGGGACCCGGCCTTTGGGATTGTCAAGCTTAGTCAAGTCTCTTTGCAGCCTTGAGTTGGGCCAGAGAGGTCAGTGGGAGCAGCAGGGCTGTGAGGCCCGGCCACACATCCTCTTCCCCCACCCTGCTGCCTCCCAGATGCTTCTGGGTAGTTCCCGGCCCATATCCCCCTCAAACCTGAGATGCCCAATGGCTGCTTCTGTCTGGCCCCTCCTGGAGCTGGGGGCAGAGATGCCAGCCTGAGGGCCGGTGGTGGGGAAGAGGGTTGTCCCTGGTGCCCAGGGTGGGCTTGGCCTAGGGCCCTCTGCCCCAGCCTCCTGCTCCAGGGGCTCCGGTCAGCCGGCAGCCCCAGCCCTGGGTCCTGGCTCTGGCTGCTACCTCTCTTCCCCCTCATCCCTTTCAGGGAAGAGGTTGGGGGTAGGGGGACTCCCCTGCCTGGTAGCCTCAAAGCTTCTTAGTTCATCCATTTCCGACAATTCCAGGCTCCACAGTGGCAGGGGATCTTGTGCTGATCGTCCTCAAAATCAAACTGATAGTCATAGGTTAGCTGAAAAGAGAAGAGGGCAGAATCAATGCTAGCTCCACACAGGAAGAGGGGAGGGCAGAGAAGATAGGAACTGAGGGGCACAGCCTAGGAACCCACATTTAGGGAATGGCAGAGAAGGGGTGAGAGGAGGAGGAGCTGCTTTGTCACTCACTCAGGTTACTTCCTCTCACCTCCTCTCCTTTGGGGATTCGCCGGCTGGAGATGATGATGATTTTGTCCTCTTTGTCAAATGTCACGACTTCAGCCACACAGTTAGGGGCACAGGAATGGTTAATGTACCTGGGCAGTGGGAGAGAGTCAGGGATGTCAGGCAGCTAAGTTGGGACAATTTTGATTCTTTGTTGGTTTACCCCCGAGTGCCACTCTCAGGGACCACTAAATCCCTCCTTCCTCATCATCGCTCACCTGGCAGGGCCGCCGGTCAACGTAGCATCAATCACATGTTCATTGTTTATTCGGAACATGTAGATGCCTCGATTCTAGAAAGGCAGAGGTTGCAGAAGGGACAAGAGTATCAGAGAGTGGCAGCGGTGGCTGTGGGATCAGGTGGGAGACTTGGGCAGTAGGCTTCTCTTGCATGTTCTTCATTTCTCCTGCCTTTCCCTTCTCCCCACCACAGCCTTCTTCCTGCTCTCCTGGGACCAATCCTGCCCCTTGCTCCTTGGTTGAGTGCAGACTATACACAATGGCCCCTCTGCCAGTTCATACCTGCTCCTCATAGATTTTCTCCCGCCGGTTGGCCACCTCGTTCCGAATGATGGTGCCAATGTACTCGATAACCATTGTGTGCTTTTCTAGGTCCTTGGCTGCATAGAGCCCCAGGCCCTGGATACGGGAGCGAGCCAGGTACACGTTGTTCTTCCATTCGGTTCGCAGCCGCCGGTACTGAGATGACTTGGAGTGCACAAACTGCTTGCTGTACGGGGTGTTGGTCTCGCCTGTGAAGGTGCTCTGATATGCCTTAGACATGCTGGTGCTGTTCAGGGTATGGGGCCTGGGAGGTGATACAATCCATGACAAGACAGCTCTCCTTCAGACCAAGCACATACCACCCACTTCCTCCACCTCCTCCTGGGATGTGCAACACACGGGTTAGGGGCATGTGCCGCTGGCAAGCACTGGAAGTGCTGCCTTGGGAAAGGAGTAGAGGCAACTGGGTCTCAGCTCTGGTGAGGAAGCAACTAGCTACAGGGACTCTTCTGACATCCTGGGTGGCACAGAGAGCCCAGTGTGAGGGGTAGGGAGTGGAGGAAGCGGGGGGCACCAATTCCCCTACACTGAGCCTGCTCTCCCATCTCCCACTTCCTACCACTCTCCTGCCAAACCATTCTCAAGGCCATGCGCCTCTGGGAGGTCTTCCCCAGGCAGCCCTGGCCTAGAATTTAAGCTGATGGTTTGCTTGAATGTCTGAATCCTTCCTCCTGCACATATTTGAAGCCCTGAAAATGGGGGTTGTACCACACTGGGCTAGATTTGAATTAAAACTGGCTGTAAACTCACAGCCTAAAAGGTGGTATCCTTTCTTCGGACTATCCCCTTCTCTGACATAACATGGGCTCTGTGCAGATGGCTCAGTGCAGGGGAATGACTGCTGCCTGGCAGGATGCCTTTTACCACCCTAGGGCACCAGCCAAATTCTTGACCATCCCAGAGAAGTGGTTTTCAAATGTTTCTGGTTCTTTTCTTTTTTTATTTAGCAGAAATCTTTACTTTTTTCTTTAACAAAATGTTGATTGGAACTCCAATACATACACTAGATGACAATGGAGCTCTTCTAGTTTAATCCAATTTGGGAAAAGGAGAGTTACGCATGGGAAGCCCAAGTTCTACCCATCAGTTGATGTGTTCCAAGACTTTTTGGAACACACGCACTCACAGTTTGAAAACCACCATTGCAGGGCATCAAGGACAAGGCTGACTAGTGATAGTCTCTGACAATCTACGACAGCCTAGGAGCCACCAAAGGCCTTCAAGAAAGCCCTGCTACCATAGATTCTGCCTCCCTCTACCCAGGGACCAAGATCCCTGGTACACAGGAAGAACAAGGACCCACAGTGAAGAGGTAAGGGTCTGGTCCCAGCTGTGTGACATCTGCCTAGTCACTCAACCTTTCTGGGTCTCAGTTTTCTCAGCTGTAAAATGGGGGTCATACCACCTGCCCTACCTACCTCATAAGGTTGTTGTGAGGATCAAATGAGATAATGGATGTGAAAACGCTTTGAAAAAAAAAGTATAAAGTGCTATACAAATGTAAGGTTTTATTATTTTTCTATTATATCTCTATTTATTTTTGACACCAACATTCATGGGGAAGGGAAGGTGACCCTAGCACTCATGGGGTTATCTGAGGTTTGGGAGAATCGCAGGCCCTACCCTGGAAGTAAAATAGGAAAGAGGTGACCAGGTCCCTTATATATTTCATAAAACGTCACCACTGTTTACCCATTACCTCCCCAAGGTGCCCAAGATAATTCTGCCCTATATCCCAAGTGCATCTGAGCAGGTTGGGAGAGGAGGAAAAGGAAACCCTACTAATAACTGTGTGCCCTCTGATTAGGAGGTCTAGGAGTGATTCCCCAGTTTCTCCATGGGAACTCTGATTTGCATCCTAAACCCTCATAATGGGACCAGAGGATCCCTATCAATACCCACACCCATATCCCTTGGCTCCAGCATCACAAGCTCACCGTTTGTAGTGTGTGAGAATTTTAGGCTCTGATCGGGCACAGCCAGTGGGGTTGATCATGAGTGGCAGCTCCATCAGGGGGTGGCGCCCATAGCGGAATAAATAATTTTGACAGCTCTCCACCCCGGGCAGCTGTGGGCACAGATCGTACTCACCTTAGCCTGAGGTCTTTTGGGGTTAGGCCAACGTTCTCAGTGCCCACTGAGCCCCCCATCTCCCAGCCCCTTCTTACTGATTCAGCTATGCGAAGCACGGCGTGCACCGTCAGCCCAAAGAGCTCCTCGCCCTTCAGATACTCAGGGAAGAGTCGCAGCATGTCAGCCTCTTTTCTCATGGCAGCCACAGGCTCAATGATGCGATTCCACACAGCTAAGAAACAAGGAAGAGAGCAGCCCTCAGAGGCAACTTCTGCTTACTGACCTCCAGTCCCTAAGCCCAATCTAGAACTGCAGTTGTTTTCTGTGGCCTTCATGCTTCCCTGTCATGAAGGTGTGTGGATCTTCTGGATCCTCTCTTGGCCTCCTAGTCCCACTATCTCTTAAGAAGCAGGAGGCTTCCAACCCCAGGGAGTCATCACAGAGCATTAAGACACAAACTCAAGGCCCAGGCAACCCAGCATAGGCTATGGAAGATCCCTAGTGAAAGAGGAGGCATGCTTTGGAGTTGGAAAAACTTGGGTTCAGGTTCTGGTACTGGCCCCCCATGGGACCTGGAGCCAAATAGTCATGTGCAGCTTAACAACATTTCATTCAGTGAGGGATCATATATACAACAGTGGTCTGGTAAGATTATAATACTGTATTTTTACTGTATCTTTTCTATGTTTAGATGCACATACTTACCATATGTTACAACTGCCTACAGTATTCAGTACAGTTACATGCTGTACAGATTTGTAGCCTAGGAGCAATGGGCTATACCACAGAGCCTAGGTGTGTAGTATGCTACACCATCTAGGTTTGTGTAAGTACACTCTATGAAGTTCGCACAATGACAAAATCGCCTAACAATGCATTTCTCAGAATGTATCCCTGTCATTAAGCAATATGACTGTACTTAAATCTAAGACTCAGTTTCTTTAGGTATAAACTGGCCATAATCTTAGTATAATACTTATCTCATAGGGTTGTAGGAACAAAATAAACGATACAAATCACTTAGCTTAGTTTGTGGCGCACAGTACACACTCAAAAAAAGGGACCTGCTCTGTTAGTTTATCATTAACACTAAAACTAAAATCAAAATAATTTTGTTTTTTGTTTGTTTGTTTTGAGATGGAGTCTCACTCTGTTGCCCAGGCTGGAGTGCAGTGGAGCGATCCTGGCTCACTGAAACCTCCGCCTCCCCCCGTTCAAGTGATTCTCCTGCCTCAGCCTCCCAAGTAGCTGGGATTACAGGCACATGTTACCACGCCCAGCTAATTTTTTTTTTTTGTATTTTAGTAGAGACAGGGTTTCACCATGTTGCCCAGGCTGGTCTCAAACTCCTGAGCTCAGGCAATCCGCCCACCTCGGCCTCCCAAAGTGCTAAGATTACAGGCATGAGCCACTGCACCAGGCCTCAAAATAATTTTGATTTTGTCCAGGGAAAAACAACCACAAGGAACTCGGTTAGGATTAGGTTGGGTCTGGCCGGGCGTGGTGGCTCACGCCTGTAATCCTAGCACTTTGGGAGGCCGAGGTGGGTAGATCACCTGAGGTCAGGAGTTCAAAACCAGCCTGGCCATCATGGTGAAACCTCATCTTAAAAAAAAAAAAAAAAAAAAAGGATTAGGTTGGGTCAAGTGGATCATAGTCTCAGAACTGTTTCCTTTCTTTCCATTGAGGACAGAAAAGGGAAGTAGAATATATGTGAGATTAGACAAGCAAAATATTTTCAACTACGAGGGAATTTGGGGTGACAGAGAGGTTGAAACACTTTCGCTGGGAATTTACAAGAGACCTCCTGCCTGCCTGTGTTGGGGGAAGGAGGACGGCTCACACAGAGGCTACAGGTCCTCTTACGGACACTGGAACAGTGACCCTGGGAGAAACTTTCCCCTTCCATATTATCCATTTCAAGGGCCCAGTGCTCACCCTGGGGAGAGGCGTCAGTGAAGACCAGGTCCTCCAGGCCCTGCTCGATGACTTTGATTACAAACTCTGGCCGCCCGTTGTTCTCACCAATAGAACAGCGATAGCAACAGCGACGGTTGTTGGTGCGGAGGCTCCAATAGATGCGCGTGGCCTCGTAGCCAACGGGATAGAGGGCAGTGGCACTATGAAAGTCAGCCATCTGGTGAGGGAGCAGCTGTCCAATGGCGTGGAACACAAGGCCTCCCACACGGAACATGTGCAGCCGTTCTCCCCGCTGAATGATGCTGGCAATTTGTTTCACCTCGTCCCGCTCAATGTAGACCCGTCGGAAGACAGCAAAAGAGCTCAGCTCTTGCTCACAGGGCCCCTTGATCTTATGCATTGGACACAGCATGGTCTTGTCCTTGAAGAACATGCACTTGGCACGGATGGCACAAGCAAAATGGTAGACGTTGGGGCAACGCATGCGATTGCAGCTGCTGGTGGCACCAGTTCGCTGGCACAGGGAGCACTTGGTTAGCAGTCCTCGGTGCAGGGCGACCTCCACATTCATCAGTGCCCCGCCCTGGGTCTCATACACCTCCGTGGACCAAAGGGCACAGTTGAGGTGCACCCACAGGTCCAGGTCCAGGTTCAGCAGGCGGGCAGGCCCATCAGTGGCCCCGTCACCCTCCTCATGACAGAAACAGCAGCGACGCATGTCTCGAGGTACCTTGTCAGGTCGCAAGGCTGTGCCGAGCTGCTCCATAAACTCTGCCACTTCCCGCTCATCCTCCTGCCGCCCACTGCCCTTCTGGATGGTCAGCAGCAGCCGCAGCCGCTTCCAGCGCACTCCTTTCCATTTCTTGAGGTGAGGGGGATGGGAATCTTCACCTTCTTCAGGGGGCCGGGCACGGGGCTTGGGCCGGGCTGATTCAGGGGATGAGGCCAGTGGCAGAGGTGAGGGGACGGGTGGCTCAGCCAAGGGTTCAGTGGGAAGTTCAACCAAGGGTTCAGCAGGGGGACTGGCAGGAGAGGGTGCCAAGGGGGAAGGGGGCGGGGAGGGTTCTTCAGGAGGTGGGGCCGAGAGCTGACGCACATCCAGATTGGAGACATTGTAGGTATAGCTGTGCTGGGTGGGTGGCTCTGGGGCGGGGCTCTCCTGTAGGAGGGTGCCCTGTATCGTTAGTGCCAGCTCCTCATCTAACTAGCTCCCTTCTTCCCCTCACCCATATCCCACCCTCCCAAAAGGCCTCCGCATTCTTTGCTCTACACAGCGCCTTTTATCTTTTTCTTTTTTATTTTTTGAGACAGAGTCTCGCTCTGTTCCCCAAGCTGGATCCAGTGGCGCAATCTGGCTCACTGCAACTCCGCCTCCTGGATTCAAGGGATTCTCGTGCCTCAGACTTTTGAGTAGCTGGGATTACAGGCATGCACCATCACACCTGGCTATTTTTTGCTTTTTTATCTATTTAGTAGAGACAGGGTTTCGCCACGTTTGGCCAGGCTGGTCTCAAACTCCTGGCCTCAAGTGATTCAGCCACCTTGCCTCCCAAAGCACTGGGATTACAGACATGAGCCACCACACCTGGCCGGCAGCCCCTTTTTTCTAACACCCACCCCTTTTTCTCCCCCGAACTTACCTGTTTGAAAAGGCTCAAGATGTCTAGTTGGCTCTTGAGGGTATAGCCAGGCAACACTGCATCAAACTGCTTCAGCCAATCAGGGCCAGCATCTGGGCTCTTGCCTCCCAGACCCTTTTCCTTCCCACCTGCAGAAAGGAGTGAATCAGAGCCTCCCACCAGAATCATTCCTCTCAGGTCCCAAAGGGCTTCCCTGCCACACTCACCAGGACCCTCAGCTTCCCCCTTCTTAGGCTCAGTGCCCGCCCGGGCGGGGCTCTCTGGGAACAGCACCTCATAGGAATTAGGGATCTTCATGCTTAGCAGCTCTGCCACTGCCACCATCACACCATTCAGGTTCTGCCAGGGAAGGGATGGGAGAGACATGTCAGCCAAGTGTCTGAGGTGAGCTCTACAACCAGCTGGGTGGGGACAAGGACACCTAGAACCCACTTCACAGGGGAGGAGTTCTATCCTGTGTCAACCAGCTCTTTTCCCACACTTCCCTCACAGCAGCCTTTCTCAAGCTGCTGTGGACACTGACGGGAGCTCCACGAAAAGGGAACTACGTCAACTACGTTTAAGAAATGATGCATGTTCTATCCATGACTTGGAGGCTCATGATACGCGTTAGCAAATTAAAGGACCTGAAACCCATATTGTCGTTTTAACTGGGTTTTCCAACTTTCTTTGACCACAAAAGCCCATTAATGTTTTCAAAACAGCTGACAGAGTCCCACCAAATCTGACTGGGGCAACGCTGTCATGTAATATCTGTGGCATTCCACACACATGTGCTCCTTAGTTGTTGACTTGTCTATCTTTACCATGGGACTATCAGCCCCTCGAGGGCAGGAACCACGCTTCATTTATGCGAATCCCATAGCCTCTAGTCCAGGCTTTCATGTACAATAGGTACCCAGTACATGTTTTTGAACAACTACATTCTTTCCTCTCCAGACAAATTCCAGGGACTGCCCACTGATCAGGTTCCCCTCAGCCTTGAGGTACCCCTGGGACACACCTTGGCTGCAGCAGCAGAGACTGTGAGCATGACTGACACCTCACTTCCTTTGCCCTTTTCCCAAGTCGTGGCAGGCAGCTTTCCAGGGACCTCCAGGTCAAGAGCCCCATAAGGTTTGGTATCTGGGAAGACTGAATGAGAAAGAGGGATTTGTGTAACATTTGGCCGACTCTCCACCAGCTTTGGACAACCCAGGTAAACTGGGCCTGGCCCACATCCAGAGTAGTACGTACCTGGGATGCTGGCCCGAGGAATGAGGGGGATGACAGGGGAGAGAGCCCGGTCCTCTGGCTCCCACCGGCCTGAGCCCAGATGAGGGAAACGAGGGGCCTCCTCCCCCAGAATGCTCTCAGGGGATGAAGCTGGCACAATGCTATCAGGAGAATCGCTATCGTCATCACTCTCCATCCTGTACACCAGAAGTAGACATTTGTTGTTACAGCCCTGCAGACTCCCCCCTCCCAAACCTAGAGATAAACAGATGTCTTCACCTTACTTGAAATCTGCCACTGGCCAACGGAAGTATGAGGCAACCTGTCCCCCACCCTCGTTCCTCATCCCCATTTCCGGCCCCACCTCTACCTGACATCCTCAGTCTGATTGTGAGGGGGTGTAGGCAAGGCAGCCAGTAGGTCTAGACTCTTCACCTCTGTAGTATCTGAGGGGTGGGTAGGGAAAAGAAAAGTCAGGTGAGAGTGGCCAGAGCTGATGGTACCTTCTTCCCAATATTTTAGGCCTAATTAGCATGAGATCTCATCTATCATGATTTCACTGTCCTCCCACCTACCAGTTTGGGGCAGATAAGCTGTATTTATTGAGTCTGTTCTGCATGCCAGGCACTGGCTTTATTTAATTTATTTTTTTTTTGTAGAGCCGGGGTCTTGTTATATTGCCCAGGCTGGTCTTGAACTCCTGGCCTCAAGCAGTCCTTTAACTTGGCCTCCCAAAGTGTTGGGATTACAGGCATAAGCTACCATGCCTGGTGGCAGTTGGCTTTAGATAACACTCTTTGTTTAGTCATTTAACAACTCCATTAGGTGAGTACTATAATACCCATTTTACAGTGAGGAAACTGAGGCTCACACAAGTCAATCAAGTTACTTGAATACAGTAACACAGTTGAATGCAGCAACCAGAATTCTAATCCAGATCAGAGTCTAGACCCATACTCACTAAAGCTGGACTGTTCCTTCTATACAAAGCTTCATAAAGATGCTCCCTGCCACCCACCTCCCCTATTGCCTTTGCTCTAGATTCCAAATGTCCATTCTGGTCTCCAAGAAATCAGTCCTGAAGAGGCCCTTCCTATCTCAGGTGCCCTGTCATGTAAACACACAGGACAGCACACAACGCACTCATTTCTAAACTGTACAGACACTAACTGGCTTGGACTCCGGCCACCAAACCGCACCAGGGGTGGTGTCTGCTCTTGACTTACCCCTCAGTGCCCCTTCAGTATCCCGGGCAGAGGCAGCATCCTTGGGGTGCTCCCCCAGCTCTTCAGATGGGGTGACGCCATTCACCATCTTCTGCTGCACCGATGGGGGTGGGGTGGGGGGCAGCGACGAGGGTGGTGTCGGCGGATTACTCAGGTTATTCTGGGGGGTGGGGGGGTGGGGTGTTGTGTGCAAGATGGCATAGGGAGACTGATATAATCTCCTGGTCCCACTCTATATCACCAATTTCCTCAAGTTTTCCATTCCCACCCTCACCTTCCCAAGAACTTCACTATTCCCAAAAAATATTGCCATTTTTCTGACCTTGGTAAGCAGCTGGGAATAGTAGTCAGGGCCAGTGGGCAGCGCCCCACTTCCAAAGGCCCCCTTCAGCTGGCTCTGCCCATTGACTGGGCAGCCACTGCCAAAGGGAGCGAAGAGGCTAAAATTGGCGGTGATAGCAGGCTCCATTAGGGGCAGCAAGGACAGCTCCTACAAGGGGCAAGATGACAAAGTTGAAAACCTACAGCGTTTACGGCTCTGTCATTACACAGCTGGGGAACAGGATGCCCCCTATCCTGGGATGGGACCAGGGGACTGGCTCCTGGGGGGTCACCTGTTTCAGCTGTTTCAGCAAGGCCTCGCTGGCCCTGACCCCGTCCTCCTTCCGCAGCTTCTTTCGGGAGCTCACCAACCTGTCGCTTGCCTTCTGTACCCGCTTGGGCTTTGGTGTCAAAGGCTTCCTTGCTGCTGCATCCTAAGCCAAATAAGCCCAGTGAAGACTGCTACCCTCCTCCTCAGAGCCCTCATCTCTGTCTGACCCAGACTTGCTCATTCTGCATTCCCCCACCCCAATGGCTCCAGGCCCCACTCTACCTATTCCACTCTAGCCAGAGAACTCACCTCCTTGTTGCTGGGGGTACCCTGTAGTTTCTGCTCCAGCCCAGCCAGCTTGCTGTCAATATGCCCGTTGATCTCAGCTCGCAGCCCCTCGGACCCCCGCCCAGTGCTGAGTTGCACATTCTTTGCTCGGAGTAGCTTCTGCAAGAGCAGATGCCCAGCTTCTGAGCGAGGGCCTGCCAGCAGGAGGTGGTTGCTGGTACCTGGTGCCCCTATGGGCTCCCCATTGGCCTCCCTCTTCACTGACTGGGTTCCCAGGGCACATGACTCTTCCCGAGGCTCTTGCTTGATGCTGAGTTGGGGTGCCTCAGGCACTACCTGTCCATTCACCTGGTCCAGATGCTCCGGTACCAGGCTGCTCTGTTCTGGCTTCTGAGCTTCTGCTAGGTTGTCTGGGGGATCCCAAGATCCCAGACCCTTGCCAAACAAGGTATCTGCAAGCTGGGCAGCAGCAGGTGAGACCCTCCCAGGAGGCAGCTCCAAGGTTGGCCCCTGGGCTTTGGGGGTCCCTGGATGAGTGGGAGGGAGCTGGGCCTCAGTGGGAAGCTGGGAGCTGGGGGAAGGTAATTGTGAAGGTCTCTTTGGCTCTTGAGGGCTGGATGGTGGAGGTGTGGGATGGACAGGGCCAAGGACTGGTCCTGTAGATAAGGCTCCTGGTGGGGCAGGGAGCCGGGGTGGGCCCTGAGGTCGAGGCCCTGTCCCCAGCTCCTGGAGGGGGCCTGTCTGGGATCCAGGGAAGCCCCCAGGTTGGGGTTGACAGCCTAGGAGGCCCTGGAGGGGAGAGGCCTGGGTCCCAGGCTCCTGGTAGGGTGGGGTCTGGCGTACTGCCTGACTCTGCTGCAGCTGCCGCTGCATGAGGAGTGCCTGTAGCTGTTGCTGCTGCTGAGGACTTAAGTGCCGCAGCTGTGGGTTTTTGGCCAGGACTCCTTGGAGCTGTGCTCGAAGCTGACCCACTGTAGGCATGACTCCAACCCCAGGCAAACCCTGCCCAGCCTGGAGGACAGGTCCTGGTTTGGGAGGTTGTGGTCCTGTATTATTTTGCATGGGCCGCTCTAGTATGGGCTGTTGGGGGCCCAGAAGGTTCTGAGTCATGGGCCCAGGCTGCTCCCCTAAGGAAACAGAAGGCTGAGCCAGCAGGTGGGGCATAGATGAGGCCTCAGAAGATGATCCACTGCCCAGCTGCCCATGGCTTCCTCCACCTGCTGTGTGGAGCAGGCTAACTTGCTGCTGCTGTTGTCCTGGAAGCCTCAGTGGTGGCTGCAGCTGCAAAGAGTTGGGCTGAGGCTGGGCCTGGGGTTGGACAAGGAGGAGTTGTGAGTCCCCGGAGAGTGAGGGCTTTACCTCTCCTGGTTCAGTGGCCATTGACTCAGGGGTAGTTCCTATTGCTAACTGCCCTCGATGATGTGTAGAGGGCCCCTCAGTGACCTCTGAAGAAACAGTAGTCTCTATGGTGTTTTGTTCCTTGCCCGTCAAGAGGAGGGTTGGGCCCAGGGATCCAGGGCTTGAAAAGTGTTGAAGAGGCTTTACTGGCATGCCAGGGCCAAGTGCCACCTGCTGCTGCTGTTGTTGCTGAGGAGATAGTAAAGTTCGACTCTGGTTTAAAAGGCCCTGCTGCTGCTGCTGCTGCTGCTGTTGAAACTGCTGCTGCTGTAGCTGCTGCTGCTGTAGCTGCTGCTTCTGCTGTAGCTGTTGCTGTTGTAGCTGCTGCTGCTGCTGCTGCTGTTGAAGCTGCTGCTGCTGTTGCTGCTGAAGTTGCTGTTGCTGTTGAAGTTGCTGATGCTGTTGCAGCTGCTGCTGCTGCTGCTGCTGCTGCTGTTGAAGCTGTTGTAAAGAGCCCATGGGCTGAGTGCTCAGTTTGGGCTGCCCACTGTGTGACATTAGACCCTGCTGAAGATGGGACAGCCCTGCCATGGACCCTTGCTGTTGGTGCTGTTGCTGCTGCTGCTGGGCTGTAACCAGCCTGTGTCCCATAAGCCCCTGACCCTGCTGTGCCAGCTGGGGGGAACTGAGCACCCGGGACTGGGTCATAAGCACCTGTCTGTGAGGGCCCTGGGGGGCCAAAGCTCCAGGGTGCTGCTGCTGCAACACGGCCACTTGGGCAGGGCCTAGTATGCCCTGGGGGCCCTGGGGTGGTTGAGGGGACAGCTGTTGGACCAGGAGACCTTGGTGGCTGCTGGGAGGCAGAAGCCCCTGGGGCTTGGGACCCAGAGCCTGGTTTGTCTGTACTCCAGGACCCTGCTGCTGTTGCTGCTGGACTGCCACCTGTCCTAGGAGGTGCTGCTGCTGCTGCTGTTGCTGTTGCTGCTGCTGCAGTTTCTGGGCCAGCTGCATACGTTGTTGCTGCAGCTGCAGCTGCCTTTCCTGTAAAAGCCTTGAATCAGGTCCGAGGCCTCGAAGAGCAAGGTTGCCAGGGAAGAAGGCTCCTGAGGGGCCAGCCAGGGATCCAGCCCCACCAGAATGTTGCTGTTGCTGCTGTTGGGCCAGAGCTGTGTTAAGGAAGGGGCCACCAGGCTGTCCAGATAGTGCCATACCCCCAGGGGGCAGGCGAAGACCTCCAGCTTGCCCACCCGGAGGCCCCTGTGGTGGCTGCAGCCCATGGCTAGGGAGCAGCTGACCAGGGAGCTTGGTGAGTAGCCGGGGACTCTGGGAAGGGCTGAGAGCCAGCACAGCTGAGTGTTGTTGCTGTTGCTGCTGCTGCTGCTGTTGCTGCTGCTTGTTCCGATATTCTGCCATGAGATTAGTGTGTTCTTTCTGCTGTTTCCGGACCTAACGTGGGAGGGTCAGAGAGGTCAGGCTGAGGCATGCTCCCCCCGTGCCATCCCTCTTCCCTGCCTTCTGGGTGCTAGGCTGAAGTTTGCTTTCCCCACCTGATCCAGCTGTTTCTGGATCTTGCTCTGCTGCTCTGTAACCAGCTTGAGCTTCTCAGCATCAGCTTCTGGGAACTCACGGCCAGCTTTTTTGGCAGTGCGCTGCTTGGCACACAGAGCCTTCCGGGACTTGCGGTGTACACCAATCTGCTCCTCTAGCACCTTCAGCTGCATCTGTAGGAGCTGCTGGGTATGGAACAGCCACTCCTCATACTGCCGCTGGTCAGCTTCATCTATGAAAGGAAGCTGGGTGTCAGGACCTGCAAAATGGTAATCCCTATCCCTCTTCCTCTATCTGTCCCAAACCACTTCCCTGCACCTTCCTCCCGTGCCCCATACTCACTGATAACTCCCTGAGCAAAAGTGGGCGGGTTGGGACGAGGCTGGGAAGGATCACCAGCACTATGCTCCTGCAATGAGAGAGGCTGTTAAATGGTCATTGTTCCCTGCCAGGCCCTAAGAAGGGTGGCCCAATGGCAGAAAACACAAGTTCCTACTCCCACTTGACCACTTACCTGGCCACTCCCAGCTGCCACATGGTTCTGCAGATCACTGCCAGGTCCCCCCGAAAGCCTCTGAGCTAGCAGAGACACTTGTTGCCTGGAGTCCACCAAAGCACAGAGGGTAGGTGTTGGCAATGAAAAGGTTGGAAAGCAAAGACGTGGGACAAGTAGGGAGGAGGACCAAGAAGGGTGTGACTGGGAAAGAAAAGGGCCATTCCCATTCCAGCCCTGAGTCTTACCTGTTCATACCAGGTGCCACCCCAATGCTGCCTTGAGCCATCACTTTCTTGATGCCTTTCAAAGCCACCATCTTGGCCTTTGCAATGGGATCAATGATATCTTCTGCAGCAAATTTGTCCAGGTCTGGAGAGGGAAGAACCAAGTGAGCTGGGTTATGGGGCCAATGCTCCATTGAATATCTGAGATTCCTTTCAACATCCTGACCTCCACCAAGCCAGGCAGAACAATGGCATGACGAGGCAGAAAGGCCACTGAATTAGGAGCCAGTCTGCCTGGGTGAATCAGCTCTATTATTCACAGGATATGTGGTCCTGTTTTTACTTGCACTGTGCTAGGAAAAGGGGCTCCATAAAAATTTGTTGAGTCAATCTGTGTTATTTCACCTCAGTTTACCCCTTAATTTGGTAGAGATGATGATTTCTACTCCATCTACCTCACAGCGGTGTTGAGAGGATCAAATGTGACAAGAATATAAATACACTTTATGACTTGGAAAGCATTCTTCAAATATAATGTTCTTAGTGCAACTAGCACATCTCAAGAACCCAAGACGCTGGCACTGTTGCAAAGCCCTAGTTTCCAGAGCTGTTTTGGGTACCACATACATCACCTGTAGTCCACTCTCCTGTCTGTCTAAACTGCTGGGCAAAAAAGAAGAAACAAAGCACCACCAAAAACTTAAGTCTTCCTAAAATCCTACACTTTGCATATTTCTCCACTGCTCAGAAAACTTAACTGAGCTCCCACTTTCTATTTTTTTTTTTTTTTTTTAAGACAAGTCTTGCTGTTGTCACCCAGGTTGGAGTGCAATGGCACAATTTTGGCTCACTGCAACCTCGGCCTCCCGTGTTCAAGCGATTCTCCTGCCTCAGCCTCCCGAGTAGTGGGGATTATAGGCATCCGCCACCATGCCCAGCTAATTTTTGTTATCTGTAGTAGAGATGGGGTTTCACCATATTGGCCAGGCTAGTCTCGAACTCCTGACCTCAGGTGATCCACCCAGTTTGGCCTTCCAAAGTGCTGGGATTACAGGAGTGAGCCACTGCGCCCAGCCAGAGCTCCCACTTCCTAAAGGACTAACCAAACTCCCTCTCCTGGAATTCTGAGGCAGTAAACAGTTAAGAGGAATACCGACCAGACTTCAGATCTAGTTCTGTTAGCTGCTGCGTAATCTTGGACAAATTACTTAACCTCCACCTCTGTTTCCACTTCTGTAATCAAAGATAATATCAATACCTACTTAGTGAGTCTGCTGTAATTATTAAATTGGACAAAAAGTGCAAAGTGCTCAGTAAACTACTTGGCAAACACTAATTACTCAATAAATGCTATTACAATTTGAGTATTTTTCAATCTGGCCCCAACCTTACCTCACCAAAATTATGTCACTTACTTCACACTCAACAGTCTACTCCAGCCTCACCATTTCACTTACTGTTCTTGAAACACACTATAGGTTATCCCGCCATTACAACCTCACCGAACTTTTTCATCTATCCTGCTTTATTTTGTTTTCTTTTGACAGTCTTGCTCTGTTGCCCAGGTTGGAGTGCAGTGGTGCGATTTTGGCCCACTACAACCTCTGCCTCCTGGGTTCAAGTGCCTCAGCCTCTCAAGTAGCTAGGACTACAGGTGTGCACCACCACACCCAGCTAATTTCTATATTTTTAGTAGAGATAGGGTTTCACCATCTTGGCCAGACTGGTCTTGATATCAAGTGATCCGCCCATCTCGGCCTCCCAAAATGCTGGGATTACAGGCGTGAGCCCCCACGCCGGGCCTCAGCTGCTTTTATTTGCACCACTTATCTTCAAGTCCTAAGCTTTCAACTTCACCACAGCCACAAAGGCTCTGCTAATTAGGCTTCATACATTCATTCAATTTACTCAAACGTCTGCTATATGCCTCCTATATGACAGCAACTGTTCTCTCTCTTAAAAGCTACAGTGTTTCTGCCTCTACCACTAGTATGTTATTCAGCCAAAGTTCTTTGTGTCTCACCTTAACCAGGGATTATTTTAGGTCTCTAGCCTCAGTGCCCATTTAGTGATAACAATGATCACCCCGAGCAACTTGGCTATGTTACCAGCTGAGGTTACCTGTATCTGGAAAGAAGCTGTTTGCCAGTTGCTGCTGCATTGCCAGTTGCTGGGGCTTCATGCATATGGAAGGTGGCATGGTGCCCATGGGCTTCTGTGATAGCACTGGCTGTGAGCTCTGCTGGGGTACCAAGCCTGCCTGCCCTCCATGCTGCCCACTCAGCATATGCCCTTGATTGGACACCATAGCCATGGATGGGGCCAGGCGCTGCTGGAGGGCATGAGCTGGTGGCTGGGTGGGCATCAGTGGTTGAGCCAAGCCTGGCTGTCGGGCACCTCCAAGACCCAGGGAAAGCTGCTGTTGGGACCCAGCCAAACTGGGAGAAGAGCCCTCATGTGGCAAAGACATGGCCTGGGCAGGGCCTGGTGTAGACAGTAGGGGCGGCTGCTGCGGCTGCGGCGGCGGCGGCGGCGGCGGCGGCTGCTGCTGCTGCTGCTGCTGCTGTTGCTGGATAGGCTGCAACTGTGCTGAAAGCTGCTGCTTCTTCTGCAGCTCCTTCTTCTCATGCTCCAACAGGTCCTCAATGAGCAGCGGCAACTCGCTGGCTACCAGTGAGCTCTCCATCTTGTCTAGCTCATCCCCAGATGCTGCAGGTTCACCAGGCAAGGTCAGGGCCCCACTCTCGAGCTCAAACTTTTCCAGCAGGGAGGATCCTCCTGGGCCACTCAATGGGCTGGGGGTTAGCAGGTGAGCTGGTGGTCCTCCTGTGGCCCCAAAGGAACCTTTCTCAGCTGTGTGCCCACTGCTAGGAAATGGCCCTGTGCCCATCCGGGTATCCCGGCTGTTCATCACGCTCTGTCCTGGCTTCAGCCCCAGGCCAAGGGAATTGGCAGCAGGTGCAGGCTCTACCTTGGGGGTAGCAATGGTGAACTGACAAGGGGAAGGGTGGCGCCCACCCTCCTCCACCTTGGGCTTCACCTCAGGGAGCACAGATGCCAGGCGGGGCTCAGAGGCATCAGCAGCAGGGGGAGGGCGCTCCTCAGGGCCCAAGGGTCCTGGCTCCACCCCCTGCAGCAGGGCCTCCCGTTCAGCCTTCTCATTAGCCGATTCTACCAGCCTCAGGTGCTCATTGAAGATGTCCTTCTTGTCCCCAGTGTCCAGCTCAGGATCAGTATATGCCAGCAGGTCAAACTCGTCTCCATTGAGCAGGTCATCCAAGTGGGGGTCATTGGTCTCCAGGTTTTCTAGGGTGCCCAGTTCATCATCACCCTTGGCCACATCCACACCCAGACCTAGGTGAGCAAGCTCTTCATCATCCTCTAGGGCCTTGTGGGCATCAAAATCATCATCCAGCTCAGGATCTTCACAGGGCAACTTCCCAGTTTCCAGGGCCAGAGGAGGAGGGCGGCCAAGCTCCGTGCTTGAAGGGGGCCGGGTGACCAGCTCCAAGCCAGTTGGCAGGGTAGGACCTTTGGTATGGGGTGTTGGATGGAGGCTGTTGTTCAATTCAGGGGCCGGTGGGCCTGAGGGTTTCTGTGGGGGAAGACCTGTTACCGCCAGGCCCCGAAGCCCTTCAGGAGCCAGTCGGTGGGGGTCCTCACTTACAGGGTAAAAACGAGGTCTTTGAGGTGGGCCCTGACCAGGAAACTGAGTTCCCCCAGGTCCCAGTCCTTTCTGTACATTGTGCCGCAGCTCAATGAACTGGGCAGGACCAGCTGGACCAGGCACTGGCTCACCAGGGCCTGGCAGGCGGGTGGGAATTCCTGTCAAGGGGGAACCTAGGGCTTGGCGGCCAAGTTCAGGTCCAGGAGTTGATGGAAAGCGAGTTGACATGGCAAATCGCATGGAGGTTGCTGCTGTTGCCTGTTGCTGCTGCCACAGCTGTTGCTGTTGCTGCTGTAAGGGCAGGGACCCAGGATAGGATGCTCGCTGATAGAAAGCTTGGGAGCCTCCTACCAGTTGCCTGAAAGAATACACAGTAGTCAGTAAGATGAAA
This sequence comes from Saimiri boliviensis, assembly GCF_048565385.1. NCBI lineage: Eukaryota > Metazoa > Chordata > Mammalia > Primates > Cebidae > Saimiri > Saimiri boliviensis. The sequence goes on from NC_133455.1 coordinate 64,181,910, forward strand.
TCAGATGAAAAGTGGCAGGAACATAGGCTTAGAGCAGTGAGGAAGGACAGAATTAATGTAATGGAGGGGAAAGGAACGAGGAAGAAGAGAAAGTGATACTGGAGAAGGATTAGTGAGACAGGAAAATCACAGCGGTATGCAACAGTGATAAAATCCATCCTCCTTGGTTTACCCCCAGGGAACCTCTCGGAGACTCACCGGCTGTTCACATCCATAGAGGAAGGCGTGGCTGGTGGAGGTGGCCGGGAGAGTCGGTCATCACTAGGGAAGGACCCTGGCCCCAGAATGGGGCCACTCAGCTTGCTTTGAGGCAACCCCACAAGGCTGCTCTTGTCCTACGAGAGACAAGGTAGATGAAGGTGGGGCAACCTTCAATATCCTGGCCCCACTATCCCTTGCCACTCTACCTACCTGTGATCCAGCAAAGGGGGTCTGGCCTCGATTCAGCTGCTCAAAGGCAGGGCTGCTGGGCTCAGCACTCCAGCTGCCTGGAGGCCCCACTGCTCCTGCAGCTGCTGCAGCTGTTTCCTTCTCCTGCCGCAGGGTGTTGCGCTGGATCTGCTGCCGAATCAGCAGCTCTCGTAGTCGCTGGCGCTGTGCAGAAAACACAGAAGAGGAATAAGCCCATTCTACTCTAATCATGGGGCTGACCCAGAGACAGCAGCAATATGAGGGGCTTAGCTCCAGAGTGTCACCTTACCTGCCGTTGCTTCTCCAGCTCTGTCTGGCTAAGGCCGGACATGCCTGGGTCCTGGGTACCTGGGAGTTCAGGTGTCGCCAAAGAGCTACCCATTCCAGCCCCTGGGTCTTCTCGCTTTTCGACAGGAGAGGTGATGCCTGATCGCTGTGAGGCTCCATGGGACAGGTAGGGGAGGGATCCGTCGGGTACAGGTGGAGGCAGAACTGACGGGGGGCGGAGCGGGGACAGCCCATAGCTCTCCCCTGTGGACCCGCTGCTGGGCCCCAGGGGGCTGCCCGATGGGTGGAAGTTCCCTGTGGCTACTGCGTAGTTTGTGCTTTGAGGCTTGCCCAAGGTGGGGCCGGGCCCAAAATGGCTGTTGATCCCATGGGGTGGCGGGAGACCAGGCTGAGGGACAGGGGGCTTTAGGGAAGGTTCCCCTACCGCCTGAGGGAAAGTGAAACGCATGGGAGAGGGGGTGCCCACAAATGCGCCCGTCCCAGGGGACCGGACAAAATTGGGGGGCTGCCCACTTGGGACCTTGGCATGGAGCTCACCTGCTGGCCCTGAGGGCAGGGCTGCTGGGAAACCCCCAGCCCCCAACGCAGTGTGGGCTAGAGACCCAGCCTTAAAGGCAACTTCAGGGGGCTGGGGGCGGGGTGGCTTATGCAATGGGGCAAACGGGTCACGGGACTGAGGGCGTGAAGGTGGGCGAGAATATGGGTCAGGGGACTGGAAGCGAGGGGTAACGGGGGACGGGCAGAAAGCTTCAGCAGACAGAGGACGGGGTGTCAGTGGAGACTGGGAGCTGGACTGGGACTGAGGACTGGCAGGCACTCGGGAGAAAGGGTCAGAGGGCAATGAGCGAGGGGGCAGAGCACAGCAGCTCTCAGGGGGTGGAGGCTGGGGCCGAGGGGTCAATGGGGGCTGGGCATAGGGGTCAGGGTAGGAGCCAGGGCGGAAGATGTCTGAGTGACTTGGGGGGGAAGGGACCAAAGCCTGGGCAGGGGGTGGCTCCTGAGGCCTTAGGCCCAAGCCCGGGCTCTGGGGCTCTACCTGAGATGCCCGAGGGGTCAGGGGGGCTTTGAAGACATCAGATGTCTTTAACTCCAGGCCACCCAGATGGGGGCCTGAGGAGGGTGAGTCAACAAAGCCCAGGTTTGGGGGCCCATAGCTAGGAGAAGATGCCCCAAGCTCTTCCTTCTTTACCTCGAGAGCCTTCCGAGACTCCCCAAAAGGTGGGGGCGAGAGCAGGGGCTCGGAAGCCTTGCCTCCCCCTACCCCAGGGCTCTCAGGCACAGCCAGATTATCCAGCGAGGGGCAGCGGGGTTTGAGGAAGGGGTCAGGTGTGGAGGGCTGGTGGCGGGGGGTGCCAGGTGGGGTAGTGTGGAATTCCCCTGGCTGACCAGTCCCCGGACGAGATGAGTTGCCCAGCATCGGGGGCTGCACGGGAGCCCCCGTCGGACTAGGATAGTGGGGATAGGTGGGTGGTGCTGTGGGGAAGCGGGGCTCCAGGGAATAGGCGGGGGCCAGTCCAAAGGGGTCCTGCGAAGGCACTTGGGCGGGCACCTGGGGTGGGAGCTTGAGGAAGAGCTCACCAGGCGAGTCAGGGCCGGGCACCGAGCCCGCCGGCGGCTTCAGGAACCCGTCCGCAGAGGTAGACAAGCCGGCGGGGGTAGTGGGGCTGCCAATGAAAATGGTGGGGGCAGCGGCGGGGGGCGGGCTGCCCAGTGCCCCTGGCTGGGGGGGAATGCGGAGATGTAGGGCCGGTCGGTCAGTCTTACGGGCTATGTCGCCCACCTTGGTCTGCTTGTTGATCTGGCTCTCAGCCTGCTATAGGGGGAGACCAGGCACAGACCAGTCAGGCTGCTGCAGGCAGGTCCCATGTCCCTCCACCCTCAGGAGAAGCCACCCAATAGAGGACTGCTATGCCCCAGCCCAGCCCCACTCACCTTCTGCACCTTGTTGATGCGGTGAGCTGCCCGGTTATCTTTGGCCTTTTGCTGAGGGATATGGGACACAGCCTTAGGGCCCAGTGCTCAGCCTCATGCCCCGTCCCCAATGCTGTACAGTGTTTTCACACTCCCTACCCAAAAGCTGATCCCTTCTGGCCCAGCTGCTTTAGGAGTGGGGAGTGGAAAGAACTGACGTAAATTACTCAAAGATCCCTCCCTCCCTCTCAGTTCTCATGCTGACCCATGTTCCTTTCTGTCTCACCAGGTAGGGGGCTTTGTCTGCTGCTGGAACCTTTCTCCAGAGCTTCATGATTTGTTTGCAACGGCTTGACCAGTCTGGAGGGCAGAGAGAGGGCAGAGATGACCCTTCCACCTGCCACATTGCCAGGCTGTCTCGCTTGCCCTTGTCCCACACGTACCTGGGTAATCTTGCTTGAGATTAGGAAAATTAATGTTGGCATAGAGCACGGGCGAGATGGTGGACAGCTGGCCCAACTCCTCATCCTTCTCCCAGCGCTGAAGACTCCGCTGGTTATAGGAGAGTCCGTCGCCCTCACCCTCTGTGGTGGGGGTTGTGGGAGTGGAGGGCGTGGTGCCGCCTGAGCCTGTCCAGGGGCTGTCTGGCTCACCGGGTTCCGGGCTAAAGAAGCCCCCGCGCTCCCTGGGGCGCAGGGGCAGAGAGTCACAGCAGGTAGGGATGCCAAGTCCCACCCCAGACAAACTGCCCAGAGTCCCAGGCCACTGCCCTGCCCCCCAAAGAGGAGAGCCCCTAATAAGGGAACGGGGAGGAGAGCGGAAGTGCTGCAGGAGTCCAGGGGAGGCGAGGCATGAACTCAAATGGAGGGAAAGGACAACGGGAACTGCCCACGAAGGTTACACAGAGATACCAACCTAGAATCCAGGAACGGGGACTGGCAGAGGCCTGGGTAGGAATCCATTGGGCTGCTGGAGGGGAGACTTCCCAAAGGGAGTCCACCTACAAGATGGACAGGATCAGAGAAAAGAGAGCAACTGGCCCATCCTGGAGGCATGCTTGGTCATGCCAGTCTTCAGACCACTCCCACCCGTATCACCTTGAAGAAAGGGCCTCTGCAGTGGCGTACGGCTGCCTTCCAGACCAGGCGTTCCACAACCCAGATGCTGCTCTCGTTCAGAGCCCAGAACATCCTTGAAGAGCTGCTGCAGGTCCTTGGATTCCATCTTGGGCAGTTCTGTGGGGGAATGAAGGACACTGTTGAGGAAGACTGAGAAGTGCAGGTGACACCACAGGTCTACAAATGGTCAAGGCCAGGGAAGGTGCCCAGGACTCCCCACCAGAGCAGCTGTACAGATCACAGTCCCACAGATAGGACCTTCTTCTCCCACAGAAAACCCTTAAACACAAAGAGGTGCGGGTCACAGCCTCACCTTCTGTGGAAATCCTGTCTAAGTCAGAGCTAAGCATCCCTTCACCTGGGGTGCCTGGTTTCTCAGGGTCACTGGGCACTGGGGATGCCTTCACACCCCCATCCTCAGGTCCTGTAAATGCCAGGAGAAACCCATGGGTCAAGGACAGCATGGAGGTACCACAATGGCCACTCTGAACTACAGAGGGCCATGGGACAGTTTCCAGCCTCCAACCCTGACAATGTTCAGGGGCATGGCAGAGTGACAGAGGCAAGGCCAAGACAGGACACAGTACCCCCGGCAGCTCTCACCTGGTGTATCAGCCTTGCCTTCGAGGCCACGGGATTCTTCGTCTGCAATATCTGGACCATCATCTCCTATGAGCAAGAGTCCCCACACCAATCAGAGATGTCCTGCATCCGATGCCCAGAACAGGTTCCCAGCTCCCACAGCCCTATAGGCCAGGACCCCTGACCCCACCCTTGACTCCCTCCTGGAGGTCAGTTCATTTCCCATCAAATAACTTACCAGCTCCTAATCCGGAAGGATGCTGGATTCTCTCAGACCACTCACTCCCACATAACTAACCTTTCTGCAAGGTGGGGAGCTCCTTCCTTTCTGAGCCTCCATCTCCCTTGGCTTTTGGGGTTCCTAGTCCAAAGCCTGGCCGGCCCATCCCAACTGCAAAAAGGGCCTTACGGCTCAGGTCCAGCAGCTCCTTCCCAAAGAAGGCTTCCTGTGGGGAGTCAAGGAGAAACAGGCTTCTTCATGCCCTGCAAGGTGCAGACACCTCCGTTACTACTTGGAGCCTGAGACCCACCTGCAGGTAAGCAGGGAACATGTCCTCCAGTTTGCTCTTCTTGCGCCCTCGCCGCTGTTGCTTCTTCTTCTCATCCCCTTCAGCTAAGCTCTGCTCCACGGTACCCTCTGCAGGCACGTCAGCAGGTGTCACTGTAGACAGAACAACGAGTGTCAGATTCTGGGGTTTGAGAGCATGCTGCTCCCAACAGCATGTCACCCAAGTGTGACACTTTGTGCCTACTCTCTCCCATAACATCAGCTGGGTCCGCCACCCTCTTGGCCCTTTCAACAAGTCCATCCCCCTGGGTATCTCTGGCATTGCCCCACCTTCTCCCAGGCCCCACTGGTGCCCTCACCCGTCTCACCCTCGTCGGGCTGCCCATCCCCACTCAACACCTCCGCCTGTGCAGCAGGCCCCTTTTTCATGCGCATGTGGGATTTCCGCTGTCGCACCATGAAACCACCAATGCCTATGAGGAGGCAGAGCTGCAGATGAGAAGCTGCTGGGGGACCTAGTGAGCTGCCCCGCACCACCCCACCACCATACCACCCCATCCCAGGTCCTCACCAGGCCGATAGGGTTTACGCTTGCGTTTTTTGCTTTCCTCAGTCTCCTCTTTGCCAGGCTCCACATCCGGGCTGACAGGGCCCTCCAGTTTAATTTCACACTCCATGTGCTCCACACCACCTGCGTATGGTGACAGAAGAGATGGAGGCAGATCAGAACTACAGGCATCCTCCTTTTTTTTTTTTTTTTTTGAGATGGAGTCTTGCTCCGTTGCCCAGGCTGGAGTACATTGGCACAATCTTGGCTCACTGCAACCTCCGCCTCCCAGGTTCAAGCGATTCTTCTGCCCCAGCCTCCTGAGTAGCTGGGACTACAGGCACGTGCGACCACACCCGGCTAATTTTTTGTATGTTTTTTTTTAAAGTAGAGATTTTGTAGTAGGGGTTTCACCATGTTAGCCAGGATGGCCTCAATCTCCTGACTTCGTGATCCACCTACCTCGGCCTCCTAAAGTGCTGGGATTACTGGTGTGAGCCACCATGCCCAGCCCCATGGGCCCTTTTAACCTTGTCACCCTTCCACTAAGAGAGCTGAGTACCTTGCCACAGAGCCACCTGGACAAAAGCAGCAGTGCTTAAGGGTAACTGTGAGTGGCAACGCAGCCCCCACCCAACATCTCACTCCCAGAGGTGCGCTCCCACGACTCTGTCGCTCCCTAAGATTCCCCAAGCTAACCTTCACCCTTGAGCAGCTCATCGGTGTCCAGGTCCCCATCCTTCTTGTCATCAGGGCCAAGGGCATCTGAGGGCTCAGAACCCTCCAACCCTGCCTCGCCTGGGAGGCCAAGCCGTCCTCGCCGCTGGCGCCGCTTGTGCAGTGGTGACATGGTCAGGTTACGCAGCACAGCCATGCCAGTTTCCGTCAGCCACACACCTTCGAAGCGAAAGTACTGGGGCTCTGTATAAGAGGAAAGGGTGTGTGATCCCTGGATGGAAGCCCCAGGGAAACCAGAACTGCAAGTTTCAACTTATGTCCTTAGCTGAGACAAAGGCAGTGACAGAAAGTCCAGCCTGGGGTCTAAATGCTGGGGAGAAAAGCCCACCAAGGGCCACTGGTTGAGGCCCGAGTTCTCTGTCAGTGACCCAGGGAGATTCAGAGAGGAACTGTAACTCAGAAGCCTGCCTTTGCTCATGATTAACCCTAGGTTCGCTAAATAGATTCTCTCGCTGTCTGGGGCTAGAAGGGCCCCTACTTGCTGAATGTCAGCACATAGTGTCCTAGATGCTAGTAACAGCATCCATATCACAATGAAGGAGATGTCCCTGGCCCCTTTCACTGAGAAAAGAGCTGTGTTCTCCGAAGACGAAATTCTGCTAGTGAAAAGGCCATGGTGGCTGAGGAAAGAAACACTGCCTGGGAAGCTGGAAACCTCGGATCTAGTCATAACTTTGCCACTAACTTACTAGGTGACTTTAGTCAGGCCACTTAACTTCCCTGGGTCTGAGTTTCCTCCTCTTAAAATGAGGAAATGAAGTTGGGGGTGGTTAGAGCTAGACTAGATGATGTCTGAGGTCTAATCTGGCTTTGACATTCAAAATTTCTATGACTCACCTGGCTCTTTCACCTTCATAGGCACCAACTCTGGAGGCGCAACAGGCACTATGGCGAGAAGGACAAACCGAGGTGGCTGAGGCCCTGTCCCAAAGCAAGGTAGCCCTGTCCTGACTCCTCCCCCTACCCACCAGCTGGTACTCACCCACAGGCTTTACTACATAGGGCTGGCAGGAGACACAGTCAAAGCCCTCATCGGCTGCCTGCTCCACATCGTCCTCTGTGAAGAGGCTCTCACAGCCAGCATGCATCCACCTGGAGAACAGAGACCGAAGGAGATAAGCATGGGCAATGCGAGGCTGGCAACAAGGCCAATGTGAGGGGAAAGAGATGTACTCACCGTTCACAGTGGCGGCACTGGATTAGTAGGTCCTCTTCCACATAAGGAGCATGACAGATAGGGCAGGTCACCAGGCTGGCACAGGGCCCACAGTGTGTGTAACTATTCTGCCATTCACAGTGGAAGCCAGGGGAGGCAGCCCCACACTGCATACAAGACACACACCTAGTAGGAGCAGAAAAACAAGAGCCTTAAAACATACCCAAAGAACCCAGAAATCCCCTCAATGGGAACACCAGCCACCAGCCTAGCCTCCCAAACCCAGCGTCTGTCACATACTCAACATCATATCCACTTTAACATCCCAAAGCCCCAGGCTCCACTGAAGATCCCAGTCTCCTTACCACTTGCACTTCCAGCCACCCTTGGGCACAGTGAGCAGTGGGGGGTCCAGGCAGTATGTGTGGTAACTAATGTCACAGTCATCACAGAGCAGCAGGCGTGAGGGGTCGGAGGCCTGGCCGCACACCTCACACACAATACACTCCACACAACGCCAGCCCTTGAGCAGCATCACCTTAGTGATCTGGGGCAGAAGACGGGAATTTCACAGGATGTGAGGTGGAAAGGAGGTAGAACTTTTTTTGTTTTTGGTTTTTTTTTTGTAAGACGGAGTTTCACTCTTGCTGCCCAGGCTGGAATGCCATGGCACAATCTCGGCTCACTGCAACTTCCACCTCCCAAGTACAAGCACTTCTCCGGTCCCAGCCTCCCAAGTAGCTGGGATTACAGGCATGTGTCACCACGCCTGGCTCCTTTTTGTATTTAGTAGAGATGAGGTTTCACCATGTTAGTCAGGCTGGTGGTGAACTCCTGACCTCAGATGATCCACCCACCTCAGCTTCCCGAAGTCCTAGGATTACATGCATGCACCACAGTGCCCAGTCTAGGAGGTGTGACTTCTAAGGGTACAACTCCATTGCAGAGACCAGGCCTCCATTTGAGCACAGGGAGACTCATACAGAGCACCCTTATCCCCAAAACAGTGGCTCTAAACAGGCTCCCAACGATCTCTGCTGATCAGAGAAGAGCTACACTAGCCACTGCCTCATTATGAATGGAATAGCAATCTTTCCACTAGCCAAGCCCCTCAAAAGAGACTGTGGACAGAATTAGGTCCCCCAATTTTTCTTTTTCTTTTTTTGAGATGGATCTCACTCCATCGCCCAGGCTGGAGCACAGTGGTGCAATATGGGCTCACTGCAACCTCTGCCTCCCCGGTTCCAGCAATTCTCCCACCTCGGCCTCCTGAGTACCTGGGATTACAGGCGCACGCCACCACACCTGGCTGATTTTGTATTTTTAGTAGAGATGGGGTTTCACCATGTTGGCCATGCTGGTCTTGAACTCCTGACCTCAGGTGATCTGCCTGCCTAGGCCTCCCAAAGTGCTGGGATTACAGGCGTGTCCACCAAGCTGGGCTTCCCCCAATTATTCCTGTACATTTACAACTCACTATTGCTGCTAGTTAGTAAATATTAGCAATAGACAAGTCATAAATATTAACGAAAACCCCAAAATAACTGATCATGCATAGGTCAAAAACACTGCTTTCTCTTTGTGAACATGTACTTATAATTTGACATTTTTATCTCCAGATATCATGTTTTTTACTAGTGAAGTTATCTCACATAGATATATGTGAATGACAAAAAAAGAAAGGCAATGTCGCAAAATATACATATACATACATATATATAAATTTTTTTTTTTTTTTGAGACTGAGTCTTGCTCTATCACTCAGGTTAAAGTGCAGTGGAGTTATCACAGCTCACTATAGCTTTAATTTCCTGGGCTAAATCCTCCCACCTCAGCCTCCTGAGTGCTGGGACTACAGGCACACACTCCCGTGCCTGGCTAATTTCTAATGGTTGTTAGGAGAGGTGTAGTTTATGTTGTCCAGGCTGGTCTTAAACTCCTGAACTCAAACAATCCTCCCACCTCAGCCTCCCAAAGTACTGTGATTGCAGGCGTGAGCCACCACGCCCAGCCAAGTTATTTTATTTTTTATAATGGACTGAATTATATCAGCAAGTCCGGGTCTACCACAGAGAAACTATAAAGTCTACCGTGAGTTCCAAAGTACTCTTCCCCAAGAAAAGTTTGATAACTTGTGATTAATAAACGCCACCGGTGATTAATGAACAATATCCATGACCAATGTCGCTTTAAGAGGTGGTATGGCCAAACAAGGGATTAGGGTAAGAAATAACTGACCCTATTCCCCAGCCTATACCTCTTGGGCCCTGAACTCACCTTGCTGTTGACACAGTAAGGGTGATAGCACTGAGAGCACTGCGAACATGCAAGGAGGTGGCCCTCTGCACCCCGGCCAAAGCTGCCACATACCACACACATGTCCTGAGGAAACACAAAGAAACTGGAATGTCCAACATCTCCCCATCCCATTCAAATTCAGCCTACTATGACACTACAACACTGATTTGGGACCAGAAAGTCAAGAACTCCATCCCACAGCATTAGGACACTGTAAGCTACCAAGGAACCCTGCTCCTTCCTAGGATGCCTAACTCACCTAATCACGTCACTTGAATTTGTAAAGCCTGACATGGGCAAAGGCAAGAAGAAATTAAAGGATGATAAGACGGAGTAAAGACTGGTCAGGTGAGAATCACATATGTGACAAAATTCTATCAGCTTGAAGATTTTTCAAGTGAGGACACATACAAGCTCCCTAAGCTATGAACTTCAATAGGGCAAAGACCTTTTCACTGCTATTTCTCTAGCTCCTAGCTTAGTGCCAAGCTCAGAAGAAACACTCAAGAGAAATGTGATGGATGGACAAATAAACAACACGATTAGAATTCATGGTCTGTTTTCTCGTTAGCTGAGTATCCCCAGAAGTAGGTCCCCAGTTTTCCCCATCTGTCCTCTCACCAAAACACACACGTATACAACGTTACGGCCTTGTCCTGGCCATAATGTTCAGTGTGCCAGGTCTCACTGTATGGTACCTGCATTAGGACGAATTTGTCTGTGTTGGAGAAGAGAACCACGGTATTCTGCATGGTGTCATCATCTTCTTCCTCCTCCTCCTTACTGGGAGAGCTATCAATGTCAGCAACCTTATGGGCAGAGAGTTGCAAAAAGTGAGGCAGACAAATCTGCCCCCACCAAGCTATTTTCCTCTTTGGCGTTCGGGGAAAAGGGTGTGAAACCCTGGCAAAAATGAAGGCCAAAAGCCAGGAAAAAGAGACAGAACACCCCAGCTCCCAAACTGGGCCTCAGCCTGATAGCAGAGATTTCAGAAAAACCTGGGAGCCAAGTGGAAAGGAACACAGACATAGCCAGACAGGTCCCAGATGAGCAGGCAGGTAGGCAAGCATGCAAGCGACTGGCAGCACTCAGATGGTGCTAAAGCATGCTTAGGGGATGGGAGGAATAGGAGGCCTCTCCTTACTACCAGAGTCTCAATGGAAGAAGCAGTTGACTTTAGCCGGGCCCGTCCTCTACCACGTCCTCCATGGGCTCCTCCACGAGGCCGGCGTCTTCCTGGGAAACTACTGCTGCGACCCTGAGTGAAAGAAGGGAGCAATGACAGGAGCATGTCAAGGGCTAGTGTGTTGGGCTTACACACTCAAATGGAACAAGTGACAAATGGACACAGTAAAACAGTAAAAACGGAACAACTGACAAATGCCCAGGAGTCCCACTCAGGGCAGGGGAAAAGGCCAAGCTCCCAGACATTAACAAGTACACAGCTCTAGCCCAAACCCATTCTTCCTCTCCCAAGAGTAGCTGACACGGACAAGGAGAAAAAACAGAGGCTTAAAAGAAGCAAGTTTCTGGTCCCGATTCTATAACTGAGGAACCATGAATCTAGGCAAGGTATTAATCCCTTCAATATATTATTATTCTCCTTAATAAAATAATTGGAATAAAGGACTTCCAAGTCTAAGATTCAAAAAGCAAGGTGAGGAGCTATCAGTGACACAGGACTGTACCTCTAACAGTGGCCTAGCACTGATCACGTCCAGCAGCTAGACAGCCCCTCACCTGTTTGATGCGGGAACGAGCTGGGGAGCTGCGTCGCCGCCCCTTCTCCCCATCGGCTTTGCCTCCACTGATAGCTGTCCCGGCATCACACAATAGTGAGTCATCAGTCTCTGGCAGTGAGTCGGTACAGAGCCGTAGGGAGCCCTCATCTCGGGCTGGACTAACATCCGTAGAGACCCCCAGCTCCATGGACAGGGAGCCACCCCCCTCCGGGTCAGGAGAGCCCAGGAGGGGCTCTGAGCCAGGAAAACTGGCACTGGCATCGCCCTGGCTCAGATTAGAGATCTCATTGACGATGTCGGATTTGATGAGAGTGGGTGGTGTGGGGGCCACCGATGCACGTGGCTCTTCCTGTTCTTCACATGGTGAGCCCTGCCCTGCTGCCTGCTTGCATTCGGGGTAGACCTCCATAGGGGTCACAGGGGCCAGCTCCTCGGGGTCCGGGAGCACAGGGGAGCCTTTAAGTTCACTAGCCAAACTGCCAGGCGTCTGTCCAGCCTCTGGCTGTGAACCTGGAGCATCAGTCCCATCCAGAGGGGCTATGTCTTCCCCTAGGCCAGAGAAGTCATCCAGGGCTGGGGCAGGGCTGGGGGCGGGACAGGAAAGGTCGCCCATTGGGGAAGGGAGGGGACTGGTGGCACTGGGTTCCAAGGCTGGACATTCAGGTTCTGGAACTTTCTCAGTATCCATTTCGTGGGACTCAGCCTCATCTGAGACCCCCACTGCCTTCCCTATGGGACTCAATGGGGAGGGAACAGACAGTGGCAGGGCAGGAGGGGAGCAATGGGAAGGAGGAGAGTTTTGAGGAGGCAGGGAATGCTGAAGGAGTGGCGAACACTGAGGGGGAAGGGGCTCCATCAGGATGAGAGAAGCCGGTCCCATTGGGGAGCCTGGGGATGGGGGAAGGATCATAGGGGGGACAGGCTCAGGGTCAGTGCAGTTAGCTTCTGGTGGAGGGCTGATAGGTGTCTCCAGGATGGGGGCAGCCAAGGGTGACTCAGGGTCACTGTCCCCTTTGGCACCAAAGGGGTACTCTAACTCCCTCAAAGGAGACAGGGCCGGTGGGGCCACAGCGGTGATAATGGGTGAGAGCGGAGGAGGAAGGGGATCTGGAAGACAAAAAAAGAGGGGCTCTTAGATTAGACGTGCCATGAAGAGCTATGGCTGTCCCAGAGTGAGAGAGTACTAACATCCCCTTACCTGGTGGCATCAGCTGAGGTGACAAGGATGGCTCCCCAGACGGGGACAAGGGCAGCTCCTCAGGCAGAGGGGACAGAGGTGGTTCCCCAGGTTCAGACAGGGCTGGCTCTCCAAGCAAGGGAGATAAGGGTGGCTCCTCAGGTGGGGGGAACAAGGACAACTCCTCAGGTACAGGGCACTGGCCTGGCTCCTCAGGGGGCTCTTCAGGCCGAGGGGACAGGGGTGGCTCCTCAGGCTGAGGGGACAGGTGCAGTTCCTCAGGCTGAGGGGACAGGTGCAGTTCCTCAGGCTGGGGGGACAGGCGTGGTTCCTCAGACTGGGAGGACAGGTGCGATTCCTCAGGCTGGGGAGACAAGCATGGCTCCTCAGGCACAGGAGACAGGTGCGGCTCCTCAGTCTGGGGGGACAGGCGTAATTCCTCAGGCTGAGGGGACAGATGTGGTCCCTCAGGCTGGGGAGATAAGTGTGGCTCCTCGGGCCGGGGGGATAGGCATGGCTCCTCAGGCTGGGGGGACAGGTGCGGCTCCTCAGGCTGGGGGGACAGGTGTGGCTCCTCAGGATTCAAAGATAGCAGTGGCTCCTCAGGCTGGGGGGACAGGTGCAGCTCCTCAGGCTGCGGGGACAGGTGCAGCTCCTCAGGCTGTGGAGATAGATGGGGCTCCTCGGGCCGGGGGCACAGGTGTGGCTCCTCAGATGGTGGGCAGAGTTGCAGCTCCTCAGGCCGGCCACAGAGATGCGGCACCTCAGGTAGTGGCGACAGGGGTGACTCCTCCAGCGGCAGGGACATGAGAGAGTCCTCCGGTGGTGGGGAAGCAGGTGAGTCCTCAGGTGGTGGGGAAAGCCGTGAAGCCTCAGGTGGAGGGGACATGGGAGACTCCTCAGGCGGTGGGGACAAGGGAGATTCCTCAGGCGGTGGAGACAGGCGTGACACCTCAGGCAGGGGAGACAGGCACGATACCTCAGGTGGGGGGGACATAGGTGATTCTTCAGGTGGGGGGGACATAGGTGAGTCCTCAGGTGGTGGGGACAGGCGTGATGCCTCAGGTGGTGGGGAGAGGGGAGACTCCTCAGGTGGAGGAGACAGAGGAGACTCTTCAAATGGTGGGAACAGACGAGACGCCTCTGGTGGTGGAGACATGGGTGACTCTTCAGGCGGAGGGGACATGGGTGACTCCTCAGGCGGTGGAGACAGGCGAGATGCTTCAGGTGGTGGGGAGGTGGGCAATTCCTCAGGTGGCGGGGACAAAGGAGATTCCTCAAATGGTGGGGGCAGGGGTGATGCTTCAGGTGGTGGGGACAGGGGCGTCTCAAGTGCAGGAGATGGGGGTGACTCTTCCGGTGGACAGAAGGGCGACTCCTCCAGCGGAGAAAAAGGTGATGATTCAGGTGGGGGAGACAGAGGAGACTCCTCAGGCGGCGGAGAGAGGGGCGATTCCTCTGGCGGCTGGGACAGGTGCAATGCCTCAGGAAGCGGGGATGCGGGTGATTCCTCAGGTGGTGGGGACAGGCGTGATGCCTCAGGCGGTGGGGACGTGGGTGATTCCTCAGGTGGTGGGGACAGGGGTGACTCCTCAGGCGGGGGCAGCAGTGGCATCTCCTCATTTTGGGGGGCCTCCAACTGGTGCTCAAGTTGGACTCCTGCTCTCCCTGCAGACACAACACACAGTGCTCCTATCTAGCTCAGATCTACTCCACAGAAAGTGCAGGGTCTGGGGAAACGCAGAAACTGTCTCTTGCCACAGAATAAAAGGGGATGAATTTCAGGGACCCTCAAACCCTACTCACCTAGTGGTTTGGCTTCACATTGCAGGGGCCCCGGTTCCTTGGGTTGCATAGAGGTCACGTGCCCACCCTTTGGCTGCCCTTGGCATGCAACGTACAGAGCATCGGGCTCATCAGTGGGGGTATCGCCGGGCTCTGGGGGTGAAAATCTGCAGAGGGTACAGGGGAGCAGGCACTGTGGCTCTCACCAGCTAACAAATCCTACAGAGCACACTGGGGCGAGGCACGAATGCTGTGGATGGCACTGCCCACCTTGGAGCTCTCCTCTCAAAGTCCACTTGATTTAACATGGCCCCTGCCAACCTCTGTCCTTTCAATCTGCCAGCCCAATCTCAGCCAGTCCACACCGCTTACCTGCTACACACAGGGGTATGCTGCTCAGCAACAGAGCTGAGAGGCTGACCTCCCTGGGCTTTGTGACAGTGGTGACAGAGAGAGTAGTTCTCAAACCACTCCGAGTTGGGATTCAGTTCTGCCGAGCCTGCCCCACAGGCCCGGCACACCCGGCATGCCTAGGGGAAAGAAGTGGGCAAAACGTGCATCAGTCAGAGAGCAAAGACTGAAGGAAAGTACAGGCCTTGTTAAGACAGAGAATGCTATAGGAGGAAGAATCGGGGTACACTCACCTTACACTTCCAAGAGTGAGCAGGCAGTTCCTCCATGGGTGGTTTTAGGCAGAAGGTATGGTATCCTTTGTCACACGTCTCACAAACCAACATCTTAGAGTCATTCCCAGGTTTCCTGCAGGGGCACAGGGAACCTGACAATGTCCCCTCTGCCCTCGTTTCCTTTCTTTTTTGTTGTTTTCATGTTAAAAGGCCTTCTCCAACTGCCCTCATTTTCAACCCTAACCTGTGATATGTCTAAGACTTCCCTCCTGCCCTTCCATTCCTACCTGCAGGCTTGGCACACTTTGCATTCAGGGCACTGCCAGCCAGCACGTTTGCGGGCAGTCAGAGCAGTGTCCAGGCAGGCCCCATGATAGTGATGCCCACAGCTCGTACAGAAGAACAGGTCACACAACTCCCCTGGCCCCTCACACACTGCACAGCGAGCCTCCTCTGCAGGGGATAGAGACAGCACAGGTTAGCTATGGATTCCCTGTAAGCCTCAGCACAGTGCTGTACACACAATAGGCACTCCATGGCCACAGAATGAACAAATAACAAAGTTACTGAGTGCCTGCCCAATGTCTGCCAGCTACTGTTCTAGGCACTGGAAACACAGTGGAAAATGAGACAGGCAAAACTCTGGTGCTCACAAAGTTCACAGCTATTTTAATGGGGCAGACCAACAGTATATAATTCTATACTTTGATCAGTGCTCTGCAGAGTACAAAAATCCAAGGCACACTTGGTCTCTCATATGCGCTACGTCCAAAGGTCAGGACTTCTCACCCAGATGTGCAGCCCCCTCACTGTGCTCTGGGCATAGCAGCTGCAGTGTTTTCATGGATAGGAAGGAACCGCTGGCGGTTGCGCAGGGGAAATGGTAAAGCCGTGGACATCCAGGTGAGCGGCAAGGGATGGAGGCACCGAGCCTGGTGCAGTGGGAGCAGCGCTGCCAGGGTGAAGAAGGCTCAGTGTCAGCCAGCTCTCTCCAGAATAACAGTTCAGGCACTAGCTCTGCCCCAGTATATCCACGGTCCTTCTCATTCCACCCTGACTCCCAGAAGCCCACCAGCCCTGTCCATCCTCTGCAAGAGCAGCCCTGCCCTGCACCTCTGGCCCCAGCCCCACCTGTGAGATCCCTGAGAAGATGGCCTTGTCCACACCACATAGTTGTGGGCCCTCCTGCCCCCATACGCCTGCCGACCACGCAGCACACCAATGGTGAGCCCAACAGGACCCTTTACAGGTGGGAAGAGGTAAACAGAAAGGAAAGAGTTAACAAAAAGAGGCTGGCTGGCTCAGGACTACCCAGCCCTTATCCCGTTTCCTGCCCCATTTCCCTCACTCACCTCCAGGTTCTCCTAGGTGGGCAGGTGTAAGGCCCTCAGGGAAACCAATCTGTGATAGGTCCTCACTGGGCAGCACTGCCTCATTGCGCCCTGGGCTCCCCCCAGGGGATACCACTGGACACCGGGGCCAATCAAATGGCAACTCAAAGCGCTGTAGCTCCCGCTGCCCGTGCAGACTGGGCTCCCCGCAGTTACAGAGAGCACAACGCCGCACTGGACCCCCACTGTGGACACATAAGCATCAGTACCACGCCAGGCCCCTGCAACCCTATGATTTGGCATGCCCATGCTTCCCCAACACTCATTTTCCTAAATCCTCTTCCTTGAAAGCCCTAGACTCTCAAATCAAATCTTCATGTGCCCTCAAACAAGTTACCTGCAGTCCTGAGAAGTGTCCTGAAGACTGGGACTCCCAGAACTAGGGACAGAGACCTCCCCCACATGTGGGTTAGGCAGGTCTGACTCAGTGGCACCTGGGTCCTCAGAAGCTGCAGGTTCATCAGCTGAATAAATAGACAAACAGCATGTGTCAGCCATCATCCCTATTTAATAGGAAGTCCACTCACCAGAAGCATAAGATTATCCAAAACCCTCAGTGGCTCAGGGTGATGGTATTTCAACTGTTGTCCCAAAGAACAAAGTTGTTTCATTATTTATCTGCTGCATAGACTTAGCTCATGTCCTTGTGCCAGGACCAGAATTGTAAGGTTGCCCATGAAATCTAAAAGCAAACACAGAATCTGTCCTACTCACCTGCCGGTTCTGAATCTTTATCCTCACCAGGCAGCTTCTGGCTGTCCATCCCTCTCTCCGACTGGGCAGGGCCCTCTCGGGGAGACCTGTTGGTGCCAAGAGAGAGATCTATATGCCTAGTAAGTCTTCCCAAGAAGCTCTTTTCCCAGAATCCTAGGAAGAAGGCATCCAGACCCTCCAGACATCAGAGCAAAGCCATACCACAAACTCCAATACTGACAAGGAAAGTCATTCTCCCTAACCTGTACCCCACTGCCTACATCCTCCCAAGATAAACACATACCCTCTTTTCACATTCTGGAGAGATTGTCAGGGGGTCCATTTGACTTTCCCACTTCCAGCCTCCTCTGTAAGAGTTCCTGGGGCCATAGCATCCAACTAGAAGCAAATCCATTTATACCTAATACTGCTCTTTGCCTCGCCTCTGGGTTTTTGGCTTCTGGTGAACCCTATCCCCACACCTTTTCCTCAGGTCTCAAGTAAGCTATCATTCCAGAGACCAGTCAGTGCCAACCCAGGGGCAGTCATGACCCAGGAAGCCTGAGTCCAGCCAAAATCCCTCTCCCAGACGCACAGTCTGAGGCACTGCAAGAGACGGAACCCACTATTGGAACTAAAGCCTAGCTGTGGATGGATCTCCCCCACCACCACTTGTTTCTACAAGGACATCACCATCACAAAAGAAGAAACTCCCTAATTTCCACCCACTTCCAACCCAAATCCAGCTCAGACCAATGCCTGGACCCTGCCCTAACTGAGCTCAGGGTCTCACCCAGCCTGAAGGTCTCAGGTCGTTGCCCTTAGCAACATCAACTGCCCTTCCTCTTCAGATATCTCTAGTAGTTAACAGAAGTGGACCTTGAGAGATACTGAGCATGTGTAGCCAGGCCTGAGGCTAAGCATGCTGGGAGTTGTAGTCTCAGGAAGCACAGAGCCACTCAGAGGAGTTCTAAACAGGGCAGGACATAGCACAGCAGAGCAGAGTAGCTTCCTTCCTCTTCCCTTAAGCAGGGTTTCCACATACATACATGGGGGTGGGGAATAACGGTCCCTTGTCCCTTCTAAGAAATTCGTGCCTGTATCAAAGCCAAATGAAACTATAGTTATACATAAAAAAGTTGAGACTTACACCTTTGGGCATTATTTTTGTAGATCTCAGAGGGAATTAAGCACAGCGGGAGAAAAAGAATTACAGACATGAGGAATAGGAAAGGGATAGGTGCCAGCAGCTTGTAGTGGGAAGTGCAGACCCTTTCTCTTAATCAGAGAAAATACACAGTGTTCCTAGAGAAAGTGGTGGTGAGGTGGGGGAAATCCTTAGAACTCTAAACAATCAAAGTTTGAGAAATTCATCTCGCCTTTTCCATTCTTCTCGATTAACTGTATTGACCACACCAACCTTTGCAAGGACAACCCCCTCCTCCCAAGCTGGAAGGCAAATACCCCAGCCAGCCACTTACGGATGAATGACTGGGGCAAATGAGACAGGGGGAACCCTCAAAGGTGCCCCAAATGAGTAAATCAATTCCCTAATTCCACAATATCACTCCTCCTGCCCGGAACTCACCCTTTATTTCCAGATACTGGCTATGCCCCTCTGGAGACATGTCATAGGAAAGAAAATTACTTTTTCCCCTAACACTTTCAGAACCTACTAGAGAAAGTAACTTATCACCTGATACACATCATCCCCATTCCCAAGTCATCTCTCTTTCCCAAACCTGCCACACAACCACACCTGAAAGGAAAGCAGGGTGGGTCATCTGGCCCGCTCACAGAAAAGCTGCTCCAGAACTTCAAGGAGTCCTTAGAAGTTACCCATGGGAAGTGGGAGGTGGAGGTGACGGCAGCAGCCATGCTCCTCTTTCATTCAGTCATTCAAGGCCTGACCACACCCAGAAGGTCCAAGGAGCCCTTAAAGTTTTCTTTTTCTTTTTTTTTTTTTAAATAAAGATGGAGTTTCACCATGATGGCCAGGTGGGTCTTGAACTCCTGACCTCAGGTGATCTACCCACCTCAGCCTCCCAAAGTGCTACAATTACAGGCATGAGCCACCACGCCCAGCCCCCTTAAAGTTTTCTAATTGTTTGCATCTTACTATAGCTTACCACTACATGCCCCCAAAGATCCTCTGCCCACTCTGCTCTCAAAGTTGAAGCCAAAAGAGTCACAAACAGCAAGAACTAAAAGGCAACAATGATAATACAGTGGGTAGGAGGAGGGGTGCCTCACACAAGGCCAGAGGGACAAATTCCTCAGCCCTCCCCCGAGCGCAGCCCTCTCAGGCTGGTAAGGCTGGTACTGCTCAAGAAGGTACAGAAACCACCTTCATCTGGCCTTGAGAGACAGAGTACTAACATCCTCCAAAGCCAGAGCCCCATTCACAGGGCCATGGTAGATGAAAGATTAAGAAGCAAAGAGAATGTCATACAAGTGGACCAAAAACAGGGGACATCTCCAAAAAGCCTGAGCCCTCAGTCCCTAGTTCCCCATCCCTGCAGTCCAGGATCCCAATGCTGATTCCTAGTTATCCAAAGCCCCTGAACATATCTAAACAAAGACCCCAGGTTCCCCAGTCCCATCATTCACAGCCAGTAAAAAGACACACATTCACACCAAGTATTTTTTTTCCTGGATCTAAACTCGGCTAGTGTCTGGCCAGGCTTCCTCTACAGAACTAGAGATCCCAGACAGCAAGTACAGAGCTAGGGAGTAAAACTGTGCTGGCACCCCTCAGTCCTATACCTACGAGGCCCAAAACAGCAAAGAGGAGGACAATGAATTATCTCAACCCATTCTCCTTCTCGCCTCCCTCCCAGACCAACAGCTTTCACTCCATTTTCCCAAGCAAGGGGGAAATGGAGGCTTGGAGAGGTGTAAGGCTGAAGTAGGCCCTTCAATGAACAGCTCTTCAGTAGGACTCAAGACTTCCTGGTTCCCAGCCTGAGACTCAAACCACACCTCTTCCCACCCCCATTTTGGGTCAGCCCTCTGAGATGGATCCAAACGGAACACTGGCCGTGCAGACCCTCTGAACTGTGTCCCTGGCTCATCCTGAACAAGGTGCAGTTTATATAAAGAACTTGTTTGAGGACAAACAGGAGGGACTCTCCAGACTGCAGGAGCGGAAAGCAGGCTTGACAGCTCACCTCGCTATACCACACCTGTGCTACCTCTCACCTTTCAAAACTTTAAAACGCAAAACCCCTATTTTCTCCTTTCCAATACCAGACTCAAATCTAGTATATGTATGTTGGAGGGGGCAGAGTGAGGGAGCAGAACGCACCAGCCAAATCCCTGCTAGGCAGCATGACAGGTGTGAGAGGGGCAGTCCCAAGCCCAAGCAAGGCCCAGAGGCTTCGGGCTCAAGCTGCAGGCACTCTTTCTCCCCAATACCTTGTGCCAGGGGTGGAATCACTGGTTTCCAGGAGAAAAGAGCTCTGATCAAGCCATTTCTCCTCCAGAAAGATACAGGCCACCCCATTCTGCACAGTTGGTACGGGATCAGAGAACCAGTTAACAATCCCTGGTCATAAAAGGGTTGGAGAAGTCTGGGAGGGGCTTGCAGGACTGGCCAGGGACTCACGGGCAGCCAGCTCCCCATACCAGACCGGGAGAAAGCAAGAGACAAAAGCCATTTTTTGCAGCCTACATTCGCAGGGAGAAAATCTCAACGGCCTCCTCTATAATCCTCTGGAGATTAGATCCATCCCAAGAGGAGGGGAGGCAAAGCAGGCTAAGACAGCACTAGGCCTCACTGGGGTCACTTTGCCAGGCAGGGGTAGTTTAAAGTTGAACAGCAGGGCCAGAGCTGGCCCCAGCCCCGCCTCCTTCTTGCCCCAGCCACCCCCTTCATCACAACTAGTCAGTTTCCACACACTCTCCCTTTGCCTAGTGAAAGAAGGCCTGGTGAAGGATCTAGGGTTCCTTGAGTTTTCCAGGGACTGTTTTGCGTGCCCAACTCGGTAGGAACAACCTTAAAGTCCAACTGGCATAAGTCTGACCTGGCAGTGGCACCCTCCCCCACCATCCCAAGTTGCTGTGTCCAAAGGCCCACAAGGAACCCAGGGGGAAGAAGCAGCAGCCTGGGATTGGTGCTGGCATCAGGGCCCGGGTCCTAGTTGAGTTGAGTTTCCCCCAACACGAAAATAAACAGGAGGAGAGGCTATCTGGCCAGGTTCCCAAACTCCCGTGGTTCCCTGAACCCCCAGTCTTTAAAGAGGCACACCCCAAGACACCAGGCCTCAGTTCTGCCCTGCTGACTAGCTCAGGTTCCCTTGACAGACCCTGCCAAAGAAACCCTCCCCAGCTCTGGCACCCCCTTCTCCAACCTAAAGGCCAGCTCCGGCTAAGATAGTCCATCTGGCTATGCCCCCAGTCCAACCCTTTCTGGGCCCTGGCCGGGCGGACTTCACTCACCTCTTCACAGGGCGATCCAGAAATCCTCATCCGAGAACATGGCCAGAGCCCGGGCCGCTCCCCGACCTCCAACCGCCAGAGCGATCACAGCCGCCCCCCGCACGGGGGGGCTTAGGGGGGCCAAGAACGGTAAATCCAGGTCGGAGTGGCCACCCTCCCCCCACAAAAAACAGCAAGAAGCCAAAGAGGGGGTTCTCTGCCTCAGCTTCCAGCAGTTTAGGTTTCCATGGACAGCCCCAGGGCGGCGAATCCCGAGCGGACACAAAGAGAGCACCGGTGGCTTTGATCTTGGGCGAGCAGGCTCCGCATCCGCGTCGCCGGGCGGCCTCTCAGTCCTAGGGCCCGGCCAGCGCCCCGGCCGCCCGCGCCGGGCTCGGGCGGAACGTCGAGGCTCTCCAGATGGAACGTCGAGGCGCCTCCCCAGCAGCCCGGAAGGAATGCCGCGCCGCCCCGCGCCTGGCCCGGATGGAACGTGAGACCCTCGCAGGAGCGCTGAACCCCTCTCCCCGCCCCGGCCGGCGCCCCGGGGCCGCGCGAGCTACGGCGACGCGGGGCCGGCGGGGCCGCGGGGCTGAACCTGACACACACCCAGCGCCGGGCTTCTCGACCCCGAGCGCTCACCCTCGGCCGCTTCGAGCCCCCCACCTTCTGCTCCCCCCGGGGAAGGGAGGAGGCTAGGTGGGCGAGGAAGAGGAAGGGGCGGGCGGTGCGAGCCCTCTGCCTGCTCCCCTCCGGCCGCTCCAGGCCCTGCGCTCGCCTCCCTTCCCCTCTGGCCTCGGGAGCTGCCCCGCCCCCGGCCTGGCCGGCTCTGGTCGGTGGCACTCCCTAGACCCCCGGCTGGCTGTGATCGCTGGGGGCTTAGAGGTGCATGGCCCAACCCCGGCTCCCGGCACCGGGGGGTCAGGAAACTGAGCGGAAAGTGGGGAACGAGGCAGCCATTTGCAACCGGAGAGGAAAGTAGTGCAGCGCGGCGCCGCTCCGCCTCCCCCCCTCCGCCTCCTGTTCGGCCGGTAGGGTGGTTCCTGCGAAGGGGCTATTTCCTGGCCCGAAAGCTGGGCAGCGGTCGTGGAGATTCGTGAAGCCTCCGGCGCGAGATCCGGGGGGGCCTTTTGCCCGGGGCACCCCACTCGAGACGGGGAGAAAGGAGAAGAGACGGCCCTATTTTGTGTTGGAGCGGAGCGGCGGAGGGATCCCGCCCTCTCGGAGGAAAGGCTGTGACTCTGCAGTTCTACGCACACGCTGCGGGATCCTTCCGCTCCGGGTTAACCCCGACCGCGCCGGGCCGGCAGCCTGGCAGACACGTGGGAACGAAGCCCCCCTCCCCTCTGCCCCGGCCCTGGAGCCGCCTCATTTACCGCCCGGGCGGTGAAACTAGGACTCCGGCCGCTTTCTAATTCCATACTCTTGCAGTCATTGGTCCCTGAAACTCCAACTGCCCTCTTGCTTTGGCCAGGGGCAATCTTTCCCGGGAGGGGGATGGAAGAGCCAGGAGATTGGCTGCTGCTCAGCATCCTGGGAACTGGAGTCCGCAAATGGAGAAAGTGAGGCACGGCGCCTGGCGCTGCAGAGGGTGGGTTCTTGCCACGTTTGGGGGCCCGACGAAAACCGGATGAGTCCCTAGTCGTTCCTTCTGACTCCAGCCCCCCGTGTGAGGAAGGACTGTCGGTGTCCACACAGTCACCACACACACCTCCCCATCGAAACATAAATGTAGAGCCTCCCTTTTCAGGGTGCCCCCACCCCCACCTCCAGTCCTTCCAGATCTTCATGACCCATGTCCCTTTTTTAGTAAGCTGAGGTAGCCTCGCCGCTACCTGGCCAGAATACTGTTCTGGACAAGATCCCAAAACATACTCTTTGCAGGCAGCCCGCCTGGGTTGGATGAGAAAGGATTGGAATGCCTCTTGGGCATCAACTGCACACATGGGGTGGACAAAAGGAGATAAATTAACTATGTCCAGATACTTTATATATTCTTAGTTATTCCTCACCTTCATTATGAGTTACATGGAATTATCTCTCCATATTACAGATGAAGATTGGGGCTACGATAGGAAAGATTGCCCACAGAACTACATGTAGTGAGAAGTTGAGCCATTATTCAAACCAAAGGCCATGTTTTTCCTAGGATTACAAATAATAATAATACATGTTTTAAAAGATGTGAAGAAAGAGGCAAGCAGATTCCAGGTCAGCTTTGTGGGGAAAGAGTTTACAATCCTGTCCAACAGATCTTTTCTACAGTGATGGAAATTGACTAAATCTACGCTATCTAATATGGTAGCCATTAGCCACATGTAGCTCTGGAGCACTTTGAAATGTAGGTACACGTAGGGAACTTTGTATTTTTTGTTGTTTTTTGAGACAGAGTTTCACTCTTGTTGCCCAGGCTAGAGTGCAATGGCGCCATCTCAGCTCACTGCAACCTCTGCCCCCTGGGTTTAAGCAATTCTCCTGCCTCAGCCTCACAAGTAGCTGGGATTACAGGTACCCACCACTATGCCCAGCTAATTTTTTGTATTTTTAGTAGAGATGGGGTTTCACCATGTTGGACAGGCTGGTCTCAAACTCCAGATCTCAGGTGATCCACCTGCCTTAACCTCCCAAAGTGCTAGGATTAAAGGCGTAAGCCACTGCGCCCAGTCAGAAAATTAACTTTTTATTTGAGTGAAATTAAATAGCCACATGTGACTTGACGCTTTTATATTCAACAGTGCAGGAGACCTTAATCCCTACTGACTAGAGTCATAAGAGGGATCAGGATGAGGTTTGTCCTCTTCAAGCCACACATGCCCATCATGCTTTCTGCACTGATCATTCATGCCTATTTGAGCAAAAAGACTTCAGCAGTGACCCCATACCTGTTTTGGTTACAGCAGAATAAGTTAACCAAGAGACAGAAGTTGGAAAATGGAAGGCCCCTCCCAGCTTTACACCCACAGGCAGGGAGAGGCAGACCCTTACCAGAAAGACCTCTAGACCTCCAGTAATAACACAGATAGCCACCCACTATTTCTTTTTTTTTTTTTTTTTTTTTTTGAGACAGAGTTTCACTATTGTTGTCCCCCAGGCTGGAGTGAAATAGCGTGATCTTGGCTCACTGCAACCTTCCGCCTCCCAGGTTCAAGCAATTCTCCTGCCTTAGCCTCCTGAGTAGCTGGGATTACAGGCGCATGCCACCATGCCTGGCTAATTTTGTATTTTTAGTAGAGATGGGGTTTCACCACGTTGGCCAGGCTGATCTCGAACTCCTGACCTTGGGTGATCCACCCACCTTGGTCTCCTAAAGTGCTGGGATTACAGGCATGAGCCACTGCACCCGGCCACCACCCACTATTTCTTAAGGACTTATTTTGTGTGAAGAACTATAGTAAGCTTTACATATATTACCTCATTTAATTTTCACCTCAACTCTATAAAGCACACTTAGCCCCACTTCATAAATAGGAAATGGAGGCTCTGAGAGGTTAAGTGACTGGCCAAGGCCACACAGCTAAGTTGAGGAGCTATTAACTGCTATCACTACTGACCCCAGGCCTTGAGATTACTTATTGATAAACTTCTAGAAAACTTTAGGTAAGTCTGCCCTAGACCTCATGAAAATGGCAGCAGGAAGGTAGGCCCCTGTGATGAGTATCCCAGGTCAGATGTGCAAAAGGACTTAATTTTAATATAAGGAGAGAGGGTGGTGACCTCCCAGAAGAACCTCCTAAGCCAGTGAGATTGTTGTTTGGAGTATGTTTCTTCTAGCAGCCCTTATTTCTTTTTAGATTCTGAATCAGAAAAGCAAAAGCAGCTTTTGAAAATCAGCATGACAAGCCATATACCCAACTGTAAGCCTGGAGCCAGGCAATGACAAAGTCACAGCTAAAAATCACAACTAGGTTTTGTTCATCCTTCCCACGTAAGTACACCGGGTACCTCGCCTCCCCCAGTTGTCAGAAGAGGTCTGTACCTTCCCTGTACCTACCATTCAAATAACCCTTGTATGTCCTTGGAGGAGGTATTAGACTAGTTAGGCTCTCAGGCTGGTAGAAGGGTGGGGATCAAGAAAAGTGGAGGCAAACAGGACCAAACTTTCCTAGCTGAAATACCAATCCTACTGAGGCGGTAGGTCCATAAAAGCAGAAGCGATAGCCTTTGACACCTAAAAAACAGTAGCACAACACCAAAGGTGTGAAAAGTAGCATAAGATTAAAGGTATAAAAAGAGCAAAGAGGCCAGGCGCGGTGGCTCACGCCTGCAATCCCAAAACTTTGGGAGGCCGAGGAGGGTGGATCACGAGGTCAAGAGACCGAGACCATCCTGGTCAACACGGTGAAACCCTGTCTCTAAAAAAAAAAAAGAAAGAGAAAGAAGAGAGCAAAGGACAGCCATTTCAATGAAAGACATGGGGACATAGAGCACAGGGGGACTAATATGCACCAGAGGCATTATTCCTTTTATTTTCTTTTATTTATTTATTTTTTTTTTGAGACAGATTCTCACTCTGTTGCCCAGGCTGGAGTGCAGTGGCTCAATCTCAGCTCACTGCAACCTCTGCCTCCTGAGTAGGTAGTCGCATGTCACCATGCCCAGCTAACTCTTTTTTGTATTTTTAGTACAGACTGGGTTTCACCGTGTTAGCCAGGATGGTCTCTATCTCCTGTCCTCATGATCCGCCCACCTCAACCTACCAAAGTGCTGGGATTACAGGCATGAGCCACCGTGTCCAGCCGGCATTATTTCTTACTTTACTCAACACTCCTGGGATGTCAAATCACAACACTTTAGTCTCTGCCTCAACGCTCCTTCTCATTTCTTACATCATTAGGAATGGGGGGCTTCCTTCCTCCCCAAACCCCATCCTGCAAGTAAATACCAAGGCCCCAGGAAGACAGCTAGGTCAGCATGTTGCAGCTGGCCACTAGAGGGTGTTGTTTCTGTAGTTAAGGGGATCTTGAAAGGCTACAAACTTGGATGGCAGTGGCAGCCAATAGGGACTCAGTATATGAGGAATCCAGTGGAATAGAAAAGTGGGAAAGGCAAGTAGTAATTCTTAGGATAATGGTCCTTAATAAGTGAGGAATATGGAATAGGAACAAGGTAGGAGGAAACATTCCCCACCAAATACCACAGCCATCACTCCTTGGAAAAGGAGATACTGGCTCTGAGCTCTACCTAGATACACAGAAGTCAACAATAAGGCTGGGTGTGGTGGCTCACACCTGTAATCCCAGCACTTCAGAAGGCCAAAGTGGACGGATCACTTCAGGTCAGGAGTTCGAGACAATCCTAGCCAACATGGTGAAACCCCATCTCTACTAAAAAACACAAAAATTAGCCAGGTGTGGTAGTGGATGCCTGTAATCCTAGCTACTCAGGAGACTGAGGCAGAAGAACTGCTTGAACCTGGGAGGCAGAGGTTGCAGTGAGCCGAGATCACGGCACTGCACCACTCCAGGCTGGGCAACAGAGTGAAACTCCGTCTCACCAAAAAAAAAAAAAAAAAAAAAAAGTCAACAACAAAAGATTTCTCAGTTTATTTGCATGTATACATTGTCACCCCAGGGAGTCAGCTCTATTTCAGGAGTCCCCAGCTCCCCTTACTGAGCCAACACCCAAAACCCACCCAAGAGGATGGGTTCTGGATAAATAATGCCCAGGACTCATATTCTAACCCCATAGGTTATAACAGAATTCATCTAGCAAAAACAGAGGGATAGAGGGCCAGTGTCCATGAGATGTCCTTGCCCCTTTGTAAACATTGACATCCAGGCCACTGGAGCCTGGGGAAAGTGTGCAAACATGAGGATGCCACACTGTGTGCCCAGGGGCCAGGAACACAGCTGGCAAACATACCCATGAAGTCCTGAGGGTCTGCCCCCGCTGGAACATAGCAAGTGCCAGGGGCAGAAACAAGGCAGTTACCCCACACCTGAGGGCTCACATGAGACGGCAGCGACGCTCTTGCCCATAGGAATTCTCCACACGGGCAATCTCCTGGATCACTTTGGTGAAGATGCCTTGAGTCAGCTACAAGGGGAGAGGATTCAGGGCAAAAGTCAGTTCAGTGTCAATACCACCCAGCTCTGGAGTGAAAGCCCCATTCCCCGAACATTCCCACCACCAAGCAGTACAATAAGGAAAACACAGCTATCACCACCACCCTTCTAGTCTTCAGGCCCAGCACCTGATTCTCTCGAGCAGATGACTCCATAAATGTCGCACCCCAGGACGCTGCCAGCTTCTTCCCTTCAACTGCCTGTACCTCTCTAGAAGCAAATTTGGGATATAAAGATGGAGAAATGTCAGCAAGTACTCTGAAAAATCTTCAGAATCAAGACTTTCTGGCCACGCACAGTGGCTCATGCCTGTAATGCAGCACTTTGGGAGGCCTAGGCAGTGAATCACTTGAGCTCAGGAGTTCAAGACCAGCCTAGGCAACACAGTGAAACACCATCTCTATTAAAAAGAAAATGAGGGCCAGGCACGGTGGCTCACGCCTGTAATCCCAGCGTTTTGGGAGGCTGAGGCGGGTGGATCACGAGGTCAAGAGATCAAGACCATCCTGGTCAACATGAAACCCTGTCTCTACTAAAAATACAAAAAATTAGCTGGGCATGGTGGCACGTGCCTGTAATCCCAGCTACTCAGAAGGCTGAGGCAGGAGAACCTGTAATCCCAGCTACTCGGGAGGCTGAAGCAGGAGAACAGCTTGAACCCGGGAGGCGGAGGTTGCAGTGAGCTGAGATCGCACCATTGCACTCCAGCCTGGGCAACAGAGCGAAACTCCATCTCAAAAAAAAAAAAAAAAAGAAAAAAAAGACTTCCTCTGACCCATGCCACTTCTCCAAGTTTTGGGAGGAAGTCTGCGGGAGGAGAAAATATAGGTAAACAAAGGAGGCCAGGCACAATGGCTCACACCTGTAATCCCAGCACTTTGAGAGGCTGAGGCAGGAGGATGGTCTGAGGTCGGGAGTTCGAGACAAGCCTGGCCAGCATAGTGAAACCCCATCTCTACTAAAAATACAAAAATTAGCCTGGCATGGTGGCAGGTCCCTGTAATACCAGCTACTTGGGGAACTGAGGCAGGAGAATCGCTTGAACCCGGGACGCGGAGGTTGCAGTAAGCAGAGATCCTACCATTGAACTCCAGCCTGGGCAACAGAGAGAGACTCCACCTCAAAAAAAAAAAAAAAAAAAGAAAAGAAAAGAAAAAAGGGAACAATGGAACAATGAGTGACAATGGGTGAATCTAGGACTGAGGCTTGAAATATGAAATCGTGGCTTTTAAGCTAGAAGTGTGTTTGTTTTTAAATTTATTTATTTATTTAAAAAAAAATTTTTAAGAAGTGTTTTTAAGATAGAAGCTTCAAGTTAGAGACAAAGAGAGCTGAAATGACTTGAGTCAGTGGCAGAGCCAGAATGAGAGCCTGACCGACTCCTAGTCCAGCTCACTTCCTTTTGCCCTGCGTAGCAGAGATTTACATACCTCTCTGGAGAGAGATCTGCCTTGTTCCCAACTAGAACCACTGGTACCCTGTGAGGAAACAGCAGTTACTACAGAATCCCCCTTCACTTCCCACATTCACCAACTCCTTACATCAAGGCTGGACAACTCCTCATCAGACCAGGCCAGATCTATATCCCAGCCTCCTCTCTTACTTAGACAATTCTCCCCTCTGCTCTCTTCCACTCCCTTATGCCCACACTATGTCTCTATCCCCCAGGGCCACTTACCGGGTTTTCCCATGGCCTTCGTGTAGCTTTTGGTACAGACTCTCAATGACTTGGAAGCTTTAAATACAAGAATTGGAGCTGTAACTTTTTTTTTTTTTTTTTTTTTGAGACGCAGTCTTGCTCTGTTGCCCAGGCTGGAGTGCAGTGGCTATCTCAGCTCACTGCAACCTCCGCCTCCTGGGTTCAAGCGATTCTTCCACCTCAGCCTCCCGAGTAGCTGGGACCACAGGCACGTGCCACCATGCCCGGCTATTTTTTTTTTTTTTTTTGTATTTTTAGTAAAGACGGGGTTTCACCATGTTGGCCAGGATGGTCTCGATCTCTTGACCTCGTGATCCGCCCGCCTTGGCCTCCCAAAGTGCTGGGATTACAGGCATGAGCCACCGTGCCTGGCCTGGAGCTATAACTTTATGAGACAGTTCTCAGGTCCTCCCAAGTCCCCCACTCAAACCTTGGTCACTTACCTATGCAGAGAGGTGACAGAATACACGAGCACATAACCATGGACCCCAATGATGAATGAATAGGGCAGAATGCTGTACTCATCCTGGCAAGAAACGGAAACATCACTACCTAGATCCAAACCACTCAAATGGCAAAAATTGGTGGGACAACATCCACATGACCCTCCCTGGGGCACTCCCTACTATAGTCACTTCAACAAATATTTATGGAGCAGCTCCAATGAGCACTGCACACTGTTAGCAGGTAAAATGCTTTCAGTACTACTTTACAGATGAGCCATAAAGACTACCAGACTTCATTTGTGAGGGCTGAACTGCCACATTTGGATACCATACCCCAACTGGTACCTGCCCTGCTGTGTCCACCAGGTGTAGGTGAAATTCATCTTTGCCAAGAGTCACTATCTTGCTGTAAGCTGAAAAGAAAAGAAAACTTGACTGTCAGATGCCTTATAGGGACAGTGATGTATGTCTCCTTATTATTATTTTTTTTAATTTTAGAGATGAGGGTGTTGCTATGTCACCCAGGCTGTATAGCACTAGCTATTCACAGGTGCACTCTTAGCACCTTATAGCCTGGAACTCCTGGGCTCAAGCAATCCTCTGACCTCAGCCTCTCAAGTAGTTGGAACTATAGGTGTGTACCTCTGCACCTGCCTGTCTCCTTACCTTCTTTTTCTTGGCAGTATTTTTTTTTTTTTTTTTTTTTTGAGATGGAGTTTCGCTTGTTACCCAGGCTGGAGTGCAATGGCGCGATCTCGGCTCACCGCAACCTCCGCCTCCTGGGTTCAGGCAATTCCCCTGCCTCAGTCTCCTGAGTAGCTGGGATTACAGGCACGCGCCACCATGCCCAGCTAATTTTTTGTATTTTTAGTAGAGACGGGGTTTCACCATGTTGACCAGGATGGTCTCGATCTCTTGACCTCGTGATCCACCCGCCTCAGCCTCCCAAAGTGCTGGGATTACAGGCGTGAGCCACGGCACCCGGCCTCTTGGCAGTATTTTTTAAAGTAGATTCTTGATCAGGTGTGGGGACTCACACCTGTAATCCCAGCACTTTGGGAGGCCAAAGCGGGTGGATCACTTAAGACCAGAAGTTGGAGACCAGCCTGGCCAACCTGGCAAAACCCCATCTCTACTAAAAATACAAAAAATTAGTTGGACATGGTGGTGCATGCCTGTAGTCCCAGCTATTCAGGAGGCTGAGGCATGAGAACTATTTGAACCTGGGAGGCTGAGGTTGCAGTGAGCTGAAATTGTGGCACTGCACTACAGCCTGGGTGACACAGCAAGACTCCTATCTCGAAAAGAAAAGAAAAATAGGCCGGGCATGGTGGCTCAAGCCCGTAATCCCAGCACTTTGGGAGGCCGAGGCGGGTGGATCACAAGGTCAAGAGATGGAGACCATCCTGGTCAACATGGTGGAACCCCATCTCTACTAAAAATACAAAATATTAGCTGGCCATGGTGGCGCGTGCCTGTAATCCCAGCTACTCAGGAGGCTGAGGCAGGAGAATTGCTTGAATCCAGGAGGCGGAGGTTGCAGTGAGCCGAGATCGTGCCATTGCACTCCAGCCTGGGTAATAAGAGCGAAACTCTGTCTCAAAAAAAAAAAAGAAAAGAAAAGAAAAATAAAGTATACTCTTTTGCTTTATTGATAAACAATAGATGTACCAAGTTTCAGGGTACATGTGATAATTTAATACATTCACTTAATTTGTTTTCTTTTGTTGCATTGTTTTTGAGACAGAGTCCCACTCTGTTGCCAGGCTGGAGTGTAGTGATGCAATCGCGGCTCACTGAAACCTCTGCCTCCCAGGTTTAAGCGATTCTCCTGCCTCAGCCTCCCAAGTATCTGGGATTACAGGTGTGTGCCACCACAACCAGCTAATTTTTTGTATTTTTAGTAGAGATGGTGTTTCGAGCCGGGCGCGGTGGCTCAAGCCTGTAATCCAAGCACTTTGGGAGGCCGAGGCGGGTGGATCACGAGGTCGAGAGATCGAGACCATCCTGGTCAACATGGTGAAACCCCGTCTCTACTAAAAATACAAAAAGCTAGCTGGGCGTGGTGGCGCGTGCCTGTAATCCCAGCTACTTAGGAGGCTGAGGCAGGAGAATTGCCTGAGCCCAGGAGGCGGAGGTTGCGGTGAGCCGAGATCGCGCCATTGCACTCCAGCCTGGGTAACAAGAGCGAAAACTCCGTCTCAAAAAAAAAAAAAAAAAAAAAAAAAAGAGATGGTGTTTCATCATGTTGGCCAGGATGGTGTCCATCTCTTGACCTTGTGATCTGCCTGCCTCGGCCTCCCAAAGTGCTGGGATTATAGGCATGACCCACCGCACCCGACCTACATTCACATAATTCGTAAAGATCAAATAAGTATATCTGGAATATTCATCACCCTAAATATGTCTTTTCTTTATGCTAGAACCACTTGAATTCTCTTCTAGCTATTTCAAAATGTAAAATAGCTTATTGTAAACTATAGTCACCCTACTGATCTAATACTGTTTTATTCTTCATCAAACTATATATTTATGCTCATTGATCAAATTATCTTTATCCCTCCCACTCCCTTCCCCCTTACATTTTCTTTCTTTTCTTTTTTTGAGACAGAGTTTTGCTCTTGTTGCCCAGGCTGGAGTGCAATGGCTTGATCTTGGCTCACTGCAACCTTGCCTCCCAGGTTCAAGCAATTCTCCTGCCTCAGCCTCATGGGATTACAGGTGTATGCCACCATGCCCAGCTAATTTTTTGTATTTTTAGTAGAAACAGACTTTCACCATGTTGGCCAGGCTGGTCTCAAACTCTTGACCTCTGGTGATCCACCCACCTTGGCTTCCCAAAGTGCTGGGATTACAGGTATGAGCCACCGCGCCAGCCTTTTTTTGGTTTTTGATACCCAAGCTAGTGTGCAGTGGCACAATCTTGGCTCACTGCAACCTTTGCCTCCTGGGTTCAAGCAGTTCTTCTGCCTCAGCCTCCTGAGTAGCTGGGATTACAGGCGTGCACCACCATGTCCAGCTTATTTTGGTATTTTTAGTAAAGATGGGGTTTCACCATGTTGGCCAAGCTGGTCTCGAAATCCTGATCTCAAGTGATCCACCCCCCTCAGCCTCACAAAGTGCTGGGATACAGGCGTAAGCTACTGCACCTGGCCTCCCCTTACATCTTAACCCTGGGGTGATATAGATCAGCTCCAAGGAGTTATCCAGGTAACTGCAAAGACAAGCTAAGCTTCTTTTTTTTTTTTTTTTTTTTTTTGAGACGGAGTTTCGCTCTTGTTAACCCAGGCTGGAGTGCAATGGCACGATCTCGGCTCACCGCAACCTCCGCCTCCTGGGTTCAGGCAATTCTCCTGCCTCAGCCTCCTGAGTAGCTGGGATTACAGGCACACGCCACCATGCCCAGCTAATTTTTTGTATTTTTAGTAGAGACGGGGTTTCACCATGTTGACCAGGATGGTCTGGATCTCTTGACCTCGTGATCCACCCGCCTCGGCCTCCCAAAGTGCTGGGATTACAGGCTTGAGCCACCACGCCCGGCCCAAGCTAAGCTTCTTAATGTCTGTATCTAAACTATCCCAGACTCAGTATCTTGCAAAGTCTATACTCTAGCCATCCATCAAACAGGATTGCTAAAGAAGAAATTAGATCTAATCTAAATAAATCAGCCCCTTGGCCCCAGAGAAATACATTATGGAGCTGGGTGGGGTACCCAAGCCCTCCGGGTCTCATCTCCAGCACACTAGTGGAGAAGTCTACTCACTATTCTCCACTGTAGGATCGTAGCCTTCCACGAACTCGCCTTCCACAAATTGATGTGCCAGAGATGTCTTCCCTGTGGGGAGCAGTGTGGCAGTTGTATCCAAATCATCCATCCACATTCACATCCTCTGTCCTTTCGGACTGTGGCCCAGGACCAAAGGGGACCCCAAATTAGCACCACAGTCTCTGAGTGCCTCAAGCAATGCTATCTCTTGGTCTACCCTCACCCTCTTTTCGCCCGGGGTCTCCTGACTTTGGCTACCGGATGCATTCAGAAGCACTGCAGGAAGCCTTTCCCGCAGCCTTCCCCATCCCATCCCACCCGCAGAAGATCCAAGATTCCCTAGGATCAAGTCCACCCTGCCCCAGGACATCTGCGACTATCTGTCCCCACGGAGACCGCGTACCGGTTTTCAAATTGTGAGCCCACCCCTATCCCCAAAGTAACGCTGGGACAGCTATGAGATTCCCGCAGCCGAGTCCGCATTAACCCTTAAGTGCTCCTGCTTCCTGCAGCCTCCAGACACCACTAGCCTTTATTTCTTCACTCTTCCAATTCTCGCTCTACAACCCCATCCTTACGCTGTCACCATTCCTCCCTGGGTCGCGTTCCAGCGACAGTGCGCTTCTTCTGGCTAAAAAGCTGCTGCACGTCCGAGCTCTGCAGGGCGGAGACTCACCTACAGAGCGGTATCCGAGGATGACCACCTTCCTGTAGCGGACCAGCGGCATGGCAGGAGCCCGCCCCAGGGGCTTGCAAAACTGCGGGCTGAGAGAGCCCGAAGCCTGGGTCAGGGTGTGGGCAGGCGCGTCAACCAGTGCAGGAAAGTCGCTCACTCCGAAGCTGCCGTGGGCAAGTTAGACGGAAACCAAAACAAGCGCCGCGCCCAGAGCTGCCCACGTGATCACAACACAGCACGTCTAACGCGAGGGAGCCGGGCGCCAGGGGAACTGCTGTGCCGCGCCGCGCCGGGCTCCGCCCCCCAGGCCGCTCGCCATTGGCTCATTAGAAAGGGTAAGGGCGGCGCCGCCAGCAGGAGACAAGGGTGGGCCTCACGTGGAGCGGGAGCACTGAGAGCTGCGCGTGCGCAGACTGGAGCCGGTTCATTCATAAAGAAACGGAAAGGAACCCGAGGTCCTAAAGTTGTTTGCACATTTGCAGCCTATACTTACGAATACTCACAGATGGAAAATACCTGTTGTGGTTTCTGGTCAAAAGATTCCAGCCCTCCCCTTTGCATGATCTCTGGGGTCCTTAGATAGGGAGAAAAAGGCCCAAGTTCCAATATATTCCCTCTGCTTCCGCCAGCCTTCGCCCCAAACCTATCAGGTTTCCAGTCTTGCAGCATCTAATTTCAAACTGCAATTCTTGTTCTTGCGGAAATTGCTAGAATTTATGATCAAGTAGTCTGAGGTTTCTTCTTCATCATCATGATCCTCAAACATTCATTTTTCAACAAATACTGAGAATATACCACAAGTTACAGGCATTGCTTCAGCTTTGGGGACAGAACATGGACATGACAGACAATGTGTCAGCTCTTATGAAGGGAGAAACAAACATATAACAAGGAAATACGCCAGACACTGGGGCTAACGCCTGCAATCCCAGCACTTTGGAAGGCTGAGGCGGGCGTATCACGAGATCAAGAGTTCAAGACTAGCCTGGCTGGCCGGGCGCGGTGGCTCAAGCCTGTAATCCCAGCACTTTGGGAGGCCGAGGCGGGTGGATCACAAGGTCAAGAGATCGAGATCATCCTGGTCAACATGGTGAAACCCCGTCTCTACTAAAAATACCAAAAAGTAGCTGGGCATGGTGGCATATGCCTGTAATCCAAGCTACTCAGGAGGCTGAGGCAGGAGAATTGCCTGAACCCAGGAGGTGGAGGTTGCGGTGAGCCGAGATCGCGCCATTGCACTCCAGCCTGGGTAACAAGAGCGAAACTCCGTCTCAGAAAAAAAAAAAAAAAAAAAAAAAAAAAAGACTAGCCTGGCCAAGAGACCAGCCTGGCCAACATGGTGAAACTTCGTCTCTACTAAAAATACAAAAATTAGCCAGGCGTGGTGGTGGGCCCCTGTAATCCCAGCTACTCAGGAGACTGAGGCAGGAGAACTGCTTGAACCCGGGAGGCAGAGGTTGCAGTGAGCTGAGATGGCACCATTTGCACTCTAGCCTGGGTGACAAAGTGAGACTTCGATTCACCAAAAAAAAAAAAAAAAAAGGAAAGAAAGAAAAAAAAAAAAACAGGAAATATCAGATAGTGTTAAGTGCTATAAAAGATGGTGTGTTTTATATAGCCATCTGTAGTTATAAGGGAACTTGGAAATTTTAGCATTTTCTTTTCCAATGTCTATAGTAAAGGAAGGCAAAAGACAAACTGATTAGAAATTAATGTTTTGGCCTGACGTGGTGGCTCAGGCCTGTAATCCCAGGACTTTGGGAGGCCAGGTGGGTGAATTGCTTCATCTCAGGAATTCGAGACCAGCCTAGGTACGCAACATGGTAAAACCTCTCTCTCTCTCTCTCTCTCTCTCTCTCTCTCTATATATATATATATATATATATATATATATACACACAGAAAAAAAGAAAAAGAAAAAGAAAAATTAGGCAGGCATGGTAGCATGTGCCTGTAGTCCCAGCTACTTGGAAGGCTGAAGTGAAAGGATCACCTGAGCCCAAGAAGGACAAGGTTGCAATGAGCCATGTTCATGCCATTGTCCCCCAGCCTAGGGAACAGAGACCCTGTATTTAAAAAAAAAAAAAGAGGTTGGGCATGGTGGCTTACACCTGTAACCCTAGCACTTTGGGAGGCTGAGGCAGGTGGGACGCCTGAGTTCAGGAATTAGAGACCAGTCTGGCCAACATGGTAAAACTCTGTCTCTACTAAAAATACAAAAATTAGCCAGGCATGGTGGCCCAGGCCTGTAGTTTCAGCTATTCAGGAGGCTGAGGCAGGAAAATCACCTGAACCTGGGAGACAGAGGCTGCAGTGAGTCAAGATCATGCCACTGTACTCCAGCCTGGGCAACAGAGCGAGACTCCGTCTCCAAAAAAACAAAAAATGAGATGTTTCTTTTTTTTTTTTTGAGACAGAGTCTCACTCCATCACCAGGCGCCAGGCTGGAGTGCAGTGGCGCGACCTCAGCTCACTGCAACCTCTGCCTCCCGGTTTCAAGCAATTCTCCTGCCTCAGCCTCCCAAGTAGCTGGGACTACAGGCGCACACCACCACACCCAGCTAATTCTTTTGTATTTTTGGTAGAGACGGGGTTTCACCATGTTGGCCAGGATGATCTCGATCTCTTGACCTTGTGATCCGCCCGCCTCGACCTCCCAAAGTGCTGCAATTATAGGCGTCAGCCACTGTGCCCAGCCAAAAAATGAGATGTTTCATAAGCCAATCTATAAAACCTGCACATTTTAGGAGATATTGGTTGATTAAATATTTGTTTTTTTTGTTGTTGTTGTTGTTTTTTTTTTGAGACGGAGTTTCGCTCTTATTACCCAGGCTGGAGTGCAATGGCGCGATCTCGGCTCACCGCAACCTCCGCCTCCTGGGTTCAGGCAATTCTCCTGCCTCAGCCTCCTGAGTAGCTGGGATTACAGGCATGTACCACCATGCCCAGCTAATTTTTTTTATTTTTAGTAGAGACGGGGTTTCACCATGTTGACCAGGATGGTCTCGATCTCTCGACCTCGTGATCCACCCGCCTCGGCCTCCCAAAGTGCTGGGATTACAGGCGTGAGCCACCGTGCCCGGCCAAATATTTGTTTATTAAATATCAATTACTTTGAAAGGTAATGCATAAATGATTTATTTAGTAAAGATCACAAAAATAGGATCAAATAAAGCAAGAATAGAACTTGGGGATAAGTGGCCAAAATATATATATATA
This sequence comes from Saimiri boliviensis, assembly GCF_048565385.1. Classification (NCBI taxonomy): domain Eukaryota; kingdom Metazoa; phylum Chordata; class Mammalia; order Primates; family Cebidae; genus Saimiri; species Saimiri boliviensis. The sequence continues at coordinate 64,219,171 of NC_133455.1, forward strand.
TATTAAAATATGTAGTATATAAAATAAATATTTAATATGTAATAAATATAAAAATAGAAATAAAGCAATTCATCCTAAAGTTAGCTAAATGGACTTGGAATAACATTTCTTTTGTTTTTTATTATTTTTATCTTATTTTATTTTGTTATTGATTTTTGAGACAGGCTCTCCCTCCGATTGCCCAGGCTGGAGTGCAATGGCATGATTTTGGTGCACTGTAGCCTCAACCTCCCGGGCTCAGGTGATTCTCCCTTAGCTTCCTGAGCAGCTCAGACTACAGGCATGCACCACCATATGCCCGGCTAATTTTTTTTTTTCTTGAAAGATGGGGTCGCTCCCAGACTGGTCTTGAACTCCTGGCCTCAAGCAACTTTTCCTCCTCAGCCCCCTAAAACACTGAGATTACAGATACAAGCCACTGAGCCCAGCCTAAAAAAAAACATTTCTGGTGACAGCATCATACGTTGCTATGTCTCAAACAACTGAGACAAAATAAAGGTAAGATGTTCCCAGAAAACTGTTTTTTGTTTTTTTTTTTTTTGAGACGGAGTTTCGCTCTTGTTACCCAGGCTGGAGTGCAATGGCGCGATCTCGGCTCACCACAACCTCCCCCTCCCGGGTTCAGGCAATTCTCCTGCCTCAGCCTCCTGAGTAGCTGGGATTACAGGCACGTGCCACCATGCCCAGCTAATTTTTTGTATTTTTAGTAGAGACGGGGTTTCGCCATGTTGACCAGGATGGTCTCGATCTCTCGACCTCGTGATCCACCCGCCTCGGCCTCCCAAAGTGCTGGGATTACAAGCTTGAGCCACCGCGCCCGGCCCAGAAAACTGTTTTAAGTGTCTCTGGGAAAAGTGAAAAATGTCTCTACTCTGTTTGCATCCAAATTATATGTCTTTTCTAATGGATTCCATTTCCCAGGTATTCAGGGGTTCTTTGTTTTCCACAGTTAGGGTTCACCTTCCTGCCTGATAATATGTCAATTACCTATTGTTGCATAACAAACTACATCAAAATTTGGTGGCTTAAAACAATCTCTATTTCTCAGGATTCTGGGAGTTGAACTGATGGTTCTTCTGTTGCCTCCTCTGGACTCACTCTTGTGGCTAGTCGGTGGAAGCTCCTCTGGTAATGGAAGGTCTAACGTGACCACACTCATGTCTGGAGCCTTGGCGCTGGCTATTGGCTAGGCCTCTGTCTCTCCACATGTCTCTCATCACTTAGTGGTACAGCCTAAGCTTCTTGGGTGGCAGAAGCATCCAAGAGGGCAAAGATAGGACAGTGCATGGCCTCGTGAGGCCTTAGGCTTTGAAACTCATCCAACACAAGTTCTGCTCCATGCTAGTAGCCTAAGCAAGTCACGAAGCCATCCCAAATTCAAGGCATGGGGAAATAGACTCCATTTCTCCATGAGAGAAACGGCAAAATATTGTAGCTATATTTTTCAATCTGCTACAGACCAGATTAATTATGGCAAGAAGTGCAAGCTGTAGTTCTCCATTTACCTAGCACCCCCAGGTTTCCACAGCTGTAGTTGAGCCCTACGACTCCATCCTCACCATAAACACCACCCTGGAGCACTCTGATTGCACCTTCATGGTAGACAATGAAGTCAGTCATCTATGACATCTCTCATACAAACCTCGATATTGGGTGCCTGACCTACAGTAACCTAAACTATCTGATATTGAATCTGTTGTAGTCACTTGAATATTAAGAATGCGCTTGGCTTCAGTAACAGAAAAACCTAGCTGCAATAGCTTAAACAAATAAAGATTTATTTTTCTTAAGTAACAACCTGGAGGTAAGCAGCACCAGTCCAGTTGCTCCGTAATGCCAGGTCTAGTACCTGCAGTTCTCTTAACTCTTCCCTTATGCTTGTCACCTCACAGCCACAAGACGAGTTCGCCTTCAGACATATCTAAGTTGCAAAAGAGGATCTAGTGATCATAAATGCACTTATATTGAAAATGAATATTTTAGTCAGGCGCAGTAGCTCACGCCTGTAATCCCAGCACTTTGGGAGGCTGAAGTGGGCAGATCATCTGAGGTCAGGGGTTCAAGACCAGTCTGACCAACATGGTGAAACCCTGTCTACTAAAAATACAAAATTAGCCCAGCACGGTGGCATATGCCTGTAATCCCAGCTACTCGGGAGATTGAAGCAGGAGAATCGCTTGAACCCAGGAGGCGAAGGTTGCAGTGAGTCGAAATTGCGCCATTGCACTCCAGCCCAGGCAAGAAGAGCAAAACTCCATCTCAAAAGAAAAAAAATGAGTATTTTCTCTCTTTTTTTTTTTTAACAGAGACGGGTTTCACCATGTCGGTCAGGCTGGACTCCAACTCCTGACCTTATGATCCTCCCGCCTCAGCCTCCCAAAGTGCTGGAATTACAGGCATGAGCCACTGCGCCTGGCCTTAAAATAAATATTTTCATATCAATATACAAGTTACAAGTTTGGGTGGGGAGCAGTGGCTCAGACATGTAATCCCAGCACTTTGAAAGGCCAAAGTGAGCAGATCACTTGAGTTCAGGAGTTTGAGACCAGCTTGGGCAAAACCCCATCTCTATAGAAAATACAAAAATTAGCCAGGCATAGTGGTGCATGCCTATAGTCCCAGCTACTTGTTGGGGCTGAAGTGAGAGGATCGCTTGAGCGCAGGAGGTGAGGCTACAGTGAGCCATGTTTGTGCCACTGCACTCCAGCCTAGGCAACAAAGTGAGACCATCTCTCAAAACCAAAAATAAGGCCAGCGTGGTGGCTCACGCCTGTAATCCAACACTTTGGGAGGCCGAAGCAGGCAGATCATTTGAGTCAGGAGTTCCAGACCAGCCTGACCAATATGGTGAAACCCCGTCTCTACTATAAGTACAAAAATTAGCCAGGCATGGTGGTGCACACCTGTAATCCAAGCTATTCAGGAGGTTGAGGCAGGAGAATTGCTCAAACCCAGGAGACAGAGGTTGCAGTGAGCCAGGATTGCACCACTGCACTCCAACCTGGGCAGCAGAGTGAGACTCCATCTCAATAAATAATAATAAGAGTTTGAATAAAACTATTCTTGAAATTTAAGAGCCAGGTGCAATGGTTCACACCTGTCATTGCAGCACTTTGGGAGGTCAAGGTGAGCAGATCAGACAGTCAGGAGTTCAAGACCAGCCTGGCCAACATAGTGAGTTCTCCATTTACCTACCCATTGCACAATGGTGAAACTCTGTCTCTACTAAAAACACAAAAAATTAGCCAGGCATGCTGGCGAGCACCTATAATCCCAGCTACTCAGGAGGCTGAGGCAGGAGAATCACTTGAACTCAGGAGGCAGAGGTTGCAGTGAGCCAAGATCATGCCATTGCACTCCAACCTGGGCAACAGAGCAAGACTTCATCTCAAAAAAAAAAAAAGTAAGAATGGAAAATCAGCAAAATAGTATCAGTTTATTATTTTATAGGCTATGTACTTTTAAATATATACAGTATATATGTTAATAAATTAAATATTATAAATTAGACACTTGATTTGATTATATAATTCCTAAAAGTTTGCTCAAGTTGGCCAAACAATACTTTTTGTTCTAGGGTCTTCTAATAAGGAAAATGGATGATTATCTAATTTTGGCATCAACTGTTGAAAATCATACGTAAATACAAATTTAAGATAAAATGCAAACTTGGTTTTCAGTCATAGCAACAACATTTTTTTTTAATTTTAAAGTGCAAACCTGCCATGCTTCTTAGATTTACATTAACTAAGAAGTTACTTTCAGGTGCTCCCTGCCATGGTCATGATGTTCTTTTTTTTTTTTTTTTTTGATACGGAGTTTCGCTCTCGTTACCCAGGCTGGAGTGCAATGGCACAATCTCGGCTCACCGCAACCTCCGCCTCCTGGGTTCAGGCAATTCTCCTGTCTAAGCCTCCTGAGTAGCTGGGATTACAGGCATGCACCACCATGCCCAGCTAATTTTTTGTATTTTTAGTAGAGATGGGGTTTCACCTTGTTGACCAGGATGGTCTCGATCTCTTGACCTCGTGATCCACCCGCCTCGGCCTCCCAAAGTGCTGGGATTACAGGCTTGAGCCACCGCGCCCGGTGGTCATGTTCTTTCTAATCTGAAGACCCTTCTCTGAAGACCCAGACTATAGCGTTCTGGTTCTTATTAACTCACATTTTCCATTTACCCCTCCAGATTCTCCTTTACCCTTCTTCCTTCTACACTTTGCTCCTGCAAGTCTGACCTTTATAGACAGCAGTAATGTCCTCTGGCTTCCAGCTAGCTTTAGCTAATAGGAAGCATTGGGCACAGACTGGAAGACAGAGAAGAGAAGGTTGGAATGTGTTTATTCCTTTATTCCCTCTCTGCTGGACCACTTTTCTTTTCTTTTTTTTTTAAGATGAGTCTCACTGTCGCCCAGGCTGGAGTGCAATGGAATAATCTTAGCTCACTCTCTGCAACCTCTGCCTCCTGGATTCAAGGGATTCTCCTGCTTCAGTCTGCCGAGTAGCTGGGACTACAAGCACCCACCACCACACCCAGCTAACTTTTGTATTTTTAGTAGAGATGGAGTTTCGTCATGTTGACCAGGCTGGTCTTGAACTCCTGACTTCAGGTGATCCACCCACCTCGGCTTCCCAAACTGCTGGGATTACAGGTGTGAGCCACCACAACCGGCCAAGAATTTGAACTTTAGGACCTTACCATTTTCAAAATATACCACTAGTGGTATACAAGATAACTTATGTAACACACAAACTTTTTAAAATTGTTCTTATGTAGTGGGGGGAGGGGTTGGTTGGTTTTCTTTTTCTTTTCTTTTTTTTTTTTAGACAGGGTCTTACTCTGTCACCCAGGCTGGAGTGCAGTGGGGTGATCTCAGCTCACTGCAACCTCTGCATCCTGGGCTCAAGTGATTCTCCTGCCTCAGCCTCCTGAATAGCTGGGACTACAGGTATGAGCCATCACACCTGGCTAATTTTGGTATTTTGGGATAGAGACAGGGTTTCACATGTTAGCTGGTCTTAAACTCCTGGCCTCAAGTAACCCACCCACCTCGGCCTCCCAAAGTGCTGGGATTACAAACGTGAGCCACCGCACCCAGCCTTGTTACGTAATTTTTAATATGTGGTAGAAAAAACAGTAACTATCATGCCAAAACCATGACTTCACAAATATTCCTACTTTGAAGAGGCTAAAGTTTCTTACAAGAAAATCCCGGCCGGGCGCGGTGGCTCAAGCCTGTAATCCCGGCACTTTGGGAGGCCGAGGCGGGTGGATCACGAGGTCAAGAGATCGAGACCATCTTGGTCAACATGGTGAAACCCCGTCTCTACTAAAAATACAAAAAAAATAGCTGGGCATGGTGGTGCGTGCCTGTAATCCCAGCTACTCAGGAGGCTGAGGCAGGAGAATTGCCTGAACCCAGGAGGCGGAGGTTGCGGTGAGCCGAGATCGCGCCATTGCACTCCAGCCTGGGTAACAAGAGCGAAACTCCGTCTCAAAAAAAAAAAAAAAAGAAAAAGAAAATCCAATAAAATTGGAGGATAAGATTAAATAATCATATGGTTCCTGGGACCTATGACATGGAAAAAAGAAAGAAAGGAAAAAGAAAAGAAGAGAAGGGGAGGGGAGGGGAGGGGAGAAGAGGAGTGGTACAATCTTGGATCACTGCAGCCTCCACCTCCCAGGTTCAAGTGATTCTTATGTGTCAGACTCCCGAGATCTCAGCTGGGATTACAGGCGCCTGCCACCATGCCCGGCTAATAGAGTGATCTTTTTAAAATCCAACTTTGATCAGACTACTCCTCCAAGCTAAAACCTAATTAATTTAATCCACTAAAATGACTGATTATGACTCCAGAAAAAATATCAAAACCCTTAATATAGTACAATGCCGCCGGGCGCGATGGCTCAAGCCTGTAATCCCAGCACTTTGGGAGGCCGAGGCGGGTGGATCACGAGGTCGAGAGATCCAGACCATCCTGGTCAACATGGTGAAACCCCGTCTCTACTAAAAATACAAAAACTAGCTGGGCGTGGTGGTGCGTGCCTGTAATCCCAGCTACTTAGGAGGCTGAGGCAGGAGAATTGCCTGAGCCCAGGAGGCGGAGGTTGCGGTGAGCCTAGATTGCGCCATTGCACTCCAGCCTGGGTAACAAGAGTGAAACTCCGTCTCAAAAAAAAAAAAAAAAAAAAAAAAAAAAAAAAAATATATATATATATATATATATATATATATAGTACAATGCCTATTAGTATTTGCAGAGGCTTAATAAATATGTGTGGAAGGGACGGAGTCAGGTTTGGATCTGGGAGTTACTGTCTTGTGCCTTCCTGTGTTGATTTGCCTTATTTAAATCTCAGAGCACCTCTTCATTTCCAACTTCTCCAAAGTACCTAATGGTAGCCTCTGTTTACTCAAGGCCACACAGCTGGTGAATAGGAACCAAGCAGAATATATAGCCCTATTGTTTTTAACTGTAGAATCACAGTTAAGTGAAAAGCAATCAGTTTAAAAGTGACAACCACTGGCATGATGTTTGATCCTCCCCAGACACCCCCACCAATAGTATCTAGGCCTTGGTATAGTCTTTCAAAGATAAAGGAAATTCTCCTCCCATCTCAACAAAGAAGTCGCATCATCATTGGACAATTCTAAGTTATCAAAAAATCAGACAATTTAAAGACTACTCATCCTAGTCAATTTATTGAAATACATAGAGAGGAAAAGGGGGCTGAGGAGAGTGAAAGACCTAAATCCTCCTTCTGTAGTGGTCCCGAGGTGCTTTGGGCCAGCTGCTTCCAAGAGAATGAGAAGGTGGGTGACTTTGTCTCCAACCTATTTAAGGAAGGGAACTGCAATATCTATTCTCAAAGATTCCGCAAGATACTATAGACTAGCCAGGGGCTGGAACAAGGACGGGATGTGTGTGGAGGAAATGGGATTAATCCCAGATCAAATGTTGGGTGGAATCCCAGCTGTTGCAGCTGCTGAGGGCTTAACCAGCTGTTCCCCGGGCAGCTGCAATGTTCACCCCAGGCCTGGCTCTTAGGGTGACAGCTCTGTCTCTGCTTGTGGCCCTCAGCTTCGAGCTAAGCCAAGAGTCTGCTGAATGGATCTCTGGAAAGCAAAAGGGAATAACAGAGAAGAAGTACTCAGTTCAAAGGACTTCTGTTGGACATCGTGTGGTTTGAAATCAGACAACTGTGTTCTTAGGTTATACAGTCCCAAGGAGAGAAGTTGAGATATAGTTTAGGTTTCTGAGAGAAGCAAAGCCAGGCCTGGTGGTATCACCTTCAATTCTGTTCCTATCCTAGTCTATCCTATCCAGCTCCAATTTCCTTATACTCCTCCCACCAACTGTTCTTATAACATACTCCGTGTAGGAGTGGGAGCATTTCCTATTTGTGACTGAAACTAGAGCATGGATATTCAAATACTCAAATGAGGACCAATCTACATAGGGATAAAGGCTATCTAAAAAGTCCTATCTGGCCGGATGCGGTGGCTCACGCCTGTAATCCCAGCACTTTAGGAAGCTGATGTGGGTGGATTACCTAAGGTTGGGAGTTTGAGACCAACCTGACCAATATGGTGAAACCCTGTCTCTACTAAAAATACAAAATTAGGTTGGCGTGCCTGTAACCCCAGCTACTTGGGAGGCTGAGGCAGGAGAATCGCTTGAACCTGGGAGGTAGAGGTTGCAATGAGCCGAGATCATGCCATTGTACTCCATCCTGGGCAACAAGAGCAAAAATGCCCCATCTAAAAAAATAACAAATAAATAAGTAAGTACTATACAATTGCTAGTTTCCCTTTTTTTTGTTGTCAGCGGGTGGGGGTTCCCAGGCTGGAGTGCAATGGCATGATCTCTAGTCACTGCAACCTCCGCCTCCCGGATCCAAGCGATTCTCCTGCCTCAGCCTCCCAAGTAGCTGGAACTACAGGGGTGCACCACCACACCCAGCTAATTTGTGTGTGTGTGTGTGTGTGTGTGTGTGTGTGTGTGTGTGTTTCCCTGAGACAGAGTCTCGCTCTGTTGCCCAGACTGGAGCCATGATGTGCAATCTTGGCTCCCTGCAACCTCCACTTCCCAGGTGCAGGCAATTCTCTTGCCTCAGCCTCCCGAGTAGCTGGGATTACAGGCGCATGCCACCATGCCCAGCTAATTTTTTTTTTTTTTTTCGAGACAGAGTTTCGCTCTTGTTACTCAGGCTGGAGTGCAAATGGTGCAATCTTGGCTCACCGCAACCTCCGCCTCCTGGATTCAAGCAATTCTCCTGCCTCAGCCTCCTGAGTAGCTGGAACTACAGGCACGCGCCACCATGCCCAGCTAATTTTTTGTGTTTTTAGTAGAGACGGAGTTTCACCATGTTGACCAGGATGGTCTCGATCTCTTGACCTCGTGATTCACCCGCCTCAGCCTCCCAAAGTGCTGGGATTACAGGCTTGAGCCACCGCGCCCGACTAATTTTTGTATTTTTTAAAGCAGAGACAGGGTTTCACCATGTTGGCCAGGCTGGTCTTGAACTCCTGACCTCAGGTGATCCTCCAACCTTGGCCTCCCAAAGTGCTGGGATTACAGGCATGAGCCGCCGTGCCCAGCTCAGTTTCCCTTTTAAAATGCAAGTTTGACTATTCCTCTCAACGGGATTATTCCCTTGTTTCAAATATTACAATTGCTTTTCATCTTTAGGACAATATTCAAAATCCTTAAAGCAGGCTGGGTGCACTAGATCACACTTTTAATCCCAGTGCTTTGGGAGACCAAGGTGGGAGGATTGCTTGAGACCAAGAATTCAAGACCAGCCTAGGCAACATAGTGAGACCCCATCTCTACAAAAAAAATAAATAAATAAAGTTAGTACATGCCTGTAGTCCTAGCTACAAGTTACTCAGCAGGTTAAGGCAGGAGGCTGGCTTGAGCTCAGGCATTACAGGCTTCAGTGAGCAATGGTGGCACTACTGCACTCCAGCCTGCAAAATACAAGACCCAGATCTCATCGCCCTCTAGCTATACTGAACTTGCTGATGCTCCCTTGATGCTCCTCAGCTTCATCTTACTCTTACTCCCCAAATCCAGGCCCTTGCACATGCTGTTCCCTCTTGGACAACTCACACTCATCTTTCAGGTCTCAGCCTAAGTGTCACTTGTTACCACCTTCAACAACCTCTAACTGGCTGGGTGTGGTGGCTCACACCTGTAATCCTAGCAATTTGGGAGGCTGAGGCGGGTGGATCAAGAGGTCAGGAGTTCAAGACTCAGCCTGGCCAAGATGGTGAAACCCTGTCTCTATTAAAAATACACAAATTAGCCGCGCGTGGTGGCAGGCGCCTGTAATCCCAGCTACTTGGGAGACTGAGGCAGAGAATTGCTTGAACCCAGGTGGCGGAGGGTACAGTGAGCCGAGATCATGCTCCTGGACTCCAGCCTGGGTGACAGAGCGAGACTCTGTCTCAAACAACAACAACAATGACAACCTCTAACCATTTATGCCTGTCTTGCCAGATGAATTCTAAGAGCCATGGGGAGAAGGGATTGTGTCCCTGCCTGTCTCTGTGGTCCTAGCTCCATCACACTTGATGCATAGTAGGCACTCATGAAATCTTACTGAACTGAAAATAACCTCCTCTCAGGGAGATGCTTATTTGAATACATCCACCAAGTCACATACAGAGACAACAATAACAATGTGCTAATTGGCCACAAAATTCCTTGCAGGGAAATAGACCCTGACCATCTTCTTTCCCGTGATAGCTGCCTCAGTCTTCCAGCCAAAGAGGAAAGTTCCCTCCAATATTACACAGACTACAAAGCACACTCAAAAATAAACATGTAGGGAGGGCCTGGTGACTCACGCCTGTAATTCCAACACTTTGGGAAGCGAAGGTAGGAGGATCACTTGAATTCAGGAGTTTGAGACCAACCTGGGCAACGTAACAAGACCCCATTCCTTTTTTTTTTTTTTTTTTTTTTTTTTTGAGATGGAGTCTCGCTCTGTCACCCAGGCTCAAGTGCAATGGCACAATCTTGGTTTACTGCAACCTCCGCCTCCTGTGTTCAAGCAATTCTCCTGCCTCAGCCTTTTGAGTAGCTGGGACTACCGGTGCCCACCATCACACCCAGCTTAATTTTTGTATTTTTAGTAGAGATGGGGTTTCATCATCTTGGCCAGGTTGGTCTCAAACTCCTGACCTTGTGATCCACCTGCCTTGGCCTCTCAAAGTGCTGGGATTACAGACGTAAGCCACTGCACCTGGCCATTTTTTTTTTTTTTTTTTTTTTTTTGAGACAGAGTTTTGCTCTTGTTGCCCAGGTTGGAGTACAATGGTGAGATCTCAGCTCACCACAACCTCCACCTCCTGGATTCAGGAAATTCTCCTGCCTCTGCCTCCCAAGTAGGTGGGATTACCGGCATACAGCACCATGCCGGCTAATTTTGTATTTTTAATAGAGACAAGTTTTCTCCACATTGATCAGGCTTGTCTCAAACTCTTGACCTCAGATGATCCACCCACCTCGGCCTCCCAAAGTGCTGGGATTACAGGTGTAAGCCACTGTGCCCAGCTGACCCCATCCCTTTTTTAAAAAAATTAAAATAAAATAAACATGTAGGCCAGGTGCAGTGACTCATGCCTGTAATCCCAGCACTTTGGGAAGCCAAGGTGGGAGAATCGCTTGGAGGCCAGGAGTTTGAGACCAAGCATGGATAACACAGTGAGACCCTGTCTCTACAAAAAATACAAAAATTAGCCAGGTGTGCTACTACAGTAGCACCTGTAGTCCTAGCTACTCAGAAGGCTCAGGTGGGAGGATCATTTGAGCCTGGGAGGTCGAGGCTGCCGTTGATTCGTGATTGCATCCCTGCACTCCAGCCTGGGCAATGTAATGAGACTCTTTCTCAACAAATAAATAATTGGCTGAGTGCAGTGGCTCCCACCTGTAATCCCAGCACTTTGGGAGTCTTAGGTGTTAGGATCACTTGAGCTTGGGAGTTCTAGACCAGCCTCTGCAACTTAGTGAGACCTCATCTCTACCAGAAAATGAGGCAGGAGGTTCTCTTGAGCCTGAGAGGTTAAGGCTGCAATGAGCTGAGATTATGCAACTGCACTCCCACCTGGGTGATGGGAATGAGACCCTGTCTCAAAATAAATAAATAAATATTTAAAAAAAAAAAAAAAAAAAAAGTCCGGGTGAGGTGGCTCACACCTGTAATCCCAGAACTTTGGAAGGCTGAGGGGGGCAGATTACTTGAGGTCAGGAATTCAAAACCAACTTGGCCAATATGGTGAAACCCAGTCTCTACTAAAAATACAAACAAACAAACAAACAAAAAATTAGCTGGGCGTGATGGCAGGAGCCTGTAATCCCAGATACTACTAGAGAGGCTGAGGCAGAATCACTTGAACCCAGAAGGCCGAGGTTGCAGTGAGGCTAGACCTCGCCACTACACTCCAGCCTGAGCGACAGAGTGAGACTCTATCTCAAAAACAAATAATTACCTTAACTGAATTAAATTAAATTAAATAATCATGTGAAGTTTCTAAGTCAGAAATACTCATTTTTTGGCCAGGTGCAGTGGCTCATGCTTTTAATCCCAACACTTTGGGAAGACAAGGTGGGCAGATCATGTGAGGTCAAGAATTCAAGGCCAGCCCAGCTAACATGGTGAAACCCCATCTCTACTAAAAATACAAAAATTAGCTGGGCATGGTGGCACATGCCTATAATCCCAGCTACTTGGGAGGCTGAGGTAGGAGAATCGCTTGAACCCGAGAGGTGGAGGTTAGAGTTAGCCAAGATCATGCCACTGCACTCCAGCCTGGGTAACAAGAATGTAACTCCATCTCAAAGAAAAAAAAAATGCTCATTTTGCAAGGACAGCTGATTACTTTCACTAAGTAGAGACCCTGTCTCAGCAATGGCCTCTTTCTACTCCAAATATTTCTGGAAGCTTGAACTAGTTTGCAAGAGTTGCCATAACAAAATACCACAGGCTGGGTGGCTTAAATAACAGAAATTTATTTTCTCACAGTTCTGGAAGTTAGAAGTCTAAGATCAAGGTTCTAGCTGATGTGCCTTCTGGGTAGGGCTCTCTTCCTGTCTTGTAGACAGCCACCTTCTCACTATGTCCTCACCTGGCCTTTCCTCAGTGCATGTGGTGGGGGAGTACCCAAGCACTCTGCTGTCTTTTTTTTTTTTTTTTTTTTGAGACAGAATCTCACTGTCACCCAGGCTGGAGTGCAATGCAATGGTGTGGTCTCGGCTCACTGCAACCTCTGCCTCCCAGGTTTATGCTCCCAGGGTCAAGTGATTCTCCTGCCTCAGTAGCTGAGACTACAAGTGTATGCCACCACACCTGGCTCATTTTTGTATTTTTAGTAGAGATGGGGTTTCATTATGTTGGCCAGGCTGGTCTCCAACTCCTGACTTTGTGTTCCGCCCTCCTTGGCCTCCCAAAGTGCTGGGATCACTGGCCTGAGCCACCATGCCTGGCCTGGTGTCTCTTCTTATAAGGGCACTAATCCTATAGGATCAGGGCCCTAACCTTATGACCTCATTTAACCTTAATTACTTCTGGCCAGGCTCGGTGACTCATGCCTGTAATCCCAGCACTTTGGGAGGCCGAGGCAGGAGGATCTCGAGGTCAGGAGATTGAGATCATCCTGGCCAACATGGTGAAACCACGTCTCTATTAAAGTACAAAAAATTAGCCAGGTGTGGTGGCATATACCTGTAGTCCTAGCTACTCAGGAGGCTAAGGCAGGGGAATCCCTTGAACCCGGGAGGTGGAGGTTGCAGTGAGCTGAGACTGTGCCACTCACTCCAGCTTGGCAACAGAGCGAGACTCCATCTCAAAAAACAAAACAAACACCTTAATTACTTCCTTAGATTCCCCATCTTTAAATACAGACACAGTAGGGGTTACAGCTTCAATATATGAATTTGAGCTGCGGGGAGGAGACACATTCAGTCCATAACAAAGTTCAATCTTCCCTCTCCTTCTCTAGTCCAGAAAGAGTTAAGGGTCTTATGCTTTCTGTGTTGGCATACCAGCCTGCCGCAGATTCCTGCCAGAAAGCTATATCAATATACGTATTTCCTCAACTGGATGGCTAGATAGCTTCAGTTAGGGAGCCAATGAAAATGAGAGAGAAATAACTGTCAGAAAGCTGGGAGAACTTGACAGTGACTCAGTGAAGGGAAGGAGCAAAAGTGAAAAACAGCTTAAGGTCCAACAAAATGCGGCCCCCTTCATCAAGGTGGTCTTATTTCTTTGGTATTTATTTGTTTATTTATTTTGAGCTCTTGCTCTGTCACCCAGGCTGGAGTGCAGTGGTGTGATCATAGTTCGCTGCAACTTCGAATTCCTGGGCTGATGTGATCCTCCCATCTCAGCCCCGCAGATAGCTGGGACTACAGCCATACACCACCACACCTGGCTAATTTTTAAGATTATTTTTTGTAGAGACCAGATCTCACTATGTTGTCCAGTCTGATTTTTTTTCTTTTTCTTTGTTTCTTTTTTTGAGACAGAGTCTCACTTCGTTACCCAGGCTGGAGTACAGTGGTTCGATCTCGGCTCACTGCAACCTCTGCCACTCAGGTTAAAGTGACTCTCGTGCCTCAGCCTCCAGTGTAGCTGGGATTACAGGCGCCCACCACCATGCCTGGCTAATTTTGTATTTTTAGTAGAGACAGTTTCGCCATGTTGGCCAAGCTGGTCTCGAACTCCTGACCTCAAATGATCTGCCCACCTTGGCCTCCCAAAGTGCTGAGATTATAGGCATGAGCCATGGCACCTGGCCCAGTCTTAGTTTGTGTTACTCCTGCTTCATTTTGCCACTTACTGGCTGTGGTGACTTAGGCATGTTACCAGCCTGGGCAACAAGAGTGAAACTCTGTCTCAAAAAAAAAAAGACGACAATGCGAGTAAAATATCAGAGCAGGGCCTAGCATATCTTAAATTCTCAGTAACCCTTAGCTACATATTGTTATACTCCCAGGCTTTTGCTCCAACTAAGTTGCACATCTTCATCTCAGATTCCGAGTCCTTGCTCATGATGTTCCTTCTGCCTGGAATACCCTTTCCAGCCTCTTCTGCCTACACATGCTTCAGCATCCTAGTCAGGCCCTCCTTTCTCCACAAGGCCTTCTCTATACTAATACAGCATTTACCACCGGTTCATCTCATCCCAATTAAATAACAATGTTAAATATTTTCTGGGTTTATGTCTACTTCTCCAGGGAAGAAGCTGTTTCTTAACCTTTTGTGTTTTTTAGTTCAGAATACAGGGCTACACTGCATATGTTCAGTAAATCCTGCTTGAAGAAAGAAAAGAAGGAATAAAAGACTGGATTCTGGGCAGATAAACAAGTCACCTGAACCTTTTAGGCAGTGGTTCTCAACTCTGATTTCTCAGTATGCAGAGAGGTATTGCCAGGGTGATCACAAAATGCTTCATAAATTCTCAAAAAAAGATCTTTTTCTTTTTTTTTTTTTTTTTTTTTTTGAGACGGAGTTTCGCTCTTGTTACCCAGGCTGGAGTGCAATGGCGCGATCTCGGCTCACCGCAACCTCCGCCTCCTGGGTTAAGGCAATTCTCCTGCCTCAGCCTCCTGAGTAGCTGGGATTACAGGCACGCGCCACCATACCCAGCTGATTTTTTGTATTTTTAGTGGAGACGGGGTTTCACCATGTCGACCAGGATGGTCTCGAACTCTCGACCTCGTGATCCACCCACCTCAGCCTCCCAAAGTGCTAGGATTACAGGCTTGAGCCACCGCGCCCGGCAAAAAAAGATCATTTTTAACCATACTTCTTCAGAAAAGTAGTCTCAGGCATTACCTGGAACCCCATTATGCTTTCACCTTCTTGACTGCTGAGTTCAAGGGTCACAAAGGTAAAGGATGGCCGGGTGCAGTGGCTCACGCCTGGCCAACATGATGAAACCTTGTCTCTACTAAAAATGCAAAAATTAGCTGGGCGAGGTGGCACACGCCTGTACTCCCAGCTACTCAGGAGGCTGAGGCAAAAGAATTGCTTGAACCCAAGAGGCGGAGGTTGCAGTGAGCTGAGATCACATCACTGCCATGCAGCCTGGTGACAGAGCGAGACTCCATTTCAAAAAAAGAAAAAGAAAAAAAAAAAGGTGAGGGACATGAAGAGGCAACTTCGATATGTAAGGAAATCTGATCTGGACTACTACAGATATGCTACTACTATGCCTCCAGCTTCAGGAAGTCCTGTGAAAACAATCCCAGAAAGTTTGCACTGCTGATGCTTTCAGTGGAGTGGTGAGGAAAGAAATGATAAGGAAGCAAAGCCAGTGAGAAATGGCCAATGAATAAAAAACATTTACTGAGTGCCTATTCCACATCCAGCACAATCCTTGTCAACCATCCTGTCAGGGAGGTATCATTATCCCCAGATGGATCTGACTTCTTTTTTTTTTTTTTTTTTTTTTTTTTTTGAGACGGAGTTTCGCCCTTGTTACCCAGGCTGGAGTGCAATGGCGCGATCTCGGCTCACCGCAACCTCCGCCTCCTGGGCTCAGGCAATTCTCCTGCCTCAGCCTCCTGAGTAGCTGGGATTACAGGCACGCGCCACCATGCCCAGCTAATTTTTTGCACTTTTAGTAGAGACGGGGTTTCACCATGTTGACCAGGATGGTCTCGATCTCTTGACCTCGTGATCCACCCGCCTCGGCCTCCCAAAGTGCTGGGATTACAGGCTTGAGCCACCGCGCCCGGCGATGGATCTGACTTCTAAGCCGAATCCTCACTGCCTGTTTTGTTGATGGCAAATGATGCTGCAACTGGGAGGTGTTTGCATGGCCAAGTGAATATGCCCACCTGCTGCACACAAGCAATGGCTTTTTTTTTTTTTTTGAGAGCCAAGAGGGACCTCAAAGGAATAAAGATAATAAAGGGAGGAAGTGAGGGTTTAGAGGTAAGCCTCAAGCCTAGAAAGTTACTTACAGGATGTAGTTTAAGGGAAAACAATGAGTTCTCCTTGTCCTGAAATATCTCCCTGGCTAACATATTACGGTGCTAGGAATCATCACCATTATGATTTTATGGTTAAAGGTTAATACTGTAAGATATATGTATTACTGCTGGGCACAGTGGCTCACATCTGTAATTCTAGCACTTTGGGGAGCAAAGGCAGGAGCCCAGGAGTTCAAGACCAGCCTGGGCAACACAGCAAGACTCTGTCTCTACAAAAAATACCAACGTTAGCCAGGCATAGTGGCATGCACCTGTAGTCCCTCCCAACTTCTCCAGAGGCTGAGGTGGGAGGATCACTTGAGCCCAGGAGGTTGGGAGCCAAGTTTGCACCACTGCACTCCAGCATGGGCGACAGAGCAAGATCCTGTCTCTTTAAAAAATACATGTATTACCCGATTACCTGGGAAGGGCAGTAAAACCAAGGAGCCCATCAACATAGGAAAACTAATTTGTTTATCTGATTAGACATTACCCGTGGTGACATGACAGGACGGCATCAGAGCTGACAAAAAGCAGAAAGGGCAGGTTTAGAAAGTAGGAAAGATGCACAGCTTGGGATGTGCTTCTGAGACACGGAAAAGCAAAGGTGGCAACAGACACCCAGTGTGGGTTGAGGGCAGAGGTGGTTGGAAGGACGCCAAGGGTAAATTTGGCCTGCTTCCAAATATTGCCTTTATCAAGCACGACCTGGAACCCTATTATGCTTTCACCTCCTTGACAACTGGACTCAAAGGTCGTGAGGGTGAGGGACATGAGGCAGCAACTTTGATAAGTAAGGAAGTCTGGACTACTTACTACTAGGACATCTGCACTTCCAGGAGCCACAGAGCTAAACTAGGCCTGAGGGATGTAAAAGTGCCATGGTTTGGAAGGGCTTTCCCAAGAAGCAGGTGGACTCCTTAACAGCTCCTGGTATGTGTGGCTCAGCGCTGGCAGCTTAATAAGGCCCACCCATCATCTCTCCCCTCCTGGGAGCGGGCTCTTTTGCGCAGGTCCAGTACACCCTTCCATGTGTGAGACAACTTTCCGTCTTGGAGAACCACATGCATAGGCCTAGAATTCTCTTGAAGGCCACCAGAGGGCAGTGTATAGCAATGACCCTGAGCGGTGGGAGCGCACAGCTGCTACTGGCAAGGGCGAGCTCCGGGTACACCAACAACCCCCGACTGTTTCCCCTTACCCGCCTTACCTCCTCCCAAGACACTTCCCTTCTGGAGCAGCCCAGCTTCCTCCAGAGCTTCCATTCCTAACTCAGGGACACCTGCCTGCCTGGTTTCCAGGTGTCTACTGCGTTGGAACCTTTGACACCTAGGTTAGGGAAGCAGAACTGTGATAATGGAAGAGGGACAGATAATGGAAGGAGGACAGACCAGGCCAGTAGACACACCAGGGCCAGCGGTCAGGAGGGGAGCTCGGATTGTAATGCTGATATGCCCTTATTCCCGCACATATGTTCAGGCTGAACACATTGTCTCTGAGCAGCCCTTCAGTAAGGAAATATTCCAGCCCCCTACAGAACCCCCCTTCTTTTTTCAGGCCACGAGTATGTGAGGACTGCAAATTATTAGCCAGGTTTCCCATGGGTCAGCAGTCGGCCCGGTGGCATCTCAGAAAAAAAACATCCACCCCATCCAGACTCTGCCACCAGAGTAGGATGGGGATGAGGACTACTGGCTAAAATAGGGGACTAGATGCTTTGAGTATCAGTACTCATAGGGGCCTGAGCCTCTGCTGGAGCCCCTATAAACAGAGAAGGGGTGCTCACAGTCTTTCCCGGCCGGCCCGGACAACCCTGGCCCCTCCAGTCCCTATGCAGCCGCAGGAGCAAAAAATGTGGTCCTCTCTGGGTGGGAGATGGAAGCAGCAGCCTAGAAAAGGGCATGACTCTTGTGGGCTCTGTTGCTGAAGGATTGGGATGCCCCCTCTGAAGGGAGGAATAGGGTCCCAAAGACCCTGCTGAGGAAGGAGGGAGAGCCAGAAGTAAGCAGTTAATTCAGGTTGGTCGCCTTTCTCCCTCTCTCTAGAGGTGAATCACCCTCTGAATCGAGGTGTTTTCTGGTAAGCTCCCGAAAGCCTTCCCTTTATTAGCCCACCTGCAGGAAAATGTCAGATGTCAGACTGGCTGGCTGTGTCAGACAGTGTTAATGCCATGCCCCAGCCCGTCACCTTGGGAGGCTGGGCATGAGGAGCATTATATTACAATTTATAAATAAGAAATAAAATTATCGGGTGGGGCTGAGGCACTGGAGAAGAGCCTAAATAGTCCTCCTTAAGGAATGCACACCAGATCAGACCCGGGATCACCTCCTCTCAGTTCGAGGTTACCCCTAAGCCAGACAGTTTCCACATAGCCCCATTTTCTCCCTCCCCTCCCTCTCTTTCCCTCCCAATTGGCTTCCTCTGCTGCCCACACCCCCACATCTCACCCAGCAGGCCCCCGTTTCCTTGGGCGCCTCGAGGTTTCTATGCCTGGGACGCTCAGCCCAGCAGCTCCTCTGCCAAGCGGTAGAGGAGCCGAGAGTACCAGTGCATGCCAGTCGGCTGGACAGCCCCGCCGGGGAGCAGCGCCCCCAGCGCGTGCAGCAGGCGCAAGGGGGCAAAAGCGCGGTGCGCCCACTGATGACTCTCCAGAACCGCGTAGCACGAGGCCAGGACATCGTTGACCAGCAGCGTCCCGTGCGCGGTGAGCGGCGCGAACACGCCCACGGCTTCCTCTCTCGCCACGCGGGCCACGCGCGCCGGCCGAAGCGCGTCCCCGCCTGGCGCCAGCACCGAGTCCCCAGCTCGTAGCCGGCGCGCGAACACTGGTGCAAAGTCGCCTGGCGCGGGCGCCGGCCCTCGAGCGGCAAACACCAGGTGCCAGGGCGTGAGCAACAGTTTGCGTGGGGGCCGCTCGGTCTCCACAGCCACAAATGAAGCCCGGCGCTGCAAGTCCCGGTCCAGGAAGAGCAGCACCGGCGTGGGCACCACCCGGCCTGACGCATCGGCCGCCAAAACCCAGTCTCCGCGATGCAGTTCCCGCAGCCCCTTCCGCTCGCCGCTCCTCAGGCGCACCGTGGCATTTCCCGGAAAGCAGCCGCCCGCCCGGACCGCCAGTGAGTTATCTGCAGGGAACAACCACAGGAAGGATTGAATCAAGACCAGCAGTTCCAGAATGATGGTACCAATTCTCAAGGCCAGCGCATACCTCGCCAGTCCTGGACAACACAATTTCCCACTAATCTGGCCCCAAAGGAAGGGTGGTTTTCTTTCTTTTCTTTCTTTCTTATTTATTTATTTAGAGACAAGCTCTGGCTTTGTCTCCCAGGCTGGAGTTCAGTGGCGCCATCTCGGCTCACTGCAACCTCCAGCTCCCGGGTTCAAGCGATTCTCGTGCCTCAGCCTCCCGAGTAGCTGGGATTACAGGCATGCGCCACCACGCCCGGCCAATTTTTGTATTTATAGCAGAGACGGGATTTCACCATGTTTGCCAGGCTAGTCTGGAACTCCTGACCTCAAGTGATCCGCCAGCCTTGACCTCCCAAAGTGCTGGGATTACAGGCATGAGGCACCGCCTCGGCCTGGACAGGTGGTTTTCAGCACTAAAGCCCGCTTGGTCTCCCCTAGGGGAGACTACTGCAACAGGACTACTGCAGACTCAGTTTCTCAGAGGGAGCCCCCTTTTGGCGGATTTTACCACCCTCACCCTACTGTACCAGCTTTGACCGACACGTGGACGTGGTTGCGGGACTCGTAGTAGACCCAGTCGAACCCGGCTTCCACTGCGAGGCGCGCCAGCAACCCATACTTGTTGCGGTCGCGGTCAGACGTGGTGATGTCCAAAGCACGGCCTTCGTAGTGGAGTGAATCCTGAGCGTGGTGGCCGTCCTCGTCCCAGCCCTCAGTCACTCGTAGGCGCACTCCGGGCCACATGTTCATTACGGCAATGGCCAACGCATTTACTCTCTCCTTACAACGCTGGCGGGGAATAAAGGAGTCAGTCTCCCCACCACCACTACCTCCACTCTCCGGGGGAAAAGGGATCTAGATAGCAGGGTTGATTATTATTCCAGCCCCACTCCTCCCCTTCCCAGCTTTTGAGTGTGCTGGGGAAATGAGAGTCTGAGTAGATGGTAGTTGTTAATCTGCATTCCGTTCCCAGGGAGTCGTTGGAGAACTGTGGAGTCACCTCTGAGGTTGAGATGGGGTGCCCATAGCTAGCTCTTTCCCCATTTTTAATGCCTGTCCCTCACCCCTATTGGCTCTGGGACAGTGTGGCTCAACCTGGGAGAAGGCCAGAGTTGGGAGGGCAAATGGAAGCGTGGTCAGGGAGGGCTTGGTTGCTCCCTAGGAGCCCCTGTTTGAGCCTGGCCCCCGCCCCAGGCCCCGGCTCCCCTCCCTCCGCCTGATTCATCTTTTGTTTCATTGCCTTCCCTGGCACCGGGCATCGCTTCCTTCCTTCCTTCCTTCCTCCTCCTCCTTTCGGCCCCTAGCATTAACCTCTTCGTGCTCTGGGTGCCCCCCGCAGAGGTGCCCAAGAGGAGTTGTGCGGGATCAAGGCTGCTGGAAAAAGGACTGGGGTGGCGGGGGTTGCGCGAAGTACAATGGCCATTCTCCGGGATGACTTAACTGAGCGAGAATCCTGAGCCCAGGCCGGGGACGCGCTGGGAGAAGCGGACTCAGCAGCTCCGGCCACAAAGGCGCTTTTCAGCCGCCCCGGCTCAGGGAGAGGAAAGGGCAGAAAGCCGCGCCCCCCATCCCTGCTCCGGCCGGCTAGGTCCCCTCCCCCAGCGAGGCCAGTTTTCCCAGTTCCAACTAAGGCTCTGCCAGTCCGGAGAGCCCCCATCTGTCTCTGCTTCCGATGCCGCCCAGAAGGGCATGGGAGTAGCACCTGAGAATAACGGGATCCTTGCGCGGATCTGGGGAGCCCCCTGCAGGGTGAGAGTGGAGAAGAGGAAAAGATGCTGCGGCTGGAAGCTTGCACCCGGGGGAGTGAGACCACAGTTATCTTCGCCGCTCCAGTCTGGGAGCGGGAGACCTTGGCGCGCACCATAGCAGGGACAGTGCGGGAGGAGGCGCAGAGAGGGACAGCTTCCTTTTTTTCTTTCCCCTCTGATCTCTCACCTCGGACTTGGTTTTCTCTTAACAGAAAGACACTTTACTCCTTTCCTTCTCTAGTCTCCTCCACCTCCGCAGAGTTGGGGGGTGGGGGGAATACAGGAAAAGTGGTAGCTCCTTCCAACTTTGTCGTTTCGTCCCCTAAGGAGGCCCCGAGGCCCTGACCTGCGGGGGCAGCAGCCCAGTGCAGAGCCAACTCAATGGAGGCCTTTTGCAGCCAGGGTGTGGGAGATAAGTAAGACTGAGGGGGCTCCCAGGCCTGTCGGAGTTCCTCCTGAGCCTGTCCCTTGTTCTGCCCACTCTGCTGCAGGTGGCAGCCAGAGGAAAGGGCCACAATGTTCCACGGCCAAGGAGGAGAGAAGGAATGTCCCCTTTCTAATCTCTGGGTAAGAGGAAGCCTTCAGGGCAGAAGCAAAAGGAATTCTTTCTCCTCTGGACAGGTTTTCCTAACAAAGTAACCTGGAAAACTATGGCAATTAATCAGAGGAAATCCGTACTCCTCCCTCTCCCCCCACCTCCCCACTCCATACACAATTAGGTGGTGTAATGGAAAGCATATAGGGCTTAGAAAGGAGTCCTGAATTCTAGTCCCAGCCATGCCACTAATTAGTTGTGAGACTTTAAATTGCTTTTCCTCCTGGTGAAAGTCCAGTTCTCAGATGTAAAATGGGGGTGGCAGTGGGGGTAGGGAGGGTTAGAGGAATGTGATCTCCAAGTTTTCTTTCAATTCTAACATTCAATATCACTGGCCAGGCTGGATGCAGTGGCTCACACCTGTAATCCCAGCACTTCGGGAGGCCAAGGTGGGAGGATCCTTTGAGCTCAGAAGTTCAAGACTAGCTTAGGCAACATAGCAAGTCCCCACCTCTACAAAAAATTACAAAAAAATCACTGGCCAGAGGTGATACTTCTCTTCCAAGGCATTGCCCACCCCACTCTAGGTTCCTTTAGTTTCAATGCTCAAAAATGGTAGTCGAATTTACCTTAATTATGTAATTTCAAGGAAAGCTCCGGAGATAAGCAGAGCTTGGAAGACTTAGGAGCCCTCTGATTCTCAGATGGGCCCAACTGTTACTCTCATTGAGCATGATTTTTACCCCGAGATTGTCATTTAGACCCTAGGATAGCCCTAGAATAGACCCTAGAATAGATATGTCCTGGTTCTAGAACACGTTTCCCATGCCAAAAGCAATTTCTGCTCAGCCCCTCCTCAGGTAGATGGTCTGGTGACCTGACCCCTGGTCACCCCTTTCCCAGCCCTCTTCAGTCTCTTCTTTTCAGCCCACAGAACTTTTCTGCAATCAGGTCAGGAGCCAGGCTAAGGGTAAAACCTTCTGTCTGCTGCCTTACCAGCTCCTGGCCCCCAGCTCACCCCAGCCCTTCCTGCCTGGCTGGGTGGCTGACCCCGGGTCCACGCCTCAGCCATTTCCCGTCTCGCCTGCCGCCATCCTCCTTTCCCCGCCCTCGCTGCCTCTCCCAGCTTCACTCTCACTAGTCAGTCCCCCTCCCCTCCCCATCCCGGTCTCTTCCCGTCGGGATCCCTCCTAACCACTCTGTCCAACCAGCAAGGATTTTCTTTTTCTTTCTTTCTTTCTTTCTTTTTTTTTTTCTGGGGCATCGGGGTGGTGAAAAGGGAGACCTTTAAGGCTAAAGTCTCTGTAGGTGAAACTAGACTCACCCTCCTGGGCTGCCATAAGAAAACAGAGGAGCTGGCAGGGCCCTGGCGCAGGTGGGGAGAGGCCCTCCTTACCTCAGTCATCAGACGGTCGGCGCCACTGTTCTCCTCATCCTTGAAGATGATGTCGGGGTTGTAGTTGGGCACGAGGTCTCGGAAGCGCTCGGAGCCCCTTGCCACCCTTCCCTCGGCTGGCCCACTGGCGCCCAGGGTCCGCTCGGGCACTCCAGGCACAAATTGCTTGTAGAGTAGCGGCACGAGCTGCTTGCGCACATAGCGGCGCCGGCCAACCGGCCCCCGGCCCGGCCCGCAGCTCTGGGCCGGCAGCGCCAGAAGTGCCAAGCAGCACAGGGGCAGCAGGTTGGCCAGCAGAGCCATGGATACAGCAGATCTGGGCCAAAAGGGAGCGTTCTTGTCCTCACTAACTCTCCTGTCAGTTAGGCATCTCCACAGGCACCAGAGAGGGCAGCAGGCAGAGCTGCCCCCAGAGTGCCCTAGAGCTCTAGTGGTTCCGCGCACCTGCCTGCTGCTAGCTCTGCCCACGTGCCCCCGGGGGGTCTAGGACCTGCTACTGACGGACCATCATAGGAGGGAAGGGGGGTCGTGGGTGAGTGCCAGCCCAGCCTGTCTCTGCTGCAGGACTCTGGTGCTGCCAGAACGCCGGGACTCCGGACTCCGCCTTAAGTGGCCCCTGGCCCCGCCCCCCGCCCTTCTCCCAAGACCGTCCCACCCCCTCCCACCCGGGCGGGGGATCTAACCGGTCACTGCTGGTCCATTTTGCGACTGAAGTGTGTCCCATCCTGGAAACCAGGCAGACACCTGCCTAGGAAATCCATGTAGCTTTATAGTCCTTAACTACCTAGATAAACATCCTTCTACCTCCAAGCCTAAACTTGGAACCAAACCACCCTCCTCTGATACTTGAATTGGAATTTTTGCTCTCTCAAAGCCTACCCTGGCAGGGCATGCCCTCCCCTGTCATCCAGGAAGTATGGGTTCCAACTTCTGCTCAAGACCAGCCAAGCTCTTTGGGCATACAACCAGAGCCTCCCTTCTCTGTGGTCCTTCCCAGACCTCCCCCATTTCCATCTCTCCGCACACTCAGCAGTAACCAGGACTGGGAGGTGAGGATACCAAGGGCCCATTAACTTTACAGTTAAAACTCTACAGTCTCTAGAACTCAACTAACTTTAGTCTCCATTGGAACTCAGAAACAGGAACAGAGCTTGGTACTTAAGACTCTGGTTTAGGACTTCCGACTTTTTCCCCTTCTTTTCTTTGCCAGCCGTCTAATAGCTGCTTCTTTTCAAATGAATAACTTGTCAGTTGGAAGCTGCTGCAGGGCAGTGTACACTCAAAGTCTTCTCAAGAGGTGAGGCTCATTTCCCTTAACCTTCCATCTAGGCACCTCTCCGGCTTTCTCCCTCTCTGGATTCCCGGGGCTCTATTTTCAGCCATTCAGCTCTCAGAAGCACCACATCCAATTTCTATTGTTTAGAAATTATTTCTTCTGGTCTGGTGCAGTGGCTCATGCCTATAATCCCAGCACTTTGGGAGGCCAAGGCGGGTGGATCACGAGGTCAAGAGATCGAGACCATTCTGGTCAACATGATGAAACCCCGTCTCTACTAAAAATACTAAAAATTAGCTGGGCATGGTGGCGCGTGCCTGTAATCCCAGCTACTCAGGAGGCTGAGGCAGGAGAATTGCCTGAACCCAGGAGGTGAAGGTTGCGGTGAGCCGAGATGGCGCCATTGCACTCCAGCCTGGGTAACAAGAGCAAAACTCCATCTCAAAAAAAAAAAAAAAGAAAAAAAAAATTAGCTGTGCATGGTGGTGCAACGCTTCCTACAGAGCAAGACTCCGTCTCAAAAAAAAAAAAAAAAAAGAAAGAAAAAGAAAAAGAAAATCATTTCTTCTAAGAATACTTCTGTCCCAACACTGCCCACCTGTGTTCCCTGGGGAACCAGTACTTAACAGCAGTAGTAGAACAGTATTAGACTTATCTGGCACCTTACTAGATGACGCTGTCTTAAACATACACATATTGTGTATCTCCAAGGCTAAGTGCCTACTCTACAGAAGGGTGCTCTGCAAGTATTTGTGGAATCTACACCTTTTCTTTCATAATCACCCTCCCCTCACCAAGTTCTATGGCTAACACTTATAGCAACTTCGTGTACATTAGAAAAAAAACCAGGCCAGAAACAGTGGCTCACTCCTGTAATCCCAAAACTTTGGGAGGCTGAAGCAAAAATTGCTTGAGGCCATGAGTTCCAGACCAACCTGGTCAATGTAGTAGGACCCCGTTTCAAAAAAAAATTTTTTTTTAATTAGTAGGGGGTGGTGGTACATGCCTGTAGTCTTAGGTACTCAGGAGGCTGAGGCATGAGGATCACTTGGGTACAAGAGTTCAAGGTTGCAGTGAGCTAAGATCCTGCTACTGCACTCTTGCCTGGGTGATAGTAAGACCCCCCTCCAAAAAAAGATGGCTGGGTGCCATGGCTCACCCCTGTAATCTCATCACTTTGGGAGGCCAAGGCAGGTGGATCGCTTGAGCTCAGGAGTTCAGGACCAGCCTAGGCAACATGGCAAAACCCCATCTCTACTAAAAATACAAAAATTAGCCAGGCATGGTGGCATGCATCTGTAGTCCTAGCTATTCTGGAGCCTGAGGTGAAAGAATGGGTTGAGCCCAGATTTCAGAGGTCTCAGTGAGCTGAGATCACACCACTGCACTTCAGCCTGGGTGACAGAGCCAGATCTTGTCTCGAAAGAAAAGAAAAGCCCCCCCCCCCTTTTTTTAAATCAGTCAAGATTTACAAGAGAACTATCATAATAACTATCCATACAATGACTAAGAGGCAAATGGTGTCCCTGGAAGTTGTGCAATGCACAATCTGTATAAATCTAAGTTTTGAGCCCCTACCCCCAACATAGCCCATGGGCTCTTCAAGAAACTGATGGCCTCTAGTAAAAAGCTAGGTTCTTCTCTCGGGTAGGAATTGAAAATCCTTGTCAGCCAGCCCCTTATTTTACTCTATATCTACCAGTTAAGCCAGGGAGAACAGGGCTGAAGGTGTGAGTGTACAGGAGGAGGTTATCCTACTCCTATGCCCATGTCCTACCCCCAATACTCAAGGTACAGAAACGAGGCCACGGATATGAGAAGGAGCCAGGGGACAAGCAAGCTTTAAGCAAGGCTGAGGAAGGAGGAGTTTCCACTGCCCAAACGCATGGCCTAACACCCGATCCAAGTCCCCAAAGGATGCTAATATAGATGAAGGGGTAGGAAAAGGATGGTGAGCAGTACCCCTCTGCTTTTCTTACTGGGCAGACTCAGAACTAGCAGGAGCAAGGCTGTTCAAATACACACAGAGACAAGTTATTTAAAAAAACAAAGCAAACCCTGCGATCAACTTTATTGCTGATGGGTGAAGCCTCCTCCTCCCTATGCCCTTGGTCTTTCTGGTGGTCCAAAGCCCCTCCAGGATAGTACAGGGATTAGGCTCTGCTGGGCCAGAGGCAAGGGAGACAATCTACCCCTGACAAGCCTGCACTGGCCCAGTCCTTCCCCTGCCCCCTCCCACCCTATTGCACATCAGATCATGTAAACATGGCTATGGGCACAGCCCAGAACAGCAGTGAGGCAGATTGATGTGTAAACGGATTTGGGACCAGGGCCAGACCCAGTCACCCAGCCCTACCCCATGCTGAGGCCACAGTTAAGTATGGAAAACTAGGGGGTCCTGGTCCTAAACTCTGGCTCAGATTATGCAACAGTGCAGACGGCTCAGCTCCCCTCCGCCACCCACCCTCTCAGATTTCAAGTCCTGAGGTCCAGCTACCCTTGGGCTTCCCTCCAGGCCTAGACAGCAGATGGCAGTGTCCAGTTTTCTCCCTCCCACCCCTAACTGGAGGTCATTGGTGCTGGGTCTTCCTAGATGCCCGGGGGAAACCGGAGACAGGCAGCGGCAGTCTGTCCAGCCCTGGAGAAGAGAAAGAGATGGGCATTCAAAAGCAGGTCACAGGTCCAGTCCATTAGGGACCAGACAACCAAGCCACAGAATGTGTGGATGAGGTACGTTACCCACAAAGCCGGAAGCACACCCTCTCCCCTGCTGAGATGACCCGTGATCCAGTGTGTCCTAGATAACTACCACCCTACCACCCCGCACCCTCTCTCCCTCTCACCAAAGGCCCGGATCAGCTCTGCTCGCACAGCTGCAGTGAAGGTCTTCACCAGACAGAGTGTGGTGAGGCCTGCAAAGGCTGCATTGTAGAGGAACACAATGTAGAAATTGCCCAGCCAGTTGAAGCGTCCAAAGTCACCCAGCAGGTCAAAGCGAGTGAGCCCTGAAGTACAAAGGCCAGGATGAGAGGTGGGCTCCCCAGGCCCTTTTCTGCTACCAGCCCAACTTTCTGCTGCCTTCTGGTGGTCATATCTCAACACTGCAACTGATGGGTTGGCTTCTCCCAATTCTACCACCCAAAGCTATCTCAAGGGCAGTTCCCGACAGTTCAAAGTATCAGCAGCTAGGCTTGCTTCAACTTCACTTCCAGAGTCTGCCATCTTCTCCAGTGAGGCATCCTCTGGCTCTTGGTGCCTCCGGGATCTCCCAGGGCCTACTACTTGTTCCTGGGCCTGGAACAAGCAGGTCGTCAACTTTTTTTTAGTAGACAGAATAGTGTGGTTGCTAAGCACTCAGACTGATCAGGCTGCTTTGGTTCGTATCCCAACTCCACCCCTAATTAGCTGTGTGATCTGGGAAAATTCCTTAAATTTTCTGTGCCTCAGTTTCCTGAGAATTAAATGAGACAACACACATAAAGCACTGTCTGTGCCAGGCACTATTCTAACATTTACTGGGCTCTTCATAATAATAATATCATAAATCAAAAAACTCTGCTCCCCACCTTTAAATATTTTTACCTGCATCCACCCTAAAGGAACTAACTGGAAGACTCACAAGACAACTTTCTTACAAATTCCCCCGGCATAACTACAAATGGTAGAGTGTAAAGAATATAACATTAAGAATGAAATAGAGCTGTTTTTTGTTTAATTTGATTTTGTTTTGAGACAGGGTCTTGCTCTGTTGCCCAGGCTTGGAGTGCAATGGCACAATCTTAGCTCCCTGCAGCCTCAAAGTCCTGGGCCCAAGCAGTCCTCTTGCCTCAGTCTCACATATAGCTAGGACTACAGATGTGTGCTACCACATCTGGCTAATTTAAAAACTTTTTTGTAGAGATAAGGTCTCACTATGTTGCTCAGGCTGGTCTAGGACCCCTGGTCTCAAGCAATCCTCCCACCTTGGCCTTCCAAAGTGCTGGGATTACAGGTTTAAGCCAACGTGCCCAGCCACTCTTGAACTTTTTAACCAGGTAATTCTAGATACAGCTCCAAAGGCAGGAGAAGGAATGAGTGTATTATCTGACACCCCAGTGTATAGAGAAAGTACTAGCCTGGGGTTCAGGAGACATTCTAGACTGACTTGACCTTGCCTCAAACTAGCTGTATAACTCTGGGTCAATTAGGTAGCTTCTCTGTTTATCATCTTTCAAACAGGAACATTCATTGGATTATTCACCCAGGAGAAAGACTTAGAAAAAAGGGTGCTCCCCAACCAAAAAGTAAAGTAAATGAGACAGGCAGTGGGATGCAGCAAATGTAGAAAGTATGTACTTTGCAGCAACACTAACCTGAAGCTCAGTGTCGGCACTTCAAAGAGCCTCACTTTCCCCAACTGTATAATGGGGATAATACCAACTCTTGGGTTTGTTGTGGGAATTAGAGAACGCATCTATATGAAGTGCCTGCCGGCTGGGCGCGGTGGCTCACACCTGCAATCCCAACACTTTGTGGGGCCAAGGCAGACGGATCACCTGAGGTCGGGAGTATGAGACCAGCCTGACCAACATGAAGAAACCCTATCTCTACTAAAAAAGTACAGAATTAGCCGGGCATGGTGGCGCACACCTGTAATCCCAGCTATTTGGGAGGCTGAAGCAGGAGAATTGCTTGAACCCGGGAGGTGGAGGTTGCGGTGAGCTGAGATAATGCCATTGCACTCCAGCCTGGGCAACAAGAGCAAAACACTGTTTCAGAAAATAAAATAAAATGCCTGCTTTGTATCAGTAAGTACTCAAAACAATCCAGTTCCCTTATCTCCTCCTTTCAATACTTACCTAGGGTTCGAGAGAAGACAGGAAGTGCTGAGCTTAGGACCAGGAGACAGACACAGTTCCCAATTATCTGGGTGGAAGTAGGGAAAGGAGAGGTGAGGTAGAAGAGCTGCGGGCACTGAGTGCCCATCCACACCCCCAGGTGGCTTCCCCTCCTCCCTCCCAGCTACCTGCGTCATGGTGGTGTCATGCCATCTGGGCCGCAGGCTCCGGAACAGCGGAGAGCTATAGAAGCCCACAACTGAGGACACCATTAGGTAACTGCCACTGCATTAAGGAAGAACTGGCTGGCTTCTAAAGATTAACATCAAGGGGAACAGAACTCTCTCCCAGCCCACCCTTATTTTTTTTTTTTTTTTTTTGAGACAGGGTCTCACTTTGTCACCCAGGCTGGAGTGCAGTGGCATAATTTCAGCTCACTGCAGCCTTGACCTTCTAGGCTCAATTCATCTTCCGTCAGCCTCCCGAGTAGCTGGGGATGTAAGCATGCACCACCACACCTGGCTAATTTTTTGTATTTTTTTTTTTTTGTAGAGACTGGGTTTCACCATGTTGCTCAGGCTGGTCTTGAAATCCTAAACTCAAGCAATCCACCTCCCTTAGCCTCCCAAAGTGCTAGGATTACAGGTGTGAGCCACGGCACCCGGCCTCTTTTATTTTATTCTGAGGAGATTCTACTGAACCACCAGTCCTTCTTTCAAAATTTAGTCTTTTCCTTCTTTCAGAACTGGAGGCTGATGAAGACTTGCCCCACTTCCCATCACTGTTACGAGTCCCAAAGGAGACAAAGTCCAAGAAGTGCTGTCTAGAGTCCCAGGAGACAGGTTTGGTGAACAGAAGTAATGATGGGTTTCCAGAAGGATACAAGATGAGTACAACCTGAATGACGGCACCAAAGGAGCCCAGCTTGGAGAAGGAGACCTGGCCTAGGGAGGCACCCTGAGGAGTGGAACAGTGCCACTGTGAGCATCCCCCACCATCAGCAAACACTACCCAGCACCCAGCCTTCCCGCTGTCCTCAGCTTCTGCCTCCTCTCCCCAGCTATTCTTAGGCCCTCCCCAAAGGATATGGTGGGAGGGCAGCCTGGTACCTGCATGCCTCGGGGCATGGCAGCCTCATCGATGAGCAGCTCCAGGATGTGGATGGCCACAATGAGCACAGACAAGCCCTGTGTGAGGCAAGGTGAGACTCCCATCCCACCCCAGACCATGGCTGGACCCAGAGCTAAAGAAATGGGCAGAGACTCTGGTCCAACATTTTCAGTTTCCAAGACTAGCTCTGCTTCCAATGAGCTGTGTGGAACCTTGTCGAGGTTGTTATTAGCAACAGAGTGCCTTCGAGGACATTATAAGATACATCCCTTCTAGGTGGAAGGATTACAAAAAGGCAGAATAGGAAAAGGTACCTCTCTTCAATAAGATCTATTCCTGAGTCCATGGGGGAATGGACTAAATTTCAGTGCTTATTCTCATCCCAGGGCAAACCTGCACAACTAGTCTTTGGCCCTGTGTGACCTTGGGCAAGTCACTCAACTCTGTCTCTTCATCTACAAAATGGGGATTGATGTGCTCAGCATTTGTGCTCAGCATAGGCAGGACATAAAAGCAGGCACTCAGTGAGAGGCAACTATTATTGATGATAACCAGGTCCCCACATCGCCTCCCCTCTCCCTGAGAAGGCCTCAAGGACTGAGGGTCCACTCCCCACCTCTAGGGCTGGTATACCCACCGTCAGCACCAGTAAGCACAGCATGGCCAGGGGATAGCCTAGGTTCCGCTGCCAGGCTGAAGCCTTTCGCCGCTTCTCTGTGTAGGGATGGAAAGCTGTCAGCAAGCACCAAGAACCAGGGGCTACTCTCCTTGGGGAAACCCATGTATCCCAAGCCCTACTAACCCACATACCCAGCAGGACCCTCTGTGTCTGCAGAGCCAGGACCTGTCTGTGTAGCAGCTCCATGTCTAAAGGCAGCCAGCAGGAAGTAGGATCTGAGGGCAGACAAGATAATGTTGTTCCCAAGTCCTGTAGTCTCTCCCCAGGCCAAGCCTACCACCCCAGCAGGGAAGAACTGCAACTCACTACAGATCCTGCGGGTCAGGGCTGCCTCTTCAAAGGCTGAGCAGTACAGCTGCTCCTCCAAGTCTTCCAGCAGCTAGGGGCAGGGGAAAGGAAGAGACTAACTGTCAGAGGCTCCCTGACCCAAAGGTCCCAGGAGAACCCTGTTCCTCCCGGGGCTCCGTAGTCCCAGTCCTTCCCCAAAGCCTCATTCACCACCCTGTGGCCAGCAGCTTTGCTCAATCCCTCCCAAATGTCTTGAGTTCTGCCCTGCGTGTCTGGTGACCAGCTCTGGATGATAGGGGTACAGGATACAGGAACCAACAAAGGCTGTAGCCCTCTCCAAGTTGTACACTATACAATCATAGAGTTGTTTCATTGTTTGCTCTAGCTCTGCAGGAAGCTCACCCTGCAGGATCAAAGACCAAGGAATACCACATACCCGAGGCTTGACCAGCAGCTTCCCAGTGACCGAGAACATCCGGGCAAGACCCAGTGGAGTACACACTGTGGGGACAAGAGCCAGTCACCTGCCAGACCCTGATCTCCACCCCTTCCCTATCATGCCCCTCCATTCCCTCTCCTTCTAGCCTGGTTAGTCTGACCCAAGGACCCTACCCATTCCCTCCCAGACCCTGTACACTCACCCAGGAGCAGCAGAACCCCGAGGAAGGAGATGCATGAGTAGAGGTAGGGGAGATAGTACTCCCAGAAGTCTAAGGATAAAAAAAAGGCATGTCAGCTCATTTCTCCTTGCTCACTGGGGGCTGACAGGCCTCAGAGTCTAGACAAGGGCACAGTCCCCACAGGGGTTAGGCAAGTAATATAAATGAAGAAAGCTGGCCAGCATTAGCAGAAGGAGGAGAGGCAGGACCTGTAGTAAACTGGAGATCTTAACCCCGAACAAAAGGGCACAACTGCTATTTGGCCCCCATCACCAGAGACTAATGTAGCCAGATCTTCTCTTTGTCAAGCATAGTTAGATATCTGGATATTAATGTGAAATCTCCCAATTTAAAATGTAAGTAACTGAATAATATATATTTCAAAAACCATTGCATGGGCCCAATGAAACATTTCTGCAGGTTGGATTTGGCCAGAAGTCTATCAGCTTGAAACTTCAGTCTAAGGGAAAAGGTACTACCTTCTCCACTTTAGAGGGTTACAGTCATTCCAGGCAGGGGGACATGGGCCAACTGAAGAGCCACACAGCCTGGAGGAAGCTGGGCTGCTCACCATAGAGTGACTCTCTGCTGGCCTTGTTGTTGTCCACAATGGCTAATGCCACCCACACCATACCCAGCACGAGCAGCGTGAGGAGCATCAACATCACCACCGTCTCATAGACCCGGCCCAGGACACCCTATGGGAGGAGGCAATAGGTGAAGGGGAAAAGGTGGTTAACATCAGAGCAGCATGGGGAAGGAAAGACATCAGAAATGGCAGCTGGCTTGTGGGAACCAGAGATCTGGATTCAGGAGATGAGAGATGGTTTTCCTCTTACTCTGCTGTTGCTCTGTCTTCCCACTTCCCAGTTAAGGTCATCCCACATACTGGGTGTTCTTCATTTGCACCTCCTTTCCCCAGACCCATTCCTTGTCGCTGTCTGCTCTGGGAGGCCGACCTCTAAGGTCTGCATCCCACAAGCTCTTTGCCCTCTGGTTTGGCATCCAGCAGGAGAATGGAAGGTAGAAAAGAGGTAAGGGTATGCTTTCTGTGCTTCCTCCCACCTTTGCCACCATGGTTTTGGTAGTGACTATCACTAAGATAACAGCTCCTCTCTGGGTAGCTTCACGTCCCTGGCTTCAGCTATTGGGAGGTTCTAGAAACCATTTCCTCCCTTTGTCCCTAGAGGCCTAAAGGTGGAAATAACTTCCTGCTGTCACTAGAGCCTCAAACTTCCTTTAACTAAACCTCTGCAAATAGCCTCTTTATTAAAATCTCTTCAGCTGCACTATGTGAGGGGAATTCCATTTCCTGCCTGGATACATATCTCTACTTACCTTTCTGGAGCCAGCAAAGCCCTCAGACTCAGTGAAGAAATATGCAAAGGGCATGAGGAAGATGAGGGACAGGTTGGAGAAGAGAAAAACAAGGTTCCAGAGGCCTAGAGCAAAAAAGGAAAAGCAGAGGTGGTCAGTAAGGGGAGGGGCAACCCATAGGAGACTGACCATTTGCAGGAGAAGCAGAGAGAAGGTGCTACATATGACTGATTGGCCCGGGACTGCCTGAGTCTCTCTGCTCTCTGCTCCCTATCCCCACCCCAAGCCACCTCCAGGAGCCACACACCATGGATGAGGGAGCCGTTGAGCCACTGGATGTAGTAGTTCCGAGGCAGGGAGAGCAGCACTTCATTGCTGATGATGGAGAAGGGCAGGAGCAGGACAGCACCCAGGGCAACTGCCAGGGTAAAGGTGCACAGCTCAAGCCTGGGCAGAGAAGGGGAGAGTGTCCTTGCTTAGCTCAGGACTCACTACCCTGTGCTGGGGAAGCCCCATTTGTCCTGAGGGCACCTGTGGCTTTGAGAACCAGTTATCGCAATGACAGAGCGAGGGAAGGAGCTGTCCAGCTAGGGTTCTACCCACTGCTGCCCCGCCCTAGTCCTTTACCTCCAGGCAAGCTGGAGCACATGGGATGGACACAGCCTCAGGCATTCATGGGAACCTGGTCACCTGCCACGACACATGCCCAGGCTGTCCTAGGAATGTGGTCATCCTATACATGTCTGTAGGTTATGCCAGGTATGATTCCAAAGCTAGGGGGCCTGGCTTCTCTTCTTTTTTCAGGGATATGGATTTTGGTTTTTGTTTTCTTTTTTTGAGACAGAGTCCCGCTCTGTCACTAGGCTGGAGTGCAGTGGCGCAATCTTGGCTCACTGCAACCTGTCTCCTGGGTTCAAGCAATTCTCCTGCCTCAGCCTCCCAAGTAACTGGGACTACAGGTGCGTACCACCACACCCAGCTAATTTTTGTAATTTTAGGAGAGACGGGGTTTCACCATGTTGGCCAGGATGGTCTTGATCTCTTGACCTCATGACCTGCTCGCCTCAGCCTCCCAAAGTGCTGGGATTACAGGCGTGAGCCACTGTGCCTGGCCCAGGTATACAGATTTCTAAGCTTGCCTCTTTTAGACCAGATAAGCACAGGTTCATCCCATTTGGCTATGCCCTACACAAAGGCACGAGGGCAAAGGAGGAAAAGGAGAAACTGAAATCTAGCTTCATAGCCAAGGCTATGCCCTGGGCTGCATCCACTGAAGAGGGGCACTTCTATTTCATTGGTCCATCAAGGATGGAGGACCACCTTCTGATCTATTGACTTGGAGGAGTCATCGCTCTCTCATTCTCTGTATGTGCTAGTGAACATTAGCAGCCTGGAATATGAGCCTTCCTCTCAGACCAAGCATGCCCCTCCCTTAGGGGTTCCCACCTTCCCCACACCCTGCTCTTTTTCCATCAATCTGCATCCCCACTCCATTCCCTCCCTACTGGCTGCTGGGAGGTAAAGCCACGCTGGAGCCATTTCCAATGACTCAGGCCCCAGCTGATGTTCCTGGCCATGAGGCTCCCAGAAGCTCCTGGCCTAACCAGGGAGACAGGAACGGCAGCTTTTCTGAGCGTCCCCAGGATGAGGTAAAGCCGGAAGCAGCAAGAAATGGGGTGGAAGCAGAAACTCTCTCTTCACTGTGTGTGACTTCCCTCTTCTCCCTCCAGCTCCAGGGCCTCCCTGGATCCCAGCTCCTAAAGACCACTGGTGTCAGTTGCTGAGGCAGGGACACTTACGCAATCTTGTTGACTGTGGCATCTTCATCATCCACTATAAGAGACAGAGGCATGGGGAAGAGACAGGACATCAGTGGACAGCTCTGAGGCCATCTGTATTATAATGTGCTCCCCGCCCCATCCCTGCTCCCTGAAAGAAGGCAGAGCTGAACAGGAGGCTCTGGGAGACCACACATTATGAACCCCATAGCCTGTTCTCCAGCCAAGGTGGCAGCTTAAAAACCAGGTGAAGAGAATATAGGCCAGACATTCTTATACTTCTTTCCTCCTCCCTAGATCTCACCCATCACAGGTTCCTCTTTATAACTCAAAGTATTAATATAATAAACAATTATTGGCTTGTTACATCAGTGGCTGGGTCCAGGAAAGGGAAAAGAGAGGAGGGAGGACAGATTCACAGAGAAAGTCCCCAGGGGAATTACTTTAGGGTAGCTGCCTTATTGAGCGGGGACTCATCCTGAGCCATCATGAGAGAAGGAAAGACTGGGGGTAGGAAATGGGGCAAGTGTGCCCCCAATCCCAATTACACAATGTCTAGGGAAGGAAAGCTGCAATCTGAGCATACTCAGCCTCAGCATAAAGAGAAAGGCCACCATCACCAGGTGCCCCAGTCATCAGGGAGGTCTCTGGTCCCGGCCGTGGGAACACCAGGAGAGAAGATGACACAGAACCTGTGCCCATAATGATATTCGCCTGGCAGTTGCCCACTTCAGGTTCACAAAGGGCTTTCACATTAACCATCTCCTTTGGTCCACACGATGGAGTAGGTAGACACTGTTATGCCCATTTTGTAGTATAACACTGAGGATCAGAAATATTACATGACTTGCCCAGCAGACCCTTCCATCTAGCTGTCCTCGCCCGTGACTGTGCAGGAAGGGACGCTGAAGAGGCAAAGGCTCCGGAACAGCCCCGCACGGCCGCTGCTCCTTTCCCAGTGGACATCATAGGTCCATTCCCCTGAGGCTGGCCCATGGCAACAGGGACTCTGGCAGAAGGGAGGGAAGTCACAGTACCTGTGGTGAACTCAGCAGGCTTCTTGAAGCGGGTCAGGAAGATGTGGCAGAGGAGGTACAGTGTTGCAAACAGAAGTGTTGAGATCTGTGGCAGAATGTGAGCCGGGATGAGAAGCTCTAACCTTCAGCATACTCCATAGCCCCAAGAGCCTCTCTGTTAATTCCATGGCATCAATTCCTCCAGATAAGGCTCCATACTTCCAGGGGTTCCATCCAGAGCCTTATCTTGAGGCTGCGATCCCAGTGATTTCCCAGATATTTCCTTCTACTCAGGGCCCCAGGGGCCTCTAAGACAGGGCAGACAAGGGGCTGCCCCATGCACCTGGGGAAACAGCACCATGCCCAGCCCCACAGGGACTTTCCTGGGAGAAAACAGCTTCAGCCCAACTCTGGTTGGTAAACGGGTAAAAGAAAACTCCTAGAAATGCACAATGCACACTTATCTAAAACCGGGTACAGAACCAGAGGGAATTTACTCTGAGCACATTATTGGAAAGGGAAGCAGGTTTGAGGGGAGGAAGATGTCCGCATTGTCCTGGCACCCCATCGCTACCACACCCTCCTACCTCCACCCACACTGCTGCCTTGACCCAAAGTAGGTGTCCTGTTTCTAGACCAAGTCACAAATTCTATTCCCTACTTATGCAGGGACCCTGAAAGATCAGGTCTGCTCTGCGCCAAACCAGAGCCTCATTTAATCCTCTACCCCTAACAGTGGGCTTTAGTTGGGGCCCAACGTTTCTAGAGCTGGCTGGACTGCCAGTGACAGTGATGGCAGAACTCGGCCAGGTTAATCTGCATATTCATTCCTACCCTACCCCAGGTAAGCTGCTACTGCCCAGAGGAGGACCCATTGGCCAGCTTGGCTCTAATCAAGACCAGAGAGTGTTGGCTGGGCATGGTGGCTCATGCCTGTAATCCCAGCACTTTGAGAGGCCAAGGCAGGTGGATCACTTGAGGTCGAGAGCTCAAGACAAGCCTGACCAACATGGTGAAACCCTATCTCTACTAAAAATATAAAAATTAGCTGGACATGGTGGCAGAGGCCTGTAATCTCAGCTACTCGGGAGGCTGAGGCACGAGAATCACTAGAACCTGGGAGGCGGAGTTTGCAGTGAGCAGAGATCATACCACTGCACTGCAGCCTGGGCGACAGAGTGAGACTAGGTCTCAAAAAAAATCCAGAGTCTCAAGAAGAGAAATTTTTGTGTTTGAGATAGGCCAAGAGGACAGGATCAGTTTCATGGGTCATCCAGTCTCCAAAAAGGGCTGATCCCACAGGGAATCCACATACAGCTATCTATACAAGGAGAAAAGAATCCACAGAGACACAGGAGAACCATCGATCTAGAACAAAGTTATAGCTTTTGACATTAAGGAAGCAGAATAGAAGGAGCCACTCAGGGCAGGGCGTGATGGCTCACACCTGTAATCTCAGCACTTTGGGATGTCAAGGTGGATGGATCACGAGGTCAGGAATTTGAGACCAGCCTGGCCAACATGGTGAAACCCCATATCTACTAAAAATACAAAAATTGGCCAGGCATGGTGGTGCACGCCTATAGTCCCAGCTACTTGGGAGGTTGAGGAAGAATTGCTTGAACCTGGGAAGCAGAGGTTGCAGTGAGCCGAGATTGCACCACTGCACTCCAGCCTGGGTGACAGAGTGACAGACTGAGACTCCGTCTCAAATAAATAAATAAATAAATAAATAAAGGAGCCACTAAGATTGTAGCAGCAGGATTTTTATAGCCTGTGTTCTGTCCTGGGCTTGCGTAATAGCCAGGAAGGTGGGAGGGCTCAAAAGGTCATGCTGAAGTTCCACGCAGTTACAGAGGAGGCTAGGTTGTTCTCCGGCCTCCTGATGAGAGCCAGGTGGGGGAGGCACCAGAAGTCTCCAGGCTGCCCTTGGCCAGCTCATGGGACTAAAGGAATGGGGGAGACATCCAGGAGGCTGCTTCTGTCCCAGGTCTCATCCCTCCCTGTTCTCTAGGAATGTAAGCCTCTGGCCCAACACTGTCTCAAGGCCAGGGTGTGCCTTCGCAATATGCCCAACCCACCATGTGGACTGTCCACCAAGGAACCCACGAGGAAGGCTTGCCAAAAGCATACGTCTACTACTGGAGTTGCACACACAGACTAACATACTTTCCAGTCCTCACGGATAAGAACAGACCTAATTATGTCCTGGCTCAATTTACCCCTCCTCCAATCAGGCTGCCCAGGGCTGGCTAGAGGCCAGCCTAACAAAAATGAAAGGAATGACCCCAACACTGGGTTCCCCCACTTCTTAACATTTCTTTCTGGTTTTTCCAAACCATTCCCTTTCCATTTAGTATTTGGGGATGAGGGTTGCCCCGGGGAGCTCTGGGAAAGGAAAACAGAAGAAACCAAAAAAGTGAGAATTCAAAGGAAGGCTGAGGAAGATAGGACTCCCTAAGCTCCACTGGGTACTCCTACCCCAGAAGTGGAGTCCACTTCTGTGCCACAGGTTCAGCTGTCGCTCTAAATGGCAGGGAGGGCGTAAGGAAGAGCAGCCAGGTACCCTCTGAAGCACAGGGAGGACCACTCACCGGGGAACCCCCGGAATGGCTAGGAGGCTGGGAACCCAGTCTTGCAGGGTTTTAAGCAAACACTAATGAGAAAGAAAAAAGACGGGGGAAAAACTTGGTTGTTCCTCGTCTCTACGTATTAGAATTCACCCCAGTAAGAGTCCTTTCTTCCAAAGCAGGAGACGACCCAAGTCCCCAGATTTCTCACAGCTGCCATCCCTACACCTCCCGTCTTTTCTGGAATCAAGCGCAGTGTGACGACGTCTCCCCTTCGTCCAACGTCAGCTGGGTTTGCCCTCGATCCAGTTTGAGTGCAAGCAAAGCCATCCTTCCCCGAGTATCAGACTAGGGCGGACTCCGCAGGCCCTCAGACCCCGGAGACCCTCGACAGGAAGACGCGCGGGGTGAGTGGTGGGAGGGAAGGCCGGGGGAGGGGCGCGTGGGGAGGAACGGAAACGGCGGCCTTTGTTTATCGCGCAGGGACCCAGTTGATCCCATCTGGGGGTTCGCCAGCCGGGCACCCGCCCTTCTGCCCGGACTGAGGCTTCTGTCGCCCGCCGCTGGTCCAGGCAGAGTTTGACCGCGCTCTGAAGCTCGGACTCCAACCTCCCCTCTCCCGCAACCGCCGCTTCTCCCCGCCGGGGCCCTGCACTCACAATGCACTCGCGGACCCTCTCGTGGAAGAGCTGTTCTCGCACCGATAGCACTTCGTAGTCAGCTGCTTCCATACTCTGCTCAGCATGACTGGAGCAGGGGTGCCTCCGGGCCCGGGTAGGACGAGCGGGGAGGAAGCCGCCGCCGCCGCCGCCGCCGCCGCCGCCGCCGCCGCCGAGCACCCGGACCCAGCCTAGGAGCCTTTCCTCGCAGCCTGCGACAGAAACTCGGAGCAGTCTGGGGCTCAGACACAGTCGTCCCCACGCCCCGCCCTTAAAGGGGCAGGCACCACCCGCCTAGTTTTAAGTGCTCTGGCGTCCTTTTGCTCCCTCCCCTTTAAGGTAGGGCCGCCGTCAAGTTTCAACGCAAACACCCGCCACTAGGCTAGCTATAGGGAAGCGCTGCTGAGGTTCCATCTTTTTAAGAGATTGAGTGACGACACAAGGGATAGGCGGGTTCCTTCCAGGGGGAGGAACTCATTGGCTCCTGGAGAGCTGCCGCTCATCGCTGGAAGAACGTTGATAGGCTCGCCCCGTGAAGGAAGGTGGGATCTTTTGGGCCTACCGCTGCTCCTTCTAAAATTGAGCAACTGTCTTTCTTATCTCGAAAAGTGACGGTTCCTGGATTTCACTAGCAGCCGGGATTTTAGTTTGACCTTGGTTAAATGAACCATTTGGATCAGTCCAGCCAGGCAGGACGTGAGGGCACCCTAGGGGTTCTGAAAGGTACCGCTGCCCAGTAACCCATGGTAGCAGGATTTTCTGTGTGTTTGTGTTGGGGTGCTCCTCCCCACACCCTCACTCTGCCTTCCTGCCGCCAGGAGTTTTCACCTAATCATTTTTGTGGAAGGCCTAGTGTGTGCTAGATCAAATACTGAAAAATACTGGATGGAGATCTGTAGAAATATTCTGAAACTTTGTGAAGAAGAACCCTCAAGGATCGTTGAAGAGTGGGGCTGAGTCAAACATTAGTTAACCCCTTACTATGTGCCATTCACCTTATAGTCTTTATCTCAGTCATGTTACCCAGGCTGATCTGGAACTCCTAGCCTCAAAGTGCTGGCCCTCCCAAAGTGCTGAGACCACAGGTGTGACCTACCCAGCCAATTATCTCATTTTTAACATGACAACAACCCTTCAGAGGAAGGTATTGTGATTTGGCTTTTTATTTTATTTTTGAGACCGAGTTTTGCGCTTGTTGCCCAGATTGGAGTGCAATGTTGCAATCTCGGCTCAATGCAACCTCTGCCTCCTGGGTTCAAGTGATTCTTCTGCCTCAGCCTCCCAAGTAGTTGGGATTACAGGCATGCGCCACCACACCTGGCTAATTTTGTATTTTTGGTAGAGACAGGGTTTCTCCATGTTGGTCAGGCTGGTCTTATCTCAAACTCCTGACCTCAGGCAATCTGCCCGCCTCAGCCTCCCAAAGTGCTGGAACTACAGGCGTAAGCCACCTTGCCCAGCCAATAAGTAACTTAAAAAAAGAATTTAGAAGAGGTGGAAATCCCTTCAGGAAAGGATTGGAGAAAAGATTTTTCTTTATTTTTTGTGTGGTTGAGTCTTGGAAGTAGATGTGATTTAGATGAAGGGAGATTTGATTTTGGTTTTGTTTTTTGTTTTAAGTTATTAATTTAGCCGGGCGCGGTGGCTCAAGCCTGTAATCCCAGCACTTTGGGAGGCCGAGGCGGGTGGATCACGAGGTCAAGAGATCGAGACCATCCAGGTCAACATGGTGAAACCCCGTCTCTACTAAAATACAAAAAATTAGCTGGGCATGGTGGCGCATGCCTGTAATCCCAGCTACTCAGGAGGCTGAGGCAGGAGAATTGCCTGAACCCAGGAGGCAGAGGTTGCGGTGAGCCGAGACCGCTCCATTGCACTCCAGCCTGGGTAACAAGAGTGAAACTCCGTCTCAAAAAAAAAAAAAAAAAAAAAAAAGTTATTAATTTATTTTTATTTTTCTTTCTTTCTTTCTTTCTTTTTTTTTTTTTTTTTTTTTTTTGAGACAGTATCTCACCCTTTGCCCAGGCTGTAGTGCAGTGGCACAATATTGGCTCACTGCAAACTCCGCCTCCCCGGGTTCAAGCAATTCTCCTGTCTCCGCCTCCCAATTAGCTGGGATTATAGACACTTGCCAACACGCCCAGCTAATTTTTGTATTTTTAGTAGAGACAGGATTTCACCATGTTGGTCAGGCTGGTCTTGAACTTCTAACCTTGTGACCCGCCCACCTCGGCCTCCCAAAGTGCTATGATTACAGGCATGAGTGACTGTGCCCAGCCAACTTTATTTTTGAGACAAGGTCTCACTCTGTCACCAAGGCTGGCTTGCAGTGGTGTGTCATGG
The DNA here is from genome assembly GCF_048565385.1 of Saimiri boliviensis. Lineage (NCBI taxonomy): Eukaryota > Metazoa > Chordata > Mammalia > Primates > Cebidae > Saimiri > Saimiri boliviensis. The sequence continues at coordinate 64,260,538 of NC_133455.1, forward strand.
CGCACTGCAGCCTCCAACTCCCAGGCTCAAGGGATTCTCCCATCTCACCCTCTTGAGCAGCTGGGATCACAGGCGGGCACCAGAATGCTCAGTGGTTCTGCTATGTTGCCCAGGCTGGTCTTGAACTCCTGGGCTCAAGCAGTCTGCCCACCTTGGTCTCCCAAAGTTCTGGGATTAGACTCGTGAGCCAATAGGCCAGACTTCCTCTAAATTTTTTTTTTTTTTGAGACGAAGTTTTGCTCTTATGCAGTGGTATGATCTCGGCTCACTGCAACCTCTGTCTCCCGGGTTCAAGCAATTCTCCTGCCTTGGCCTCCCAAGTAGCTGGGATTACAGGGCCTGCCACCACACCTGGCTAATTTTTTGTATTTTTAGTAAAGACAGGGTTTCACCATGTTGGCCAGAACTCCTGACCTGAAGTGATCCACCAGCCTCAGCCTCCCAAAGTGCTAAAATTAAAGGCGTGACCCACCATCCTGGCCCTGACCGCCTCTAAATTCTTCTTCTTCTTCTTCTTCTTTTTTATTTTGAGGCAGAGTCTTGCTCTGTCACCCAGGCTGGAGTACAATGGCGTCATCTTGGCTCACTGCAAACTCTGCCTCTTGGGTTCAAGCGATTCACCTGCCTCGGCCTCCCAAGTAGCTGGGACTACAGGTGCCCACCACCACGCCTGGCTAATTTTTTGGTTTTTTTTTTTTTTTTTTTTTTTTTGAGACAGAGTTTCACTCTTGTTACCCAGGCTGGAGTGCAATGGCGCGATCTCAGCTCACCGCAACCTCCGCCTCCTGGGTTCAGGCAATTCTCCTGCCTCAGCCTCCTGAGTAGCTGGGATTATAGTCACGCGCCACCATGCCCAGCTAATTTTTTGTATTTTTAGTAGAGACGGGGTTTCACCATGTTGACCAGGATGGTCTCGATCTCTTGACCTCGTGATCCACCCGCCTCGGCCTCCCAAAGTGCTGGGATTACAGGCGTGAGCCACCGCGCCCGGCCTAATTTTTTGTATTTTTAGTAGAGATGGCGTTTCACCGTGCTAGCCAGGATGGCCTCGTTCTCCTGACCTCATGATCCACCTGCCTCGACCTCCCAAAGTGCTGAGATTCCAGGCATGAGCCACCATGCCTAATCCTCTAAATTTTTTTTTTTTTTTGAGACAGTCTCCCTCTGTCACCCAGGCTGGAGTGTAATGGCGCAGCCTTGGCTCACTGCAACTTCTGCCTCCAGGTTAAAGGGATTCTCCTACCTCAGCCTCCCAAGTAGCTCGGATTATAAGCATGTGCCACCATGCCCGGCTAATTTTTGTACTTTTTTTTTTTTTAATTTTTTGAGACGGAGTTTCGCTCTTGTTACCCAGGCTGGAGTGCAATGGCGCGATCTTGGCTCACGGCAATCTCTGCCTCCTGGATTCAGGCAATTCTCCTGCCTCAGCCTCCTGGGTAGCTGGGATTGCAGGCACACGCCACCATGCCCAGCTAATTTTTTGTATTTTAGTAGAGATGGGGTTTCACCATGTTGACCAGATGGTCTCGATCTCTTGACCTCATGATCCACCCACCTCGGCCTCCCAAAGTGCTGGAATTACAGGCGTGAGCCACCACGCCCAGCTAATTTTTGTACTTTAGTAGAGACTGGGTTTCACCACGTTAGCTGGGCGTGGTGGCGCGCACCTGTAATCCCAGCTACTTAGAAGGCTGAGGCAGGAGAATCGCTTGAACCCGGAAGGGAGGTTACAGTGAGCCTAGATCAAGCCATTGCACTCCACCCTGGACGACAAGAGCAAAATTCCGTCTCAAAAAAAAAAAAAAAAAAAAATTGGCCATATATGCATTGTTTCATGATATTTGTTCTCTTGAGCTGTTATTTAAATATTTATATTGTTTAACTTTACCTTCATTTATGTCTTTTCTCTTTTCCTCCTTTCCTTTCCTCTTCAAGAGTTAGAAACACATATTTGACTTCTAATTTATGCCCTTTTTTTCTTCCTCAATACTTAACCCAGTGCAGTTCTCATAATAAACCTCTTAAACAGGGCCGTGTGTGGTGGCTCTGTAATCGCAGCACTTTGGGAGGCCGAGGTGGGTGGATCACCTGAGGTCAGGAGTTGGAGACCAGCCTGACCAACATGGTGAAACCCTGTCTCTACTAAAAAATATTTAAAAATTAGCTGGGTATGGTGACAGGCACCTGTAATCCCAGCTACTCAGGAGGCTGAGGCAGGAGAATCGCTTGAACCCAGGAGGTGGAGGTTGCCGCAAGCCAAGATCACACCATTGCACTCCAGCCTGGGCAACAGAGCAAGACTCCGTCTCAAATAACCAAACACTTAAACAATGTTTGTGAGGCCCAGGGCAGTGACTCCTGCCTGTAAGTCCAACATTTTGGGTGGCAGCAAGCTAGGTTTGAGGTCAGGAGTTAAAGACCAGCCTGGGTAACACATGACCCTATCTCCAAAATAAATTTATAAAATTAGCCAGGCGTGGTAATGTGTCCCTGTAGTCCTAGCTACTCAGGAGGCTGAAGCAGGAGAATCACTTGAGCCCAGGAGATCGAGGCTGCAGTGAGCTATCATGGCACCACTGCATTCTAGCCTGGGCAACACAGTTTTTATAGAAGAAAGAAGCCGGGCATGGTGGCTCATGCCTGTAATCCTAGCACTTTGGGAGGCCGAGGTGGGTGGATCATCTGAGGTCAGGAGTTCAAAACCAGCCTGGTCCTCATGGTGAAACTCCATCTTAAAAAAAAAGAAAGAAAGAAAGAAAGAGAAAGAAAGGAAGGAAGGAAGGAAAGAAAGAAAGAGAGGCCAGGTGCAGTGGCTCACACTTGTAACTACAGTACTTTGGGAAGTTGAGGTGGGCGGATGACGAGGTCAGGAGTTTGAGACCAGCCTGGCCAACAGAGTGAAACCCTGTCTCTACTAAAAATACAAAAATTAGCTGGATATGGTGGCAGGCGCTTGTAATCCTAGCTACTCTGGAGGCTAAGACAAGAGAATCGGTTGAACCTGGGAGGCGGAGGTTGCAGTGAGCCAAGATCACGCCACTACACTCTAGTGTGGGCGACAGAGCTAGACTCTGTCTCAAAAAAAAAAAAAAAAAAAGAAGTAAATAAAAAAGAAAACTTCCTGCCTACTCTAAGACTACTTTCAGGGTGATTTTGTTTCCAGGACTTTCTGGAAAGAGGTTTTTTTAGCTTTTTTTCCCCCCTCTGTCACCTAGGCTGGAGTGTAGTGGCATGATCTCAGCTCACTGCAACCTCCACCTCCCCTGTCCTGGTTCAAGCAATTCTCCTGTCTCAGCCTCCCAAGTAGCTGGGACTATAAGCATACACCACCATGCCCAGATAATTTTTGTATTTTTAGTAGAGAGGAGGTTTCACTGTTAAGGACAGGAAAACCCCTTCTGCAAAGGCTGACCCCTTCCCCCTTCCAATTGCTCTGCAGCTGTATTCCTGAACCCCTACCTAGGTGCCACATAAAGGTTGCCAGATGTGCTACCATTAAGCAAAGCCTGATTATAGTAATCTGGGCAGCATGGGCAGCTTGAAGGAGGACAGGGAAAACATATGTTGGTTATCTATACTTGTAAATTCCTGTTTGACACGTATCTGTAAAAAAAAAAAACTCCTGGTTTCTCTCTTTTTTAAAAAAGACTGCTGCCACAAAAATCACAGGATAATGTATTGCAGGTCAGTTACAAGTTAACAAACTATCTCTGTGCCTGTTATCAGCAGATAAATTACCTCAGTCCTAAAACCCCCTTATGCCCCTCTCACCCTATATAAACCCCTCGTTTTGTAGGCTCAGGGCTGCCTCCTCTAATTATAATGGGGCAGCCAGGCATGTTAATAAAACTTGCTTGCCTGACTTTGGGTCTATTCTCCTTTCTCACTGTTACCCTTACATTCACCATGTTGGCCAGGCTGGTGTCAAACCCCTGACCTCATGATCCGCCTATCTTGGCCTCCCAAAGTGCTGGGATTACAGGCATGAGCCACCGTGCTTGGCCTCTTTTCTAAGCTAAACATCCTCAGTTCTCTGAGATACTCTGCTTAGTACTCCTTACCACTTCCCTCACCCCTTAGAGAAAACTCCATTGTCTATGTTCCTCTTGAAGCGAGGTGTCCAAACTGGATAAGAGATTACACAGGACCGGCGTTGTAGCTCAAGCCTGTAATCCTATCACTTTGAGAGGCCGAGGCAGGTGGATCATGAGGTGAGGAGTTTGAGACCACCCTGACCATATGGTGAAACCCCATCTCTATTAAAAATACAAAAATTATCCGGGCATGGTGGCGGGCACCTGTAATCCCAGCTACTCAGGAGGCTGAGGCAGAAGAATTGTTTGAACCCAGGAGGCAGAGGTTGCAGTGAGCCGAGATCTCACCATTGCCCTCTAACCTGGGTGACACAGTGAGGCTCCATCTCGAAAAAAAAAAAAAACAAAGAAAGAAAAGAAAGGGGACGGAGGAAGAGGAAAGGAGGGGAGAGGGAAGGGGGAGAGGGAGGGGGGAAGAAAGAGGAGGGAATGGGGGAGATTACACCAGCTAGCCGGGGGCGGTGGTTCACACCTGTAATCCCAGCACTTTGGGAGGCTGAGGCGGGCCAATCACAAAGTCAGGAGATCAAGACCCTCCTGGCTAACACGGTGAAACCTTGTCTCTACTAAAAATACAAAAAAAAAAAAACAAAAAAACAAAAAAACTGGGCATGGTGGCATGTGCCTTCAGTCCCAGCTGTTCAGGAGGCTGAGGCAGGAAAATCGCATGAACCCAGGAGGCAGAGGTTACAGTGAGCTGAGATTGTGCCACTGGACTCCAGCCTGGGAGACAGAGTCTGTCTTAAAAAAAAAAAAAAAGAGAGAGAGAGAGAGAGAGATTACACAGGCCTGGCGTGGTGGCTCACACCTATAATCTCAGGATTTTGGGAGGCCAAGGTGGGTGGATAGACTGAGCCCAGGAGTTGGAGATCAGCCTGGGCAACATGGCAAAACCCTGTCTCTACAAAAAATATAAAAATTAGCTAGATATTGTGGCATGACTGTAGTTCCAGCTACTTGGGAGGCTGAGATGGGACGTTCAATCAAACCCAGGAGGTGGAGGCTGCAGTGAGCTGAGATTGTGCCACTGCACTCCAGCCTGGGAGACAGTCTGTCTTTAAAAAAAAAAAAAAAAAAAAGGCCTGGCGCAGTGGCTCACGCCTGTAATCCCAGCACTTTGGGAGGCCAAGGCGGGTGGATCACGAGGTTAAGATATCGAGACCATCCTGGTCAACATGGTGAATCCCCATCTCTACTGAAAATATAAAAAATTAGCTGGGCATGGTGGCGCGTGCCTGTAATCCCAGCTACTCAGGCGGCTGAGGCAGGAGAATTGCCTGAACCTAGGAGGCAGAGGTTTCGGTGAGCCGAGATCGCGCCATTGCACTCCAGCCTGGGTAACAAGAGCGAAAATCCATCTCAAAAAAAAAAAAAAAAAAAGATTACACAGGCCAGGTGTGGTGACTCACACCCATAATCTCAGGACTTTGGGAGGCCAAAGTGAGTGGATAGCCTAAGCTCAGGAGTTGGAGATCAGCCTGGGCAACATGGCAAAACCCTGTCTCTACAAAAAATATAAAAATTAGCTAGATATTGTGGCATGCCTGTAGTCCCAGCTACTTGGGAGGCTGAGGTGGGAGGATCAATCAAACCCAGGAGGTGGAGGTTCCAGTGAGCTGAGATTGTGCCACTGCACTCCAGCCTGGGCAACAGTGCAAGACTCTGTCTCAGAAAAGAAAAAAAAAAGACAGGGAAAAGAAAAAAAAAAGACAGGCCGGGCGCGGTGGCTCAAGCCTGTAATCCCAGCACTTTGGGAGGCCGAGGCGGGTGGATCACGAGGTCAAGAGATCGAGACCATCCTGGTCAACATGGTGAAACCCCGTCTCTACTAAAAATACAAAAAATCAGCTGGGCATGGTGGCGTGTGCCTGTAATCCCAGCTACTCAGGAGGCTGAGGCAGGAGACTTGCCTGAACCCAGGAGGCGGAGGTTGCGGTGAGCGGAGATCGCGCCATTGCACTCCAGCCTGGGTAACAAGAGCGAAACTCCGTCTCAAAAAAAAAAAAAAAAAAAAAAGACAATAAAAAAATCAACAACAACAAAGATATTACATGGGGTGGATTACTGACCTGCCTAGCTTTGAGCACTGTTATATAGAAGGAATATCTAGGATAATATCAGCCTATTATGGCAGCTGGGTCACACCCCAGCTTGTGGCACACAATGATTTGGTCATAGTGAGGCAGCAGAAGTTTCTACATGCCAGTATTATGAGATGCTAGGGCCAGAGAGAGGCTGAGGGATCTTCTCTCTCTCTCTCTCTTTTTGTTTTTTGTTTTTGTTTGGAGAGATAATCTTGATGAAGAAGGTTTATTATTTTGTTTTATTATTTTATTATTAATTTTTGAAATGGAGTCTCACTTCACCCACAGGCTGGAGGGCAGTGGCATGATCTCAGCTCACTACAGCTTCCACCTCCCAGGTTCAAGTGATTCTTCTGTGTCAGCCTCCCAAGTAGTTGGGACTACAGGCATACCCCACTACACCAGGCTAATTTTTGTATTTTTAGTAGAAACAGGGTTTCACCATGTTGGCCAGGCTGGTCTTGAACTCCTGACCTCAAGTGATCCTCCCATATCAGCCTCCCAAAGCGCTGGGATTATAGGTGTGAACCACTTAGTTGAAGAATCTTTAGAACAGAGAACAAACACTCAAATGCCCATCGATGATGGACTAGACAGGGAAAATGTGGCACATATACACCATGGAATACTATGCAGCCATAAATAATGATGAGTTCGTGTCCTTTGTATGGACATGGATGAACCTGGAAACCATCATTCTCAGCAAACTGACACAAGAACAGAAAATCAAACACCGCATGTTCTCACTCATAGGTGGGTGTTGAACAATGAGAACACATGGACACAGGGAGGGGAGCATCACACACTGGGGTCTGTCGGGAGGAAATAGACGAGGGACAGTGGGGGATGGAGAGTTGGGGAGAGATAGCATGGGGAGAAATGCCAGATATAGGTGATGGGGAGGAAGGCAGCAAATCACACTGCCAGGTGTGTACCTATGCAACAATCTTGCATGTTCTTCACGTGTACCCCAAAACCTAAAATGCAATTAAAAAAAAAAAAAAACAGAGGAGGAACCTTCCTATCCACCTTGATTTGATGTCTCTATCCACCTTTCACTTTCTGCCTGAGGTCTCTTAAGCTTTGGGCCTGGGCTTAGTCTAAAAGTGGGGAGGAAGTAGACAGATACTCATCTCTAGCTTTCAGAGTTAAACATGTTTTTTGTTTTTTCTTTTTCTTTTTTTTTTTTTTTTTTTTTTGAGACAGGGTCTTGGTCCGGCACCTAGGCTGGAGTGCAGTGAAGCAATCTCAGCTCACTGTAACCTTGACTTCCCAGGCTCAAGTGATCCTCCCACCTCATCTCGCAGGTAGCTGGGACCAAAGGCATGTACCACCACACCAGGCTAATTTTTAAATTATTTTTAGAGACAGGATCTCACTGTGTTGCTCAGGCTGGTCTCGAACTCCTGTCCTCAAGTGATCTTCCTTCCTTGGCCTCTCAAAGTGGTGGTATTATAGGTCTGAGCCATTGTGCCTGGCCCATTTGAGTAGTCTTAAAAAAACAAACAAACAGACAAACAAAAACTGTGGAGCATTTATCTAATGGATTTTTTAAAAAATCACGGAGGCTGGGCACAGTGTCTCATGCCTGTAATCTCATCACTTTGAGAGATTGAAGCAGGAGGATTGCTTAAGCTCATAGTTTTTATATCAGCCTAGACAACATAGTGAGACCCCATCTCTACAAAAAATTTTAAAATTAGCTGGGGGTGATGGTGAGTGCCTGTAGTCCCAGCTACCCGAGAGGCTGAGCTGGGAGGATCACTTGAGCGCAGGAGGTCAAGGCTGCAGTGAGCCGAGATCAAACCACTACACTTTAGTCTGGACACAAGAAATAGACCCTGTCTCCAAAAAAAAAAAGAAAGAAAGAAATCTGGTAGAGAAGAAACATATGAATTATAATCACACAAATATATATTTACAAAACATGATAAATGTGAGAAAAGTAGAGGTTCTATGAAAACATATAGTAGAAAATATGGCCTATTCTGACCTAGTCTCCAAGTCCTTGAAGAAATATCATTTGGGCTTTTTTCATTGAAGGGAGAGTATGAGTTAACTGGACAAAGTTGTTGGGAGCTCTTTTTTTTTTTCTTTTTGAGACGGAGTTTTGCTCTTGTTACCCAGGCTGGAGTGCAATGGCGCTATCTCGGCTCACCGCAACCTCTGCCTCCTGGGTTCAGGCAATTCTCCTGCCTCAGCCTCCTGAGTAGCTGGGACTACAGGCACGCGCCACCATGCCCAGCTAATTTTTTATATTTTTAGTAGAGACGGGGTTTCACCATGTTGATCAGGACGGTCTCGATCTCTTGACCTCGTGATCCACCCGCCTCGGCCTCCCAAAGTGCTGGGATTACAGGCTTGAGCCACCGCACCCGGCCTAGGGAGCTCTTAAGGCTATAGAAGGTACCACAGACAGAGGAAAGAGTATGGTTTGAAGGCTCAGGTATGAATGAGGTGATGAGCTTGCTTCTGTCTATTTGGGCAGGATACCATACAGCAGGCTGTCAGTTGAGAGTGGGTGGGGTAGAACATTTCGGTAGTTGTTTTGGCTTATGAACTAGATAGCAGAGAGGTGGAGGCTAGCTTAGCAACACAATGACATCAGTGTCTACATGATGATGCACACATTGTCAGGTGGTTAATGACTTTGTATCAATAATTAATTAATTTTTTTTTGTGATGGAGTCTTGCTCTGTTGCCCAGGCTGGAGTTCAGTATTTTTAGAAGAGACAGGGTTTCACCATGTTGGCCAGGCTGGTCTTGAACTCCTGACCTTGTGATCTGCCTACCTCAGCCTCCCAAAGTGCTGAGATTACAGGCGTCAGCCACCATGCCCAGCCTCAATATTGAGTTTAGATTAATGCGACAACATGCTCCTCCCTTACTACTGTTGATCCCAAGGTGATTTTTTTTTTTTTTTTTTTTTTTTTTTTTTTTTTTTGAGATGGAGTCTCCCTCTGTTGCCAGGCTGGAGTGTAGTGATGTGATCTTGGCTCACTGCAACCTCCATCTCCCAGGTTCAAGCCATTATCCTGCCTCAGCCTCCTGAGTAGCTGGGATTACAGGTGCCTCCCACCACACCCAGCTGATTTTTGCATTTTTAGTAGAGATGAAGTTTCACCATGTTGGCCAGGCTGGTCTCAAACTTCTGACCTCAAGTGATCCATCCTCCTTGGCCTCCCAAAGTGCTGGGATTACAGCTGTGAGCCACCACCCCTGGCCCAAGGCCATGTTTTTTTGTTTTGTTTTGTTTTATATTGTTTTGTTGTTGTTTTGTTTTGTTTTTGAGACAGTCTTGCTCTGTCACCTAGGCTGGAGTGTAATGGCATGATCTTGGCTCACTGCAACCTCCGCCTCCCAGGTTCAAGCGATTGTCCCTGCCTCAGCCTCTGGAACAGCTGAGATTATAGGCACCTGCCACTATGCCTGGCTAATTTTTTTGTGTTTCTGGTAGACATGGAGTTTCACCATGTTGGCCAGGCTGGTCTTGAACTCCTGATCTCAGGTGATCCACCCATTTTGGCCTCCCAAAGTGCAGGGATTACAGGCGTGAGTCACTTTTTTTTATGCGCATGTTTTTATACAAATCCTACCTCGGGGAAGCACCCTAGAGGAAGGGGCTGAGGTCAAGAAACACCTCTGATGTGGTGTTTTGTGTAGCCTCCTGATTCACATTGGCCTAACATGAGGCCCAGCTGCCTCCAGTCATGGACAGAAGAAAAAGTGACAAATGTGTAAATGCTAGGGATGGCAGGTCAGTCACTTCCGGTTTGTTAGTCATCTTCTCAGCGCAGGTCCAAGGTGACAACAAGGGCAAAGTTCACAAATCTCAGCTTGGCTCTCCTGCATGGAGAATTCCTTGTCAGTGGTGCCATCTGCAGGGCATTAAGGAATTTGCCAGAAGTTTGATGGGATTGGGAGGAGAAAATGGCATCTCCAGACAAAATGCTCTTCTCTCTTCCCTAGCTCAGGCCTCTTAGTCTAAGCACATCCCTAAATCCCAGCCTGGGTCCTCGGTAGGGCTGAAACACCCATGTCCTTCTGATCTTGTGGCAGGCAATATTTAAGTCTTCTAGTCCTACAAGGCAGGACACAAGGCTGTGATATCGCTCCCCTCCTTTTCTACCAATTAAATCTGTCATCTTTTTTTTTTTTTTTTTTTTTTTTGAGAAGGAGTTTCGCTCTTGTTACCCAGGCTGGAGTGCAATGGCGCGATCTCGGCTCACCGCAACCTCCGCCTCCTGGGTTCAGGCAATTCTCCTGCCTCAGCCTCCTGAGTAGCTGGGATTACAGGCACGTGCCACCATGCCCAGCTAATTTTTTGTATTTTTAGTAGAGACGGGGTTTCACCATGTTGACCAGGTTGGTCTCGATCTCTCGACCTTGTGATCCACCCGCCTCGGCCTCCCAAAGTGCTGGGATTACAGGCTTGAGCCACCGTGCCCGGCCTTAAATCTGTCATCTTAAAATGAGGCACTGGGTTCTTCCCATTTTAACAGTGAACTCAAGGAGGGGATGAACACTAGGTTGTGAAGACATTTAAGCATTCTGGTGTTAAAAAAAAAAGAAGAAGATATTTATGTAGTTAAGATTAGTTATCATTATTATTATCATCATCCTTTTCATCTCTAAGTAAACCCTCCTTGGGCTTTTAAAAATTCATATTTATTGGCCGTGTTTGGTGGCTCATGCCTGTAATCCCAGCACTCTGGGAGGCCGAGGCAGGCAGATCACCTGGGGTCAGGAGTTGAAGACCAGCCTGGCCAACGTGATGAAACCCTGTCTCTACTAAAAATACAAAAAAACAAACAAGCAAACAAAAAAAGAATTAGCTGGGCATGGTGCTGGGTGCCTGTAACCCCAGCTACTCTGGAGGCTGAGGCAGGAGAATCACTTGAACCCGGGAGTTGGAGGTTGCAGTGAGCCGAGATTGTGCCACTGCACTCCAGCCTGGGCGATAGTGAGACTCTGTCTCCAAAAAAAGAAATAAAGAAATAAACTTGGCTGGGCACGGTGGCTCATGCCTGTAATCCCAGCACTTTGGGAGGCCAAGGTGGGTGGATCACCTGAGGTCAGGAGTTTGAGACCAGCCTGACCAATATGGAGAAACACTGCCTCTACTAAAAATACAAAATTAGCTGGGCGTGGTGGTGCCTGCCTGTAATCCCAGCTACTCGGGAGGCTGAGGCAGAAGAATCATTTGAACCTGTCTAGCCTGGGCAGCAAGAGCCAAACTCCACCAAAAAAACAAACAAACAAACAAAAAAACCCAAAAAACTACGAATATTTATTTTCTGAATTAATGGCTTATTCTTCTGTAAGTGGCTCTGGAGTATTGCTGAGTCGGTATGTCAAGACCTGGGATGCACTGCCTCTCATCGCCCAAGCTTGGATGTACATCTCCAAGTTTACAGATCGTTCCAGACTCCAAAGCCCTAATTGCTACCCTCTCTGGGACAGGCAGAATGGAAATCTATAATGTAAAAGGAAAAATAGTCCCGCAAAGTTAAGAGGTCCTGATTAGTGACAGAACTAATAGGCTAACCAAGTATCTCTGTTCCCTAGGCCTCTCCCCTGAGACCTGATAAAGAAGCCTGGGCCTTGAAAGAAAGTGAGTGTTACAAAACCTTAGGGCTTAAAGTTTACATTGAGTAGAACAATAAAGAATCTGGCTTAAGAGAGAAGTTACCATTGCTTATTTCTGCTTCCCTAGAAGCGTTCTATGGGCATTACCAGGCGCTGAGCTTGCTGCTGGGCAAATGTATAGATAAGACGATTCCAGTGCCTCCTTAAAGGAAGGCTTGATGGCATGTCCTGTCTGCCTGAGCATTTCATTCTAGCCACCTCGTTCATCATGGCCCACTCATAGTATTTCATTCAAAGCCTTAACTTATAATTATTAGTATTCATCTTGGCCTGGTGTGGTGGTTCACACTTGTAATCCCAACAGTTTGAGAGGCAAAGGAGGGAGGATTTTTGTATTTTCAGTAGAGATGTGGTTTCACCTAGTTGGCCTGACTGGTCTGGAACTCCTGACCTCAGGTGATCTGCCCACCTCGGGCTCCCAAAGTGATAGGATTGCAGGCATTAGGTGCTGTGCCCGGCCCTCTCAGTTCTTTAAAGGTGTCTGCTTTCCCTTGGAGCCTGTGATGGCTAAGTATGTGTTGCTATGCTAGGCCTGCAGGCCCCCAAACAAAGCTCTTTCTCTAAAATGCTCATGCCAAATCAGATTCTCTTAGGAGCTGAGAGCTACAGTCATCCCTTAGTATCCCTGGGGGATACTAAAATCCATGAATGCTCAAATTCCTTACATAGAAAGCTCTAATGTTTGCATGTAACCTATACACATCTTCCTGTATAGTTTAAATCATTTCTAAATTACTTATAATACCTAATACAATGTGAATGCTATGTAAATAATTGTTATACTGTATTGTTTAGAGAATAAAGGGGAAAAGGACATGTGCAGTTCAGACACAACTATCCATTTTTCCAAATATATATTTTGAGATAGTGTCTCTGGCACCCAGGCAGGAATGAGAAATGCAGCAGCATGATCACACTGGCTAATAATTATTATTTTTTGTAGTGACAGGGTCTCCCTAGGTTGCCTAGGCTGGTCTCAAACTCCTGGGCTCAAGTGATCCCCCTGCCTTGGCCAAAGTGCTGATGTTACAGGCGTGAACCACCATGGCCAGTTGCTTCCAAATATATATATATATTTTTTTTTTTTTTTTTTTTGAGACGGAGTTTCGCTTGTTACCCAGGCTGGAGTGCAATGGTGAGATCTCGGCTCACTGCAACCTCCGCCTCCTGGGTTCAGGCAATTCTCCTGCCTCAGCCTCCTGAGTAGCTGGGACTACAGGCATGCGCCATCATGCTCAGCTAATTTTTTGTATTTTTGGTAGAGACAGGGTTTCGTTGACCAGGATGGTCTCGATCTCTTGACCTCGTTATCCACCCGCCTCAGCCTCCCAAAGTGCTAGGATTACAGGCGTGAGCCACTGCGCCTGGCCCGCTTCCAAATATTTTTTTTTTTTTTTTTTTTTGAGACGGAGTTTCGCTCTTGTTACCCAGGCTGGAGTGCAATGGCACGATCTCGGCTCACCACAACCTCTGCCTCCTGGGTTCAGGCAATTCTCCTGCCTCAGCCTCCTGAGTAGCTGGGATTATAGGCACGCACCACCATGCCCAGCTAATTTTTTTTGTATTTTTTAGTAGAGACGGGGTTTCACCATGTTGACCAGGATGGTCTCGATCTCTTGACCTTGTGATCCACCCGCCTCGGCCTCCCAAAGTGCTAGGATTACAGGCTTGAGCCACCGCGCCCGGCGATATTTTCAATCCAGTTAGTCAAATCTAGATATGGAACCCACAGATAGGGAGGGCCAACTACATTTTGGGAATTTATAGGATTTATGAGCAAAACGAACAACTGGGAAAATTGTAGTCTTTTTTTTTTTTTTTTTTTAAATCATATATTCTTTCAGTCTTAAACCAAGAAGATATCAAGGTCTTCAGCAGCCATAATTGTTCCTGTGCTTTCGGATTTGAAATCTACATTTTCTCCTAGGTTGAATCCTCTTTTACATTCTCTGTGCCTACAAGTCTGTTAAATGTACTGAAAATACTTGAAGAATATAAACCATGCCAAATGCTATAAACTTTTATCCTTTTACAAATGTTTCCACATTATCTTCATGTACTGCAAACCTCTGCCACCAATACATACGGCTTCTTGTTCATTCTCTCATAGCATGTCTTTTATTGACCATGAATTCTGGTCCTACTTCTTCCTATCACAATAGGGCTGCAAACACTCTACCTCACCACCCTCAAATACTCGTACAGCCCTGTTTTCCCAGGACACGGTTTTAAGACACGGTCTGTCAACAAGGCTAGAGTGCAGTGTTGTAATCACAGCTTACTGTAGCCTCAACCTCCTTGGCATCTCAAGTAGCTGGGATTATAGGCGCTTACCACCAAGCCCAAATTTTTGTATTTTTGTAGACAGGGTTCCAGCATGTTGCCCAGGCTGGTCTGAAACGCCTGGGCTCAACTACCTGCCTCGATCTCATGCTGGGATTACAGGTGTGAGCCATCATGTCTGGCCAAGGATCACTCTTAAATTTCCTAATTACATCAACAAGGTTAGCCAGCCACTTTAAACAGCAATTTACATAATATTCAAAATTATACTTCCTATACATAACCCATTAGCAACTACCCAGTCATACTTTGAAAAGCTAAATGAGCTTGATTAGCAGAATGACTTTCATCTGTTTCCCCACCCACTAAGCAAGGTTTGAGGTGGTAAACTCGTCTGAGAATCTAGGGCTCCTGCCTTTCCAGTTCCCTGAGCTCCTTTTTCCCTATAGTAATGCCTCCACAGTAGGACCCTTGACATCACCAGCACATTGCAGACTCTATACCAGGCGTCCCCAAACTATGGCCCACGGGCCCCCCGCTGCACTTCAAGAAGGGGCACCTCTTTCATTGGTGGTCAGTGAGAGGAGCACAGTATGTGGTGGCCCTACAACGGTCTGAGGGACAGTGAACTGGCCCACTGTGTAAAAAGTTTAGGGACGCCTGCTCTATACTGCAAGTGCAGATGAATCCCCAAAACCAAGGCACTTATAGAAAAAACACAGGAGACAAAGCTTTTGATGTTAATGACTTTACTTTGAGACATGATGGAAAAATTACAGGTACACATGGAAAAGACATGATGACTGAGTGAAAACAATCTAACCAGAAAGCTTTAATGCCTGTCAGCTATGTTGAAGCTGAAATTCTGGGAGCATGACATGCTGCAGGGCCAAAAGGAATGGATAATTAGTATTCCTCTCCTTCTTCTTCACCCTCTCCTTCAACAGAATCCACACCAACCTCCTCATAATCCTTCTCAAGGGCAGCCATGTCCTCACGGGCCTCAGAAAACTCTCCTTCCTCCATCCCCTCACCCACGTACCAGTGAACAAAGGCACGCTTGGCATACATCAGGTCAAACTTGTGGTCCAGGCGAGCCCAGGCCTCGGCAATGGCTGTAGTGTTGCTCAGCATGCACACAGCTCTCTGTACCTTGGCCAGGTCTCCACCAGGCACCACGGTGGGAGGCTGGTAGTTGATGCCAACCTTGAAGCCAGTGGGGCACCAATCCACAAACTGGATGCTGCGCTTGGTCTTGATGGTGGCGATGGCAGCATTGACATCTTTGGGAACCACATCACCACGGTACAACAGGCAGCAAGCCATGTATTTACCATGGCGAGGGTCACATTTCACCATCTGGTTGGCTGGCTCAAAGCAGGCATTGGTGATCTCGGCTACAGAAAGCTGTTCATGGTAGGCTTTCTCAGCGGAGATGACAGGGGCATATGTGGCCAGAGGAAAGTGGATGCGGGGATAGGGCACCAGGTTGGTCTGGAATTCTGTCAGGTCAACATTCAGGGCTCCATCAAATCTCAGGGAAGCAGTGATGGAGGACACGATCTGGCTAATAAGGCGGTTAAGGTTAGTGTAGGTTGGGCGTTCGATATCGAGGTTTCTACGACAGATGTCATAGATGGCCTCGTTGTCTACCATGAAGGCACAATCAGAGTGCTCCAGGGTGGTGTGGGTGGTGAGGATGGAGTTGTAGGGCTCAACTACAGCTGTGGAAACCTGGGGCGCCGGGTAGATGGAGAACTCCAGCTTGGACTTCTTGCCGTAATCAACTGAGAGCCGTTCCATGAGCAGGGAGGTGAACCCAGAACCAGTTCCCCCACCAAAGCTGTGGAAAACCAAGAAGCCCTGGAGACCGGTGCACTGGTCGGCCTGTAGGAAAAAAAAAAAAAGAAAAATATTTTAATGCCAGGAGACTTTCTCTTAGAAAATCTGTTTAAACTTCTTTAGATTATGAACCTAACATTGATGTAAGCATGAGGAATTGGTAAAACAGACATATACACAATCTGTCCATAACCTAGGGATCATCTGATTTGTAAGTCCAATTAATACAGAAGCAGCCTATTCCACATTTTGGTAGGTGCCAAAGAATGAATGATGCCAGTCACTCCACCCAACTTGCACTGGAATTATCTCACTGCACTCTAAATGCATATTTATATATGGTGTTTACCAGTTTACGAATTCGGTCCAACACGAGGTCAATGATCTCCTTGCCAATGGTGTAGTGCCCTCGGGCATAGTTATTGGCAGCATCTTCCTTGCCTGTGATGAGCTGCTCAGGGTGGAAGAGCTGGCGGTAGGTGCCAGTTCGAACTTCATCTGCAGAAGGAGGGAGAGAAGGACAGAGGGACTGGGTGAGTGAGTGAGTGACCAGCAGAGCCCCCAGGACAGACCTCCTGTCCCAGCACCCTGTGATCTCACTTGGGTTACTGAGGCCAACTCACCAATGACCGTGGGTTCCAGGTCTACAAACACTGCCCGGGGCACGTGCTTGCCGGCACCTGTCTCACTGAAGAAGGTGTTGAAGGAGTCATCTCCTCCCCCAATGGTCTTGTCACTTGGCATCTGACCATCGGGCTGGATGCCATGTTCCAGGCAGTAGAGCTCCCAGCAGGCATTGCCAATCTGGACACCAGCCTGGCCAACGTGGATGGAGATGCACTCACGCTGTGGGCATGAAAAAAAGATATCACAGCTTAATCTATTGGTGACTGTCAAGTGAAACAAAATACTCATGCAATCTTTATTTTTAGAGATAAGGTCTGTCGCTCAGGTTTGAGTGCAGTAGTGCCGTCCAAGTTCACTGCAGCCTCAACCTCCTGAGCTCATCCCCCAACTCCAGCCTCCAGGGCAGCTGGGACCATAGGCACAGGCCACCACGCCTGGCTAATTTTTTCTTTTTTGGTAGAGATGAGGTCTGGTTGTGCTATCCAGGCTATCACATAATCTTAAAAAAAAAAAAAAATTTCCGTTTTTAAAGTGACATAAGATGTATTACTCTTTTGAGAACGGCTACATTATAGGGTCTACATCGCTTTTAATGCATGCTACCTTCCCATTCTAAACGGGGGAGGCCTTCCTCCAGATCACAACAGCTTAGTCACAGCTTCCTCCTTTGGAGGACCAAGACAGGAAGGTGGGCATCCAGCCAGCGTTCCGGCCCCAGAATCCCACTTTAGACTGCGTGGCCACATTTCCGGGCAGCTCCTAGCACAGGAAGCACGTGACCAGACCAGTGCAGAAGAAATGTCTGTCTGCAGGGACAAAGGGTGGGGCTATGCGGCACAGGATGAATGAGCAATTCAGGGCGCGCGCTCCCGCGCCCCCCGGCGGCGCTGCAGAGGCACGAAATGGCCACGTCTGCAAAGGCGCTGCCCAGGCTGCCCATCCTCCCTTGCCCGCCTCGAGCTCAGCCTAACACCACCACAGCAGTCTGAGCGCAGTAGGGGATTATCGGCGGCCCAGATCTGGGCCAAGATCCGATTTCCGTTCCCTCAAAATCCCTCACTGGCACCACCTGCTTCCCTGAATTCCTAACGCAGCAGGGAGAGACAGGTGGCCTCTAAAGGCTGCTGTTAACTAACTGTCCTAATACACTGGTATAGAGTGGTACACTTCCTCACATTCCTCTTATTGCCTTTTTTTATTTTTTGAGATGGAGTCTGGCTCTGTCGCCCAGGCTGGATTGCAGTGGCACGATCTCTGCTCACTGCAACTTCCACCTCCCAGATTCAAGCGATTCGCCAGTCTCAGCCTCCCGAGTAGCTGGGACTACAGGCGTGCACCACCAAGCCCGGCCAATTTTTGCATTTTTAGTGGAGACAGGGCTTCACCATGTTGGCCAGGCTGATCTCAAACTCCTGACCTCAGGTGATCCACCGCGCCCGGCCCCTCTTACTGCTTCCATTAAAAAAAAAAAAAAAAAAGAACCCTTCAGATCAACAGGAGACACGCCCTGAAGCCCTAGTCGCGCCGCGACCAGCGCGCGTGCGCAGATCGCAGTGGCGGTTTCCCGCCCTGGAGCGGCGGGAAGGTAACGGTCGCGCGTGCGCGCTTTTGTCTGCAGCGCCTTCCCACCCCCGCTTTTCGCGATCAAGAGGAAGTGAGGGCTAGAAGAGGCCGCGCGCGCGTCCACCCAAGGCGGGGGAAGGGTATGCGCTGGAAAGGGCTGCTGGGACTCGAGGTGCCGCGCCCAGGACAGAGTTACGCGCTAAAAGAGAGCTCCGGATAAGGCGGAGGGCTGAGCCCTCCCATCCCTTCCAGAGTCCGAGAAAAAATCCTGGCGCCCCTCAACCTTTCCGGGCCCCCGCCATCTACAAAGACCGAGGTCTCACGACTCCGGATCTGGCCTCTTGTCTCGCTTTCCGCCCTCCAAACGGACGGCTCTTGGGCCAGCCCTCCCCGGCTGTATGCAGGCCCCCCGCACCCCGCCGACTCACTTATCCCTGCTGCCCTGAAAGCGGCCGGGAGCCGCGCGGCGCACTCACCATAGTGGCTAGGGATTAGGAGGCGAAGGCGACAGGAGCAGACACCGGGTCCCGGTTACCGTCCCCGACAAGCTAAGAGTCGAGGTAAGTAACGCACTGGGGCGGGGCGGGCGCTGGAGCCTCTTAAGTAGTGGCTGCGGAGGGGCGGGCGGGTACAGGCGGTGCCGCGGCCGGGAGCCCCTCCTCCGGCCCGGCGCGCCCACTCGGCGCCCGACCTGGCCGCCGCAGAGGCGGGCTCCAGTCCCGAGCCCCCTCCCCTCGCGTGGCCGCGGGGCGGGGTCCGCCGCGCCTCCGGGCCGCGCGCTCCAGTGCTGCAGTGTGCGGCGCATGGCTGCGAGGGCCTGGCGGGGGGCGGGCGCGAGTCGGAAAGACACCGATCGGGGAATGGGCGGCGAGGCTTGCCTTAATTCGGAGGAAGCCTAGGACTTGGGAGAGCCATGCAATTTGAAAGATGAGGCAGAAACTGAAATGCAGAAACTTGTGGTTCGGATAGCTCAGCTGATTAATGCATATTGCCACAGTTTGTGAGTTTTGCCCTTTTATTTTCTCAGTTCGTTCTGTACTTACCTGATAATGTGAAAAATAGGAGCTTTAGAAAACCGAATAGGTGTGCTTGGTTTACTGTAATGACTTGTTCTTGAAAGTAAGGGTACCAAACGCTGGAAGCAAATAATATTTCAGTCATTCGAAGAATAGTGCCCAAATATTTAACATTGAAGCTGTTAAAAGAGCAGAGTAGGCCCGAATTTTGGATCGAAGCCATCAACTTTATGGAACAGCCCTAGGGGCTTTTTGAAAAGGAGATTTAAAAACACATTTCAGAGGTGATAGCTGAGTTAAGGAGGTGAGAAAAAACTTGGATAGGGAGGAAATAAGTGGACACTGAAGGATGTTAGGAAGCAGGGATTCCTTGTTCAATTTAGGAGTTTTGTAAATAAGACTGCTTGGCCTTGTGTCAAGATACATCACTTGGTTATAGCTTAGTGCTTGGAGGCCCACATTATAGGAGTAGACTAGTTCTCCCTCCGCCCCGCCCGTGGAAAATCTATTTCAAGACCATAAAGCACATTGCTAATCCTTGGAAATGCAGAAGGTGGTTAGGTTTAAAATGTGACTTTAAAATGGTCCTAGCAGAAACCTATTGATGTTACTATTCAAAATATCTGCCCTGTATATGGGAAACAAAAAGGTAAAACCTAAAACACTAGAAATTCATAGTTCATCTTCAGTTACTAGCCTATTGAGATTTGGTAAAGCCTTCATTCTTAATTTCAGACAAATAAATTTATGTGGTTAATAAGCGTGTATTTTGTAATGAGGTCTGTGTGTGTGTGTGTGTGTGTGTGTGTGTGTGTGTCTACCCATCTGAACCTGACCTGGAAACCAGGAGGTTCTTGTTTATTTCTGGTAAATATTTTTGGTAGTCTTATTAAAGACATTTGATTCAAAATCCAAATTTGCACACAGTTTTCCAACTGGGTAGAGAAGGCAGGAATGTTTGAATATTGTTCTCATTTATTTTTTCCTCTTATTCTTTAAAAAAAATTAAGCCAGTCAAATTTAGAAGTGGGGGATTGTATACCAATTTTAGTGACACTGATGTTAATAAGTTCTGATAACCTACTACCATTGGACCACCCCCAGTGTTACTTATTCTTAAAAGGAGTCTGAAAATAATTAGCTTGCTTTAACTGGAAGAACGAATGTTAGGGAACCACCCTGCTGAACTCCATTTTGCTGTTGGCTCTGGATAAAAGCTATTTTATCCAGAAATATAGAAATATAGAAACCAAAATAGGTTTCTAGACATTCTGAAGCCACCCTTCTACCCTAACCACCTAATGTATTTCCAAGGATTAGTGATGTAGTTTATGATCTTGGAATAGATTTTTCTGGGGGAGGGGAGAACCTCCCTTGTAGCTCTCTGCAGATTATCAGAGTCACCACTGCAGGGATTTGCTCCTGTGGGCCTATATGTCTCCCCAGATACCTTTCTAAAATTATTAGCATTGTTATCTGTGTATTCCCCTGTAGTGAATGAGGAAGTATTTGAGGGTTTTGTTTTTGTTTTTGTTTTTGTTTTGTCCTTAATAATACGTCAGGTTTCACAGAATAATCAAACTAAAAGAGAACTTTATTTTTTGACCGAAACTCTGTATCCAAACAACAACAACAACAACAAAAAACAACCGTATATTGTTTTTTTTTGTTGTTTTTTTTTTTTTTTTTGAGACAGAGTGTCGCTCTTGTTACCCAGGCTGGAGTGCAATGGCACGATCTCGGCTCACCGCAACCTCCGCCTCCTGGGTTCAGGCAATTCTCCTGCCTCAGCCTCCTGAGTAGCTGGGACTACAGGCACACGCCACCATGCCCAGCTAATTTTTTGTATTTTTAGTACAGACGGGGTTTCACCACGTTGACCAGGATGGTCTCGATCTCTCGACCTCGTGATCCACCCGCCTCGGCCTCCCAAAGTGCTGGGATTACAGGCTTGAGCCACCGCGCCCGGCACAACCGTATATTGTTATTCAGTATTTGAACATCTGAACATTTTGTTGTCTTAGGAGTTTGTCCTTGCTGGCATTATTAAACTGCTTCCTTAGCTGTGAACACCGTATGACTGTGGGTTGTATCTGGAAAGGAATATGCTTTGCTAGTTTTATTATGGAATTGATTTTGAAATTGTGGTACCCAAGCTCTTTTTTCTTTGATAGGGAGTCTCACTCTGTCGCCAGGCTGGAGTGCAGTGGTGTGATCTCGGCTCACTGCAACCTCCGCCTCTTGGGTTCAAGCAATTCTCCTGCCTCAGCCTCTCAAATAGCTGGGACTACAGGCATGTGCCACCATGCCCAGCTAATTTTTGTATTTTTAATAGAGACAGGCTTTCACCACGTTGGCCAGGATGACCTCGAGCTCTTGACTTTGTGATCTGCCTGCCTTGACCTCCCAAAGTGCTGGAATTACAGGCATGAGCCATGGTGCCTGGCTTCTTCTTTTTTTTTTTTTTTTCCTTTGAGACAGAGTTTCACTCTTGTTGCCCAGGTTGGAATGCAGTGGAGTGATCTCGGCTCACTGTAACCTCCACCTCCTGGGTCCAAGTGGTTCTCTTGCCTCAGCCTCCCAAGTAACAGGGATTACAAGCACCTGCTACCATGCCCAGCAAATTTTTGTATTTTTAGCAGAGAGGCGGCTTCACCATGTTGGCCAGGCTAGTCTTGAATTCAGGTGATCTTCCCGCCTCGGCCTCCCAAAGTGCTGGGGTTACAGGCATGAGCCACCGTGCCTGGCCAAGTTACCCTAGCTCTTATGTTCCTGTTTCCCTAACATAATACTTCCTCTACTTATGAGAGAACTCCTAATCTTAAAGGGAGATGAAGGTCATTTTTTGTAACTTCTTCCTGCTGAGAGTGGACATTGATCTTTGGGATAGGATTCTCTCATAAGGATTTGCAGTCAGCTTCATGATGTTCTGATGGTTCTTTTCTTTGTTTTTGTTTTGTTTTGTTTGTTTTGTTTTGACAAAGTTTTGCTCTGTTGCCAGGCTAGAGTGCAGTGGCATGGTCTCAGCTCACTGCAACCTCCACCTCCCTTGCAACCTCCACCTCCCAGGTTCAAGAGATTTTCCTGCCTCACCCTCCTGAGCAGCTGAGACTACAGGTACACACCGCCATGCCCAGCTAATTTTTTTTTTTTTTTTTTTTTTTTTTTGAGACAGAGTCTTGCTCTGTCACCAGGCTGGAGTACAGTGGTGCAATCTCGGTTCACTGCAACATCTGCCTCCTGGGTTCAAGTGATTCTTCTGCCTTAGCCTCCCAAGTAGCTGGGACTACAGGCATGTGCCACCACGCCCTGCTAATTTTGTATTTTTAGTAGAGACAGGGTTTCACCATGTTGGCCGGGATGGTCTTGATCTCTTGACCTCATGATCCACCCACCTCAGCCTCCCAAAGTGCTAGGATTACAGGTGTGAGCCACCATGCCTGGTGATATTCTGATGATTCTGTGGGCATAGCCTTGCCCAGTATTAGAGGAATAAAAATCTCTGGATGCCTGATCTGTGGTACCTAAAGGCAGGACATCTTTATTTCTCAGGTCAGAAGATGGTATCGGTTGGAAGCCTTGTGCCAGCATAACCTTTATGTGGGATTGTTGTAATCTAGTAGAAACAAACTTCACCAAGGTGTTAAACAAGCAAGGGCCAAAGATTAGTAATAACAAGATAGTGATAAAAGGTCCTAGGAAGAGGACAAACCAATTGAGACTCAGGAGGGTGCTTTTTTTTTCCTTTTTCTGTTTTTCTTTTCCCCAGGTGGGGTCTTGCTATGTTGCCCAGGCTTGACTGAACTCCTGGCCTCAAGTGATTCTCCTGCCTTGGCCTTCCAAAGTGCCGAGATTATAGGCCTGAGCTACTGAGCCTTGTCTAACCTCTAAATCTCTACTTTTATAGGAGGTTTTTTTTTTGTTTTTTTTTTTTTTTTGCGGGGAGACAGTGTCTTGCTCTGTGGCCTACGCTGGAGATGGAGAGCAGTGGTATGATCACGGCCCACTGCAGCCTTGACCTCCTGGCTGAAGCTATTCTCCTACCTCAGCCTCCCAAGTAGTTTGGGCTACAGGTGCCCATCTAATTTTTATATTTTTGTAGAGGACAGCCATGTTTCCCAGGCTGGTCTCGAACTCTCCTTGCAGGCATTATTAAGCTGCTTCCCGCCGGGCACAGTGGCTTACACTTGTAATCCCAGTACTTTTGGAGGCCAAGGCGGATGGATCACCTGAGGTCAGGGGTCCAAGACCAGCCTGGCCAACATGGTGAAACCCTGTCTCTATTGAAAATACAGAAATTAGTCAGGTGTGGTGGCAGGCACCTATAATCCCAGCTACTTAGGAGGCTGAGGCAGGAGAATCACTTGAGCCCAGGAGGTGGAGGTTGCAGTGAGCCAAGATCGCACCACTGTATTCCAGCCTGGGTAACAAGAGCGAAACCCTGTCTCAAAAAAAAAAAAAAGGCTACTTCCTTAGCTGTGAACATCTTTTGACCATGGATGATAGTTGGCAAGCAATGTACCTTGCTAGTTTTAAGACTGAATTGATTTTTTTTTTTTTTTTTTTTTTTTTTTGAGACGGAGTTTCGCTCTTGTTACCCAGGCTGGAGTGCAATGGCACCATCTCGGCTCACCGCAACCTCCGCCTCCTGGGTTCAGGCAATTCTCCTGCCTCAGCCTCCCAAGCAGCTGGGATTACAGGCATGTGCCACCATGCCCAGCTGATTTTTTGTATTTTTAGTAGAGACGGGGTTTCACCATGTCGACCAGGATGGTCTCGAACTCTCGACCTCGTGATCCACCCGCCTCGGCCTCCCAAAGTGCTGGGATTACAGGCTTGAGCCACCGTGCCCGGCAAGACTGAATTGATTTTAAAACTGTGTCATCCTGGCTCCCCTATACTTCTGTTTCTCTAACTTTTTTTTTTTTTTTTTTTTTTTTTTTTTTTTTTTTTTTTTTCTGAAACAGGATCTCACTCTGTTGCCCAGGCTGGAGTGAGTGTGGCAGTGGGATCTCAACTCACTACAGCTCTACCTCCTGAACTTAAGGGATCTTCCCATCTCAGCCTCCCAAGTAGCTGGGACCATAGGCATTGCCACCACATCTGGCTAGTTTATTATTATCTTTTTTTTGTAGTGATGGGGTTTCTCCATGTTGTCCATGGATTCAAACTCCTGGGCTCAAGCAACCCACCTGCCTTGGCCTCTCAAAGTGCTGGGATTATAGGTGTGAGCCACCACACCCAACTGTAACACATTTTTATGACAGAAATATTGAATAATGATAACTTTATTTTGCCTCTTCTTTTCTTTTCTTTCTTTTTTTTGTTTCAGACAGAGTCTTGCTGTGTTGCCCAGGCTGGAGTACAGTGGCACAATTTCAGTTCACTGAAAACTCTGCCTCCTAAGTTCAAACAATTCTTGTGCCTCAGCCTCCCAAGTAGCTGGGATTACAGGCATGCGCCACAACACTGGGCTAATTTTTATATCTTTAGTAGAAATGGGGTTTTGCCATGTTGCCTAGGCTGGTCTTAAACTCCTGCCTCAAGTGATTTGCCCGCCTTGGCCTCCCAAAGTGCTAAGATTACAGGCGTAAGCCACCATGCCTGGCCTGCCTCCTCTTTAGTACCTGAAAGGAAAGTATGACTTTTAAAAAAATATGTGGTTAACCTACATAGGTTTTTTTTGTTTGTTTGTTTGTTTTTTTGAGGCAGAGTCTTGTTCTGTCACCTAGGCTGGAGTGCAGTGGAGCAATCTCGACTCACTGCAACCTCTGCCTCCTGGGTTGAAATGATTCTCCTGCCTCAGCCTCCCGAGTAACTGGGACAACTGGGACAACAGGTACACTCCACTGCACTCAGTTAATTTTTTATGTTTTTAGTACAGATGTCTAAAAACATAAAAACATGTCTAAAAACAGATAGTATGGCTGTCACCATATTGGCCAGGCTGGTCTCAAACTATTCACCTCGTGATCCGCCTGCCTTGGCTTCCCAAAGTGCTGACATTATAGGCGTGAGCCACCATGCCCAGCCTTTGTTTATCTTTAGAGATGGAGTCTCACTCTTGCCCAGGCTGGAGTGCAATTGTGTGATCTTGGCTTACTGCAGCCTCCACCTCCCAGGTTCAAGTGATTCTCCCACCTTAGCCTCCTGAGCAGCTGGAATTACAGACATGCACCACTAAGCCGGGCTAATTTTTGTAAGTTAGTAGAGACCAGGTTTCACGATGTTGGCTAGGCTGGTCTTGAACTTCTAACCTCAAGTGATCCGCCCACCTTGGCCTCCCAAAGTGCTGAGATTACAGGCGTGAGCCACCACGCCGGGCCTCTATTTGTTTTGATATTTGCGTGTATGTGTGTGTATGTGTGTGTGTAGGTATGTACACACACACACGACTGAGTAAATAGTAGTTATCAATGTCTAGAACATAAACACAGTAGTATTTACTGTCTTGACATTTTTTTTTCCTCCCCCAAGACAGGGTCTCACTCTGTTGCCTAGGCTGGACTACAGTGGCATGATCATGGCTCACTGTAGCCTCCATTTCCCAGGCTCAAACGATGCTGTCACCTCAGCTTCTTCAGTAGCTGGAACTACAGGCAAGCACCACTGTGCCTGATTAATTTTTTGTAGAGGTGGGGTCTCATTATGTTACACATGCTAATCTTGAACTCCTGGGCTTAGTCGATCCCACCTTGGCCTCCCAAAGTGCTGAGATTGCAGTATAGGCCACTGTGCCTAGTCTGTCTGCACATTTTAATTGATTATACAGGCCTTTCTTTTGTTGTACTCTTTCAGGCCTGTAACTGTTTGCTTTGAGTCTTTGGTGTAGTGGAAAACCCCATGATGCAATTAGAGTTACTCTTCTCTTTGCTACACAGTATCATCACCATTTGCTGCTGTTTTTTTTTTTTTTTTTTTTTTTTTGACAGTTTCCATGTTGTGGTTTAGACACAGAAGTTCACAAAATAATTTGTTCTTTTCACTAGCTCTACAAGTAAAAACAAACTACCAAATGGCAACAATTTACAAAGTGTTAACTATTTATAAATATTTGACCTTCATTCTTACTTATCCCAATGTTACAAATTTACATAAGACATTTTGGGTTCTGCTTTTCCACAGATAGATGGTATTAGGGAAAGAAAATTAACTTTAGGTGCCTATAATCCCAGGACTTTGGGAGGCCAAGGCCCACAGATCACTTGACGCCAGTAGTTAGAGATCAGCCTGACCAACGTGGCGAAATCCTGTCTACTAAAGATACAAAAATTAGTTGGGCCTGGTGGCATGCATCTGTAATCCCAGCTACTTGGGAAGCTGAGGCACGAGAATCACCTGAACCCAGGAGGTGGAGGTTGCAGTGAGCAGAAATCATGCCACCGCACTCCAGCCTGGGTGACAGAGTAAGACCTCTGTCTCAAAAAAAAAAAAAAAAAAAAAAAAAAGGAGGGGGAATAGAAAATTGACTTTTGGTGGTGTCAGATAAGACTAGATTCAATTCTAGCTTTGTCAGTTAATAGTGGTATGACCTTAGACCCTTTATTTTTCCTGAGCTTCATTTGTGAATGGGAATCATTATTAACTTGGAATCACCTTTTTCTCATACATTCAGTCCCATTAGTTCAATGTCAATTTGTGGAAGTCAGTCTTGGTTGCCCTTGGAGAAACTACTTTCTTCCATTCTTCCTTGCTAAAAGAACCTTCTTTACCTGCCACTGTTTAAAGGATATTCGTGTGCTCAGTCCCAGCGGACAAATCAATGCAACCTTGTTTCCCTTTTGCCAGATACTTGCTTTCTCAGTTTCCTTCACGATTGGACCTGATTCTGACCAATGGGACATAAAGAGGCGAGTCAGCTGAGGAGTTTCTGGGAATGGTTTTCCTCTCTGATAAAAAGACTTTACCCCCTTGAGGAAATCCCTTTTGTTTCACCCCTCTCCTTTTGCTTTCTGCCTTTGGAAATGTCCTTTGAAGATAATGATACCTAGAGCCAACTTAAAACCTTGAGGGTCTAATACAAAGAGAATCATAAAGATAACCGTTCTGTGCAGTGGTCTGATATTGTGAAACTATCAGCCCAACCTTAAAACCAACCTATCTCCACATTTATTAATTAAATAATAAATTAAGGAAACTAAATAAATGTTAATCAGTAAAGGAAACAGTAAATGTCCTTATAATGTAAGCTAATGCAAGCAGGCCTTATCTCTAGTGCCAAGAATAATACCTGGCACATAGTAGGTGCTTAATATATAATTTTTGTTGAAGATTGAACTTTGTGATTGGTTGGATGTGGGGTGTGAGGTAAAGTGAGGAATGGAGGTTATATTGTAGGTTTCTCTTTTTTAATTATTAATTATTGATTTATTTTTGAGACAGAGTCTCATTCTGTCACCCAGGCTGGAGTGCAATGGTGCAATCTCTGCTCATTGCAACCTGTGCTGCCCAGGTTCAAGCGATTCTCCTGCCTTGGCTTCCCGAGTAACTGGGATTACAGGCCCCTGCCATTGTGCCCAGCTAATTCCTGTATTTTTAGTAGAGACGGGGTTTCACCATGTTGGCCAGGCTGGTCTTGAACTCCTGAACTTGTGATCCACCCGCTTCGACCTCCCAAAGTGCTGGGATTATAGGCATTAGCCACGGCACCTGGGTGAAAGTGGTGCTTTTTTTTTGAGACAGAGTCTTGCTGTGTCGTCAGGCTGGAGTGCGGTGGCACTATCTCAGGTCACTGCAACCTCTGCCTCCTAGGTTCAAGCGATTCTCCTGTTTCAGCCTCCCAAGTAGCTGGGACTATAGGCACACGCCAGCACGCCCAACTAATTTTTGTATTTTTAGTAGAGAAGGGGTTTCCTGGGTTGGCCAGGATGGTCTCCATTACTTGACCACGTGATCCGCCCACCGTGGCTTCCCAAAGTGCTGGGATTACAGGCATGAGCTGAAAGTGGTTCTCTTTATAGAGAACCCTGACATAGATAGAGAACCTGGCCTTCGTAAGGAATTGAAAGAATGGGCCGGGCACGGTGGCTTATGCTTGTAATCCCAGCACTTTGGGAGGCCGAGTCGGGCGGATCACCTGAGGTCAGGAGTTTGAGATCAGCCTGACCAACACAGAAAAACCCCATCTCTACTAAAAATACAAATTAGGATGTGTTAGCACAGGCCTGTAATCTCAGCTACTCAGGAGGCTGTGGCAAGAGAATCGCTGGAACCTGGGAGGCAGAGGTTCAAGTGAGCCGAGCTGGCACCATTGCACTCCAGCGTGGGCAACAAGAGCAAAACAAAGGAAGGAAGGAAGGAGGGAGGAAAGAAAAGAG
Source organism: Saimiri boliviensis (assembly GCF_048565385.1). NCBI lineage: Eukaryota > Metazoa > Chordata > Mammalia > Primates > Cebidae > Saimiri > Saimiri boliviensis. The sequence continues at coordinate 64,289,013 of NC_133455.1, forward strand.
GGAAGGAAGGAAGGAAGGAAGAATCATATTTAAAGTAGAGAAAATGAGCTTATAAAAGGAGTCTGGGAGAAAAGAAGAAGGAAGAGAGAGAGAGAGAGAGAGAGAGAGAGAGAGAGATTATATTTAAAGAAGAGAAAATGAGCTTATAAAAGGAGTCTGGACCAGGCACAGTGGCTCATACCTGTAGTCCTAGCACTTTGGGAGGACAAGATGGGCAGGTCACCTGAGGTCAGGAGTTCAAGACCAGCCTGGCCAAGATGGTGAAACCCTGTCTCTATTAAAATACAAAAATTAGCCAGGCATGGCCCGGCGTGGTATCTCAGGCCTGTAATCCCAGCACTTTGGGAGGCCAAGGTGGGTGGATCAACTGAGATCAGGAGTTTGAGACTAGCCTGACCAACATGGTAAAACCCCATCTCTACTAAAAATAAAAAATTAGCTGGGTGTGGTAGTGGGCACCTGTAGTCCCAGCTACTCTGGAGGCTGAGGCAGAAGAATTGCTTGAACCCGGTAGGTGGAGGTTGCAGTGAGCTGAGACTGTGCCACTGCAGTCCAGCCTGGATGACAGAGTGAGACTCCGTCTCTTAAAAAAAAAAAAAAAAAAAAGGGCCGGGCGCGGTGGCTCAAGCCTGTAATCCCAGCACTTTGGGAGGCCGAGGCGGGTGGATCACGAGGTCAAGAGATCGAGACCAGCCTGGTCAATATGGTGAAACCCCGTCTCTACTAAAAATACAGAAAATTAGCTGGGCATGGTGGCACGTGCCTGTAATCCCAGCTACTCAGGAGGCTGAGGCAGGAGAATTGCCTGAACCCAGGAGGCGGAGGTTGCGGTGAGCCGAGATGGTGCCATTGCACTCCAGCCTGGGTTAACAAGAGCGAAACTCCGTCTCAAAAAAAAAAAAAAAAAAAAAAGGGTTAGCTAGGCATGATGGCAGGTGCCTGTAATCCCATTTACTTGTGGAGCTGGGACAGGAAAATCACCTGAACCCGGGAGAAGGTGGTTGCAGAGTCAAGATCACACCACTGCACTCCAACCTGGGCAGCTGAGCGAGACTCTGTCTCACAAATAAATAAATAAATACATATAAAAATAAAAGGAGTCTGATAAAGAATGATCAAAGAGGAAGAACTGGGAGTTTTACAATCCAAGTAAAGAGTTTTCAGAGCTGGGCACAGTGGCTGAAGCCTGTAATCCCAGCACTTTGGGAGGCCGAGGCAGGTGGATCACGAGGTCAAGAGATGGAGACCATCCTGGTCAACATGGTGAAACCCCGTCTCTACTAAAAATACAAAAAATTAGCTGGGCATGGTGGCACGTGCCTGTAATCCCAGCTACTCAGGAGGCTGAGGCAGGAGAATTGCTTGAACCCAGGAGGCGGAGGTTGCGGTGAGCCGAGATCGCGCCATTGCACTCCAACCTGGGTAACAAGAGTGAAACTCCGTCTCAAAAAAAAAAAAAAAAAAAAAAAAAAAAGAGTTTTCAGAGAGTATAGTGTCAGATGCTGCAGAGAGGTTAAATAGGGTAAATATTAGAAAGGATCCATTGTATTAAATATGTAGAAAACAATATGGTGTCTATTTTTATTTAGTTATTGGACAATATTGAGAGGGTAGCATGCCAGGTACTTTTTATAAGTGTTGGGTAGATGTAACAGTGAATAAAATAAGTCTTACTGGAGTGATGATAAGGGAGTGATGATAAGGGACATGCTTGCCTCTTTCTAATCTTAGTGGGAAAGCTTCTAATTTCTCACTTTTAAGTATAATGTTAACTGTAGGGATTTTGTAGATATTTCTTTATCAAGTTGAGAAAGTTCCCCTCTATCCTAGTTTACCAAGAGAGTTTATTATGAATGAGTGTTGGATTTTGAATCTGTTAATATAATTATGTGATTTTTCTTTTTTTCCTTGAAGGAGTCTTGCTCTATCGCCCAGACTGGAGTGCAGTGGCACCATCTTGGCTGACTGCAACCTCCACCTCCTGGGTTCAAGTGATTCTCGTGCCTCCACTACCAGAGTAGCTGGGATTACAAGTGCACGTCACAGCACCTGGCTTATTTCTATATTAGTAGAAACAGGCTTTTACCATGTTGGCCACATTGGTCTTGACCTCTAACCTTAAGCCATCCACCTGCCTCGGCCTCCCAAAGTCCTGGGATTACAGGCATGAGGCACTGCGCCCAGCCTTTTTCTTCTTTAGAATGCTGATCTGATGGATTATATTAATTGATTCTTTTCTTTTTTTTTTTGAGATGGATCTCGTCCTGTCACCTAGGCTGGAGTGCAGTGGCATGAACATAGCTCACTGCAGTCTCGATCTCCTAGGCTCCAGCAATCCTCTCACCTCAGCCTCCTGAGTAGCTAGGACTGTAAGTATATACCACCATACCCTGCTAATTTCTAAAATTTCTGTAGACATGGGGTCTTGCCATGTTGCCCAGGCTTGTCTTGAACTCCTGAGCTGAAGTGATCATCCCACTTCTGCCTCCCAAAGCTCTTGGGCTGCAGGTGTGTGCCACTGCTCCTGGCCTTATTCGTTTTCAAATATTGAACCAGCCTTATATACCTGGAATAAATTCCAGTTGGTCTTGGCATATAATTCTTTTTATACAGTATTAGATTTCATTTTCTGATATTCAATTGAGGATTTTTGCATCTATGTCTATGCAAATATTGGTCTATAGTTTTTTTTTTTTTGTAATGTCTGTCTGGTTTTGGTATTAGGGTGATATTGATCTCATACAATGAGTTAGAGAATAATTCTTCTGCTTCTGTCTCCTGAAAGAGATGGTATAGAATTGGTATAATTTTTCCCCTAAAAGTTTGGTAGAATTCAAATTAGCTAGGCATGGTGGCATACACCTGTAATCCCAGCTACTTGGGAGGTTGAAGCAGGAGAATCACCTAAACCCAGGAGGTAGAGGTTGCAGTGAGCCAAGATCACACCACTGCACTCCAGGCTCGGCAGCAGAGAGAGACTCCATCTCTAAATAAATAAATAAATGGATAAATAAGTAAAAGTTTGGTAGAATTCATCAGTTAACTGATCTGGGTCTGGTACTTTCTGTTTGGGAAGGTTGTTAATTATTGATTTAATTTTTGTTTGTTTGTTTGTTTGTTTGTTTTTGAGATGGAGTTTCGCTCTTGTTACCCAGGCTGGAGTGCAATGGCGCGATCTCGGCTCACCGCAACCTCCGCCTCCTGGGTTCAGGCAATTCTCCTGCCTCAGCCTCCTGAGTAGCTGGGATTACAGGCACGTGCCACCATGCCCAGCTAACTTTTTGTATTTTTAGTAGAGACGGGGTTTCACCATGTTGACCAGGATGGTCTCGATCTCTTGACCTCATGATCCACCCGCCTCGGCCTCCCAAAGTGCTGGGATTACAAGCTTGAGCCACCGCGCCCGGCCATCACTACACTTTTTTAACAATAGATAATACGCAGTTAAAGTAATGGAATAGCTACAAAACATTGTTGAAAGAAATTAAAGGCAGCTGGGCTTGGTGGCTCACACCTGTAATCCCAGTATTTTGGGAGGCTGAGGCGGGCAGATCACAAGGTCAGGAGATGGAGACCATCCTGGCCAACACGGTGAAACCCCGCCTATACTAAAAATATGAAAAATTAACCAGGTGTGGTGGCAGGTGCCTGTATTCCCAGCTCCTTAGGAGGCTGAGGCAGGAGAATCGCTTAAACCCGGGAGGCAGAGGTTGCAGTGAGCTGAGACTGCGCTACTGCAGCCTGGGCGACAAAGCAAGACTCCTCAAAAAAAGAAAGGTGACCAAAATAAATGGAGACATTTCATGTTTAAGGATTCAGAGACTTAATATTCTCCAGTTGGCAATACTTCCTAAATTGATAATATAGATGCTACAAAATCCCCAGCTGACTTTCTTGCAAAAGTTAACAAGCTGATCCTAAAATTATATGAAAATTCAAAGGACAAGCCGGGCACGGTAGCTCACACCTGTAATCCCAGCACTTTGGGAGGATGAGACGGGCAGATCACCTGAGGTCAGGAGTTCAAGACCAGCCTGGCTAACATGGTGAAACTCCATCTTTAAAAAAAAAAAAGAAAAGAAAATTGAAAGGACCTAAAATGACCAACACAGTCTGGAAAGAGAACAAAGAAGGTTCACACTTCCTGCTTTCACAACTTTCTACAAAGCTGCAGTAATCAAGACTGTGTGGTGCTGGCATAAGGGTAGATATAATAGATACATGAAATAGAACTGGGAGTCCAGAAATAAACTTCACATTTATGGTCAATTTTTTTACAAGAGTACTGAGACAGAACGATGAGGAAAGAATACCTTTTTTCTTTATATATATCTCTCTCTTTCTTCCTTTCTTTTTTTTTTTTGAGACAGAGTCTCACTTGGTCACCCAAGCTGGAGTGCAGTGGCCTGATCTCGGCTCACTGCAACCTCTGCCTCCCGGGTTCAAGCGATTCGCCTGCCTCAGCTTCCCAAGTAGCCGGGATTACAAGTGTCCACCAACACAGCCGGCTAATTTTTTGTATTTTTAGTAGAGATGGGGCTTCACCATATTGGCCAAGCTGGTCTTGAACTCCTGACCTTGTGATCCACCCGCCTCAGCCTCCCAAAGTGCTGGGATTACAGGCATGAGCCACTGCACCCACCCTAGTCTTTTCAATATATAGTGTTTTATATATATAATATATATAGATATAATATATTTCTACATATATATGTAGAAATATGATATATAGTGTTGAATATATATTGGATATATTTTGACTATACAATGGGATATACATATGCAAAAGAATGAAGTTGGTCCTGTGATAGTAAATTTCAGGTGTCAACTTGATTGGATTAAGGAGTACCCAGATCGCTAGTAAAGCATGATTTCTGAGTATGTCTGTGAGGGTGTTTCCAGAAGAGATTGGCATTTGAATCAGTGGGCTGAGTAAGAAAGATCTACCTTCACCCAGTGTGGGTGAGAACCATTCAATCATCTGAGGACCCAGACAGAACAAAAAGGCAGAGGCCTTTTTCTCTCTTGCTGTCTCTTTTGGAGCTGGGATACTTTTCTTCTCCTGCCCTTGGGCATTGGAATTTCAGGTTTTCTAGCCTTTGAACTGCAGGATTTACGACAGCAGTACCCCCAGATTCTCAGGCCTTTGGCCTCAAACTTAGAATTACACCATCAGTTTCCAGGTCCTCAGGCTTTTGGACTCGGACTGTGCCATGCTACTGACATCCCTGTTTTTATTTTTATTTTTTTTTTTTGAGGCGTTTGAAACCAGCCTGGCCAACATGGTGAAACCCCATGTTCACTAAAAATACAAAAATTAGACAGGCATAGTGGCATGTGCCTATAATCCCAGCTACTCAGGAGGCTGAAGCACAAGAATCACTTGTGCCCAGGAGGTAGAGTTTGCAGTGAGCAAAGATGGCACCACTGCCCTTCAGCCTGGGCAACAAGAGTGAAATTCCATCTCAAAAAACAAACAAAATCAATTGAAAACTTCTTTGCTTCAAAGGACACACTATCAAGAAAGTAAAAAGACAACCCACAGAATGGTAGAAAATTTTGCAAATCATATATCTGTGATGTTATGATATACATTGGTTTTGTCCATGGTTCCTGGCTCATAACTTCCATATCCCTTGTTACAGTCTTTTGTTAGAATGTTGGATGTGTTGGACCTCAGGGGCAAGCCTCTGACTTTCTCCTTCTGGCCTCCATTCACTCTAATCTTCCCCAACCTTTCTTTTTTTTTTTCTTCTTTTTAATTTTTTTTTAATTTTTGTGGCCCCACCCAGACCTTTTTTTTTTTTTTTTTTTTTTTTCCCCTTTAAAGACAGGGTCTCGGCCGGGCGCGGTGGCTCAAGCCTGTAATCCCAGCACTTTGGGAGGCCGAGGTGGGTGGATCACGAGGTCAGGAGATCGAGACCATCCTGATCAACATGGTGAAACCCCATCTCTCCTAAAAAAAATACAAAAAATTAGCTGGGCATGGTGGCACGTGCCTGTAATCCCAGCTACTCAGGAGGCTGAGGCAGGAGAATTGCCTGAACCCAGGAGGTGGAGGTTGCGGTGAGCCGAGATCGCGCCATTGCACTCCAGCCTGGGTAACGAGCGAAACTCCGTCTCAAAAAAAAAAAAAAAAAAAAAAATAGAGAAAGGGTCTCACTCTGTCATCCAGGCTGGAGTGCGGTGGCGTGATCTCAGCTCACTGCAACCTTTGCCTCCTGGATTCAAGCAATTCTCCTGCCTCAGCCTTGGGGCTGGGATTGCAGGTGTGCACCATCACACCCGGCTAATTTTTTATATGTGTTTTTAGTAGAGATGGGGTTTCACTATGTTGGCCAAGTTAGTCTTAAACTCCTGACCTTGGGTGATCTGCCCACCATAGCCTCCCAGAGTGCTGGGATTGCAGGTGTGAGCCACGGGGTCTGGCCTAATTTTCCCTGACCTTTCTGATTGTGGGTCTTAATACCCTCCCATGACAGGGTCCCACCCTATAACCTGGGAGAAGGAATACTGATGTCTTTACGCTTCTGTAAAAACCCAAGAGGACAGGGCTCAGTGAACTTCCAGACAGCTGAACATGTGGAGGTTCCTAGAGAGTGGTGCGCCCAGGGAGGGCATGGAATCTCCACAATCCTTGCTCTATACCTCACCCTACCTACCTTCTTCATCTGTGTCGTTTGCAATATCCTTTATAATAAACTGGTGAATGTGTTTCCCTGAGTGTTGTGAGCTGCTTCAGCAACCTAATCAAACCCAAAGAAGGGGTCATGGGAACTTCAACTTGAAGCCAGCTGATCAGAAGTTCCAGAGGCTGAACTTGTGACTGGTGTGTGTGGGGTTGGAGTGGGGGTGGGAGGCAGTTGGGGACTGAGCCCGAAACCTGTGGGATCTGACGCTGTCTCTGAGTAGATAGTGTAGGAACTGAATTAGAGGACACCTGGCTGGTATCTGCTACTTGGTATGGGCGAAACTTTCCACACATTTGGTCACAGAAGTCATCTTTTGTTTGATGATTGTTGTGGCTGGAGAGCAGAGGAAAAACAGTTTGAAGAGAATTTTTCTCTATACACATATAAGATACTTGTATCTAGAATATGTAAAGAACTCTCACAAACAATAATAATTAAAAAAAAAAAAACAAATAATAAAATTTTAAGTCCAAGAGTGGTGGCTCACACCTGTAGTCTCAGCACTTTGGGAGGCCAAGGCAGGCGGATGACCTGAGGTCAGGAGTTCAAGACCAGCCTGGCCAACATGGTGAAACCCTGTCTTTTTAAATAAAAAAAACAACAACAAAAGTTTTTTAAGCTGGGTGTAGTGGTTCATGTCTGTAATTCTAGCACTTGGGAGGCTGCAATGGGAGGATCACTTGAGCCCAGGAGTTTGAAATCAGCCTGGACAGCATAGAGAGACCTCATCTCTCTCTTTTTTTTTTTGGAGACAGAGTGTCACTCTGTCGCCCAGGCTGGAGTGCAGTGGCAATGATCTCAGCTCACTGCACATCCTGGGCTCAAGTAATTCTCATGCCTCAGCCTCCCAAGTAGCTGAGATTATGCCCAGCTAATTTTTGTATTTTAGTAGAGATGGAGTTTCATCATGTTGGCCAGGCTGGTCTTGAACTCCTGACCTCAGGTGATCTGCTCACCTCGGGCTCCCAGAGTGCTGGGATTACAGGCATAAGCTACTACACCTGGCCAAGAGACCATTTCTATTTAAAAAGTAAAATAAAAATTTTAAATGGGCAAAGGATCTAAATATAGACTTCTTCAGAGAAGATACACAAATGAGGGCCAGGCACAGTGGCTCAAGCCTATAATCCCAGCACTTTGGGAGGCCAAGGCGGGCAGATCACCTGAGGTTGGGAGTTCGAGACCAGTCTGACCAACATGGTGAAACCCCATCTCTACTAAAAATACAAAATTAGCCGGGTGTGGTGGTACATGCCTGTAATCTCAGCTACTCGGGAGGCTGAGGGAGGAGAATCGCTTGAATCTGGGAGGCAGAGATTGCAGTGAGCCGAGATCATGCCACTGTACTCCAGCCTGGGCAACAAGAGTGAAACTCTGTCTCAAAAAAATACAAAAATGGCCAATAAGCACGAGAAGTTACTCAAGTCTTTAGCCATCAGAAAATGCAAATCAAAGCCCCAATGAGTTCACACCCACTAGAATGGCTATAATTTTAAAAAGACAGAAAATAACAAGTCTTAGTGAGGATGTGGAAAAATTGGACCTTCTTACACTACTAGTAGGAATGTTAATGATATAACTCCTTGGGAAAATAGCTTGGTAGTTCCATGACATATTAAACAGAGCTATAGTAAGACCCAGCAATTCTAGTTCTAGGTATATACTCAAGAGAAATGAAAACATAGGCCTGCACCAAAACATGTACGCAAAAATTCATAGCAGCATTATTCGTAGCCAAAAAATGGAAACAACCCATCAATTAATGAATAAAGAAAATGAAATTCCATATAATGGAATATTATTTGGCAATAAATAGAGATGAAGTACTGATATATGCTACAATATAGAGAAACCTTGAAAACATTGTGCTCAGCCAGGCATGGTGGCTCATACCTGTAATCCCAGCACTTTGGGAGGCCGAGGAGTATTTTAGTACAGATGGAGTTTCATCGTGTTGGCCAGGCTGGGCTTGAACTCCTGACCTCAGGTGATCTGCCTGCCTGGGGCTCTCAAAGTGCTGGGATTACAGGCATAAGTCACTATGCCCGGCCAAGAGCCCCTTTCTATTTAAAAAGGAGGGTGGATCACCTGAAGTCAAGAGTTCAAGACCGGCCTGGCCAATGTGGTGAAACCTCGTCTTTACTAAAAATACAAAAATTAGGTGTGCGTGGTGACATGTGCCTGTAATCTCAGCTACTCAGGAGTCTGAGGCAGAAGAATCACTTGAATCTGGGAGGCAGAGGTTGCAGTGGGCCCAGATCACGCTACTGCACTCCAGCCTGGGTGAAAGAGTGAGACTCAGTCTCAAAAAAACAAAAAAAAAACACCTTTGTGCTAAGAGAAAGAAGCCCTATATTACATGATTCTATTAGTATAAAATGTCCAGAATAGGTAAATTTATAGGGATAGAAAGTAGATTTGTGTTGCCATGAGCTAGTGTGAGGAGATAATGGGAAGTGACTGCTAATGAGGGCAGAGTTTGAGCTTTTGATGAATGACAAAATTAAATTCTGGAATTAGATAATGGAAAGACAAATATAAAATTTTAAAGGGACAGATATTGCACAAGCTGGTGAATATACTATTAACTTTAAAATTGTACACTAAAGGGTGAATTTTATGGTGTGTATATATTATATATCAATTAATAATACAAACAGATCATTATATTCTAAAATTTCATGTCATAGTGGTGTTTCTCATAACAATTTGAATCACTGAAATGGAAATATTTCCAAAATATATCTACTTGAATGGATTAAGAAAATAAGAAAAAAAAAGAAAGAAAGAAGCTAGTTGTGAATGCCTGTGTATTGTGTGTTTCCTTCTATATGAAATGTCCAGAATAGGGAAATATATAGAGACAGAAACTAGATTAGTGGTTGCCTAGAGATAGTGGTTGCCTAGGTTACACAGTTTCTTTTTGGGGTGATGAAAATGTTCTAAAATTGTGGTGATGATCACACACCTCCGAATATACTAAAAGCCATTGAATTGTATACTTTAAATGGGTGAATTTGGACAGTATGTGAATTATATTTCAACAAAGCTGTCATATTAGGAAAAGAAAAAACAAGTGATAAATTGTGAGGGACTGAGTTAGCATTTGGGTAGGAAGAGTGACTATCAGCCTATCACTGTGCACTGATTTTAATGGCTCAGGATACTTAAAATAGCTACCCAAAATAGCATCTTTGGTGCTTGAAATTCTCTTCCTGAAGATTTCTTTAAAAGTCAAATCTTTAGTTTCTAAAAATTCCCTGTTTAAATGCCAGTACTTCAGGGAAAAATAACATCTTGAACAATCAGCTCCAGTTTTTTTTTTTAATCTTTCTCTGTTGCCTAAGCTGGAGTATAGTGGCACTATCACAGCTCACTGCAGCCTCTCCCTCCTGGCTCAGCAGATCCTCCCACCTCAGCCTCCTTAGTAGCTGGGACTACAGGCATATGCCTCCATACCTGGCTAATTTTTGTATTTTTTATAGTGACAGAGTTTTGCTATGTTGCCCAGGCTGGTCTCAAACTTCTGGCCTGAAGTGATCCACCTGCTTTGGCATCCTAAAGTGCTAGGATTCAGGCATGAGCCACCAAACCTGGTCAATACTATTAACATTTGATAAAGATCCTGTTAGACATCTCTCCAGGCATATACACATATATAATTTTATGTAAATACATTTATAACATATATTGTAGAAAAACAAGATTTGGTATTATGTTTGGTTATGAATCTCTTAGAGGAACTTCTTTTAGTTATTTATAATTTGCAAGCTTGGCCGGGCGCGGTGGCTCAAGCCTGTAATCCCAGCACTTTGGGAGGCCGAGGCGGGTGGATCACGAGGTCGAGAGATCGAGACCATCCTGGTCAACATGGTGAAACCCCGTCTATACTAAAAATACAAAAAATTAGCTGGGCATGGTGGCGTGTGCCTGTAATCCCAGCTACTCAGGAGGCTGAGGCAGGAGAATTGCCTGAACCCAGGAGGCGGAGGTTGCGGTGAGCCGAGATCGCGCCATTGCACTCCAGCCTGGGTAACAAGAGTGAAACTCCGTCTCAAAAAAAAAAAAAAAAAAAAAAAAAAAATTTGCAAGCTTGACAAGAGAAAACTGGATCCAGGATCTGTGATTTTTCTAAGAATTAGAGAATCTATATTATCATATATAATTATTGGTTAAATTATTATTATTATTATTTGAGATGGAGTCTCACTCTGTCACCCGGGCTGGAATGCAGTGGCAGGGTCTCAGCTCACTGCAACCTCTGCCTACCAGGTTCAAGAGATTCTTTTGCCTCAGCCTCCCAAGTAGCTGGAATTACAAGCATGCGCCACCATGTCCGGCTAATTTTTGTATTTTTACTAGAGACAGGGTTTCACCATGTTGGCCAGGCTGATCTTGAACTCCTGACCTCATGATCTGCCTGCCTTGGCCTCCCAAAGTGCTGGGATCACAGGCCTGAGCCACTGTGCCAGCCAATTATTGGTTAAATTAATACAAAGCTAGTGAGTTCATTTTAATAGCTTATTTGAGGAATGCAGTTACAATTTACGAATTAACAAAAATCCCTGAATGACATATTTATTACTCCCTTTAACTCTCCAAATCATATTATAAATGCTTTGCAGGTAACCCAAGTGTTGGAGTTAAGGGACTACATTCCAGAATGCTAAAGACAGACTCAGTAGTAAAATAGTTTCTCACACACATACAAATCTTATTTTTACATGATCTGCTAATATAATGGAGAAGACCTGAAACTTGTTATAGAGAGAATAACAGTCAAATTTAATCTTACTTAAGTCCTTTGCCTTGGCCTGATTAGTCAGATAAAAAGAATCCTTATTTAGTTTCCTGAGTCATAAATATTCTCATCTTTCAGCTTTCATAGCAGGACAGAGAAAGGCAATTTATAGCATAATGCCTAAATAAATAAAGTGCTTATACATGTGATATGTACTCAAGTCTTAGAATAATGAAGCTTGCTCCAGGTAGGTGAGCAAACATGCAAGCATTTTCTTGTTCCGTGATTCCACTATTCCCTATGCTGTATTAAATGGCCCATCTTGTAGAGTGGTTTACATAATGTAATCCCATTACTTTGGGAGGCTAAGATGGGTGTGTTGCTTGAGGCCAGAAGTTCAAGACCAGCCTGGACAACATAATGAGACTTTCTCTACAAAAAATAAAAAAATTAGCCAGGCATGCAGATGCACACCTGTGCTCCAGGCTACTCAGGAGGCTGAAGGGAAGGATCACTTGAGCGCAGAAGGATCACTCAAGGCTGCAGTGAGCCATGATCGCACCACTGCACTCCAGCCTGGGCAACAGAGTGAGACCTTCTCTCTAAAGAAATAAATAAATAAAATGGTCCACAGAGACTTTTGTTTGCTATGTGTAAAAAACATCCAGCCAGGTGTAGTGGCTTGTGCCTGTAATCCCAGCATTTTGGTAGGCCAAGGCAGACAGATCACCTAAGGTCAGGAGTTTGAGACCAGGCTAGCCAACATGGTAAAACTCCGTCTCTACTAAAAATACAAAACATAGCCAGGCATGGTGGTTTGCTCCTGTAATCTCAGCTACTCAGAAGGTTGAGGCAGAGGTTTCAGTGAGCCAAGATCACTCCATTGCACTCCAGCCTGGGCGACAGAGTAAGACTCCATCTCAAAAACAAACAAACAAACAAACTTCAAACCAAATCAAATCCAACCAAAAACATCCTCAGTATTGGGTGAAGGCCTGTAATCCCAGAATTTTCGGAGGTGAGGTGGGAGGATCACTTAAGGCCTGGAATTTGAAACCAGCCTGAGCAACATAGCCAGATCCTGCCTCTAAAGAAAAGCAAAAGAGCTAGGCATGGTGGCTCATACCTGTAGTCCCAGCTACTTCAGAGGCTGAGGTGGGAGGATGGGTTGAACCCAAAAGGTTAAGGATGTAGTGAGCTATGATCATGCTACTACACTCCAGCATAGATGACACAGTGAGATCTTGACTCTAAAAGAAAAAAAAAAAGATCTAGTATGGTGCCACGTATGATACATGTTCAGCGTCGAGTACATGATTAGATGGCATGTGAATACACATATATACATACACACACAGTCTTTGGTTGGAATTGCATTGAATCTATAGACCAATTTGAGAAGAAATGACATTTTTATGAGGTGACTGTTACAACCCATGGACTAAGTACATAATATCATTTATTTTGGTGTGCTTTCATGTTTTTATAATGAAGAATTATCAAAATATATCTTGTACATTTTTAAGTTTCTCCCGAGGCACTTTATATACCTATTTTCTTTACTATTATGAATGATATTCATTTTATTTTATTTATTTCTTTATTTTTGAGACAGAGTCTTGCTCTGTTGCCTGGCTGGAGTGCAGTGATACAATCTTGGCTCTTTGCAACCTCTGCCTCCCAGGTTCAAGTGATTCTCCTGCCTCAGCCTCTGGAGTAGCTGGGACTAGAGGTGTACACCAAGACACCTGGCAAATTTTTGTATTTTTAGTAGAGATGGGGTTTCACCATGTTGGCCAGGCTGGTCTCAAACTCCTGACCTCAGGTGATCTGCCTGCCACAGCCTCCCAAAGTGCTGGGATTACAGGCGTGAGCCACCGTGCCCGGCATATCCATTTTAAAGTTAAATTTTCTAACCATCTTTGGTTTATAAAAATGCAATTACTTTTGTATATTTTTGTATCCAGCTATCTATCTATCTTTGAGATGAAATCCTATCAATATATATCTGTTTTTCTTTTTTTGATACTATTTCCAGATATCAATATATATTTTTAATCTATCTAGCAGTATGCTTTTTGAGACAGGGTCTCACTCTGTCACTCAGGCTGGAGTGCAGTGGTACAGTCATGGCTCACAGTGTCCTCCCAGGCTCAAGAGATCCCCCCTATTCAGCCTCCAGAGTAGCTGGGACTACAGGCTCATGCCACCACTCTCAGTTAATTTTTAAAATTTTTGTAGATAGTGGATTTCAATATATTGACCAGGGTGGTCTCAAACTCCTGGGCTCGAGTAATCCTCCCACTTTGACCTCCCAAAATGCTGGGATGACAGGCGTGGGAGACACCATTTCAGAATTTCTTGAGTTTATTTCAGAAATTATTAGTTAATTCTTTGTTTGAGATGGAGTTTCCCTCTTATTGCCCAGGCTGGAGTACAGTAGCGTGATCTTGGCTCACTGCAACCTCTGCCTCCAGGCAATTCTCCCGCCTCAGCCACTCAAGTAGCTGAGATTACAGGCCCCTGCCACCATGCCTGGCTAATTTTTTCTGTACTTTTAGTAGAGATAGAGTTTCACCATATTTGCCAGGCTGATCTCAAACTCCTGACCTCAGGTGACCCGCCCGCCTCGGCCTCCGAAAGTGTTGGGATTACAGGAGTGAGCCACCACACCTGGCCAATTCCAGTATTCTTATATCCTCATGGATTAAATGGTGGGTTAAAAGTGTTTTAACATTGCCAGGTCATGGTGGCTCACACCTGTAATCCTAGCACTTTGGGAGGCTAAGATGGGCAATTCACTGGAACCCAGGAGTTCGAGAACGGCTTGGGAAACATGGTGAGACCCTGTCTCCACCAAAAACAACAAATTAACTGGGAATGGTGGGTTGATCCTGTAGTCCCAGCTACTTGGGAGGCTAAAGGGGGAAGATCACCTGAGCCTGGGAAGTCTGCAGTAAGCTGAGCTAGCATCACTGCCCTCTAGCCTAAGCAATGGAATGAGACCCTGTCTCAAAAACTATGTATAAAAATACAGTGTTTTGGCCCAGTGTAGCGGCCCACATCTGTAATCCCAGCACTTCGGAAGGCTGAGGCGGATGGATTACCTGAGATCAGGAGTTCGAGACCAGCCTGGCCATTGTGATGAAACCCCGTCTCTACTAAAAATACAAAAATTAGTGGGGCGTGGTAGCGCATGCCTGTAGTCCCAGCTGCTCGGGAGGCTGAGGCAGGAGAATTGCTTGAACCCGGGAGGTGGAGATTGCAGTGAGCCGAGATCATGCCACGGCACTACAGCCTGGGTGACAAAGCAAGACTCCATCTTCTCAAACATCAACAACTCTCTATTACCTCCTTCCTTCTAGCCTCTGATAGTCACTATTCTACTTTTTGTCTATGAATTTGACTCTAGGTACCTTATATAAGTGGAATCACACAATATTTATCCTTTTGTTTCTGGCTCATTTCACTTAGTGTAATGTTTCCAAGGTTCATTTATGTTGTACATGTGTCAGGATTTATTTTTTTTAAAGCTGAATAATATTTCATTGTATATATACACCACATTTGGTTTATTCATTTGTCCATTGATAGGGCTGTTTCCACTTTTTTTTGAGACGGAGTTTCGCTCTTGTTACCCAGGCTGGAGTGCAGTGGCACGATCTTGGCTCACCGCAACCTCCGCCTCCTGGGTTCAGGCAATTCTCCTGCCTCAGCCTCCTGAGTAGCTGGGATTACAGGCACATGCCACCATGCCGAGCTAATTTTTTGTATTTTTAGTAGAGACGGGGTTTCACCATGTTGACCATGATGGTCTCGATCTCTTGACCTCATGATCCACCCGCCTCGGTCTCCCAAAGTGCTGGGAGCTGGGATTACAGGCTTGAGCCACCGCGCCTGGCCTCTTTTTTTTTTTTTTTTTTTTTTTAAGAGACAAGGTGCCGGGCGCGGTGGCTCAAGCCTGTAATCCCAGCACTTTGGGAGGCCGAGGCGGGTGGATCACGAGGTCGAGAGATCGAGACCAACCTGGTCAACATGGTGAAACCCCGTCTCTACTAAAAATACAAAAAATTAGCTGGGCATGGTGGTGCGTGCCTATAATCCCAGCTACTCAGGAGGCTGAGGCAGGAGAATTGCCTGAACCCAGGAGGCGGAGGTTGCGGTGAGCCGAGATCGCGCCATTGCACTCCAGCCTGGGTAACAAGAGCAAAACTCCGTCTCAAAAAAAAAAAAAAAAAGAGACAAGGTTTCACCATGTTGGCCAGGATGGTCTTGATCTCTTGACGTCGTGGTCCGCTCACCTTGGCCTTCCAAAGGGCTGGGATTACAGGCGTGAGCCACCGCGCCTGGCCTTCCACTTTTTAGCTATTGTGAATAATGCTACTATGAACATGGGTATACAAATATCTATTTGAGTCTCTGCTTTCAGTTCTTTGGGGTATATACATAGAGAATTGCTGGATCATGTGGTCATTCTATGTTTTATTTTTTGAGGAACTGCCATAGTGCTTTTCTTTGAAGGGGAAGATGAAGTCTCAATATTTTGCCCAGGCTGGGCTTTGAACTCTTGATCCTCCCACCTCAGCCACATAAGTACTTGGGACCACAGCGACATACCACCATACTCACATATTTTATATTTTATTTTTTAAAAAATTTATTTTTTAATTGAGATGGAGCTTCCCTATGTTGCCCAGGCTGGTCTTGAACTCCTGAGCTCAAGGGATCTGCCTGCCTCAGCCTCCCAAAGTGCTGGGATTACAGGTGTGAGCCACCTTGCCTGGTGCATATTTTATATTTTCAATTTGTTGCAGTCACTATTGTTTTCAATGCTCATGTTGTGTCATTAGTGAGAGCCCCTTCATGTTGGCTCCTGTATCCTCCTGATATGACTGTAATAGTCTGATCTTCCTTGCTTTCTGGAATGACAAAATATTTGAGGCAGAATTTGTATATTTCCTGCATCAAGCTTGAAACCACTAATTTCTCTAAAACATTCTAGTTCCTTTAAGTGGGAAATGGCATAGAGACACCACTATCTGGGGGCTAGGGAGTATTCATTACTACATTGGTCCTAGGCCTTTTTAGTGGATAAAGTTAGAAAATCTGTTTGTTTTTTTTCCCATTTCGTAATTTAGAATCAAAGGATCATAAAGCTTCTATTTAACTTATTTGGTTGTATATCTGTATCTCTTTTATCCTATATTTGGCTCATGTAACCAACAATCACTGTACACCCACCATCTTCCTTATATTTTGCTAGGTGCTGGGAATGCACATCGAAATCTACATTTCATCTAGTTTCCATATTGTTTTTATGTGAATTAGTGAGGCTTTTTATTTTTTGTGTTGGCTTGTAGTTAAAACTGACGAGCACAATATTGGATTGGCATGGCTTTGAGATTAGTTTATCTTGATGTATTTCTTTTCTTTCTTTCTTTCTTTTTTTTTTTTTTTGAGACAGTCTCGCTCTGTTGCCCAAGCTGGAGTGCAGTGGCAAAATCTCAGCTCACTGCGACCTCCGCCTCCCAGGCTCAAGCAATTCTCCCTGCTTCAACCTCTTGAGTAGCTGGAATTACAGGTGTCTGCCACCACACCTAGCTAATTTTGTATTTTTTAGAGATGAGATTTCGCCGTGTTGGCCAGGCTGGCAGGCTGGTCTCAAACTCCTGACCAAGTGATCTGCCCAGCTCGACCTACCAAAAGTGCTGGGATTACAGGCGTGAGCCACCGTGCCAGGCCCATCTTGATGTATTTTTCTTTTCTTTTTTTTTTTTTTTTTTTGAGACAGAGTCTCGGTCTGTTGCCAGGCTGCAGTGCAGTGGCACAATCTCGGCTCACTGCAACCTCTACCACCTCCCAGGTTCAAGCAATTCTCCTGTCTCAGCCTCCTGAGTAGCTGGGACTACAGGTGCCTGCCACCACGCCCCGCTAATTTTTTGTATTTTAGTAGAGATGGAGTTTCACCATGTTGGCCAGGATGGTCTCGATCTGCTGACCTCATGAGCCGCCTGCCTCGGTTTCCCAAAGTGCTGGGATTTCAGGCGTGAGCCACGGTGCCTGGCCCCAATGTATTTCTTATATTACATTATTTCCATTAACTTACATGAACCAGATATTTCAGTAATTACAATACTATTATACCCCATAGTTGCCAGTGTCAAGGGAAAAACAGATTAAATGGGTCATTAATACCAAAAAAGGCATTTCATTGCCATTGAGTATTATCCTGATATGTTTGGCGGTGTCCCCACTCAAATCTCATCTTGAATTGTAGTTCCCATAATCCCCACGTGTGGTGGGGGGGACTCAGTGGGAGGCAACTGAATCATGGGGGCAGTTTCCACCAAGCTATCTTTGTGAGAGTAAATTCTCATATATCTGATGGTTTTATAAGGTACTTTCTACTTGGCTCAGCATTCATTTTTCTCTCTTTTGCTGCCACCATGTGAAGGACGTTTGCTTCCCTTTCTGCCATGATTGTAAGGTTCCTGAGGCCCTCCCAGCCATGTGGGACTGTGAGTCAATTAAACTTCTTTCCATTATGAATTACACAGTCTCGGTTACTTCTTCATAGCACAGAACTAATATGTATCCCAGAACCAGAAAATGTGAGAGTAGGAAGACAATTTACTGTGCTTGGGAATAGACTTTTGGTCAGTCAGACTGGGGCACAGCTGTATTGTTGGACAAATCCTAAGTCTAAAACATTTTCTGTGTTGATGCGGATGTATACAATTACACTATTAGGGTTTCCTCTGAAGTTATTGGCCCATATTAACTTGGAGAGTTAACATTCAGGTATGTAATTAACATATTAGAGTGAACAATGTACTAGGCTTTTCCAAAATGACATTTAGCTTGAAATAGATTTTGGAAGAAGGTAAAGAAGTAAGTCTAGCCACTTGCATGGAGAGCAGATTTGTTTTGGGAATCCTGGGCAAAGGAAGCATAATGGCACTAGACACATGCCAAGGAGCTGAGGGCATATGAAAAGGTGATGCATTTGCAATATTCACCATTTTATGTTAGTTACATGAGATTCAGCAGCCAACCAGATTCTGGCTGTGCATTACCAACTTTCAACTCTTAAAAAGTACTGGCAAGTAATCCCAGCACTTTGGGAGGCCGAGGCAGGTGGATCACGAGGTCAAGAGATCGAGACCATCCTGGTCAACATGGTGAAACCCCATCTCTACTAAAAATACAAAAAATTAGCTGGGCATGGTGGCACACGCCTGTAGTCCCAGCTATTCAGGAGGCTGAGGCAGGAGAATTGCCTGAACCCAGGAGGCGGAGGTTGCAGTGAGGCGAGATCGCGCCATTGCACTCCAGCCTGGGTAACAAGAGCGAAACTCCGTCTCAAAAAAAAAAAAAGTACTGGCAAGTTAAGTAACTTTATTATAATAATGAGATAAAAACTTAAGAATAGTATGAGCCACGCAAGGTGGCTCATGCCTATAGTCCCAGCACTTCAGGAGGCTGAGGCCAGCAGATCACAGGAGGTCAAGAGTTTGAGACCAGCCCAGCTAACATGGTGAAACCTCATCTCTACTAAAAATACACAGATTAGTCAGGTGTGGTGGTGGGTACCTGTAATCCCAACTACTCCAGAGGCTGAAGCAGGAGAATCTCTTGAACCCAGGAGGCCGAGGATGCAGTGAAACAAGATGGCGCCACTGCACTCCAGCCTAGGCAACAAAGCAAGACACCATCTCACACACACACACACACACACAAAAGTATGTGATGCTCTGTAATGGTAATCTTTAGATATGCATTTTATGTTTTATAAATAAAAGTTTTAAATTACTAAGATACTTTAAAATATAAACATCACTTCATAGGATATGTATAAACCACAGGCAATACTTATTCTTTATTCTCAATGCACTGAATATATGACAAATTTCAGACACCCAGATAGAAAACACAGGACTGAATTCATTTAAGACAGGGAATACTTTATTCGAAACCCATCAAAGAGATGGACAGCCTGGGTCTGTAACAAAGCATTCATGTTTTAGAGCATAGGTCAGTAATTGTATATGAGAGCATATACTGCTACATACAAATTAACTGATCAGACCACAACTTTTCAATGTTTAAAACAGAATAAGCTTCCCTGTAAAAGCAGCACCTTTGTGACATTTTAACTTTAGTATTCCTCTCCTTCTTCTTCACCCTCTCCTTCAACAGAATCCACACCAACCTCCTCATAATCCTTCTCAAGGGCAGCCATGTCCTCACGGGCCTCAGAAAACTCTCCTTCCTCCATCCCCTCACCCACGTACCAGTGAACAAAGGCACGCTTGGCATACATCAGGTCAAACTTGTGGTCCAGGCGAGCCCAGGCCTCGGCAATGGCTGTAGTGTTGCTCAGCATGCACACAGCTCTCTGTACCTTGGCCAGGTCTCCACCAGGCACCACGGTGGGAGGCTGGTAGTTGATGCCAACCTTGAAGCCAGTGGGGCACCAATCCACAAACTGGATGGTACGCTTGGTCTTGATGGTGGCAATGGCAGCATTGACATCTTTGGGAACCACATCACCACGGTACAACAGGCAGCAAGCCATGTATTTACCATGGCGAGGGTCACATTTCACCATCTGGTTGGCTGGCTCAAAGCAGGCATTGGTGATCTCTGCTACAGAAAGCTGTTCATGGTAGGCTTTCTCAGCGGAGATGACAGGGGCATATGTGGCCAGAGGAAAGTGGATGCGGGGATAGGGCACCAGGTTGGTCTGGAATTCTGTCAGGTCAACATTCAGGGCTCCATCAAATCTCAGGGAAGCAGTGATGGAGGACACAATTTGACCTATTAATCTATTCAGGTTAGTGTAGGTTGGGCGCTCGATATCGAGGTTTCTACGACAGATGTCATAGATGGCCTCGTTGTCTACCATGAAGGCACAATCAGAGTGCTCCAGGGTGGTGTGGGTGGTGAGGATGGAGTTGTAGGGCTCAACTACAGCTGTGGAAACCTGGGGCGCTGGGTAGATGGAGAACTCCAGCTTGGACTTCTTGCCGTAATCAACTGAGAGCCGTTCCATGAGCAGGGAGGTGAACCCAGAACCAGTTCCCCCACCAAAGCTGTGGAAAACCAAGAAGCCCTGGAGACCTGTGCACTGGTCAGCCTATTACAGAAGAGAGGAACAGAGGAAAGACTAAGTTTTTGTTCTTTGTAGTATAGTCACAGTAAATATATTTTCATTTTTCATATATGTCCCAGGACTTAAATCTTATTTTAACAAATGCTTTTTAAAAAGTTCTCATTAACATTTACAAAATAACACCAA
The DNA here is from genome assembly GCF_048565385.1 of Saimiri boliviensis. Taxonomy (NCBI): domain Eukaryota; kingdom Metazoa; phylum Chordata; class Mammalia; order Primates; family Cebidae; genus Saimiri; species Saimiri boliviensis. The sequence goes on from NC_133455.1 coordinate 64,309,747, forward strand.
ATAGTTCATTTTAACTGAATTTTCAAAACCCCAAAGGAATAACTCATTCCACTCTGTACTAAAATAACAGTTCAATTCTGTGTTTTAAAAAAAAAAACAGCATTATTTCAAATATCTTTTTTAGGCTCATTAATTTACTTTATTCTTGAAAAGAAACATACCAGTTTACGAATTCGGTCCAACACGAGGTCAATGATCTCCTTGCCAATGGTGTAGTGCCCTCGGGCATAGTTATTGGCAGCATCTTCCTTGCCTGTGATGAGCTGCTCAGGGTGGAAGAGCTGGCGGTAGGTGCCAGTTCGAACTTCATCTGCAGAAGGAGGGAGAGAAGGACAGAGGGACTGGGTGAGTGAGTGAGTGACCAGCAGAGCCCCCAGGACAGACCTCCTGTCCCAGCACCCTGGGATCTCACTTGGGTTACTGAGGCCAACTCACCAATGACCGTGGGTTCCAGGTCTACAAACACTGCCCGGGGCACGTGCTTGCCGGCACCTGTCTCACTGAAGAAGGTGTTGAAGGAGTCATCTCCTCCCCCAATGGTCTTGTCACTTGGCATCTGGCCGTCGGGCTGGATGCCATGTTCCAGGCAGTAGAGCTCCCAGCAGGCATTGCCAATCTGGACACCAGCCTGGCCAACGTGGATGGAGATGCACTCACGCTGTAGGAAGGAAAAGTGAAAAAAATTATAAAGTTAAGCTGTATTAGCATTTCAAACTTTGAGTAAATTTCTAAAACTATTTCTAATGACATACAGGTATTTTTCAAAATTATTTGAGGTTATATCCCCAGCATGCTACAAAGATTAAGAAAAATCATCTGCTACAAATGCTGCATATGGGTGTGGTCTGAATAATGATGTCGCCTTGGCCCTGTTCAGCACATGGTACCAGCCCACTGTTCCTACTACCATGCTTGAATAGAAGACTTTTCATATTTAAAAGGTATTCCAGGCTGTGTGAGGTGGCTCACGCCTGTAATCCCAGCACTTTGGGAGGCCAAGGCAGGTGGATTACGTGAGTTCTGGAGTTCGAGACTGGTGTGACCAATATGGTGAAACCCTGCCTTTAAAAAAATAAAATAAAAGTATTCCATATTTGAAGCACAAATTTTGTAAAATAAATCCAATCATGACTTAATTGGGATTAATTTTACTGCTTTCTTCCCTTTTAAATAAAGATTAAAGTTTCTTCTGAATAGGACTTGATATTGTAACAGGGACATCTGTACTGCAGCTGAGGCAAGAAGCCACACCCTTCTGCAGTCTGTCTGCAGAATCCATCAATACCAGGGGTTTAGAAGCTAGACAAGGTGTGCCTTCTGCATTGCTGCATTGCTGTATTGCTGTATTTGCAGCGCCTGGTGCTAGCCTGTACTGTCTGCTACATTATTTAACAGAGCAAGCTCTATTTCCAGCAACCGCCTACATGATCTCATTGTGCTGTTTTGCCAGTTTTCCTCCTCTGACCCAGCCCGGGACCATGTGCCTGAATTGAAACGAATTAATGAAGATTCGCTAGAACAAAAGACAACGGGATTTGGAATATAATTCTTCTTTGTCTACAGCAATTTCATCACTTGTCTTTTCTTTTTTAAAAAAGGTTTTTCCAGATCTTCTCCAATGTAAAAGCTGAAAAATTATCTGTATCTCAAAAAAAAAAAAAAAAAATACAGAAAGGTTCCTAAGTTAGAAAGAAGCATCACATGATAAGTCACCAAACAAAGAATAAAAGCCCAGTGGAAGGATAATGAAATATTTAAAACAACAAAATAGTATTTTCATCTTGAGATTCTCTACCTACCACATAATATTCATATTCTTTGCATCCAGTAGAGGTTTTCTTCCTCTGTGATCTTTAGGGCTACCACTTCCATTGTCTATTCACTGATGTGGTGGGGGCCAACGGCGGGGAAGGGCGTTTCCTAGGTCCTGACTATCAGGGTACCCCGGGGGCTCACAAAGTGGGCTTTCTCTCTCGCTGAACGTGCAGCCCAGGCACCCACACACACACACACACACACTCTCTCTCTCTCTCTCTCTCTCTCTCTCTCTCCAGTCGGTCAGGGCAGACGTTAAAGAGCTTGTCAAGTGAATTGTGATTTTGCTCAGAAAAAAAAAAAAAAAAAAAAGTCATCTAACATATAACAGTGAAGAAAACCCTTTTGGAGCCTACAGTTTCGCAATGACGAAAGGCTTTTCTTAAAGTCTGCTACTGACAGAGGAGGTTCAGCGAGGGCGAACCCCGCCCCGTGGCTCCAACGCCATAGAAGCCAGAAACAAACAACCCCGCCCCTGCGCCGCCCTGACACCCGCTGCCGGGGCTCCAGCAGAAACTCACCGTGTTTCCCCGGGAAAAATCGCCAACGACCGCGAGAGGTCTTCCCACGCTAACCCCAGGCTGCGCTTTGTTCACGTCCCGATCCCCGCATCCCCCAAATCCCCCACCGTCCCCGCTCTTTTTGGGCGCCTCCTCCTCTCGCCGTCCTCAGAGAGCCACGCGAGACGGAAAGGGGCCCCTCCGCGGCAGCGAAACCGGGCGCACAGCCACGGGGCCCAGCCGGGACGCCCCAGACCCCTTGGTCGCGGCAGACGGGCTGGGCTGTCCTCAGCCCCGAAAGGCTCTCGGACAACACAGGCGCCCAGGCGCCGCCTTTGTCCCTCCCCAGCGCTCAGCTGCGCCCTGGGCGCAGTCCTGGCCCGAATCCTGCACCCGCACTGCGGCGGTGGCGGCGGGGCTTGAGGATTTGGGGCAGACAAAGCTAAAGCACACGACGACCCTCGCCCAGACAGCTTACGAAAGAAAAGAGCTTAAAAGTTTTCCAAGTAGACCCTGGGGGCGCTGACTCCACCCAACGGCCTTAAAGAGCAGAAGCCGATTCTCACCATGGTTGCTGTTTCGCGGCTGCCGAGCAGATGGCGGAGACGAGAAGGAGAGGTTGTTGCTTCTTACAGCGCGACTCTTAGGCGGTCGATGTAAGAGAACCTGCGGCACATGGGCGGATGCGGCTCCCTATATACAACTCGGTCACCATGGGGATGGGCTGGGGCCTTTTCCTGTTGGTCCAGACCCCCAATCTGCCCAGAGAAGTCATGACAGGAGACTGGTGATTGGTGCAAGCGACGTGGGATGAGGTAATCTCTCCCCCACCCTTTTTTTCTCTAGCATCCATAGACTGTTTGCATCCTTTAGACAAAGAGACCGTGCAGAAGCAGTCTGCCGAGCATCCATTATGGGGTGGGGTTGGGGAGGGGCGGAAGGAGAAGAAAGGGGACTGGGGTTGAAAGACTTTATATTGCTTAAATCTCAAACTGCGGTTAAAATTATCTATGTGTGGGGTTTTTTCCCCCTACACTTAATAACAGAATTTGTGTTCAGAGGCAATATTTAGAGGAAAATTACTGCCAGCCCCTCCTCATAGTGTATTAGACTTGACTACATTTTGTTATGGTTCAGCGTCTCTAATTGCTTTAAAAATAAAGTGGGAGAGAAAATGGGCGTGATTGCTCAAAATGGCTTGGGTAAATGTGATTTTTTTAATTAAAAAATATTTATTAATACAGTCATTCAAAATGGTTTCTCAGGTTCAACTAATTTATTTTCAGACCTTCTTTTGCAGGCACACGCACACCCAAATAGCTAAACAACTGGAAGATGGAAAGAATAACCATACTAAATGAAGAAGAGAACACATAGTTCTAACATGGCAATAAACAATAGCTAGTGAACGTAGAGTAGTTATAATAGTTTACTAGAGGTATTCCTTTATGAGAAGTCTATGTGACACATTTTGTGTGGTACATTGTCCTTGGAATGCATCATCTTTCCTGATATAGAATTGGGAAAATACAAGGAGAAATAACTGAGTTCACAAGTACTACATGTGTGCAGTTATATATATGCATTGTACTTTTGTCTGAAAAGTAACAAGCAAAATAATCATTACCAAGAAAACAAATTTAAAAGAAGAGAATAACGTAATGTAAAAAGCAGACCATTTTGCAATGTTGCCTCCATCCACAGACAACTGTGAAACGTCAGCTCAATAACTGCATTTCCTTTTTATGTAGTTCTTATGTCAATTTGGTAAATATCCTCCTGCAGATGGACTTCTAACTGTGGGAATTTTAGCCAGCCCCACACCCTTGCTATTCAGCTAGAGACTCTGGTGGTTGCTCAGTTGCCCCTTGGGACAAAAAGGCTTTGCTTTCACCCCTAGGAAATGAATTGTAGTAACATTCTCTTGCTATTTAGAAAGGCTCCATTCTCAGCAATCATGTGCTATGCAGAATAAGTCACTGGACTTCGTACCACCAGATATTGGTGATGAAATTTCAGAGGTAAATAAATAAGTTTGGCTGCAGAAGTTGAAATTTCATTTGTATTTGACAAATAATTTTTCCTTTTGGTTTTTAGTGACAGATTTTCAGGGTCTGCAGCACTACTCACACAGTACTCTGCGGAGCCCATTCATTCCTGCTGGGCTGGCAGGCTGAGCAGGGCGTGGGAGGGAGGGACTTGAGAATACAGCTGCTGCAGGTTGTGGTGTGACGATGGCGACCACAGATTTTTCTAACCTGCCATCCGCAGTTCTGCTTTACTTGTTCAATTTTGCTGCAGTAATATTCTCTGGAAAAAATATCCAAAATGCAACATCATTTTGTCTAATTATTGTATATTTCCCAGGAAAAAATAATCCTCAACATCATCTTATCTCCATCTCTTTAGCAAAAAAAAAAAAAAAAAAAAAAAAAAAAAGTATATTTCAGTAAAGAGACAGGAGGATTAGATATTTGAATGCTTCAATAATTAAATGGCGTAAGGAAGCATAAAGATTAATAAGTAGCCCATTCAAAATACTTCCACAATTTTAATAATAAAATATATCAGATACTATTGGACTATAGTAACATGTACAAGTCTTTTTGGAATGAGAAGCAGAGCTTTGAATTATTCTCTTTACAATATAAAAAGATTAATTAAGAAATATGTCATTTACCCAATCGTCTCAGTTCTTTATGCAATTTCCAGAGGATTAAATAGAAGAGAGGAGGATTCTCGCAGTTGAGTCTTTGTAATTCTATCTCAGAGGCATTGTGTTCCTTAGGTAAATGAGGGTTACTCCCTCCCCTTGGGCCTAAGTAACAACAAGATCTAGGTCAGAAATAGACTATTTGAGCACTGATAATCTCAAATATATAAACAAGAGATCAGGGGAAACAATCAATCTATAATTTTTGCTCCTTATTATCTGATTTAATAGCACTCAAACTCAAACTGTGGAAAGCAAAAAAAAGTATTTTTTACTAGTTTACCTCTTATTTTTACTGCCATTTAAAAAAGTTGACATGAATATACATGTACAAGTATTCTGCTAATGGATTCATTCTTGTGCACAGTGAGATTAGTATGAAGCATTCTTCTTTCATAATATTTGTATAATTTTAATCATTTATTTACATGTCTACATTTCTCCTCCATTAAAATGTAAGTCCTAGTTCCTGCCAAAATGCCTGACATACGGTAGATATTATACACGTTTGCTTAATTAAATGAACAGGTCTCTGTGTACTTTCTTTTCTTTCTTTTTATTTTTTTGTGATGCAGTCTCACTCTGTCTCCCAGGCTGGAGTTCAGTGGCATGATCTCGACTCATTGCACCCTCCATCTCCCGAGTTCAAGTGATTCTCCTGCCTCAGCCTCCCGAGGAGCTGGGATTACAGGTGTTGGGCACCACGCCTGCTAATTTTTGTGTTTTTAGTAGAGATGGGGTTTCAACATGTTGGCCAGGCTGGTCTCAAACTCCTGACTTCAGGTGATCCACTCGCCTCAGCCTCCCAAAGTGCTAGGATTATAGGTGTGAGCCACCATGCATGGACTATGCAGATTTTCATTCCCAATTATCATGCTTAGTAATGTAAAGATATTAGCCAGAGTGGTGGTTTACTCCTGTAATCACAGCATTTTGGGAGGCCAAGGCAGGTAGACCACCTGAGGTAAGGAGTTTGAGACTAGCCCAACATAGCAAAACCATGTCTCTATCAAAAATATAAAAATTAGCCCAGGTGTGGGGGCTTACACCTGTAATCCCAGTGCTTTGGGAAGCCAAGGTGGGGGGATAATTTGAGGTCAGGAGTTCAAGACCAGCATGGCCAACATGGTGAAACTCGATCTCTACTAAAAATAAAAGAAAATCAGCCATGTGTAGTGGCTCCTGCCTGTGATCCCAGCTACTGTGGAGGCTGAGGCATGAGAATCACTTGAACTTGTGGGGGCGGAGGTTTCAGTGAACTGAGATCACACCACTGCACTCCAGCCTGGGAGACAGAGGGAGACTCTGTCTTAAATATATATATATATTTTATAAGGTGTTTTACCATTTATAATCAGCAAGCATTTACTAAGTAAGCCCAAGATTATCCTAAGTAGAGAGGAATTCAGAAGTAATAGCTTGGTCTCTTTTCTCCAGAATCTTCCAATTTAATTGAAGAATTGAGGCACATACATTCCTATAGGTTTGAGAATGACCTGTACGTGTGTGTGTTCAGAGAGGGGCATGCAACAGATCTCAATAGAGGGATCTATTGCATGATTCCATGTATCATAACTGATGAAAGAAATGAGTTGTCGAACACTTGTTTTTACATCTTCACTTCCTATTCATCCCTAAATCCATTTCAAACTGGATTCTGCTCCTACCACGCCTTTAAACTAAAGTGCCTTCCTGTTTTGTTTTGTTTTTTATTCCTGTTTGTGTTCTGAGATGGAGTCTCACTCGAGTGCAGTGTTTTGATTGGCTCACTGCAGCCTCTGCCTCCTGGGTTCAAATGATTCTCCTCCCTTGCCTCTTAAGTAGCTGGGATTATAGGCACCCACCACCATACCCAGCTAACTTTGGTATTTTTAGTGGAGATGAGGTTTCACCATGTTGGCCAGGCTGGTCTGAAACTCCTGGCCTCAAGTGACCAACTTGCTTCAGCTTCCCAAAGTGCTGAGATTACAGGGGTAAGTCACCTCGCCCGGCCTATGCTTGTTGTTAAATCCACTGGACACATTTTAGTTCTTATTGACCTATGACACGCTGTGTCACAGTTGACTATTATCTTCCTCAAGACACTTTCTTCCCTTAGCTTCAAAAACTCTACATTTTGGCCGGGCGTGGTGGCTCACACCTGTAATCCAAGCACTTTGGAGGCTAAGGTGGGCAGATCACTGAGGTCGGGAGTTCAAGACCAGCCTGACCAACATGGTGAAACCCTGTCTTAAAAAAAAAAAAAAAAAAAACAACTCTACATTTTCTGGGTTTCCCTCCTATATTTTTGTTTCCAGTCAGTCTCTGCTGGTTCCTCCTCCTCCTTTCCCTAACCTTCAAATGTTGGGATTCCTCAAGCTTCAGTCCTAGAGCTTTTCCTTATTTTATTCTATGTGGTCTCATACATTTTTAGTGGATGGCAAGTGCATTCATTCCCAAGGCTTCAAATCCTTTCTATATGCTGATGACTTCTTTTATTTATTTATTTACTTTTACTTTATTTTTTATTTATTTTTTATTTTTAGAGACAGGGTCTCACTATATTGCCTAGACTGGGCTCAAACTTCTGGCCTCAAGTGATCGTCTCACCTCAGCCTCCTGAGTAGCTGGGATTACAGGTGGGAGCCACTGTGCCTGGTGCTGATGACTTCTTTTTTTTTTTTTTTTTTTTGAGTTGGAATTTCGCTTGTCACACAGGCTAAAGTGCAATAGCATGATCTCAGTTCACTACAACCTTTGCCTTCTAGGTTGAAGTGATTTTTCTGCCTCAGCCTCCCAAGTAGCTAAGATCACAGGAGCCCACCATCACACCCAGCTAATTTTTGTATTTTTAGTAGAGACTGGGTTTCACCATGCTGGACAAGCTGTTCTTGAACTCCTGACCTCAGGTGATCCACCTGCCTCTGCCTCCCAAAGTGCAGGGATTACTGGTGTGAGCCATCATGCCCAGCCTGATGACTTCTTGATATCTCTTCTTAGCCTCAGATCATATAGTAAATTTCCAGTCTCTGGCTTGTTTTCTCAGATATCTCAAAATGAACTAATGTTTATTTATTTATTCATTCATATTTTAATTATTTTTTTTTGAAATGGAGTTTCACTCTTATTGCCCAGGCTGGGGTGCAATGACACCATCTCAGCTCACTGCAACCTCCGTTTCCCGGGTTCAAGCAATTCTCCTGCCTCAGCCTCCAAAGTAGCTAGGATGACAGGCATGTGCCACCACACCCGGCTAATTTTTTTTTTTTTTTTTTTTTTTTTTTTTAGACGGAGTTTCGCTCTTGTTACCCAGGCTGGAGTGCAATGGCGTGATCTCGGCTCACCGCAACCTCCGCCTCCTGGGTTCAGGCAATTCTCCTGCCTCAGCCTCCTGAGTAGCTCGGATTACAGGCATGTGCCACCATGCCCAGCTACTTTTTTGTATTTTTAGTAGAGACAGGGTTTCACCATGTTGACCAGGATGGTCTCGATCTCTTGACCTCGTGATCCGCCCGCCTCGGCCTCCCAAAGTGCTGGGATTACAGGCTTGAGCCACCGCGCCCGGCAATTTTTGTATTTTTAATAGAGATGCGGTTTCACCATGTTGGTCAGGCTGGTCTTGAACTCCTCACCTCAGGTGATTCACCCACCTTAGCCTCCCAAAGTGTTGGGATTATAGGTGTGAGCCACTGCGCTCACCCCTATTTGTTTATTCTTTGCGAGGGAGTCTTGCTCTGTTGCCCAGGCTGGAGGGCAATGGCACGATCTCGGTTCCTGCAACCTCTGCCTCCCGAGTTCAAGCAATTCTCCTGCTTCAGCCTCGAGAGTAGCTGGGGTTACAGGCTCATGCCACCACACCTGGCTAATATTTTGAATTTTAGTAGAGACAAGGTTTCACCATATTGCCCAGGCTGGTCTCAAACTCCTGAACTCAGACAATCCACCCGCCTCAGCCTCCCAAAGTGTTAGGAGTACAGGCGTGAGCTACCATGACCAACCTGAACTAATGTTTATAATGGAAGCTTTTATTAGGAATGGTGGCTCTTGAATAGAATGAGAGTGGAATAAATACTCTAAATGGAAAAAATAACATTAGCAAAGATATGGTATAATGATGATCTGTTGCCTGTATAAGGGAGGGCAAATAAATTGGCTTGATTAGGGCATTCCAGGGTAGGCTGGTGATGTGTTATATGGGGAGGGTGGAGCTAGTTAACAAAATGTTTTGAACTTCAGTCTGAAGGAGTTTGGGATTGAGTCCATACACAGTGTGAAGCCTTTTATATTCTTTTTTTTTTTTTAGATGGAGTTTCGCTCTTGTTACCCAGGATGGAATGCAATGGCACGATCTCGGCTCACCACAACCTCCACCTCCTGGGTTCAGGCAATTCTCCTGCCTCAGCCTCCTGAGTAGCTAGGATTACAGGCACGTGCCACCATGCCCAGCTAATTTTTGTATTTTTAGTAGAGACGGGGTTTCACCATGTTGACCAGGATGGTCTCGATCTCTTGACCTCGTGATCCACCCGCCTCGGCCTCCCAAAGTGCTGGGATTATAGGCTTGAGCCACCGCGCCCGGCAAAGCCTTTTATATTCTTATCCAAAAGAGTGATAGGCCAGGCGTAGTGGTTCATACCTGCAATCCCAGCACTTTGGAAGGCCGAGGTCGGTGGCTTGCTTGAGCCCAGGAGTTTTCGACCAGTCCAGGTGACATAAGAGACCCCATTTCTACAAAAAGATTGATGGACCCTGGGAGGTCACGGCTGCGATGAGCTGTGATGATTGCGCCACTGCATTCCAGCTTGGGCAGCAGAGTGAGAGAGACCCTGTCTCCAAAAAAAAAAAAAATAATAGAGCGACAAATTTATGAAGAGAACAGCATTTTCATAAAATTAATGTGACTGGTATACAGAGTAGGAAAAGAGCCTGGAGAGTGAGACCAATACATTATTGCAGTAATCTAAGCAGAAGGTCTCAGGCCATCGTAATCACAGTGAGAATGGATAGAAAGGGATAAGAGAAGAGAAGAGATCATTCAAAGGAAGAATCTTGGTGGTGATTGGTTGGACATGTGGTAAAAAGGAAGGAGTCAAAATCAACCCTTGAAGTGTATTTTTCTGTTTCTTTTTTTTTTTTTTTTTTTTTTTTTGACACAATTTTGCTGTTGTTGCCCAGGCTGGAATACAGTGGCACCATCTCAGCTCATGGTGACCTCTGCCTCCCAGGTTCAAATGATTCTCCTGCCTCAGCCTCCTGAGTAGCTGGGATTACAGGCATGTGCCACCATGCCCAGCTAATTTTTTTTTTTTTTTTTTTTTTTTTTTTGAGACGGAGTTTCACTCTTGTTACCCAGGCTGGAGTGCAATGGCGCGATCTCGGCTCACCACAACCTCCGCCTCCTGGGTTCAGGCAATTCTCCTGCCTCAGCCTCCTGAGTAGCTGGGATTACAGGCACACACCATCATGCCCAGCTAATGTTTTGTATTTTTAGTAGAGACAGGGTTTCACCATGTTGACCAGGATGGTCTCGATCTCTTGACCTCATGATCCACCCGCCTCGGCCTCCCAAAGTGCTGGGATTACAGGCGTGAGCCACCGCACCCAGCCATTTGTTGTATTTTTAATAGAGATGGGGTTTCACCATGTTGGCCAGGCTGGTCTGAAACTCCTGACCTCAGGTAATCTGCCCACCTCAGCCTCCCAAAGTGCTGGGATTACAAGCGTGAGCCACCACTCCCAGCCTTCTCTTTTCTTTTATAGAGGCAGGGCCAGGCTGGAGATCAGTGGCATAATCATATCACAGCAGTCTCAAACTTCTGGGTTCAAGTGATCCTCCCACCTCAACTTCCCGTATAGCTGGGACTACAAGCCCACACTACCAAACCTGTCTTTTTTTTTTTTTTTTTTCTGTAGAGACGGAATCTCACTTTTCTTGCTCAGGCTGTTCTCAAATTCCTGGCCTCAAACAGTCCTCCTACCCGAGCCTCTGAAAGTGCTGGGATCACAGGTGCAAGCCACTGTGCCCTGCCTGACCCTTAAAGTTTTTAGCCTGAAATGAAATGGTAGTGGTCCTGTTAATAGAATAGGGAAGTTGAGAAGGGATGCAAGTCTAAGCAGAAAATGCATTTGTGTGTGTACTGGGGGAAGGTTTTGAGGGCGGGAAAGGTCAGTCCCTGTGATCTAACAAGCCGCATGCTACACCATTTTAGGTGATAGAGTAATGGAGGGCAGAGGTCTTAGAGGCCACTGGGAATCTGAGACTGGCAGTACTCAGGGAAGGTTAGGACTGAAGGGGATGGAGATATGTATTTGGTGTCTAATGACAACAGAATGGTTATAAAGCTGGTGGCATAGTATGAGAATGGAATTCTCCAACTGTAACCCATAATTTCATGTTATGCCACTGAATGGGAACAAGATAGATTTGTGGGCTATTTAGGGATATTTGGGAGGCTGACTTACCAGGCTTGGGAACAGATTTAATAAATTAAAAACAGGGTCGTGTGTGGTTGCTCACACCTGTAATCCCAGCATTTTGGAGGCTGAGGTGGGCAGATCAATCTAGGTCAGGAGTTGGAAGACCAGCCTGGGCAACATGGGGAAACCTCATCTCTACTAAAAACACAAAAATTAGCTAGGCGTGGTGGCAAGTGCCTGTAATCCCAGCTACTCAGAAGGCTGAGGCAGGAGAATTGCTGGAACCCGTGAGGCGGAGGTTATAGCAAGCCAAGATTGCACCACTGCACTCCAGCCTGGATGACAGAGCTGGACACTGTCCCCCCACCAAAAATAATAATAATAATAATAATAATAATAATAATAAACAGTAGGCTGGGTGAGGTGGCTCACGCTTGTAATCTCATCACTTTGGGAGGCCGAGACAAGAGGATTGATTGAGCCCAGAAGTTCGAGACAAACCTGGCAATGTATCAAAACCCCCATTTCTACCATTAAAAAAAAAAGTTAACTGGGTATGGTGGTGCATACCTATTGTTCCAGCTACTTAGGAGGCTGATATGGGAGGATCACTTAAGCCCAAGAGATCTAGGTTGCTGTGAGCTGTGATGGTGCCACTGCACTACAGCCTGGGTGACAGAGAGACCCTGTCTCAAAAATAATAATAATAGGCCGGGCGCAGTGACTCACGCCTGTACTTCTAGCACTTCGGGAACCCGAGGTGAGTGAATTGCCTGAGCTCAGGAGTTAGAGACCGGCCTGGGCAACACGGAGAAAGGCTGTCTCTACTAAAATACAAAAAACTAGCCAGGCTTGGCAGCATGCACCTGTAGTCCCAGCTACTTGGGAGGCTGAGGCAGGAGAATTGCTTGAACTTGGGAGGGGGAGGTTGCAATGAGCTGAGATCGCGCCACTGCACTCCAGCATGGGCGACAGAGTGAGTGAGACTCAATCTCCAAAAATAACAGTAATCATGAAAAATAATAAAAATAAAAACAGTAAAGGACTGCAAGACAAAGAAGTGTCAGAAAAGGAAAGAAAGAAGGAGTGGCCATAGGAGGCAGTAAAGCAGAACACACTGATGTCACAGAACCAAAGAAAGGAGAGTGTCGGCTGGGCACGGTGGCTCACACCTGTAATCCCAGCACTTTGGGAGGCCAAGGTGGGTAGATCACAAGGTCAGGAGTTCAAGACCAGCTTGGACAACATGGTGAAACCCCGTCTCTACTAAAAATACAAAAAATTAGCCGGGTGTGTTGGCAGACACCTGTAATCCCAGCTACTCGGGAGGCTGAGGCGGGATAATTGCTTGAACCTGGGAGGTGAAGGTTGTAGTGAGCCTAGATCATGCAATTGTACTCCAGTCTGGGTTACAAAAGTGAAACTCTGTCTCAAAAAAAAAAAAGGAAGGAGAGTGTGTCAAGAGAGTGCTGAGCAATACCAAATGCTGCAGAGGAGTTGTTAAGTAAGGACAGAAGAGTGCTCATTGAATTTAGTGACAAGGAAATCAGTATAAAGGAAGGGCTTGGCCTAAAAGACAAAAAAAAGTTTCCTGCCTCAGAGGAGCTCAAGGTGCAAGGAAGGAAACTGTTACTACAGTGTGAAGAGTGCTGTGAGATCGAGTTCAGCCTGGGAGCTGCCGCGCGGGCACAGAGATGAAGCTGGTGGTCCGGTTTTCCAGGTGCTCTTGGTTCACATTTTCCAACTTCATTTCCCCGTGGTGTTACCTGTCTCACACCACATCACCGCCTCTGCATCTTTTGTAAAATTAGCATACCTGTCCATGTCACATTGCCTCCTTAGAGCATGTTGGAGTGTAAATGGGTATAATCAAGCAACCAAATTTAAAGTTTCCCTTAAATTCTCTTGCTAAACACGATTCAAACTCTAAATGTAAACAAGGGAATGGACATGATTACAATGATACAAGGGATTTAAGTTTATCTTCATTTTAGGGTTCAGTATGGATCAATATATTGAATGAATTGGCTCCCACTATGTGTGGCTATCCACACAAAGACTATCCACTGAGTTTGCCTTGGCCAAATTCCAGCACTAACAATTTAGGTAAGAATATGGTTCCACAACTAGAATTCAGAATTGTATTTAGAGCTTAACATTCTTTTTCTCAAGATCTGGTCAACAATGCAGTATTACTAAATAATAGCTTTTTTCCTGGATTACTATGGTAAGAATTATCTGTGGTTATTTTGGTAACTGAGTTTTATCTTTTTGGGGAAGGATTTTTGTGTGTACAGCAGAGATAAATATTAATGGATTTCTATTCCAGAAGTAGGACTTATAAAATAACATAATAAATACCTGAACCCTGTAATATTAAAAATTTATCTCTGGCATTGGAATACAATGCTTTGAAGTAACTCATTAATGTTCATTTATTTACTGGAGCAGTCTTTTTCTTTCTTTTTTTTTTTTTTGAGACGGAGTTTCGCTTTTGTTACCCAGGCTGGAGTGCAATGGCGCGATCTCGGCTCACCGCAACCTCCGCCTCCTGGGTTCAGGCAATTCTCCTGCCTCAGCCTCCTGAGTAGCTTGGATTACAGGCATGCACCACCATGCCCAGCTAATTTTTTGTATTTTTAATAAAGACGGGGTTTCACCATGTTGACCAGGATGATCTCGATCTATCGACCTCGTGATCCACCTGCCTCGGCCTCCCAAAGTGCTGGGATTACAGGCTTGAGCCACCGCGCCGGCCTGGAGCAGTCTTTTTTTTAATGTGTCAGAGTCTCACTCTGTTGCCCAGGCTGGAGTGCAGTGGTAAAAATCACAGCTCACTGCAGCCTTGACCACCTGGGCTCAAGCCATCCATTCTCCCACCTCAGCCTCAGAGTAGCTGGGACTGCAGGCCCTCACCACCACACCTGGCTAATTTTTGTATTTTTTGTAGAGATGGGGTTTTGCCATGTTGCCCAAGCTAACCTTGAACACCTGGGCTCAAGCAATCAGCCCGTCTCAGCCTCCCAAAGTGCTGGGATTTCAAGTGTGAGCCACCATGCGCGGCCTCTGGACCACTCATTTAAACAAAATATTTATGTCCTGAGATACATATTTTAATTTGTAATTTTGCTCTGGTGCATTGGAGTGGTGATTTAGTCATGCCTACTGATGAAATCTGACACTTGAGGAAAGGGGACAAAACTTGAAGAGGCTCAAAGGCATCCGGAGAAGACAGGAAAGAGAAGCAAACAGAGAAGACAATAGATCATGTCAGTTTTCACGAAACACAATTTATAATTCGATTGCATCTTACACATACTCACAAGAATGCACATCGAACTACCTCTGGCCCACCCCCTTCCTTCTCCAAAGCAGATGGAAATGAGGTGGCTGACTGGGAAGGTTGCCATGGTGCACTGGCTACAGGGATTCAATTGTAATCAAAAGAGGCTCCAGGGTCCCCTCCCCCAACCTTCCAAATGTGGGTTTCTCTCTTTTCTTTCAAATCCCTGTCTTACTTTCATGCCATTCAAATCAACCAGAATGAGACTGATTTACTAGTGAACAAAAAACCATTTAGTGCCTCCAAAAGTTTACAGATACATTGATCTTGTTAGATATAAAACACTGAGAAATTAGAACTGGTCCATTTTGAGATATAGCTAGTTACACAAAAGTCAGAATTCACTTTTAAAATGTCTTACACAACATACCTCCATCTTTGAGTCTTACATTTCTTACTGGTTTTATCCCCCAGATAACCTGCAGACATCTCAAATTCAATATATCTAAATGGAATTTATTTTTCTCCATCACTCGCCTCAGTATTTTATATTCTTAGTGATCCTGTATTCTTTTTTTTTTTTTTTTTTTTTTGAGACAGAGTTTCACTCTTGTTACCCAGGCTGGAGTACAATGGCGCGATCTCGGCTCACCGCAACCTCTGCCTCCTGGGTTCAGGCAATTCTCCCGCCTCAGCCTCCTGAGTAGCTGGGATTACAGGCACGTGCCACCACGCACAGCTAATTTTTTGTATTTTTAGTAGAGACGGGGTTTCACCATGTTGACCAGGATGGTCTCGATCTCTTGACCTCGTGATTCACCCGCCTCAGCCTCCCAAAGTGCTGGGATTACAGGCTTGAGCCACTGCGCCCAGCCGATCCTGTATTCTTAATATCAGTTAATTGTCTCCATCTTTCTGGTCTACTAAACTAGATTAAAATGATAATCTTGGCCAGGCGTAGTGGCTCATGCCAGTAATCCCAGAATTTTGTGAGGCAGAGGCAGGTGAATCACTTGAGGTCAGGTGTTCAAAACCAGCCTGACCAACATGGTGAAACCCCATTTCTGCTAAAAATACAAAAATTGGCCGGGCGTGGTGGCTCACACCTATAATCCCAGCTATTAGGGAGGCTGAGGCATAAGAATCACTTCAACCTGGGAGGCGAAAGTTGCTGTGACCTGAGATCACACCACTTCACTCCAGCCTGTGTGACAGAGTGAGACTTTGTCTCAAAATAAATAAATAAATAAGTTTAAAAATTAAATATATGTATATATATAAAATAACCTCATGTAACACTGTGTTCTAGGCACTACTGTAAGTACTTTAATTCATTTAAATTAATCCTAACTGATCACTACATTCTGTTAATTACAATTCAAAATTGTCTTAATAAACATTTGCAAATGAACAATTAAGGAGCCCCTTCTGAAGCTTGACCAGTTCTTTTTTTTTTTTTTTTTTTTTTAATTTTGAGATGGAGTTTTGCTCTTGTCACTCAGGCTGGAGTGTGGAGGTGTTATCTCAGCACACTACAACCTCTCCCTACTGGGTTCAAGCAATTCTCTTGTCTCAACCTCCGGGGTAGCTGGGATTACAGGCATGTGCCACCATCCCCAGCTAAGTTTTATATTATTAGTAGAGATGGGTTTTACCATGTTGGCCAGGCTGGTCTTGAACTCTGGACTTCAGGTGATCCACCCACCTCAGCCTCGTAAAGTGCTGGAATTACAGGCATGAGCCACCATGCCTAGCCTATATTCCCTTTTAAAATGTTTTTTCTTTTTGAACTTCTCTGGAAATAATGCTGGATCTGTCTCCATTTAGATTTAGAAATCAATTATGCATGGGCAAAAGAGAAGTAAGAAAAGGCTGCATTTTTCTTCATCTGCCTAGCCTAAAAGATCATTTAGGAAACATTTCTCCCTTTCCCTGTGGATGTAAACATTGATTATGTATGTGTAGAAGAGAAAGGGTTAGAGAACGCTGCGGGTTTTTTTCCTTCATCTGCCTATGTGAACAGCAATCTGTTATTCTAATACTGTCTACAGATTATAAGAGATGTAGAGGTTCTCACAAGGTTGAGAAAGACTTGTCAGAAAAAAAAAAAGAGAGATGTAGAGGTTCACTCAAGATAGCACAGCATGAAATAAGTCCCTTACATGGCAAGACTGTTTATGGATTTAGCATATTTTAATAAATGAGCCCACTATTAATCTTTTTAAAATGATTTCAGTATTTTTAGACTTGTAAGATGGACTTCACTCTCACCCCATGTTACTAAGCAACGTATTATACAGTTGCTAGGAGACAGACCAGCAAGGTCAGAGGTATTTCAAATTTCCCTTGTCACCTTGCCTATCACATGACTATACCCAAGAGAGTTTTACAGCCTTAGAGGAAAGAGAAAAAAGTTAATGGCACGTAGAAAAGAAGGAAAGAGAAATGAGGCGGAGGAAGAAAGGAACAGAATAAGGAAAATTGCAAGGTATTTGAGAAGAGTCTGTGAACTTGGCAGGGAAAGGCTATTATGCAATTTCCTTGAATGAGTCATGGAAAAACCTTAAATTGCCAGTGCTGTATTTCATATTCTGTATGCTTCTACCTTTTCTAAAAATGAATTGGAGAATAAGCTTGGAGAAGATCTTTCAGATAGTTTTTCTGAATATTTTCAAAAGGGCAGAAATCAATTATAACTCTTACGGAAGACAGGCATTTATCAATGAGTTTTTCAAAGCCACACATAATTTAAAATCCCCAAGTCAGATAAACAACCTTATTTCCTTCTATTTCTACCTCAAAAATAGTAAAACATGACAGCAGTGAGAGGAAGGTTAGAATCCAAGTGTTCTTAGACAAATTGAGATGCACGATGGTCATGTAGGCTCTTGCGTAGTATGTGTTTCTGCACACAATTTTAAAAGTCTAATATGAAGGGGAGAAAGAAGAAGCCATTGTGCTCTATCTTGAGGACTCTGTATCTGAAATAAGAAACCAGGCTCCAGGTCTCATTGTGTGTATGTGAAAGGTTGAGTCTTTGTGTCATTGTGTCTCCGTGGTATTTACTGTTGCTAGCAACCAGGAAGCTCCCTAGTGATTGTCACTAGGTCCTCCGTGCCTCTGTCTGCCTGAAACCTTAGTAGATGTCAGAAACACCAGAGATAAAAATCATTGCAAAAAATCCAGCGCACGTCATTCCCAATGGTTTTCCAGCAAATGGTTCATCTCGTGTTCAGTGAAAATCTGTGTAAAATGGAGTCTTCACACAGAGCTCATCCCCAGCTTCCTCTTCATGAATTCCAGTCTCTCCGTGAAGAGCAGAGTGGACATTATGATGGTTAAATTAAAATAAGATTTATATCCTAGCATCATCAGCTTTAACTAAACGCATAATAAGAAAAAATCAGACAGCTGGGTGCAGTGTAATCCCACCTGAGGCAGGTGGATCACCTGAGGTCAGGAGTTCGAGACCAGCCTGACCAACGTGAGAAATCCCGTCTCTACTAAAAATACAAAATTAGCCGGGCTTGGTGGCATATGCCTGTAATCCCAGCTACTCAGGAGGCTGAGGCCAGAGAATCGCTTTAACCCGGGAGGCAGACGTTGTGGTGAGCCGAGGTTGCACTATTGCACTCCAGTCTGGGCAACAAGAATGAAACTCCATCAAAAATAAATAAATTTAAATAGTATGTCTCTTTACAGCTGATAAGTAACAAAATGAAAATTCAAGGTCTGCCGGGCGCGGTGGCTCAAGCCTGTAATCCCAGCACTTTGGGAGGCCGAGGCGGGTGGATCACGAGGTCAAGAGATCGAGACCATCCTGGTCAACATGGTGAAACCCCGTCTCTACTAAATATACAAAAAATTAGCTGGGCATGGTGGCGCGTGCCTGTAGTCCCAGCTACTCAGGAGGCTGAGGCAGGAGAATTGCCTGAACCCAGGAGGCGGAGGTCTTTTACAGCTAAGTAACAAAATGAAAATTCAAACCTGGGTGTATCTGGCTTTAGCGTTTGACTCTCAACCATTATTATTTTATTGATTTTTTATTTTTTGAGATGGAATCTCACTTTGTAATCCAGGATGGAATGCAGTGGTGCAATCTTGGCTCACTACAACCTTCGCCTCCCAGGTTCAAGCAATTCTTCTGCCTCACTCTCCTGAGTAGCTGGGATTACAGATGCACACCACCACATCCAGCTAATTTTTATATTAGTAGAAATGGGGTTTCGCCACGTTGGCCAGGTTGGACTCAAACTCCTGACCTCAGGTGATCCACCTACCATGGCCTACTAAATTGCTGGGATTACAGGCTTGAGCCACTGAACCCAGCCTAATTTTTGTATTTTTGGTAGAGATGGGGTTTTGCCATGTTGTCCAGGCTGGTCTGGAACTCCTGGCCTCCAGTGATCTGCTCACCTAGGGCTCCCAAAGTGCTGGGATTGCAGGTGTGAGCCACCACGCCTGGCTCCCCACCACCTGCACCTTGTTCTTTATTCTCCCTTACTTAAGCGCTCAGGGAACACCCAGACCCATAGTTAGGAATCGTTTGCATGCTTTTTTGGTTTAAGGAGTTCCTCAAGGTTAACTTTTCTTTCTTTTTTTACACCTTTTTTTTGAGACAGGGTCTCACTCTGTCGCCCAGGCTGGAGTGCAGTGGCATGAACACGGCTCACTGCAGCATCAGCCTCCCCGGGATCAGGTGATCCTCCCTCCTCAGCCTCCCACCTCTTGTATCTTTTAAAATCATATGTCTGTGCTCACTTCAGCAGCACATATACTAAAATTGGAACGATACAGAGAAGATTAGCATGGTCCCTGAGC
This sequence comes from Saimiri boliviensis, assembly GCF_048565385.1. Lineage (NCBI taxonomy): Eukaryota > Metazoa > Chordata > Mammalia > Primates > Cebidae > Saimiri > Saimiri boliviensis. The sequence continues at coordinate 64,329,275 of NC_133455.1, forward strand.
AAGGATGACATGCAAATTTCGTGAAGCATTCCATATTTTTAAGACAAGGATTCCCTCTCTCACCACTCCTATTCAACATAGTATTGGAAGTTCTGCCAAGGGCAGTCAGGCAAGAGAAACGGGTGTATACAACTGGTTGTATACAATTCGTTCTCAGGGCTCTTACAAACAGGCTCCAGGACACATGGTTTGTGCTCAGTGTGTATGTAAGAAGAAATGCATTTTGAAATGGAAAAAACCACATACATGTATTAAATGTTTCTTTGTTCTAAGACTACCAATTCAACGGACTTTTTGATAATGCCAAGGGAAAGCCAAGATTTTATTCTGAAATGAAGATGTTGAGACAACATGGCTCCAAGGCACTGAACCAAGCCCTGAAGAATGTGAAACGCTGCAGTCCTCCAGACTGTTCTTCTCAAAACACATTCTTTCAGGCCACATATGGTCCTTAAAATGGATCTCCTGCTCTTTAGATAAGAAAAGGAGGGCACCTGTAATCCCAGCTACTCGTGGAGGCTGAAGCAGGATAATTGGCTTGAACCCAGGAGGCGGAAGTTGCAGTGAGCTGAGATCATGCCACTGCACTCCAGCCTGGGTGACAAAGAGAGACTCCGTCTGAAAAAAAAAAAAAAAAAGGTGGTGGTGGGAAGGCATGTGCTGGACACTATTACTGAAAGATCAATCAGATATGACTATTCTCCTTTAGGAGCTTAAAATCTAGTACATCATCACATGGAGGAAAAGGTTTTATTTTTCACTATGCCACACAGCTAGGAATAATATTTATATAGTGCCTGTGGTTTACAGAAAGTTTCACCTCTGTTATCTCATTTAACCTATACAGCAGGTATCTGGAATAGATATTCTTTATCTTATACACGTAAGAAGACAAAGACTCACATAAGGTATTGATCTTGGGTACATCTAAATTTGAGTTTAATTCTCTTTCAACTGTTTTTTTTTTTTTTCTGCCAAGGTCACTTCTGGTAAAGTGTCCACCATTTCAGAGGTATTTACTAGCAATAAACTACAAGTACTTACTGCAGGAAAAAGGCGATAAAAACAAACCAACAACAACAAAAACTGCAAGCACTAAGTGAAATTTACCTGATTAAGTTTCCTACCATGGAAGATGTGCTGGGAAAAGAGCAGGGACTTAAGAAAATTCTATAATTAAAAACAAATATCAGGCTGGGCGTGGTGGCTCACGCCTGTAATCCCAGCACTTTGGGAGGCTGAGGTAGGTGGATAACTTGAGATCAGTAGTTCGAGACCAGCCTGGCTAACATGGTGAAACCCCATCTCTACTAAAAAATAAAAATAAAAATTAGCTGGATGTGGTGACGCACACCTGTGATCCCAGCTACTTGGGAGGCTTAGTTAAAAGAATTGCTTGGGCCGGGCGCGGTGGCTCAAGCCTGTAATCCCAGCACTTTGGGAGGCCGAGGCGGGTGGATCACGAGGTCGAGAGATCGAGACCATCCTGGTCAACAGGATGAAACCCAGTCTCTACTAAAAATACAAAAAATTAGCTGGGCATGGTGGCACATGCCTGTAATCCCAGCTACTCAGGAGGCTGAGGCAGGAGAATTGCCTGAACCCAGGAGGCGGAGGAGGTTTCGGTGAGCCGAGATGGCGCCATTGCACTCCAGCCTGGGTAACAAGAGCGAAACTCCGTCTCAAAAAAAAAAAAAAAAAAGAAAAAAGAATTGCTTGAACCTGGGAGGCCGGGGTTGCTGTGTGCCAAAATTGTGCCACTGCACTCCAGCCTGGGCAACAGAGTGAGACTCTATCTCGAGAAAGAAAGAGGAAGAGAGAGAGAGAAAACTAAATAAATCCGAATAAAGTATGGACTTCAGTTAACAATAATGTATTGATATTGGCTCATTAATTGGGGAAAATATATCATACCAATGTAAGATACTAGTAATAGGGTAAACTGGGTATATGGAATTTCTCTGTATCTTTGCAATTTTTCTGTAAATTGAAAACTATTCTACAACAAAAAAATGATTTTAAAAAACTATTTACTACTACAAAGAATCAGGGCTTTAAAAAAAAATCAGAGCTTCTGGAAGAGAAAGAATCAGGGCTTTTTAGAGAAATTGCTAATTCCTGGTCTGAAGCATAAAATATTCACAGTGTGCCTGGTACATCTTGTTATGCCAGAAAGCAAAGAAGTTATCGAAAAAATTAGTGGGATTGTCAAAAGGCTACAGGAGCCAACATGAAGAAGCTACTATTGGCCCCAAACAGGACACTATAAGCATTCAAAAGAACAATGACTGCAATTGAAAGAGACACACTGATCATATTTTTCAGATCATGAATTCCTGAGATTTTTAAGAGAGAAAACAAAAAACATCTGTCAAAATATTCTGAAAATTGGCAATTTAAAGGGATAGAATTACGCTTTATACTCTCTTTTCCATATTAACTATGTTTCAGGCAACCAAATAGCACTTCTTTACAAAATCATTTTAGGTCATAAATGTAGAAAAAAGGACAGAATTAGAAAATTACCACTTTGCACCCCTTAATAGCAAATAGTGGACATCGGGCAAAGGCCATCAAAGGATGACAGCATATTACAAGCAAGGTTGAGGCATTTTATAAGGCAGGCACCAGGCTGTCACGCCTCACATATGCTGATGAGTCTTGGCATTTCTACCAGTTGGAGAACCGGAAACCGTGTGCCTTCTTAGGTGACACGGTGTGAGGTGCACAGCACAAGCTGAGGTAGGCCCTTGAATCCGGATCTAATGAAGCCTTCGAGCTACCCTCTGACGGGTAAGATGGAGAATAGAGGGCAAATTAAATAAACCAAGAAGCAAATGAGCAAATTCTGAATGTGGACCATTTTGAAGACAACTGTGTCAACCTGTTCTCGTATTGCTATAAAGAAATCCCCAGGGTGGGGTAATTTAAACAGAAACGGGGTTTCATTGACTTACATTTCTGCAGGCTTTATGGGAAGCATGGTCCTTGCTTTTGCCTGGCTTCTGGAGAGGCCTCAGGAAGCTTACAGTCACGGTGGCAGGCAAAAGGGGAGCCCCCGAATCACATGGTAAAAGCAGGTACAAGAGGGCGGGGAAGTGCCCTTTAAACAACCAGATCGCCTCAAGAGAACTCACTACGTGAAGACAGCACCAAGCCACCAGGGATCTGCCCCCATGACCCAAACACCTCCCATCAGGCCCCACCTCTGGCACTGGGATTACAATTCAGCATGAGATTTGTTTTATTGTTTTATTGTGGGGTTTTTTTTTGTGAGACAGTCTCACTCTGTCATCCAGGCTGAAATGCAATGGTGCAATCTCTGCTCACTGCAACCTCATACTCTCAGGTTCAAGTTATTTTCCTGCCACAGCCTCCCAAGTAGCTGAGACTACAGGTGCACACCACCGCGCCCAGCTAATTTTTGTATTTTTAGTAGAGGCAGGGTTTCACCATGCTGGGCAGGCTGGTCTTGAACTCCTGACTTTGTGAGCCACCTGTCTCGGCCTCCCAAAGTGCTGGATTACAGGCATAAACCACTGCACCCTGCCCCAGATTTGTTTTGTTTTGTTTTTTAATTTTTAAATTATTATTTCTCTCTTTTTTTTTTTTTTTTTTTTTTTTGAGACTCTGTTGCCCAGAGTGCAGTGGTAAGATCTCGGCTCACTGCAACGTCCACTTCCTAGGTTTAAGCAATTCTCCTGCCTCAGCCCTCTGAGTAGCTGGGATTACAGACGTGCACCATTACACCTGACTAATTTTTTGTATTTTTAATAGAGATGGGGTGTCATCATGTTGGCCAGGCTGGTCTTCAACTCTTGACCTCAAGTGATCCACCTGCCCTGGCCTCCTAAAGTGCTGGGATTACAGGTGTGAGCCACTGTGCCCAGCTGATTTTGCCTTTTTATCATTGTCTTTATAGAGGCTAAAATAAAAACCTTTTAAGAACAGGCTGGGCACGGTGGCTCAAGCCTGTAATCCCAGCACTTTGGGAGGCCGAGGCGGGTGGATCACAAGGTCGAGAGATCGAGACCATCTTGGTCAACATGGTGAAACCCCGTCTCTACTAAAAATACAAAAAAAAAAACTAGCTGGGCGTGGTGGCGCGTGCCTGTAATCCCAGCTACTTAGGAGGCTGAGGCAGGAGAATTGCCTGAGCCCAGGAGGCGGAGGTTGCGGTGAGCCGAGATCGTGCCATTGCACTCCAGCCTGGGTAACAAGAGTGAAACTCTGTCTCAAAAAAAAAAAAAAAAAAAAAAAGAACAAAACACTCTACTAAAACTACAAAAGTTAGCCGGGCATGGTGATGGGCACATGTAATCCCAGCTACTCAGGAGGCTGAGGCAGGAGTATCACTTGAACCTGGGAAGCAGAGGTTGCAGTGAACTAAGATTGTGCCACTGCACTCCAGCCTGGGCAACAAGAGTGAAACTCTGTCTCCAAAAAAAAAAAAAAAAAAAAAATTGAAAAGCAAGTTGCAGAAGACATACAGCAAGACTCCATTTTTACAGATTCCACAGCCAGTGTTACGGACACTGTGATGCACTGCCCAGATCCCTCTTTACCAGGGGGCTTGCTGTCCCTGCTGCTGGAGAGCTGTTGGCAGATGCCTGCAGCTGTCGGCCCCTGCAGACACTTTCTCAGCTTCAAGGAGCTGTAATCAAGTTAAAATGGGGTCATTAGGGTGGGCCCCGCTCCACTATGACTGGCTTCGTAAAAAGAGGAAGCTGATCAGAGACACAGACCTGCAGAGAAGGGAGGTAGACACAGGGAGAAGGTGGCCATGGAGAAGCCAAGGAGAGAGGCCTGGAACAGATCCTTCCCTCATGGGCGCTCGGAACAAACCAATCCTGCCAGCTTTTGAACTTTTAGGCTCCAGGACCGAGACAATAAATTTCTGTTGTTTAAGGCACCCAGTTTGTGGTACTTTGTTATAGCAGCCATAGCAAACTAATACAGATGGCAAGCAAAACTAAACATTTTTGTCCAAGCATGCACACATATGTAGCAAAACCATCGAGAAAAGCAAGAGAATAAGCACTGATTCTTCCGTGTAGGAGGAAAGGGCTGCATCTGGCAGGAGGCAGGGGAGCGTCACCAAGAGTCCTTCATCATGATGCGGTTCCTGACGCTCCAGTTCTTGACCAAGTGGGAAGTCCATGAACGTTGGTCCTATAATTATGATTTTTAAATTGTACATTATTTATATTCTTATTCCTATACACACACACACACACACACACACATACACACACACACACACACACACACACATATATATATATATATATATATATATATATATAGAGAGAGAGAGAGAGAGAGAGAGTCAGGGTCACTGTTGCTCAGCAGGAGTGCAGTGTTACAGTCATTGTTCACGGCAGCCTTGGCCTCCTGTGCTCAAGCACTCCTCTAGACTCAGCCTCCCAAAGTGCTGAGATTATAGGCGGGAGCCACCCTGCCTGGCTTATAATTTTTTTAAAATGTAGAAAACTCAGGCGCGGTGGCTCAAGCCTGTAATCCCAGCACTTTGGGAGGCCGAGGCAGGTGGATCACGAGGTCGAGAGATCGAGACCATCCTGGTCAACATGGTGAAACCCCGTCTCTACTAAAAATACAAAAAATTAGCTGGGCATGGTGGCACGTGCCTGTAATTCCAGCTACTCAGGAGGCTGAGGCAGGAGAATTGCCTGAACCCAGGAGGCAGAGGTTGCAGTGAGCCGAGATCGCACCATTGCACTCCAGCCTGGGTAACAAGAGCGAAACTCCATCTCCAAAAAAAAAAAAAAAAAAAAGTAGAAAACTCATCTGAATTGTGGCAGTATGCGCCAAGTTCTCTCGATGAGTTTGGCATTACAAGAGAGGCGACAAGGTCGGGCACGGGGGCTCAAGCCTGTAATCCCAGCACTTTGGGAGGCCGAGGAAGGTGGATCACGAGGTCAAGAGATCGAGACCATTCTGGTCAACATGGTGAAACCCCGTCTCTACTAAAAATACAAAAATTAGCTGGGCATGGTGGCGCGTGCCTGTAATCCCAGCTACTCGGGAGGCTGAGGCAGGAGAATTGCCTGAACCCAGGAGGCGGAGGTTGCGGTGAGCCGAGATGCGCCATTGCACTCCAGCCTGGGTAACAAGAGCGAAACTCCGTCCCAAAACAAAAAAAAAAAACAACAAGAGAGGGGACGTACGGACAAACACGAGAATCTATTTCCTTTTATAGGGACAGGGAGTTCAGATGGAGAATCTCTTTGGGAATATTCATATTTGGTCCTTCTGGGCCTCTTTCATGGCCTGTGGGATGTAAGAGGCAAAAATTTGTACTTCAATTTTTAATGCCCCAGGAAACATACTGCTCATATAAACTCAATGATGAATCAGCTGAAGTGACTCATTTATGTAATCTTGAGAATGGATTCAGCCGATTTCTTTAATTCCAACATTGACTGCAGTAGAAAATAAACGTGCTTGACCTCATTGCATAGCTTGGTGGAAAATAGGATTAATGTTTACCTCAGAACAGTCATAGGAGGCATGATGTTTCAGAGATTTTTGATGAGAGGTGTTTAAGAAATCTAACCTGTTCGAACTGCAGTCAGGGTTAACTATTTTCTTTCTTTCTTTCTTTTTTTTTTTTTTGAGATGGAGTCTCGCTCTGTCACCCAGGCTGGAGTGCAGTGGCACGACCTCAGCTCACTGCAACCTCCGCCTTGTGGGTTCAAGCAATTCTCCTGCCTCAGCCTCCCGAATAGCTGGGATTACAGGCATGTGCCACCACGCCCAGCTAATTTTTGTGTTGTTTTTTTTTTTTTCCAGTAGAGATGGGGTTTCACCATGTTGTCAGGCTGGTCTCAAACTCCTGACCTCATGATCTGCCTGCCTCGGCCTCCCAAAGTGCTGGGATTACATGTGTGAGCCACCACATCCGGCCTAATTTTTGTATTTTTAGTAGAGACAGAGTTTTGCCATATTGCCCAGGCTAGTCATGAACTCCTGGGCTCAAGTCATCTGCCTACCTCAGCCTCCCAAAGTGCTGAAATTACGGACGGACGTGAGCCACTGCAACTAGCCTTGTTCTTTTAATGCTGGTCTTAGGCTGGGCGCGGTGGCTCAAGCCTGTAATCCCAGCACTTTGGGAGGCCGAGGTGGGTGGATCATGAGGTCAAGAGATCGAGACCATCCTGGTCAATGTGGTGAAACCCCATCTCTACTAAAAATACAAAGCATTAGCTGGGTATGGTGGCGCATGCCTGTAATCCCAGCTACTCAGGAGGCTGAGGCGGGAGAATTGCCTGAACCCAGGAGGCGGAGGTTGTGGTGAGCCGAGATCTCACCATTGCACTCCAGCCTGGTTAACAAGAGCAAAACTCCGCCTCAAAAAAAAAAAAAAATGCTGGTCTTGTGCCTGGTACTCCCCCAGGGGCCAACATCCTGGCCCTCTCACCTTTTGGGGATAGTTATTAGAGTTCCTGAAGCCATGGCCAGGCAGATCACTGCCCCCACCCCTCGAGCAGTGCTATTCCGGGGCCGCCTTCCCTGCTGCTCAAAGAATCAACCCTTCCTTCCTCAGCTAACACTTTCTATACAAGAGGATTACTTAGGGCTGGGCAGCTTCAAGAGGCAATTAGCATAAAGCAGGAAAGCAGTCCAGTCTCAGAACCTGGCAACTTAAGAGACTGTAACTCACATTACACATCTAAATGTTGGGAGTGGGAAACAATGAAAGGGAGCAATTGCTGAGTGGACATTTTAAAACTATACTCCTAAAGCAGCAGCCCTGTCTGCCTTTTTTAACCCAAAGTAAAAGACATGGTTAAAAAGCTCTTCTCGGAAAGCAGGTGGGCTTGAAGAGATTTATTTATGACTTACTGGAAGCGCAGAGAGAAGCTTTTATTGTTGATAGCTGGACTGGGTAAGTGCCAGGAGACAGATCCCAGGAGAGCTGTGCTGCCAAGCACTGACACACAGAGAGCTGACCCAGTCCTTTTTTATGCTGACTGCTTGCTAAGAAATTACAGCAGAGGACCGCATGGAAAGACCCACAGTGGTTTAGAACAATGATGGAGACTTTAGAGTGATCCTGATTGTAAGGAACCATTTGAAGGGAAATAGGCAGAAGTACTGTTCAGTTCGTTCAGGGCAACTGCCTTGAAATCACTCCACATGGCCACACTTCAGTATCATCCTCCTTGTTTTTTTGAAACTACAGATTTAAATTTAAGATTTCAGCAAATGCCTACCAGAGACCTCCAGGTTAAAAAAATGTAAAGAGCACATCATTGTAACTAATATATTTAGGCTTGGGAATATTTTTTAGATTCTGATCAGAAATTCAGAGGAAGAGAGGAACAGGGTGTGCATACTGGTGGGAGAGAAGGAAAAGAGGGAGAATGATTTTTGAGGGAAATAGTAACCTACAGCCCAGAATAATGCATAGATTTTGTTAGACTCAACAGAGTCATGAAATGCCAGTGTGAAAAGAGCTTGAGCGATGGCATCCCTGTCCCTCACTGGTCATCCAACTGACAAGGAATCTTAGACCAGAAAGTGGAGTGACCGGGCCAAAGACGTAGAGCCAGGTGGTGGCAGAACCACGCTGGAAGCCAGGTGTGCTCATTCTTCTCATGACACCCCAGGCCTCCGAGACCTCGAATCCCACTTGGCCTGATGACTGTGACCCTTCTCCTTCACTTTTAGAGCTGGTGGACAAAGGGCCTGTAAAGCAGGCGGGATTGCGATTTGTGCAGATGCCTCCTAGCCTCCAGGTCCTACATCTCCACATCCTAAGACAATACAATTCCATTTTCCAAGAAGCTCTTATTTTTTAATCTTTCATTTGGAAAATATTTTAATGTAACAGAGGAGAAATATTCCCATAGAATTTCTTTTCAGAACAATTCACATTCTATAGTCTTTTTTTTTGAGACAGGGTCTCTCTCAGCTGCCCAGGCTGGAGTGCAGTGGTGCGATCTTGGCTCACTGCAACCACCATCTCCCGGGTTCAAGCAATTATCCTGTCACAGCCTCCTGAGTAGCTGGGATTACAGGCACCCACCATCATGCCTGGCTAATTTTTGTATTTTAGTAGACACGGGGTTTCACCATGCTGGCCAGGCTGGTCTTGAACTCCTGACCTCAGGTGATTTGCCCGCCTCAGCCTCCCAAAGTGCTAGGATCACAGCCCAGCCTCTACAATCTTTGCTGTTGGTGTAAATCCCACACACGTCCCATGGCCATGCAGGTAGTGTCAGCTCTGCAGTCTCATATTCCTCCCTGACAACAATTTGTTTTCTCCATAGAAACTTGAGCAATAAGGATTTTGCCAGGATGCAGTCCAGGGACCACATGAGACTCAAAGCTTTAGCTCTTCCGGATAAGCTGGTTGATGCCATTTAGTTTGTAGAGTAGGGGGAGGGGCAAGAATGGTAATTGGTAGAATATAAAATATAATAGTAGTGTGTGTCTATTAGGTTTTTTTGTTTGTTTGTTTTGTTTTGTTTTTAGACGGAGTTTCGCTCTTATTACCCAGGCTGGAGTGCAATGGCGCGATCTCGGCTCACCGCAACCTCCGCCTCCTGGGTTCAGGCAATTCTCCTGCCTCAGCCTCCTGAGTAGCTCGGATTACAGGCACGCGCCACCATGCCCAGCTAATTTTTTGTATTTTTAGTAGAGACGGAGTTTCACCATGTTGACCAGAATGGACTTGATCTCTTGACCTCGTGATCCACCCGCCTTGGCCTCCCAAAGTGCTGGGATTACAGGCGTGAGCCACCGTGCCCGGCCTGTCTATTAGGTCTTTAATTACCTTCTTCTCTCCTTTATTTTTGTCTTGCACTCTGCTAGACATCTTGTGGCCTCAACTACCAACAGGCCAGTTCAGTAACTTATGTTTGTTTCTTTGAAGTACATGCATTCAAAAACAGAAAACTACACAACCCAGGATTTTTGGTTTTTTTTGAGATAGGGTCTCACTCTGTCATTCAGGCTGGAGTGCAGTGATGCAATCAAAGCCCTCTGTTACCTCAGACTCCTAGGCTCAAGTGATCCTCCAGTCTCAGCCTCCAGAGTAGCTAGGACGGCAGGCATGCACCACCATACTTGGTTAATTTTTTTATTTTTATTTTTTATAGAGAGGGGGTTTCACTATGTTGCCCAGGCTGACCTCAAACTCCTGGCCTCAAGCCATCCTCCTGCCTCATATTTTGCTTTCTAATGCTCATGCCTGGTGTCTTTATGAAGTGAGAGAGACAATCCTCTTCCTCACCTGGGCTCCAGGGGGCAGATGAAGACATGGGGGCAGTGGTGAGATGCTCCTCAAAAATTGGGAAGTAAGCCAAGCATGGTGGCTCATGCCTGTAATCCCAGCACTTTGGGAGGCTGAGGTGGGTGGGTCACCTGAGGTGGGGAGTTTGAGACCAGACTGACCAACACGGAGAAATCCCATCTCTACTAAAAATACAAAAAATTAGCCAGGCATGGTGATGCATGCTTGTAATCCCGCTACTCAGGAGGCTGAGGCAGAAGAATTGCTTGAGCCTGGGAGGCAGAAGTTGTGGTGAGCCGAGATCACACCATTGCATTCCAGCCTGGGCAACAAGAGTGAAACTCCATCTCAAAAAAAAAAAAAAAAATTGGGAAATAAAATTGTCCTAATAAACATTTAAAAATAATAATTGTTGGCTGGTTTGAAGATAGTGAGTTATCTCAATTGATTGCTCACAGTCAGTTTACAGATCCAACTCCTCATTCTACTCTTTCCTCCTTCTCACTTCTGCACTTGACTAGTCTTTTTAAAAAAAACTAAAAAATAGGCCGGGCGCGGTGGCTCAAGCTTGTAATCCCAGCACTTTGGGAGGCCGAGGCGGGTGGATCACGAGGTCGAGAGATCGAGACCATCCTGGTCAACATGGTGAAACCCCGTCTCTACTAAAAATACAAAAAATTAGCTGGGCATGGTGGCACGTGCCTGTAATCCCAGCTACTCAGGAGGCTGAGGTAGGAGAATTGCCTGAACCCAGGAGGCGGAGGTTGCGGTGAGCCGAGATCACGCCATTGCACTCCAGCCTGGGTAACAAGAGCGAAAACTCCGTCTCAAAAAAAAAAAAAAAAAAAAAAAAAAACTAAAAAATAATAATTATTATTATATCTGTACAAATACACCTCTTTTTCCTCAACCTAAGAGTTTCTGATCTCTTAGGCATCTAAAAGAGACTTATATGCAACCTATTAAATCAGCAAAACTAAAGCATCCACTCAGTGTTTGCAGACATGTAAGCTATGTGAGAGATAATACTAGCTGGCCGGGTACAGTGGCTCATGCCTGTAATCCCAGCACTTTGGGAGGCCAAGGCAAGTGGATCACCTGCGATCCGGAGTTCGAGACCAGCCTGGCCATCATGGTGAAACCCCATCTCCACTAAAAATACAAAAATTAGCTGCGCATGTGGCGGGTGCCTGTAACCTCAGCTACTTGCGAGGCTGAGGTGGGAAAATCACTTGAACCCAGGAGGTGGAGGTTTCGGTGAGCTGAGATCACTCCATTGCATTCCAGCCTGGGCAACAGAGCAAGACTTTTCTCACAAAAAAAAAAAAAAAAAAAAAAGAAAGAAAGAGAGAGAGAGAAGAAAGAAAAGGAAGGAAGGAAGGAAGGAAAGGAGGGAGGGAGGGACTAAGACATAGAGAAGTCAAGCCATCTGCCCAGTGCCACATAGCTAGCAAGTAGGAAAGCCAGGATCTGAGCATAGTCTGATTCCAGAACATATGATCTTAAAGAAGTCTAAATTATGGTTCCTGCCCTCAACAAATTTATAATCTAGTTGTGACTAACACACATGAAAGCAGCAGTACGTTATGGAAGATGAGCATATATAATTAAGTGCTAAATTGAATGCTTCAGAAGTTCAGAGGGCACAGCAAGGCGTGGACCAGGCAAGCAGCCTTTCATGAGGAATAACCTTGAAGTTGAACCTTAAGTGGTCCCTGAGATGTGCATAGGGAACACACTGCTACAGATGAGGTGGCGGCAAAAGCGTTAGAAGCAGGAGTGAACAAGACTTTGTCCTGGAGAATAGAGCAGCCAGCCTGACCACAGCTGGGTGGAGCTGATGGGAAGGGCTGGACCAACTAGGAAGGCCTTTAAAGCAAGGCAGAGTTTAGGCTTGGTACATTAGTAACAAGATAGTCATGAAAGGCCCTTGATCAATAAAGCAATATAATAACAGATGTTATAAGACATGTTTGGCAGGATACAGAGAATCTATCTTTCTTATTAAAATTGTAGATGATGGCCGGGCGCGGTGGCTCAAGCCTGTAATCCCAGCACTTTGGGAGGCCGAGGCGGGTGGATCACGAGGTCGAGAGATCGAGACCATCCTGGTCAACATGGTGAAACCCCGTCTCTACTAAAAATACAAAAAAAAAAAACTAGCTGGGCGTGGTGGCGCGTGCCTGTAATCCCAGCTACTCAGGAGGCTGAGGCAGGAGAATTGCCTGAACCCAGGAGTCGGAGGTTGCGGTGAGCCGAGATCGTGCCATTGCACTCCAGCCTGGGTAACAAGAGTGAAACTCTGTCTCGAAAAAGAAAAAAAAAAAAAAAAAAAAAAAAATTGTAGATGATGGCCAGGCATGGTGGCTCATGCCTGTAACCCAGCACTTTTTCCAGTACTTTGGGAGGCCGAGGCAGGCGGATAACCTGAGGTCAGGAGTTCAAGACCAGCCTGGCCAACGTGATGAAACCCCATCTCTACTAAAAATACAAAAATTAGCTGGGCGTGGTGGCACATGCCTGTAGTCTCAGCTACTCAGGAGGCTGAGGCAGGAGAATTGCTTGAACCTGGGAGGTGGAGGTTGCAGTGAGACAGGATCACACCACTGTACTCCAGCCTGGGTGACAGAGCAAGACTCTGTCTTGGGGAAAAAAAAAAAAATTGTAGATGACACAAAGTCTGAAAAAAACATGAAATGACTCTAAATTGTTATCACAAATTCACTGCTTATTTTGTCTGATCTTTAGGATTTATTTTTACATTTATTTCACATAAGCAAGTTCTGCCAAATCTTCCTCTTTAATCCTTTTCCAATTCATTTATTTCTCCACATTTCCCTTGCTATTACTTTGGTTCAGACACCAGCCTAAGGGTGAGGGGATGTGGCAGAGAAGCCTCCCTGGAAGAGATGACATTTTTCCACAGTCCTAAATATTTAGCAAGAGTTAGCCAGGTACAAAGGGAGGGGCATGAGGAGATGGGGAAAAAGAAGAGGGGAAGCATTAAATAATGGGCAGAAGAAGGTGAAAACAAACAAATATAGACTTTTTAAATTATTATTTTGTATTTTTTTATTGCATTTTAGGGTTTGGGGTACATGTGAAGAACATGCAAGATTGTTGCATAGGTACACACATGGCAGTGTGATTTGCTGCCTTCCTCCCCAAAAATATAGACTTTGATGCTACAATGAGGAAAATTAAATGTGGCATTAACTTAGTGAAAAGGGTCCCTGGTGGGTGGTGTAGGCCCAAAGGATCCAGACTAGAATGTTGATGATGCCTTGCTATGCGGTATCAAAACATTTGGTCAACATGTCACTTCTTGTATCCCGGAGGGCAGACCACTCCCAGGGAAGTGGAAAGGAAAGGCCCTAGAAAAGGTGGCATGCAATCAGGGCCCTGAACACACAGACTGGCCTTCTCAATGGAAGGAACCATTTTGGCAAAGGCACAAAGTCTGATGGTGCAGGGAGGAGAATCCTGACTTCCATGAGCTCTGAGCAGATTAAACTGTCGATGGGGGTGCATAGAGCAGGGAAATGGACCCAAGTAGGGAGAACTAAGGGAGAGGACTCAGCTGAAGACTCCTCATCTCCTTTAGAGAAATGTTGACGAATGGGGAAGTGAATTTTTTATTTTTATTTTTGAGACAGTATCTTTCATTCTGTTGACCGGGCTGGGGTGCAGCGGCACAATCTTGGCTCATTGCAGCCTTGACCTCCCAGGATCAAGCCATTCTCCCACCTCAGCCTCCTGAGTAGCTAGGTCTACAGGTGTGTGCCACTCTGCCTGGTTAATTTTTGTAGTTTTTTAGAGATGGGGTTTCACCACATTGCCCAGGCTGGTCTTGAACTCCTTAGCTTAAGTGATCCACCTGCCTCCACTTCCCAAAATGCTGGGATTACAGGCGTGAGCCACTGTGCCTGGCGAAAATTTTTCATTCTCTTTCAAAATCCAGTGAGAAGTAAGCGATAGATTTTTAAATAGCTTTATTGAGGTAAAAATCAGATACTATAGCAATTCACCTATTGAAAATACACAATTCAATTATTTTTAGTATATTCAGAGAGTTTCACAACCATCATCACAATCAATGTTAGGACATTTTCATTACTCCCAAAAGAAATCCTGTACCCATTTCTATCCCTTCCTCTAGCTCCTGGTAATTACTAACCTACTCTGTCACCAAGGAGTTGCCAGTTCGGGACGTTTTATATAACTGGAATCATACAATATGTGATCTTTTGTGACTTACTTCTTTAATAAATGCTACATTTTGCAACTGCATAATTTTATTTTGAAATAAGCAATGGTTAAACTACACATTTGCAAATATATTAGGAAGAAATAATAGTAAATATTTGGAAAACAGTCAGTGGGGCAGTTTGCTAGTATAAGAATAAGGACTCTGAGCCAGGAGTAGGAAGGTTTGGTCAGCCGGGCACCGTGGCTCACACCTTGACATTACTTTGGTTCACCAGGCATGGTGGCACGTGCCTGTAATCCCAGCACTTTGGGTGGCCAAGACGGATGGATCATGAGGTCAAGAGATTAAGACCATCCTGGCCAATATGGTGAAACTCCATCTCTACTAAAAATACAAAAATTAACTGGGCGTGGTAGCACATGCCTGCAGTCCCAGCTACTCGGGAGGCTGAGGCAGGAGAATCGCTTGAACCCAAGTCTCTCTCTCTCTCTCTCACATACACACACACATACACTCTGTCAGATTCTCTGTCACACTCTGTCACAACTCACCCAGATTGGGGTGCAGTGGTGCCATTATGGCTTACTGCAGCCTCTACCTCCTCGGCTCGGGCAGTTCTCTGCCCTCAGACTCCCAAGCAGCTGGGACCACAGGCATGTGCCACCATGCCTGGCTTATTTGTTTTTTTGTGGAGATGGGGTTCTTGCTAGGCCCAGGCTGGTCTTGAACTCCTGGGCTCAGGTAACCCTACTGCCTTGGCCTTCCAAAGTGCTGGGAGTTCCAGTCTGCACCTGGGTGAGTTCCAGTCTTGATTCTGCTTTTAACTAGGTATGTGATTTTGGGCAAGCCAGCAGCCTCTCTGGGCCACAGCTTACCATCTGTAAAAGAAGGAGAACAGGATTAGAACAGTGATTCTGTCTTTAATGCACAGCAGAATCG
Source organism: Saimiri boliviensis (assembly GCF_048565385.1). Lineage (NCBI taxonomy): Eukaryota > Metazoa > Chordata > Mammalia > Primates > Cebidae > Saimiri > Saimiri boliviensis. The sequence goes on from NC_133455.1 coordinate 64,344,685, forward strand.
CCTGTGATGATTTCTGAAAAATATACAGTCCTGGGTCCCCACCCTAGAGACATTTTTAAAGCTCCTAAAGTGAATTTGTTGCTTACCGAAGGTTAGAAGTTTCAGGGCTGGCCGGGTGCGGTGGCTCACGCCTGTAATCCCTACACTTTGGGAGGCTGAGGCAGGCAGATCACGGGGTCAAGAGATCGAGACCATCCTGGCCAACATGGTGAAACCCAGTCCCTACTAACCACGCTGGGCATGGTCGCGTGCGCCTGTAGTCCCAGCTACTCAGGCGGCTGAGGCAGGATAATTACATGAACCTGGGAGGCGGAGGTTGCAGTGAGCCGAGATCGCGCCACTGCACTCCAGGCTGGCACCTGGCTACAGAGCAAGACTGTCTCAAAAAAAAAAAAAAAAAAAAAGGCCGGGCGCAATGGCTCACGCCTGCTGTAATCCCAGCACTTTGGGAGGCCAAGACAGGTGGATCACGAGGTCAAGAGATCGAGACCATCCTGGTCAACATGGTGAAACCCCGTCTCTACCAAAAATACAAAAAATGAGCTGGGCATGGTGGCACATACCTATAATCCCAGCTACTCAGGAGGCTGAGGCAGGAGAATTGCCTGAACCCAGGAGGCGGAGGTTGCAGTGAGCCGAGATCATGCCATTGCACTCCAGACTAGGTAACAAGAGCGAAACTCTGTCTCAAAAGAAAAAAAAAAAAAAAAAGTTGTTTCAGGGCTCAGCTGCTCTTTAGGCTCCCTTCCAGATCTGACAAATCCATTTACCAATGCATTTTGCCTAGAGCCACACCTGTGGTTTTTGATCAAGTCCCTCTGTCTGTGATCAGTCATTGCTTCAGCTGAGAGGAGTTTATAAAGATGTTCTGGATAAAGCACTTGCTGTTAGCAGTGGTCCTGAGTCTGACTTGAACTCGCTGTGAATCCGAGTAAGAACTAGGAAGTTTGAGCCGGGCGTGGTGGCTCACATCTGCAATCCTAGCACTTTGGGAGGCAGAGGCAGGTGGAAAATCTGAGGTCAGGAGTTTGACACCAGCCTGGCCAACATGGCAAAACCCCATCTCTACTAAAACACAAAAATTAGCCAGGCATGTTGGCAGGTGTCTGTAATCCCAGCTACTTGGAAGGCTGAGGCAGGAGAATTGCTTGAACCTGAGAGGTGGAGGTTGCGGTGAGCCAAGACCGCACCATTGTATTCCAGCCTGGGCAATAAGAGCAAAACTCCTTCAAAAAAAAAAAAAAAAAAAAAAAATGGCCAGGCGTAGTGGCTTATGCCTGTAATCCCAGCACTTTGGAAGGCCGAGGCGGGTGGATCAACTGAGGTCAGGATTTCAACACCAGCCTCGCCAACATGGTGAAACGCCGTCTCTACTAAAAATACAAAAAATTAGCTGGACGTGGTGGCAGATGCTTGTAATCCCAGCTACTCAGGAAGCTGAACCTGGGAGGTAGAAGTTGCAGTGAGCTGAGATTGGGCCATTGCACTCCAGCCTCGGCAGCAAGAGTGAAACTCCACCTCAAAAAAAGTAAAAGAACTAGGAAGTTTGCCTTAATCCTTCTCACTTTACAGAGGACAAAAATAACTGAAAATAAGGAACAAACTATGTGAGTAAATAGCATGTATGTGGTAAACTGCTAAGTACTGAAATCTGACTCTGTGTGTGTGTGTGAGTGAGAGAGAGAGAGAATGCTTGGCATTTTTTTAGCCCACTTCCCCATGGACAGCTGGTCAAATTCCTAACTTGTGAGACTGCTTGGATAGATGTGGTTAAGTTTTATATAACAGAATAATGCTTACTGAAAGCTTTGAACAAGATGGGAAGAAGACAGACATTCTTTAAAAGGAGTCTTGAGCTCCCTCCCTAACTTTCTCTTATGTAGGAAATGCAGACATTTTGATCCTTCTCCTTGAGTACTAGCAATCCATTGTTCCTATACCTTGTTATCTGTCTTTAGCTGCCAAACATCTCAAAATGGGAGGGCGAGCGAAGCTTAGCCTCCACCCCTGGGCCTAGTGGCTCACACTTGTAACCAGCACCTTGGGAGGTCAAGGCAGGAGGATCACTTGAGCTCAAGAGTTTGAAACCATCCTGGACAAAATAGTAAGACCTTGTGTCTACAAAAAAAAAAAAAAAAAAAAAAAAAAAAAACCACAAAATAAAAGGCCGGGCGCGGTGGCTCAAGCCTGTAATCCCAGCACTTTGGGAAGCTGAGGCGGGTGGATCATGAGGTCGAGAGATTGAGACCATCCTGGTCAACATGGTGAAACCCTGTCTCTACTAAAAAAAAACAAAAACAAAAACAAAAAACAAAAAATGAATGAGCTGGGCATGGTGGTGCGTGCCTGTAATCCCAGCTACTCAGGAGGCTGAGGCAGGAGAATTGCCTGAACCCAGGAGGCGAAGGTTGCGGTGAGCCGAGATCTCCCCATTGCACTCCAGCCTGGGTAACAAGAGCGAAACTCCGTCTCAAAAAAACACACACACACACACACACACAATATAGCCAGGCATGATGGTATATGCCTGTAGCCCCAGCTACTCAGGAGGTTGAGGCAAAAGGATCACTTAAACCCAGCAGGTGGAGGCTGCAAAGAGCTGTGACTGTGCCACTTCACTCTAGCCTGGACAACAGAGTGAGACCCTGTCTCAAAAACAAAAAACAGGCCGGGCGCGGTGGCTCATGCCTGTAATCCCAGCACTTTGGGAGACCAAGGTGGGTGGATCAACTGAAGTCAGGAGTTTGAGACCGGACTGGTCAACCTGGTGAAACCCCATCTCTACTAAAAATACAAAAAGCTGGGCTTGATGGCAGGTGTCTGTAGTCCCAGCGACTTGGGAGGCTGAGGCAGGAGAATCACTTGAACCCAGGAGGCAGAGGTTGCCTTGAGCCAAGAGCCATTGCACTCCAGCCTGGGCGACAGAGTGAGACTCTGTCTCAAAAATAAATAAATAAATATATATATATATATATATATATATACACATATATACACACACATATATATACCACTAGTGCTCGACCTACGATCACGGTCGGGACCACGGAACGGTCGTAACACGATTTGGTCATAAGTTGAGTAGGCTATATGTACAGTTGAAATGGTGCACGCGGAGATGGTAGTGCTGCCAGAAGCTGGTCCGCACTGTTGTACGCCCAGCTGGGCAACGTTTGCGCTGCCAGATGCGGAGCAGTCGTGGCTAGCAATTGTGGTCATAAAGTCAAATGGTCGTAAGTCATAAGTCGATCAATACCTGTATCTCCTTATATATTTGTTTATACACACACACACACACACACACACACACACACACATACATATAAACAAAGGGAAAAATAGAGAAAGAAACATCACAGGTATAAATGAATTAACACTCACCATTACCCTTACCAAGACCCTTTCTCTACATACAGTGTCCAAACTAGCAGGGAGAGTTGCTGATTAGAGGAGCTCTGCCCCCATCCCTGGGACTCTGTTTCTCTCCACTTTTCTGGGTTTTCCTCCATGTATTGGCTTTATTCTCAAACAGGCTTATCCCTTCAGTGTCAAAATGGCTACAGCAGCCATGTCACCAATTAACTCCATGTTCAGCAGGAAGAGAGAGAAGAGAGAAGAGAAAGAGAGAGAGAGAGAGAGAGAGAGAGAGAGAGAGAGAGAGAGAGAGACTCCTCTTCCAGTAACTCTAGAGAAAGTCCGTAGATTTAATCTGATTGGGAAGGCTTAGAGCACCTGCTTACCTCAAACCAATTAGTTAGGCTAGACTGCCTGATTTAGGCCTAAGTCTTGTCCTGCACCCTGGGGCTAGAGGGTGAGGAAGCCCTAACCAGATCACAAAGACCGAAACCAGAGAATTCCCAGAAAAAAAAAAAAAATCAAGCCTGTTCTCAGAATATAGGAAGAGAAACTGGGTGACAAGAAACAATGTCCACTGCACTTCAGTAGGACTAGAGTGAGGATATTACATAAGAAACCACATCACATATCATATAAAAATGCAGTTAAAGAAGAGAGTTAAAGGAAGACCAGCCTGGGTAACACAGCAAGACTCTTCTCTACAAAAAAAAAAAAAAAAAAAAAAATAGGCCGGACTGGGTGGCTCTCATCTGTAATCCCAGCACTTTGAGAGGCTGAGGCACGGGGATCATGAGGTCAGGAGTTCAAGACCAGCCTGACCAACATGGTGAAACCCTGTCTCTACTAAAAATACAAAAATTGGCCGGGCACGGTGGCTCAAGCCTGTAGTCCCAGCACTTTGGGAGGCCGAGGTGGGTGGATCACGAGGTCAAGAGATCAAGACCATCCTGGTCAACATGGTGAAACCCCGTCTCTACTAAAAATACAAAAAATTAGCTGGGCATGGTGGCACATGCCTGTAATCCCAGCTACTCAGGAGGCTGAGGCAGGAGAATTGCCCGAACCCAGGAGGCGGAGGTTGCAGTGAGCTGAGATCGCGCCATTGCACTCCGGCCTGGGTAACAAGAGCGAAACTCCGTCTAAAAAAAAAAAAAATACAAAAATTAGCCGGGCATGGTGGCACATGCCTGTAATCCCAACTACTCAGGAGGCTGAGGCAGGAGAATGGCTTGAATCCAGGAGGTGGAGGTTGCGGTGAGCCAAGATCATGCCCTTGCACTCCAGCCTGGGTGACAAGAGCGAAACTCTGTCTCCAAAAAAAAAAAAAAAAAATAGCTTGGGTGTGGTGACAGGTACTTGTAGTCCCAGCTACTCAGGAGGCTAAGATGGGAGGATCTCCTGAGCTCGGGAGGCCAAGGCTGCAGTGAGCTATAATTGCACCATTGCACTCCAGCCTGAGCAACAGAGTGAGATCCTGTCTCAAAAAATAAAAGATAGGCTGGGCGTGATCTTGGCTCACTGCAACTTCCTCCTTCCATATTCAAGCAATTCTCCTGCCTCAGCCTCCTGAGTCACTGGGATTACAGGTGCATGACACCACACCCGGCTAATTTTTTATTTTTATAGAGATGGGGTTTCACCGTGTTGGCCAGGCTGGTCTCGAATATCTGACCTCAGTTATCTGCCCACCTCAGCCTCCCAAAGTGCTGCGATTACAGGTGTGAGCCACCCGCCTGACATCTTTCTTTCTTTTTACTTTTTTAAAGGAGGGGTCTCACTTTGTCACCCAAGCTGGAGTGCAGTGGTGCACTCACAGTTCACTGTAGCCTCAACCTCCTGGGCTCAAGTGGTCTTCCCACCTCAGCCTCCAAGTTGCTAGGACTACAGGCATGCCATGGCCAGCTTATTAAAAAACAATTTTTGGGCTGGGCACGGTGGCTCAAGCCTGAAATCCCAGCACTTTGGGAGGCCGAGGCGGGTGGATCACGAGGTCGAAAGATCAAGACCATCCTGGTCAACATGGTGAAACCCCATCTCTACTAAAAATACAAAAAATTAGCCGGGCATGGTGGCACGTGCCTGTAATCCCAGCTACTCAGGAGGCTGAGGCAGGAGAATTGCCTGAACCCAGGAGGCGGAGGTTGCGGTGAGCCGAGATCGCGCCATTGCACTCCAGCCTGGGTAACAAGAGCGAAACTCTGTCTCAAAAAAAAAAAAAACAAACAATTTTTGTAGGGATGGAGTTTTATTGTGTTGCCCAGGCTGATCTCAAACTCCCGGGCTCAAGCAATTCTCCCACCTCAGCTCTCCAAATCACTGGGATCACAGGCATGAGCCATGGTGCTTGGCCAGAGCCTCGCCTCTCCCCTCCCCTCCCCTCCCGTCTGCTTCCCTTCCCTTCCCTTGTTTCCTCTTTTTTTGTTTTAAATTTGAAGCACCAAGGGCCGGGCACGGTGGCTCAAGCCTGTAATCCTAGCACTTTGGGAGGCCGAGGCGGGTGGATCACAAGGTCAAGAGATCGAGACCATCCTGGTCAACATGGTGAAACCCCGTCTCTACTAAAAATACAAAAAATTAGCTGGGCATGGTGGCGTGTGCCTGTAATCCCAGCTACTCAGGAGGCTGAGGCAGGAGAATTGCCTGAATCCAGGAGGCGGAGGTTGCGGTGAGCCGAGATCGAGCCATTGCACTCCAGCCTGGGTAACAAGAGCGAAACTCCATCTCAAAAAAAAAAAAAAAAAAAAAAAAAATTTGAAGCACCAAACTGATTTTTTTTTTTTTTTTAATTTGAACCCTTCCCTTGTTTTCTTTCCCTCCCTCCCACCCTCCTTCCCTACAGGCCATCTTTCTAAAATGCAATTTGGATCATGTTACTTCCCTGCTTGGAACTCTTCCGTAGTTCCCGTGAGCTACCAAGAGAAAATCCAGCTTTCTCTCCTTGTCTGTCACACAGTGTTTCCATTGATCTCTTTTCTTTCTTTGTTTTTTTTTTGAATCATCCAGCCCAAAATATCAGTTTCCACTGATGTCTACATAAATTCCCAATCTCATCTTTGGTGCCTCCCAAACTTCCTTTTTTCTGGCAAAACACAGGCTCACTCTCCATCTGAACACCATGTACTTGCATCCCTCCTCCCATCCCCGGAAAATATCCCTTATTTCCCAAACCTCAACTCAAGAATCACTTACTTTATGACATTTTTCTTTTTCTTTTCTTTTCTTTTTTTTCTGAGACAGAGTCTCGCTCTGTCTCCCAGGCTAGTGGATGACGAGGTCAAGAGTGGCGTGACCTTGGCTCACTGCAGCCTCTGCCTCTCAGGTTCAAGCAATTCTCCTGCCTCAGTCTTTCAAGTTGCTGTGACTACAGGTGCCCGCTGCCACACATGGCTAATTTTTGTATTTTTAGTAGAGACGGGGTTTCACCATGTTGGCCAGGCTGGTCTTGATCTCCTGACCTTTTGATCTGCTTGCCTCAGCCTCTTAAAGTGCTGGAATTACAGGCATGAGCCACCGCACCTGGCTCCTCTATGACATTTTTCTGATTCCTTGAACCTCAACCAAGGAAAGCAGCTCCCACCATGGCCCCATGGTGCTCCGATGCATGTTAAGTGTTGGCACCACTGGCTCCTTGAGACTGTGTCTTACTCTTTGGAGTAGCCTTATCAGCCTACAGGGCCTTAGCAAATACTGAGCTTTTCATAAGTGCTTCTGAGTAGTTGAATGGTTCGTACATGAATGGGTTTATATTATAACCTGGTAAACACCAAGTTTGTTCCAAGGAGAACTTCCTAATGGTCGCTCCTGCTCACAGCTCTTGAGGCCATGGGCGTGGCCAGAGCTGGGTCAGAGACAGGGCCACTCCTATGTGACGGCAGGGCCCAAGCCTCCAACCTGTTGATGTCCATCCTGTACCTCTATAACAGTTGTGTGGCATTTGGTGACTCAGGTTCTAGTACAAAACCACTGAGTTTCTAGTAAACTCAATAAATTCAGGGAAGCATTTCTAAAAATATAGTCCTTCGGCTGGGCGTGGTAGCTCACGCCTGTAATCCCAACACTTTGGAAGGCTGAGGCGGGCAGAGCTTAGGTCAGGAGTTCAAGACCAGCTTGGGCAACATGGTGAAACCCCATCTCTACTAAAAATACAAAAATTAGCCAGGTATGGTGGTGCACACCTGAAGTCCCAGCTACTGGGGAGGCTGAGGCAGAATTGCTTGAACCTGGGAGGTGGAGGTTGCAGTGAGCTGAGATTATGCCACTGCACTCCAGCCTGGGCGACAGAGTGAAACTCCGTCTCAAAAACAAAAATAAAAATAAAAATATAGTCCTGGCCAAGTAATCCCAGCACTTTGGGAGGCTGAGGTGGGCGGATCACGAGGTCAGGAGATTGAGACCATCCTGGCTAACACGGTGAAACCCCATCTCTACTAAAAATATAAAAAATTAGCGGAGCATGGTGGCACATGCCTATAGTCCCTATGAGACTAGATGATCTCTAAGATCACTTCCCATTCTATCATTTTATTGTCTGGTTCTTACCTAATACCAATATAACGTGTGTTTGAGATGCTGAAGTTTCAAGAATTATTGACAACATTTCGCAGATGGGAAACAGGGCAGCAGGGCACAGGGTTTGCTTCAGATCCATGGCTCCTTCCTGAGCTCTACTTCATTAAGTGATCAATATTTCCTGGCTCCTGGGTGAAACCGCAGTTACATTGCCCTTTGGAAAAGCTGGTCTGTTTTTCTCAATAGGCCTGAAGAAAAACACCAGGGCCAGCCGGGCACAGTGGCTGACACCTGTAATCCCAGCACTTTGGGAGGCCGAGGCAGGCTAATCACCTGAGGTCAGGAGTTGGAGACCAGCCTGGTCAATATGGTGAAACCCTATCTCTACTAAAAAATTACAAAAATTAGCCTGGCATGGTGGCACATGCCTGTAATCCCAGCTACTTGGGAGGCTGAGGCAGGAGAATCCCTTGAACTTGGGATGCAGAGGTTGCAATGAGCTGAGATCTGAGATCGTGCCATTGCATTCCAGCCTGGGTGACAGAGCAAGACTGTCTCAAAAAGAAAAGAGAGAAAAAAACAGGGCCAGAGTATTGTTTTTTGTTTTTTGTTTTTTTTTTTTGAGACGGAGTTTCGCGCTTGTTACCCAGGCTGGAGTGCAATGGCGCGATCTCGGCTCACCGCAACCTCCGCCTCCTGGGTTCAGGCAATTCTCCTGCCTCAGCCTCCTGAGTAGCTGGGATTACAGGCACGTGCCACTATGCCCAGCTAATTTTTTGTATTTTTAGTAGAGACGGGGTTTCACCATGTTGACCAGAATGGTCTTGATCTCTTGACCTCGTGATCCACCCGCCTCGGCCTCCCAAAGTGCTGGGATTACAGGCTTGAGCCACCGCGCCCGGCCTGGGCCAGAGTATTGTTATGAAAAATATGGCAGCACCACTTATTTTACTTCCACAGCCTACCTAGGCTTCGAAGCCCACAGTATTGAGAGCAAGAACACTCAGAGATGCTAAGATTGCCAGGAGGCACTTAGGAAAGAGGCTGGAGAAGAGGAACAGATCTGAAGCTGCTCAGGAGCAATTTCAGTGATCTGTGGACTAGGATGGAGGAGGGGGCGGGGACCTGATCCCAAGGGCGTAATGACAAGGTCAGCCTCATCTCTTCTCTCTGTTCTTGGCAACAGCCAGTCTAGGCAGAAAGAGCAATCTGTCAAATCTAATTAGAGTAGAAGAAAGTGAACAATGGGCACCCAGCTCTAAAATGACAGCCTAGTTCAATGGGGTGGAGGAGCTCGGGAGGGATGTATGCTTTGTGTGCTTGGAATTAGATCCTTCAAATGGATCCTTTCTGAACTCAAACTGCACAACATCTCTAACTGGATTCTTATTTGCTTCACCAGGACTCTTCAGGTCCTTGTGCCTTTTAACACATGCATATCCAGTAAAAGCAGAGGAGAACCTGGCTGTGATTCAAAGGTAAGGCTGTAATAGTAACGTAATATAATAGTTTCATCATGCATGGCTTGGACATGGTACTGTGTGCATGCAACTGATATTTATAAATTTGCTCCTATTTCATGTTTTGTGTTTAATTATGTTGGTGGCATTAGTGTTTCTCTTATTATTTCTGCAGTCCTTTTTATTATAAGGCTTATTATTAGAATCTTGAAATTTCAGAACAGCCTGAAATTTTATTAGGACCACAGATGAACATATTTTATGATGCAAAACACTTTAATTATATTTTTGTCTTATACTTTAAATGGTCTCTCTGATTTGGATATTTTAGTTTTCGAATCAAAAGTAGGTTGCGTATGACAGAATATATTTGCTGGGAAGAATAAAAATAAATAAATAAATAAAGTGGGTTGCATAGGGAAGAGGCATATTTTATAAATGGAATCAAATGAGCATATCCCTTAAAATAAATGCATGAATACAGGCTATTGAAGCTTAAAAAGCATGCATCTGCAGAATCTGAAGTCTCAAATAACAGCAAATATTATGTATTATCAGCAAATATTGTACTAATGACTAATGGTTTATTAATTTTACTACGCTTCAGTGTGGGATACTCAGACATCTTAAAGGTGTGAGAAAAAATAATTCTGTGAAGTGGGAGGAAGAGAATGGGAAGAGAGTAGGCGGTTGGTGCTAACACAATCTGCAGATTACAAGTCTCCGTCCCTCAGGGTTGGATGGTCTTCCCCATGCCTTATCTCATTGAATCCTCAGGGCACCCTGTGAAGTCTGTTACTATCCTCTCTACTCTGTAGATAAGGAAACCAAGGCCTTGAGAAACTAGCCCACGGTTACAGAGAAAGGTAGTTGGGCCTTGAACCCAGGTGGTCTGCTTCCAAGTCAGTCGAACTTCTCAGCAATATATTTCTGGTAGACACAGGAGACATTAAATTTTAAAAATCATTAAAGTGTGAATAATGTCAACACGAGGACCCTCCTCTAATCTGTTGGTCATCTCGGACATGAAGGAGGCCAGAGATTTCAGCCTGGTATATTTGTATCACTTTCCTTACTTTACTGCATGTTGCAAACCCTTATTTTCTTTTTTTGAGACGGAGTTTCGCTCTTGTTATCCAGGCTGGAGTGCAATGGCGCGATCTCGGCTCACCGCAACCTCCGCTTCCTGGGTTCAGGCAATTCTCCTGCCTCAGCCTCCTGAGTAGCTGGGATTACAGGCACGTGCCACCATGCCCAGCTAATTTTTTTTTTTTTTTTTTTTTGTATTTTTAGTAGAGACGGGGTTTCACCATGTTGACCAGGATGGTCTCGATCTCTTGACCTCATGATCCACCCACCTCGGCCTCCCAAAGTGCTGGGATTACAGGCGTGAGCCACCGCGCCCAGCCGCAAACCCTTATTTTCTAACAGCATCACTTGTTTCTTTTTTGCTTGTTCCTTCGTTCTTTCCTTTTTTCTTTCTTTCCCCATTATTCGAATAAATTATCTTGTAAAAAGACAAAGGAAAGTCTGCCAATACTGCTCACTTCACCCCAAACCCAGTCCTTTCCCCAGAGAAACCCCTGTTATCAATTTGGGGTGTAACCAACTATTTCTTACCTGTTTGCATCATAGATGTGTGTGTGTGTGTGTGTGAGTGTGCATGTGTGTGTGCATGTGTGTGCGTGTGTGTGTGTATCATATTGTTTTGTGTAACTTTTTAAAAGATAAATGGTGCCATGCTGTGCTTTTTATTCTCAACTTTTTATTTATTTATTTTTATTTTTTAGATGGAGTCTTGCTCTGTTGCCCAAGCTGGAGTGCAGTGGTGCAATCTCGGCTCACTGCAATCTTTGCCTCCTGGGTTCAAGCGATTCTCCTGCCTCAGCCTCTCGAGTAGCTGGGACTACACGCGCGTGACACCACGCCCAGCTAATTTTCATTTTTGTATTTTTAGTAGGGATGGGTTTTCACCATGTTGGCCAGGCTGGCCTCAAACGTCTGACCTCATGATCCGCCCACCTCAGCCTCCCAAAGTGCTAGGATTACAGGTGTGAGCCACTGTACCCAGCCTTTTTTTTTTTTTTTTTTTAACAGTCTATGCCTTGTAGAGATCTCTACCTGGCAGTATGTTTAAATGTAATTCATTCTGTTTCACTCTTACATAGCATTCTATGCATCATGACTTGTACCGTTCTCTCTCTATCTCATCTGTGCTTTTGAAACGGCTTAATGGCATACAAGTCAACATTTAACCGTATTTGTATTTATAGGGCAGGTAGAGACAGGCACAAGCTTTCTGGCTGGCTGGAGTGCTACTAACAACATAGGAGAGGAAGGAGAGGTGAGACGTGCCCAGGCCAGCACTGTGAGCCCCAGCAAGAGGCCTGGGGCAGGCACAGTGTTATCAGTAGATTCGTTCCCTCTCTGCCTCCGAATATTTGAGCATTTACCTTTTCCTTGAGCCCAGCTATTCTCCAGACATTTGTTCCTTATATATGAGATAACAGTAACATACTCCGCAGGGTGCTGTGGGGATTAAACTAGTCAACTCACAGCAGAAGACATCATACCCAGGCATATCACGAAATGTTCCATTATGAATTGTGCCTGTGCTGGCCCTTTTCTCTCTCCTTCTCAAATCATGTCTTTCATTTTACATTTTATTTGAGCTCATTTGCATTGAAAGACTATCCCTCTCACTTCATATATTAGGTTGCAAGGCTCAAAGCAGTGTGGTTAATAAATGGAGCTATGGAGGTCATCATGAGATGCTGTGGTGCAGGATTATGCCAGAAAGCATTGGAAACTGACTGACAGCTGGACTCAAGTCCTGATGTGGATACTTAGTAGCGGTGTGACTTCTGTAATGTTTTGTCATCTGGAAAATAAGGGTAGTGCTAATAATAATAGTCTGTGGGGTGTGGTCAGGTGGAAATGGGATAATGTATCAAAGGAACTTAGTATAGTTTCTGGTATAGAGGAAGGTCAGCTGCTGTCTTTAGTATTTAGAAAGGTTACAACATCCCCACTTCCATTTTCTGGCTATAGCGTATCACTCTCCAGTTTCTTCAGAAGTAACAATAAAAACAGGCTTAATCTCAAAGCACAGCTGTTTGTTGTTCCATTAGTCCATAGTTTTTGTTATTTTTTTAGAGTCAGGGTCTCACTCTGTTGCCCAGGCTGGAGTGCAATGGTGTAATTATGGCTGACTGCAGCCTTAAACTCCTGGGCTCAAGTGATCCTCCTGTCTCAGCCTCCCAGGGAGCTGCAACTAACTATAGGCATACACCACCACTCCTGGCTAATTAAAAAAAATTTTTTTGTAGACATAGGATCTTGTGTTGCCCAGACTGATCTCAAACTCCTGGGCTCAAGCAATCCTCCTGCCTCAACCTCCCAAAGTGTTGGGATTACAGGCCTGAGCCAGCACTAATTTCTTTTCTAAGCAAATATTCCCTGAGTGACCACTGCATATGTCATACCTTGCTGGGCACTGTGTGAAATACAAAGGAAGTGTGAAACAGGGCTCTTGCCCTCAAAGTTACACTGAAGTTCCTTGACACTGGAGAGAACACAGCATAGTATTGGGAACATACGTGCCATGGCTATTTTTAAAAAATTTATGTCACTTTAAATATATGTATATAGATGGAGTCTTGCTATATTGACTAAGCTGGTCTTGAACTTCTGGCCTCAATTGATCCTCCCATCTCAGCCTCCCAAAGTGCTAGGATTACAGGCATGCACCACTGCACCAACCTTCTGTTATTTTCAGAGGCATCTATAATTATTGGACACCTGCTCTTATGTTCTGTGTCTAGCTTCAGAATTATTGTAGAAGCTTGTCTGAGCGTCACCTATAGAACCTGAGCCATTAGACCATCTATACCTAACCGCTAATGCCGGACTGGTTTCCTGGCTGGAGGCAGCTCTCACTTCCTCCTGAGAGCCTGAGAGAATGAGGAAAAGAGCCGGCTGGGAGGAGCTGCCCTCCGGGCCACCCAATGCTTGCTCTCACAGAAACATTCAGATAGTCCCTTGTTCTGGACACAATAGGAGCGGATAGTTAGCAGACGGATGAAATCCAAAGAGAAGAAATTGTCTGAAAGGGCCTGAGGATGCTGTGTGAAGGGAATAAAACGACCTATTTTTGTGATAAATTTCCAGAAAATAAACCTATAATATTTACAAAATGTCCGCCTAGTCCTCAGCATAGTAAGCTTTCTCTGACCCACAGAACCCATTTTCTGTTTGGATGTGAACTCATTGCAGCCTGCCCAACATGAAATTCCAACTGGACATAAAAGGCCACTTCAGCTGTCAAGCCACGTGTGGATTTCGGTTTAAGACTCAGCCCAGGCAGCAGATGCTCCGAGTGCTTGGGGAGTGGCACACCTATTCCTGATACAGAAACCAGGCTCCCTTTGTCTTGATTCCCGACTTAAATCAGGATAGGCAATTCTGAATTTTTTTAAATGGGCTATGTTAAATCCTTCTTACGATAAAAAATATCACTTACAAAGTGGAGGTTTCTCAGAGAGCTCTCCCTTTTACTGCAGAAGGGGTTTCTTAGCAAGCAAAGATATCTGCTCACTAAATTATACCTCTGTGAAGATGAAATTACTAAGTGTAAGGTGTATGATTTGTCGTTTTTGGGGTTAAGTACAATGTAGAACACTCTGTCTCCACCACTGTTTTTCTGGAGGTGGTCTTTTTATTTTATTCTGACAAAGAGGGGCACATTTCTGAAATTTCTACTGGGAAACTCAGAATACAAACTTACCAGCATGTTAGAATTCTAAAAATAGTTTGACCCTGCATTGCAGAGCTCAGGGCTTCAAAACTATGCTGTCCAAACATGATTGGTGATTAATTTATTTTGACCCTCTGAAAGAAGTGAAAGCAGCTGGTTTATGACATTTGAGAGAGAGCCCATTTTCCAAAGGAGAACAAAGGGAAAGTGGCCACCCCTCCCCCCCCTCCCCCCCCACCAGTCCGCTTTGCTTTGTCCGAGCTTACTCCCGCCAGGGACTGCCGCAGGGGAGGCTCAAAGCTGTGTCCTTGCGATTAGTTTGGTACACTTGGTTCAGCAGCCCCGGGAATGTGGGGAGTTGTGTGCCTGCACAGTATCAACGTTATCAGCTGCCCCTTCACGTCGCCTCTCCCTGAAGACACTTTTATAACACAGTCACACTTAGGAGGACGTTCCCCTCCTTTACTTCTGTTTCTCTGCTGATAAACAAACGTCAGGCACCTTCCTGGATCCGGTCCCTGATTCAGTGAGTTACTGTATATCCATCCATTGCCCTTTTTTGTCCTCCAAACACTGAGCTCTCAATGCTCTTCTGGCTGAATCCAGATTGTGAAGGTTACAGCCCAACTGGACCCTTTCAGGACTTGAGGGCCCAACCTTCTGTCTCTGGGGCCTCAAGGAGCCTTCCATTCTGGATGGGTTCCTAATTACCGTGTTTCTGGTGCTACCAGACCAACGAGAAGGCCCTGTTTTGACCCAGAGCCCCATAGCTGTGCCCTGATGGGAGATGGGAATCTTCCTGTCTGAGGACAGGGACCTCATCGACAGCGTTACTCCTAGACTGAGTGAACTGGTCCGTCCACGAGGCTTCATCACTAGAATAAAAACAGAGATGGATGATGACGATGCTTGAACCTCTGCAAGCGGGAGGGTCCGGAAGGTTATTCCAGGACAACTGAGCAAGGTGAAGGGCAAGGGTTGCGTGGGAAAAAGCGTCTGCTCAGTGCAGGGCAGCTTAAACTCTGCAACATAAAAAGCGGGAAGCTGCGCTCTGGCATCATCTTGCGGGTTGCAGTTCCCGGCAACAGGGCTGCCTCCGGAGCAGAAGCGCTACCCCGTCATCTTCCTGCGGGCTGCAGCCATAGGTGGAGAAAGGTGGTACCACAAGGCTCTCCCAGTGGATGGCGGTGACGCGCTCTAAGCAGACGGTGGCAGAGGCTCCTATCAAATGCGTGCAGAGAAAAAGGAAGTGGGGAGAGGAGGAGGGACTAGAAATGGCACTGCAACGATCCTGGAATACAGTGAGAAATGATAAACGCCTCCTCCTTGAAACGCAACCCCTAGCCCATTTTTCCAATTTGCCTCCGACAACTGCTTTTAATATGTTGTGAATCCCGTTAAAGCAGGATAGAATAAATGAAAGCAGTCCCCTACCAGGTCCTAATTTTCATTCTCCTTTAGGACTGTCTTAAATATCAAGGACACCTAAAAATCAAGTCCACCCTGTTTAGCGGTGGCAAGCGCTAAAAACCGTTAAGCCCTTTGAAATACTGCTCTCCAAATCAGAGTGGGCATCCAGGTTTCTCTGCAGAGCAGAAAGGTGGCTGCGGTTGTGTCCACGACTTTGCTTCCTTGGTTAGGGCGGTGACGTGCTGCGCCAGGGCCTGGGCCGGGGCTCTCACCCGCGCAGAGCCGCAGCCCTGGCGAGCCCCAAGCGCTCTGTCCTCTGACCAGCAGGCGGCGCTCTTTCGGGGCCGCAGCTGCCGCCCCTCCCGCCACGAAGGCCACTTCCGCAGCGCGGCCGTGCTAGTGCGACCTCGCCACGCCCTGCTGTTTAGAAGCGGCCTTTCTTCGTTCAGGGCTGCCTGGGGAAGTTTCTGTGCTCTTGTGACAATAATACTGTTTGAAAACCTCCCTCCTGTGTCATTTGGAAGAGTGGAAATCCTAAAAAAAAAAAAAAAATTTTTTTTTTTGAGACGTAATTTTGCTTTTGTTGCCCAGGCTGGAGTGCGATGGCGCGACCTCCGCTCACTGCAACCTCCGCCTCCCGGGTTCCAGCGATTCTCCTCCCTCAGCCTCTGGAGTAGCTGGGATGACTGGCGCCGGCCACTTTGCCTGGCTGAGTTTTGTATTTTTAGTAGAGACGGGGTTTCACTATGTTGGCCAGGCTGGTCTCGATCACCTGACCTCGTAATCTGCCCACCTTGGCCTCTCAAAGCACCGGATTACAGGCGCGAGCCACCGCGCCCTGCCCTCCCCCAAAGAAATGTTTTTTTAAATTTGGGATTGCATAATCACAGTTTTTTAGACATCTCAAATGCATTTCAACTTATTCGAATAAAAAGGGCCCTGACACGACAAAAAGGCAGTATAGATTGAAAATCAGAATGCTTTAAAAAAAAAAAAAAAAAAAAAAATCCCCTTCCTGTTTATTCCAGATTTTTCTACAGGCTTGGTGGCTGGCTCGCGAAAATTCAGCTGCGGCGCCATCTGCTGGAAGCGCTGCGCCACTGCAAGGCCCTTTCTGGGAAGGTGTCGAGGTGGCAGGTGACGGCCCCATTTTCTGTTTATGAGAGACTCGGGCACCAAGGTAGCATTCACAGGCAATCGGCTTCTCTACCAAGGCCTTCTCTGGAAGACCGAGACAGGTGGATCACCTGAGATCAGGAGTTTGAGACCAGCCTGGCCAACGTGGTGAAACCCATACAAAAATTAGCTAGGTGTGGTGGTGCGTGCCGGTAGTCCCAGCTACTCAGGAGACTGAGGCAGGAAAATTGCTTGAACCTGGGAGGTGAAAGTTGCAGTGAGTTGAGATTGTGCCACAGCATTCTAGCCTGGGTGACAGAGCGAGACTGTCTCAAAAAAAAATAACAACAAAAAAGGAGACCGGTCTGACTCTCTACAAGAAAGTGGCCTGGGTTGAGGAGCCCTTGGGCCTCAGTGAGTCGTCATTTGTTATATTGGTGGTCTCTAAGGAAAGCCTGAGGCTTAGCTCATTTCATTTCCTCCACTGGCCCACGGGCATAGGGCTACAAACTAAAACTAGACTTTCCATCAGTGCATACAGGGGGTTTCAGGGCCGGAAATCACAGTGTACTTGTTCTGAATGCTTCTGATTTTGCTGAATGGGAGGAGTTTCCAAGGTGAAGAGGGTGACAGAAATGAAATTAATCTGGAAGTAGAGAGATGTTAAATGAGGCCTGGGCCATGGTTTGATGTAAGATCACAAAGCCCTGCCACCTTTTTCCAGACTTCTCAGTCAGTTCTGATCCACTTGAGGATTTTTCTATTTAGAAGACTTCAGGCCCTTTCCACTTGAGGTCTAAACCTATTAGCAAACACATTTATACACATACCCCAGCAGAAGCCTGCATTCCCCAGTACTGCACTTTGTGAAAGCCCATAATCAGAAAATGTTTAGAGAACTGGTAGAAAGCAGAATTTTAGAGCAGATTGCAGTTGGCCCACCCACCTGGAAACATACGGTATGAGGGATAGGAAGCATTTGTAATGGAAACATGCTATCAAGCATAGTTCTGGCCCAGCAAAACCTGATAGTTACTTTCTAACAAAACTGAATTTTATATTCAGAGATGAGCTTATGATGGTTTTCCTGAAAGAGATGAAGTAGTTTTATCAACAGTATAGCCTACTGGAGCCTCACCGATTAAGTAGTCCTTGGGGTCCATGTCAAGTGACTTCCACATAAGTCATGTGTCATTTAATGACATACTTTCTGAGAAATGCATCCTGAGGCAATTTCGTCACTGTGCAGACATCAGAGTGCACATACACAAACCTAGATGGTAGTGTCTGCTATACTCCTGGGCTATGTGACATAGTCTATTGCTCCTAGGCTTCAAAACCTTATAGCATATACAGTATCCAGTAACTATACTGAATTATAACACCATGATATGTATTTGTATATCTAAACATAGCCAAACACAGAAAAGGTACAGTAAAAATATGATATTATAATCTCATGAAACCACCATCATTAACGAGGTTCACCACTGACTGAAATATCATTATGCAAAGCGTGACTGTATAGTCAATGTTTTATAAGGGCATCCTTTGGTACTTCAATAACTAAGTCCTCATGAATGAGACCTGTTGATTTTACTATGATACTGATCATAGAGAAAATGTTAACTTTCTTTTTTTTTGAGATGGAGTTTTGCTCTTGTTGCCCAGGCTGGAGTGCAATGGCGCGATCTTGGCTCACCGCAACCTCCGCCTCCTGAGTTCAGGCAATTCTCCTGCCTCGGCCTCCTGAGTAGGGGGGATTACAGGCACGCGCCACCATGCCCAGCTAATTTTTTGTATTTTTAGTAGAGATGGGGTTTCACCATGTTGACCAGGATGGTCTCAATCTATTGACCTGGTGATCCACCCACCTCGGCCTCCCAAAGTGCTGGGATTACAGGCGTGAGCCACCGCGCCTGGCCAAGAAAATGTTAACTTTCTATATAGGTGCTTGAAGAAGATACTCAGACAACTAACAAAATGAGGAAAAATAAGATAAAAATCTACCGTGGGCTGGGTGTGGTGGCTCACACCTGTAATCCCAACACTTTGGGAGGCTGAGGCAGGAGGATCACTTGAGCCCAGGAGTTTGAGACCAGCCCAGGCAACATAGTGAGCCCTCATCTCTATTAAAGTTTTTAAAAATTAGCTGGGCCGGGCGTGGTGGCTCACGCCTGTAATCCAAGCACTTTGGAGGCCAAGGAGGGCAGATCACCTGAGGTCGGGAGTTCAAGACCAGCCTGACCAATATGGTGAAATCCCATCTTTATTTAAAAAAAAAAAAAAAAAAAAAAATTAGGCTGGCATGGCTCATGCCTGTAATCCCAGCACTGTGGAAGGCTGAGGCGGGTGGATCACCTGAAGTTGGGAGTTCGAGACCAGCCTGCCCAACATGGAGAAACCCCCGTCTCTACTAAAAATAAAAAATATCAATTATAAATCTTCTAGGATAAAAATACTTAAATTTAAAAAAAAATGAGCCAGGTGTGGAAGCATATGCCTATAATCCCAGCTACTTGGGAAGCTGAGGCAGGAGATTCACTTGAACCTGGGAGTTGGAGGTTGCAGTGAGCCAATATGGCACCATTGCACTATAGCCTAGGCAACAAGAGTGAAACACCGTCTCAAAAAAAAAAAAAAAGGGAGGGGGGCCGGGCACGGTGGCTCATGCCTATAATCCCAGCGCTTTGGGAGGCGGAGACCAGCCTAGCCAAGATGGTGAAACTCCGACTCTACTAAAAATAAAAAAATTGCCGGGCGCGGTGGCTCAAGCCTGTAATCCCAGCACTTTGGGAGGCCGAGGCGGGTGGATCATGAGGTCAAGAGATCGAGACCATCCCGGTCAACATAGTGAAACCCCGTCTCTACTAAAAATACAAAAAATTAGCTGGGCATGGTGGCATGTGCCTGTAATCCCAGCTACTCAGGAGGCTGAGGCAGGAGAATTGCCTGAACCCAGGAGGCGGAGGTTGCGATGAGCCGAGATCGCGCCATTGCACTCCAGCCTGGGTAACAAGAGCAAAAACTCTGTCTCAAAAAAATAAAAAATAAAAAAATAAAAAAATAAAAAAATTTAGCCAGGCATGGTGGCAGGGGCCTATAATCCCACCTACTTGGGAGGCTGAGGCAGAAGAATCGCTTGAACCTGGGTGGCAGAGATTGCAGTGAGCTGACATTGGGCCACTGCACTCCAGCCTGGGCAACAGAAAGAGACTGTCTTTTTTTTTTTTTTTTTTTTTTTTTTTTTTTTTTCTGAGACGGAGTTTCACCCTTGTTACCCAGGCGGCAGTGCAATGGCGCGATCTCGGCTCACCGCAACCTCCGCCTCCTGGGCTCAGGCAATTCTCCTGCCTCAGCCTCCTGAGTAGCTGGGATTACAGGCACGCGCCACCACGCCCAGCTAGTTTTTTTGTATTTTTAGTAGAGACGGGGTTTCACCATGTTGACCAGGATGGTCTCGATCTCTCGACCTCGTGATCCACCCGCCTCGGCCTCCCAAAGTGCTGGGATTACAGGCTTGAGCCACCGCGCCCGGCCGAGACTGTCTTTAAAAAAAAAAAAAAAAAAAACGGCCAGGCGCTGTGGTTCACGCCTGTAATCCTAGCACTTTGGGAGGCCGAGGTGGGTGGATCACCTGAGGTCAGGAGTTCAAGACCAGCCCGGCCATCATGGTGAAACCCCACCTTTATTAAAAAAAAAAAAAAAATTGGCCGGGCGCGGTGGCTCAAGCCTGTAATCCCAGCACTTTGGGAGGCCAAGACGGGTGGATCACAAGGTCAAGAGATCGAGACCATCCTGGTCAACATGGTGAAACCCCGTCTCTACCAAAAATACAAAAATTAGCTGGGCATGGTGGCGCGTGCCTGTAATCCCAGCTACTCAGGAGGCTGAGGCAGGAGAATTGCCTGAACCCAGGAGGCGGAGGTTGCGGTGAGCCGAGATCGCGCCATTGCACTCCAGTCTGGGTAACGAGAGTGAAACTCAGTCTCAAAAAAAAAAAAATTAGCCACATGTGGTGGCGTGTGCCTGCAGTCCCAGCTACTTGGGAGGCCGAAGTGAGGGTATTCCTTGTGTCTAGGAGTTGAAGGGTGTAGTGAGCTATGATTGCGCCACTGCACTCCAGCTGAGTGATAGAGACCCTGTCCAAAAAAAAAGAAAAGAGGAGTAGGGGAGGGAGGGAGGGAGGAAAGGAAAAAGGAAAGGGATGGGAGGGAAGGGGAAGGAAGGAAGCCAGGTGCAGTGGCTCAGGCCTGTAATCCCAACACTTTGGGAGACTGAAGCCAGTGGATTACTTGAGGTCAGGAGTTTGAGACCAGCCTGGTCAACTTTGTGAAAACCTGTCTCTACTAAAAATTCAAAAATTAGTTGGGCATGGTGGCAGACACCTGTAATCCCAGCTACTCAAAAGGCTGAGGCAGGAGAATAGCTTGAACCTGGGAGGCAGAGGTTGCAGTGAGCCAAGATTGTGCCACTGCACTCCAGCCTGGGCGACAGAGTGAGATTCCATCTCAGAAAAAATCCACTCTGGCAATGCATAAGTGGACTGTATCAGAAAATTAGTAAAACTAAGTTATTGGGTATCAAATGGTGGCCAATATAGGACATACTGATGGCTAGTGCCGCATCTATCGTATCCCACAGTTCCGCTAACATGAGAATGTATCAGAAAAAACTAACTTAGTTTCTCCTGTACTGTTACTCAACAATCAACACAGAATACTTCTGTGACCTCTGGGCACCAAAATGTGTGTGGGGATTTCTCCCCACCAAAAGTCAGTCAATCAGTTCTTTTCTGTTATGGATACCAGCTGGGTGTTCTCTAATTCAATTCTCACACTACCTGGAGAGCCTCAGATCCCACAGGTTAAGGGCTGAGTCCCATGAGACTGAGCCCCGCTTAGGATGCTGATTGCAAGCCCCACGTGGTTTTTACCAGCTATAAATGAGGGTTCTCATAACCTCCTCCCTGGGATCAATTAATTTGCTAGAATGGCTCACACAACTCAAGGAAGCTCTTAATTGTGTTTACTGGTTTATTACAAAGAATATTCATTAAAATTTTTTTTTCCTATTTTTATACTTAGAAAATGTGTTTACAGACAAGGTCTCACTATGTTACCCAGGCTGGTTTTTAACTCCGGGGCTCAAACATGAGCCACCACACCTGGCTACGAAGGATATTTTCAAGGATGCACATAACCAGGTAGAGATATGCATAGGTCGAGGTACAGAAGAAGGGGCACCAAGCGTCCACGCCGACTCCACTTTCTGGGAACCGCCACTTGTTCAGCCTTCCAGAAGCTTGCTGAAACCTGCCTTTTTGAGTTTTTATTGAGGCTATTACATAGGAATTATTGATTAAACCATTGGCCATTTGGTGATCAACTTAACCATCAGCCCTCTTCCTTCCCTGGAATTCCAGCCCTCTGGGAATGTGGCTGGTTCCCTTGGCAACCAGACCCCATCCTGTGACCATCCTGATTTTCACCTCATTAACATAAACTCAGGTGTGGTTGAAGAGTTTGGTCAAAATAACAAAAGGTTTTCTGTCTTCCACTTTTATTCCTCCAGCTTTTCCTGAGCTGCTTCAAGACTCAGGACAAAAGGCCTTCAACAAAAGATATTGCTCTAGTCACTTAGGAAATGACAAGGCTCACAGGAACTGAAAGCCAGGAATAGTGGAGGAAGACAAAATTATATACATAATTATAATATCGCATAATGTATTAATATTTGTAGAGTTGGCCAGGCACGTTGGTTTATTTCTGTAATTCAGCACTTTGGGAGGCTGAGGCGGGCGGATCACAAGGTCAGGAGTTCGAGACCAGCCTGGCCAACATGGTGAAACCCCATCTCTACTAAAAATACAAAAACTAGCCAGGTGTGGTGGCACATGCCTTTAATCCCAGCTACTCAGGAGGCTGAGGCAGGAAAATCACTTGAACCCAGGAGGTGGAGGTTGTAGTGAACCGAGATTGCACCATTGCATTCTAGACTGAGTGACAGAGCAAGACTCTGTCTCAAAAAGAAAAAGACAGAAATTGCCTGAAGCTGGGTGCAGCTGTGGTCCTGCAGTACCAACTACTCAGGAGGCTGAGGCAGGAGGATGGTGTGAGCCCAGGAGTTGGAGTCCAGCCTTGGCAACAGAGGGAGATGCTATCTCTTTTTGTTTGTTTGTTTGTTTGTTTGTTTAGATGCTGTCTCTAAATAAATAAATAAAATAGCCTGATAACCAATCAGCACTGAACATTGGCATTAAGTAGAGTCTCAGCGAAGGTTTTTTTCAGAGCCTCTGGCTTGGGACAGGACCAAGATTTTTTTCAGGGCCTCTGGCTTGGGACAGAATGGAGGTAGAGCAGTGAAATCTTCCACTGTGTGGCACAAGGCAGTCCCTTGAAACTGTTTTCTCCTGTTGTTCTGCTTATTTCTGTAACTTGTTTGCTAAGAGGGTGCCTCTACCCCCAGAGCACAGACACACACACACACACACACACACACACACACACACACACACACACAACCTGCCACCTTCCCCACAGACATGCCAAGAGCATTCACTGAGCACTATTTTTGGGGAAGCCAATATAAAAAGGTTGCCCATTCCCCTGGCAGTTGAGCTCAAGATTCATATATTTATGTTTGGCAAAAAGCAAGGGGAACATTTTTCTGGAGGTGACCTCTCTCTTGACTTTCAGCTTGTTCTATAATTGGGCTTTTGAGAATATGTGAATATTCTCTGGGAAAAAAGAAAAAAGAAACATTAAATTCAGTAGTTTCTATGTGGACCCTAGAGTTAAGTGTGTCCCTCACATTGAAATCCTGGTTCCACAGGGGAATCGCCTAAACAATAGCAATTGAATTCATTTTTGTTTTTTCAGTATAGATCAGTCCTCTTTTCTGCTCGCCCCACAAAATGTCAGGCTTATCAGAGTTCCTGGCTTTCTGGCCACGTCCTGGACCCCCCAGGGCGCCTGCTGAGTTGGCAGCACCTCCTAGTTCCCCACTGTGGCCCCCCCCTTTTTTTTTTTTAAATAAGACAGGGTTTCACCATGTTGGTCAGGCTGGTCTTAAACTCCCGACCTCAGGTGATCCGCCCGCCTTGGCCTCCAAAGTGCTTTGATTGCAGGCATGAGCCACCACGCCCGGCCAGCTCTTTTACCTACTTATTTCTTTTTGAGACATGCTCTCTCTGTCACCCACACTGGAGTGCAGTGGTGTGAACACTGCTCACTACAACTTCAACCTCCCGGGCTCAAGTGATGCTTCTGTCTCAGCCTCCCCAGTAACTGGGACTACAGCCGTGCACTACCACACCAGCCTAATTTTAATTTTTCTGTAGAGACAAAGTCTCACCACGTTGCTCAGCTGGTCTTGAACTCCTGGGTTCAAGCAATCCTCCCACCTTGGCCTCACAGTGTTAGGATTACAGGCATCAGCACTGCACCCAGTCCACATAGCTTTTTTTTTTTTTTTTTTTTTTTTTTTTTGAGATGGAGTCTCACTCTGTCACCCAGGCTGGAGGGCAGTGGTGAGATGAGATCTTGGCTTACTGTAACCTCTGCCTCCCAGTTTCAAGTGATTCTCCCACCTCAGCCTCCCGAGTAGCTGGGACTGCGGGCATACACCACTATGCCCAGCTAATTTTTATAATTTAAGTAGAGATGGGGTTTTACCATATTGGCCAGGCTGGTTTTGAACTCCTGGCCTCAAGCAATCCACCCACCTCAACCTCCCAAAGTGCTGAGATTACAGGCGTGAGCCACTGTGCTTGGCTCTATTGTAACTATTTTTTATTTTTATTTTTTAGACATTGCATGAGTAGGAACCTATCATAACTCTTTTAATATCATATATAATATGATTTATCTATGTCTCCCATACCAGACACTTAAATTTTATGAGAATGGGGCCAAGATTATCATGTTCATTTTGCATCCCCAGTGCCTAACCAGTGCCTCAGACCAGGCAAATGTCAGGTAGGATTCAACACTGAGATGGGAGGGAAAGGTGTTTCCAGAGGAGGACTGGCAGGATCATATACAAAGGTATAGACCTGGAAGAGTGCCAAGGAGCATGACTGTGGTTTGCTTCAGCCTGAAGGGACTGACAGCAGGTGAGATGGGGTGATTATGATGTTGTGAGTGTGAGTTTAAGGCAGTGGTCAGCAGACCTTGAAATAGTTACAATTGACGCAATTTCTGGTATATGATAAATGCTTTATACATATTTTCTTTTTCTTTCTTTTTTGTTTTTGATGGAGTCTTGCTCTGTTGCCCAGGATGGAGTGCAATGGTGCAATCTCGGCTCACCGCAACCTCCGCCTCCCGGGTTCAAGCAATTCTCCTGCCTCAGTCTCCTGAGTAGCTGTGACTACAGGCTCACGCCACCATGCCTAGCTAATTTTTTGTATTTTAACAGAGATGGGGTTTCACTGTGTTGCCCAGGCTGGTCATGAACTCCTGAGCTCAGGCAATCGGCCAGCCTCGGCCCCCCAAAGTGCTGGGATTATAGGTGTGAGCCACTGTGACTGGCCTTTATATACACTTTCTTTTTTTTTTTTTTTTCCACAGAAAGTGATTCGGTTCCATTGCATACACACACTTTCATCAAAAGCTTAGAGCCTCCTCCTCTTCCTCCTTCTTTTTTTAGATGGAGTTTCGCTCTTGTTGCCCAGGCTGGAGTGCAGTGAGGTGATCTCGGCTCACTGCAACCTCCACCTCCCGGGTTTAAGTGATTCTCCTGCCTCAGCCTCCCAAGTAGTTGGGTTTACAGGCACCCACCACCACACTCAGCTAATTTTTTGTATTTTTGGTAGAGATGAGGTTTCACCATGTTGGCCAAGCTGGTTTTGAACTCCTGGCCTCAAGCAATCCACCTGTCTCAACCTCCCAAAGTGCTAGGATTATAGGTGTGAGCCATCGCACCCAGCCAAAAGCTTAGAGCATTCTTAGACAAGGTGGCATGAGGGAAAAAATGTGGTTTGGAGCCACAGATGTAGCTCATTCCATCTGTAGAAAATATTACTCAACTGGCAAAACCAGTCCCCATGGCCAAACCAATCTGTCAAATGGACTTATTTTCTTTTTCTTTTTTTTAAAGATACGGTTTCACCATGTTGGCCAGGCTGGTCTTGAACTCCTGACCTCAGGTGATCCGCCTGCCTCTGCCTCCCAAAGTGCTGAGATTACAGGTGTGAGCCACTACGCCTGGCCAGACTTATTTTCTTTTTTTGTTTTGTGTTATGTGTTTTTTTGTTTTGTTTTGAGACAGGGTCTTGCTCTGTCACTCAGGCTCGAGTGCAGTGGCACAATCCCACTCACTGTAGCCTCAGTTCCCCAGGTTCAAGCAATCCTCCCACCTCAGCCTCCCCAGTAGCTAGGACTGCGGGCGCACACCACCACACCCAGCTAATTTCTTGTTTGTGTTATTTATACAGATAGGGTCTCCCTGGCCGGGCGCGGTGGCTCACGCCTGTAATCCCAGCACTTTGGGAGGCCGAGGCGGGTGGATCACGAGGTCAACAGATCGAGACCATCCTGGTCAACATGGTGAAACCCCGTCTCTACTAAAAATACAAAAATTAGCTGGGCGTGGTGGCACGTGCCTGTAATCCCAGCTACTCAGGAGGCTGAGGCAGGAGAATTGCCTGAACCCAGGAGGCGGAGGTTGTGGTGAGCCGAGATCGAGCCATTGCACTCCAGCCTGGGTAACAAGAGTGAAACTCCGTCTCAAAAAAAAAAAAAAAAAAAAACAACAGATAGGGTCTCCCTGTGTTGCCCAAGCTGGTCTCAAACTCCTAGGTTCAAGCAATCCTCCTGCCCCAGCCTCCCAAAGTGCGGGGGATTACAGGTGTGAGCCACTGCACCTGGTTTATCTGTGACTTCCAATTCCTTTTTTTGTTGTTGTTGTTTTAAGACAGGGTCTCACTTGTTGCCCAGGCTAGAGTGCAATGGCGTGATCTTGGCTTACTGCAACTTCTGCCACTTGGGCTCAAGCCAGTCCTCCCACCTCAGTGGCCTGAGTAACTGGGACTACAGGCAGCCCATGCCCAGCTAATTTTGGGGTTCTTGTTTGTTTGTTTGTTTTGAGATAGAGTCTTGCCCTGTCTCCCAGGCTGAAGTGCAGTGGTGTGATCTTGGCTCACTGCAACCTCCACCTCCTGGGTTTAAGCCATTTTCCTGCCTCAGTCTCCCAAGTAGCTGGCCCTACAGGCGTGTGCCACCGTGGCTCATGCCTGTAATCCCAGCACTTTGGGAGGTCGATGCGGGTGGATTGCCTGAGGTTGGGAGTTCAAGACCATCCTGGCCAACATGGTCAAACCCCGTCTCTACTAAAAATACAAAAATTAGCTGGCCGTGGTGGCATGCGCCTGTAGTCCCAGCTACTCAGGAGGCTGAAGCAGGAGAAATGCTTGAACTCAGGAGGTGGAGGTTGCAGTGAGCCAAGATCACGCCACTGCACTCCAGCCTGGTGCCTGGCAACAGTGAGACTCTGTCTCAAAAAAAAAAAAAAAAAAAAAAAAACGAGGCCGGGCGTGGTGACTCACACCTGTAATTTAAGCACTTTGGAGGCCAAGGCGGGTGGATCACCTGAGGTTGGAAGTTCAAGACCAGCCTGATCAACATGGTAAAACCCCATCTTAAAAAAAAAAAAAAAAAAAATTTAGGCTGGGCGCAGTGCCTGTAATCCCAGCACTTTGGGAGGCGGAAGCAGGCGGATCACCTGAGGTCAGGAGTTGGAGACTAACCTAATCAACATGGAGAAACCCTGTTTCTACTAAAAATACAAAATTATCTGGGCGTGGTGGTCCATGCCTATAATTCCAGCTCCTCAGAAGGCTGAGGGAGGATAACTGCTTCAACCTGGGAGGTGGAGGTTACCGTGAGCCGAGATTGCATCACTACACTACAGCCTGGGTGACAGTGTGATACTCCGTCTAAAAAAAAAAATTTTTTTTTAATTAGCTGGGTGTGTGCCATTTACCTGTAGTTTTAGCTACTTGAGTGGCTGAGGTGGGATCACTTTAGCCCAGGAAGTTGAGGCTGCGGTGAGCTATGATCATGCCACTGCACTCCAGCCTGGGTGACAGGAGTGAGACTCCGTCTCGAAGAAAAAAAAAGGGGGGTGGGGACACAATTGCTAACTCAGGCGATAGCAAGGAACGGTACCAGCCTGAAGAGAATGCACAGTAGTTTCATGCCTGCTCTCAAAGAGCAGGTGGTCTCACTGACACAAGACTAACAAGTAACAATAGTGAAAGATGAATAGTGCATGGCTAGAGGAAGGACCATGAGGAAGAGCTGTAGAACAGCAATTTAAAAAACTGTGTTAGGCCATTCGCGTTGGCTCATGCCTGTAATCCCAGCACTTTGGGAGAACGAGGCGGGCGGATCACCTGAGGACAGGAGTTTTGAGACTAGCCTGGCCAACATGGTGAAACTCCGTCTCTACTAAAAATATAAAAATTAGCCGGGTGTGGTGGCAGGCACCTGTAATCCCAGCTACTCAGAAGGCTGAGGCACAAGAATTGCTTGAACCTAGGAGTTAGAGGTTGCAGTGAGCGGAGATTGCACCGCTGCACTCCATCCGGGGCAACAAGAGCAAAACTCCATCTCAAAAAAAAAAAAAAAAAAAGAAAGAAAAAAATATGTTTGAAAACATGTATTTCCTGCAGAAACAGCTGAATTTTCAGCAAGGCCCTAAATGGGGCTCTAAGTGGCCTCACGACTCACCACAGTATTTTCTTTTTCAAATTCCACACATTGTTTGGTCATGTTTCTCCTTCTCCATCTTTTACCACAAAATGGATGTTTCCCTTCTGATCTGGGGGACTGAGTCTTCTTAGAAGAAACTTCTAAAAATGGGAAAACTTCTGATTAAGAAGAATTTACATTTATAGTCCTGGTCTTTTGAAGATATCTGCAGTATAATGGTTAAAGTGTCCAGGGAAGAAGGAAGTTGAGGGAAGTAACTTGAGTAGCTTCCCTATTTTTAGAAATTCTATTGTGACCAAAATTTCCCAGAGAGGGATTCTTTTTTTTTTTTTTTTTTTTTTTTGAGATGGAGTTTCGTCTTGTTGCTTAGGGTAAAGTCCAGTGTCATGATCCCAGAGAGGGATTCTTTGAAGTTCACAAAGAACATCATAATAAGCCATAATAAGGCATAATAACACAACTATGAAGTTGTGTCTAATGGATACAATCTCAAAGGGTTTTCATGATCTTATCCCTGCATTCCCACCAGTTATGTCTCCACTGTGTGTAAGGATGGGAAACAAGATCGAGGGCCATCCCAGACTCAGTCTGAACAGGAGCTCAGACCTCCTGACAAATATTATGTTGGGAAAGAACTCTGAAGCATCTTCCCAGATGCTTGCTCAGACCATACCTTCCTTATAATAACTTTATAACACCATAGGTATTGTTTTAGCTATTTAACAGAAAAAAAAAAAAAAAAAAACAAGACTTGGAGAAGATAAATATACTTGTCAAGTACACAGTGACTAAGTGGCAGAGCTGTAATTCAACTCAAGCCTATCTTACTCAGAGCCTGTTTTAGTGAATGGGAAGTAACTGATAATTTTTGATAAGACAGTTTCAGGCTGGGCCCGGTGGCTCAAGCCTGTAATCCCAGCACTTTGGGAGGCTGAAGGCGGGTG
The DNA here is from genome assembly GCF_048565385.1 of Saimiri boliviensis. Taxonomy (NCBI): domain Eukaryota; kingdom Metazoa; phylum Chordata; class Mammalia; order Primates; family Cebidae; genus Saimiri; species Saimiri boliviensis. The sequence continues at coordinate 64,373,954 of NC_133455.1, forward strand.
GATCCCGAGGTCAAGAGATCAAGACCATCCTGGGCAACATGGTGAAACCCCGTCTCTACTAAAAATACAAAAAATGAGCTGGGCATGGTGGCACGTGCCTGTAATCCCAGCTACTCAGGAGGCTGAGGCAGGAGAACTGCCTGAACCCAAGAGGCAGAGGTTGCGGTGAGCCAAGATCGTGCCATTGCACTCCAGCCTGGGTAACAAGAGCAAAACTCCGTCTCAAAAAAAAAAAAAAAAAGAAAAAGACAGTTTCAGTACAGTGGTCAGGACAGAACACAAATTATGAGGGATTTATTCACTTATTCATCAAATGCTTATTGAGGAGGGTGAAACTTCCAGGTGTGGCAGTATGAAGAGGTGGGCAAATTCTTTCCCTAAAAAAATTACAAAGGTGGAAAATATTGACAAAAATGACCATTTCCAGCACTCTGGAAATTGACCAAAGGCATGTAATAATCTGATAAACAGCCAGGCATGGTGGCTTATACTGTAGCAGGAGTGGCCACAGGAAACAGATCTCTCAGACACCGAATACAGGAGGAAGGAGTTTATTCGGCTGGGAGCAAGGTAGCATGTTTGCCTAATAGCCAAGCTTGCCTAACAAAGGAAGGTTCCTTCTTTATATAGTCTTATACTTTAGATGTTACATGGGTTTCAGTTTACATTCTTAGGAATTACATATGAAAAGGCTTTCAGTTTACAGTTTTAGGAATGAAAAGGGGAAGTTCATCTGAGATGCCTGGGTCTCCCTCTTCAATACCTGTAATCCCAGCACTTTGAGAGGCCAAGGTGGGAGGATCGCTTGAGGCCAGCCTGGGCAACATCATGAGACCCTCATCCCTACAAAAAAATACAAATAAAAACATTACCCAGGCAGTGGTGGCACATGCCTGTAGTCGCAGCTACTTAGGAGGCTGAGGTAGGAGTATTATTTGAGGCTAGGAATTTGAAGCTGAATTGAGCTCTGATCACTGCACCCCAGCCTGGGTGAAAAAAATCTGAGAAGTATTCATGTTTGAATAACTGCTGAACTTTCCTAACAACAGTAGGAATCTGTGGCATCTTGCCTGGGGTTGCTCCCATTCTCTGCTGTCCCCTCAGCTCCATCAGCATGGGGATTTTGCCAGGGTGGAGAATGCTCTAACGACCAGCCTTGCAGCTACATTCAAAGAGGACATGCTTGGTTTGGCGCAGGGGAGGACCAAAGGTTCTACTAACCTGAGGTTACAGTTCTGGCTGGGGAGGCATCTTCCTGGCTAAACTTGTGCACATTTACAGCAGAGAACAGAGGGCCTAAGATTGCCACATACCTCTTCTTCTTCTTCTTTTTTTTTTTTTTTTCTGAGATGGGATCTCAGTCTGTCACGGAGGCTGGAGTGCCATGGCTTGATCTCAGCTCATTGCAACCTCTCAGGTTGAAGCGATTCTCCTGCCTCAGCCTCCCGAGTAGCTGAGATTATAGGCATGTACTACCATGCCCCGCTAATTTTTGTATTTTCACATTTCACCATGTTGGGGTTTCACCATGTTGGCCAGGCTGGTCTCAGTCTCCTGACCTCAGGTGGGCTGCCCACCTTGGCCACCCAAAGTGCTGGGATTATAGGCATGAGCCATCATGCTTGGCCTCTGATCTCCCCTCCCCTCCCTTCTCCTCCTGTACCCTCCTCTACCCCCTCCCTTCTCCTCCTCTTCTCTCTCTCTCTCTCTTTCTCTTTCTTTCTTGTCTTACTGTTGCTAGGTTGGAGTTCAGTGGCACGATCTCAGCTCACTGCAACCTCTGCCTCCCAAGTTCAAGCGATTCCCCTGCCTCAGCCTCCCGAGTAGCTGGGACTATAGGCATGTGTCACCACACCTGGCTAATTTTTTGTATTTAGTAGAGACAGGGTTTTACCATGTTAGCCAGGATGGTCTCAGTCTCCTGACCTCATGACCTGCCTGCCTTGACCTCCCAAAGTGCTGGGATTATAGGCGTGAGACACTGTGCCTGGCTCTGATTTTATTTTTTTAAAGCCTGTTTTTTGCTTTGTTTGTGGGTTTGTCTTTGTTTTTTTGTCGTTCGTTTTGAGACAGTCTTTCTCTGTCGCCCAGGCTGGAGTACAGTGGTGCAATCTCAGCTCACTGCAACCTTCACCTACCAGGTTCAAGCAGTTCTCCTGTCTCAGCCTCCCAAGTAGCTGGGATTACAGGAGAGCACCACCACACCCAGCTAATTTTTGTATATTTATTAAAGATGGGGTTTCGCTGGGCACGGTGGCTCAAGCCTGTAATCCCAGCACTTTGGGAGGCCAAGGCGGGTGGATCACAAGGTCGAGAGATCGAGACCATCCTGGTCAACATGGTGAAACCCCGTCTCTACTAAAAATACAAAAAAATATAGCTGGGCGTGGTGGCACATGCCTGTAATCCCAGCTACTCAGGAGGCTGAGACAGGAGAATTGCCTGAACCCAGGAGGCAGAGGTTGCGGTGAGCCGAGATCGCGCCATTGCACTCCAGCCTGGGTAACAAGAGCAAAACTCCATCTCAAAAAAAAAAAAAAAAAGATGGGGTTTCACCATGTTGGTCAGGCTGGTCTTGAATTCCTGACTTCAGGTGATATACCCGCCTCAGCTTCCCAAAGTGCTGGGATTACAAGCATGAGCCACCCCACCCGGGGATTTGTCTTTGTTTAGTGACTTGCCTGGGTTAAATCTATGAGCTCTGTCTTCCCTCTGAGGTGTGTAGCTGCTGATCTCTGATCTCTTTCTCTACTGAAAATACAAAAATTATCTGGGCATGGTAGTGGGTGCCTGTAATCCCATATACTGAGAGGCTGAGGCAGGAGAATCGCTTGAACCCAGGAGGTGGAGATCACAGTGAGCCAAGACAGGGACACTGCACTCCAGCCTGGGCAATGAGAGTGAAACTCCATCTCAAAAAAAAAAAAAAAAAAAAAAGTTAGAAATCAACAACAGAAAAAAATCTGGGAAATCCCTATGTATTTGGAAATAAAACAGACTTCTAAATAGCCCATAGGTCAAAAACCATATCACAAGGGGAATTTTAAAATATTTTGAACTGAGTAAAAAATGAAAATACAATATATCAAAATTTGTAGGAAGCAGCTAGAAGTGTTTAGAGGAGGGCCGGGTGCGGTGGCTCACGCCTATAATCCCAGCACTTTGGGAGGCCAAGGCGGGTGGATCACAAGGTCAAGAGATCGAGACCATCCTGGTCAACATGGTGAAACCCCGTCTCTACTAAAAATACAAAAAATTAGCTGGGCATGGTGGCGTGTGCCTGTAATCCCAGCTACTCAAGAGGCTGAGGCAGGAGAATTGCCTGAACCCAGGAGGCGGAGGTTGCGGTGAGCCGAGATCGTGCCATTGCACTCCAGCCTAGGTTAACAAGAGCGAAACTCCGTCTCAAAAAAAAAAAAAAAAAAAAAAATACAAAAAATTAGCTGGACATGGTGGCGTGTGCCTGTAATCCCAGCTACTCAGGAGGCTGAGGCAGGGGTATCGCCTAAACCCAGTAGGCGGAGGTTGCAGTGAGCCGGGATGGCGCCATTGCACTCCAGCCTGGGTAACAAAAGGGAAACTCCGTCTCAAAAAAAAAAAAAAAAAGAAGTATTTGGAGGAAAACATATATATAAGAAGAAAAGAAAGGTCTCAAATCAAATTAAGTTTCTACCTTAAAAAAATAAAAAGGCCCGGCGAGATGGCTCACATCTTTAATCCCAGCACTTTGGGAGGTCAAGGCAGGCAGATCACCTGAGGTCAGGAGTTTGAGACCAGACTGACCAGCATGGAGAAACCCCATCTCTACTAAAAATACAAAATTATCTGGGCATGGTAGTGCATGCCTGTAATCCCAGCTCCTCGGGAAGCTGAGGCAGGAGAATCACCTGAACCTGGGAATCAGGGGTTGAGGCGAGCCAAGATCACAGCATGGTACTCCAGCCTAGGCAACAAGAGTGAAACTCTGTCTCAAAAAAAAAAAGAAAAAGAAGATTAAACTAAACCCAAGGTAAGCAAAAAAGAGGAAAAAAGATTAGAGCAGAAATCAAGGAAACAGAAAAACAATATAGAAAATCAACAAACCAAAGTTGTTTCTTTGAAAAGATAACAATGGCTGGGCGTGGTGCCACACCTAGCACTTTGGGAAGCAGAGGCAGGTGGATCACCTGAGTCCAGGAGTTGGAGACCAGCCTGGGCAACATGGTGAACACTGTCTCTACCCAAAAAATACAAAATTGAGCCAGTCATGGTGGCACGTGCCTGTAGTCCCAGCTACTCAGGTGGGGATGCTCATGAGGTTGAAGAATTGCTTGAGCCTAGGAGGCTGAAGCTGCAGTGAGCTGATATCACACCACTGCACTCCAGCCTGGGCAACAGAGCAAGACCCTGTCAAAAAAAAAAAAAAAAAAAAAAAAAAAAGATTAGCTAAGGGAAAAATTTTAAAAAATTTTTTAAAAGGCTGGGCAGCCGGGCGCGGTGGCTCAAGCCTGTAATCCCAGCACTTTGGGAGGCCGAGGCGGGTGGATCACGAGGTCTAGAGATCGAGACCATCCTGGTCAACATGGTGAAACCCCGTCTCTACTAAAAATACAAAAAAAATAGCTGGGCATGGTGGTGCGTGCCTGTAATCCCAGCTACTTAGGAGGCTGAGGCAGGAGAATTGCCTGAACCCAGGAGGCGGAGGTTGCAGTGAGCCAAGATCGCGCCATTGCACTCCAGCCTGGGTAACAAGAGCGAAACTCCGTCTCAAAAAAAAAAAAAAAATACAAAAAATTAGCTGGGCATGGTGGCTCGTGCCTGTAATCCCAGCTACTCAGGAGGCTGAGGCAGGAGAATTGCCTGAACCCAGGAGGCGGAGGTTGCGGTGAGCCGAGATCGCGCCATTGCACTCCAGCCTGGGTAACAAGAGCGAAACTCCGTCTCAAAAAAAAATAAAATAAAAGGCTGGGCAGGGTGGCTCATGCCTGTAATTCCAGCACTTTGGCACTCTGGGAGTCCGAGGCAGGTGGATCCCTTGATGTCAGGAGTTCAAGACCAGCCTGGCTTAAGGTGGTAAAACCTTCTCTCTACTAAAAATACAAAAATTAGCTGGGTGTGGTGGCAGGCACCTGTAATCCCAGTTACTCAGGGGCTGAGGCAGGAGAATTACTTGAATCCAGGAGGCAGAAGGTTGCAGTGAGCCAAGATCGTGCCACTGCACTCCAGCCTGGGCAACAGAGTGAGACTCTATCTAAAAAGTAATAATGATAATATTTTTAAAAAAGAGAAGACACAAATTACCAATATCTAGAATGAAAGAGGGGACATCAATCTCTGCCCTATAAAAATTAACATTATAAAAGTACATCATGGGGCCAAGGGTGGTGGCTCATGACTATAATCCCAGCATTTTGGGAGGCTGAGGCGGGCAGATTGCTTGAGCCCAGGAGTTCCAGAACTGCCTGGGAAACATAGTAAAACCCCATCTCTACCATACACACATACAAAATATAATATGAACAACTTTATACCAGTAAATTAGGCAATTTCAATAAACGAAAAATCCCTAGAAAGGCACAAATTATCAAGACTAACCCGGCTGGGCGCGGTGGCTCAAGCTTGTAATCCCAGCACTTTGGGAGGCCGAGGCGGGTGGATCACGAGGTCAAGAGATCGAGACCATCCTGGTCAACATGGTGAAACCCTGTCTCTACTAAAAATACAAAAAAAATTAGCTGGGCATGGTGGTAGGTGCCTGTTATCCCAGCTACTCGGGAGGCTGAGGCAGAAAATTGCTTGAACCTGAGAAGTGGAGGTTGCAATGAGCCGAGATTGTGCAACTGCACTCTAGCCTGACTGACGGAGCGAGACTCCATCTCCAGAAAAAAAAGAAAAGAGATTATAGGCCAGGCCTGGTGGCTCACCTCTGTAATCCCAGCATTTAGGGAAGCTGAGGTTGATGGATCACTTGAGGTCAGCAGTTCGAGACTAGCCTGGCCAACATTGTGGAACCCCTGTCTCTACTACTGAAAATACAAAAATTAGCTGGGTGGTGGCAGGCGCCTTTAATCACAGCTACTTGGGAGGCTGAGGCAGGAGAATCACTTGAGCCCAGAAGGTAGAGGTTGCCTATATCGCACCACTGCACTCTAGCTTGGGCCACAGACCGAGACTCGGTATTAAAAAAAAAAAAAAAAAAAGGATTATACCTCATGACCAAGTTGCATTTATTCCAAGAATACATGGTTGGTTTAAATTCTAAAATCAATTAATGTAATGTACAATATCAATAAAGGGCAAAAGCTACATGATCTCAGCAGATGCAGAAAAAGCATTTGACAAAATCCAAATTTGACAAAATCCAACCATTCAACATAAAACTTAACGAACTAGAAATAGATGGGAATATCCTTAACCAGATAAAGTGCTTCCAAGAAAAACTAAAAACTAACAGCAAACATTCTGAGTCTGTCAGCTGGTGAGTGGGTAAACAAAATATGCTATATTCATACAATGCAATACTGTTCAGCAATAAGAAGGACTGAGGTACAGATGCATGCTACCACAGGGATTAACCTCCAGACACGATGCTAGGTGGCAGAAATCAGATGCACAGGTCAGGATTTTTTTTTTTTTGCTCTGTAAGGTATTAACCAGTTTTGTATCTATCTAGAATTTTTTTTTTTTTTTTTTTTTTTTTTTTTTTTTTTTTTGGCAATGGAGTCTCCCTCTGTCACCCAGGCTGGAGTGCAGTGTTGTGATCTTGGCTTACTGCAACCTCCTAATACGTTCAAGTGATTCTCCTGCCTCAGCCTCCCTGAGTAGCTGGGACTACAGGTGTGTGCCACCATGCTCAGCTACTTTTTTTTTTTTTTTTTTTTTTGTATTTTTAGTGGAGACTAGGTTTCACCGTGTTGGCCAGGCTGGCCTCGAACTCTTGATCTCAGGTGATCTGCCTGCCTTGGCCTCCCAAAGTGCTGGGATTACAGGTGTGAGCCACTGTGCCCGGCTTCTAAATTTTATTCTAATAAAAGTTGAATTCATTAGAACTGAGTCAAAAAAAAGGAAAATATATTTTTTCTTTAAAAAAGTTTAAATGTCCTTCCTAATAAAATATGTAAACTCCTTTTCTTTTTGAGACAGAGTCTTGCTCTGTAGCCCAGGCTGAAATGCAGTGGCAAGATCTCGGCTCACTGCAACCTCTGCCTCCCGGATCCCAGTTCAAGCATTCTTCTGCCTTAGCCTCCTGAGTAGCTGGAATTACAGGCATACATCACCATGCACAACTAATTTTTTTTGTATTTTTAGTAGAGATGGAGGTTCACCATGTTGGCCAGGCTGGTCTTGAACTCCTGACCTCGTGATCCACCCATCTCAGCCTCCCAGAGTGCTGGGATTACAGGCCTGAGCCACCTCACCCAGCTTAAAATCTGTAAACTCCTGCTCTTCAAGTGCTCTTTTCACTGGCTTGACCATTTTGATATTTCCTTTAGTTAATAAAACTTGGTGTTTATTCTATATGACAGTTTCTATAGAGAGAGATATAGATATCTAGATAGATAGATAGATAAGACTGTCATAGAATAAACACCAAGTTTTATTTATTTTTTATTTTTTTATTTTTTTTTTTGAGACGGAGTTTCGCTCTTGTTACCCAGGCTGGAGTGCAATGGCGCGATCTCAGCTCACCGCAACCTCCGCTTCCTGGGTTCAGGCAATTCTCCTGCCTCAACCTCCCGAGTAGCTGGGATTACAGGCAGGCGCCACCATGCCCAGCTCCAAGTTTTATTAACTAAAGGAAGCAGTAATGTGCCAGATAGATAGACAGATCAATCGATCTGTATCTATGACAGTTTATGGCAATCATAATCTTAACTTTTTCAAAATTGTATTTTAACAAGGAAGACATAGCAGTAGAGGCTTGTAGACATTCTTTTCTGATTGCTTCTATTTTCTCAGTGAATAAGGGTGAAAAGTCATGAACTAAGAGTAAGAATAGGGAGAAGGTTTGGGGGAAGTTGAGGGTAGTGAAGAAGACATAAAAAAAGACTGGCCAGGCAGGGCACAGTGGCTAACACCTGTAATCCCAGCACTTTGGGAGGCCAAGGTCGGCAGATCACGAGGTCAAGAGATCGAGACCATCCTGGCCAACATGGTGAAACTGTCTCTACTAAAAATGCAAAAATTAGCCAGGCGTGGTGGCGTGTGCCTGTGATCCCAGCTACTTGGGAGGCTAAGGCGGAAGAATTGCTTGAACCCAGGAGGTGGAGGTTGCCATGAGCTGAGATTGTGCTACTGCACTCCAGCCTGGTGGGGCAAGACTCCATCTCAAAAAATAAATAAATAAATAAAAAGACTGGCTAACATGGCAAAACCCCATTTCTACTAAAAATACATTTTTTTTTTTTTTTTTGAGATGGAGTTTCGCTCTTGTTAACCCAGGCTGGAGTGCAATGGCACGATCTCGGCTCACCGCAACCTCCGCCTCCTGGGTTCAGGCAATTCTCCTGCCTCAGCCTCCTGAGTAGCTGGGATTACAGGCACACACCACCATGCCCAGCTAATTTTTTGTATTTTTAGTAGAGACGGGGTTTCACCATGTTGACCAGGCTGGTCTCGATCTGTTGACCTCGTGATCCACCCGCCTCGGCCTCCCAAAGTGCTGGGATTACAGGCTTGAGCCACCGCGCCCGGCTAAAAATACGTAAATTAAGACCAGGTACTGTGGCTCACGCTTGTAATCCCAGCACTTTGGAAGGCCAAGGCAAGCAGATCACCTGAGGTTAGGAGTTTGAGACCAGCCTAACATGGTGAAACCCATCTCTACTAAATTCAAAAAAATTAGCAGGGCGTGGTGACGCATGCCTGTAATCCCAGCTACTCGGGAGGCTGAGGCAGGAGAATCGCTTGAATCTGGGAGGCAGAGGTTGCAGTGAGCCCAGATCATGCCATTACACTCCAGTCTGGGGCAACAAGAGTGACACTCCGTCTCAAAAACAAAAACAAAAATTAGCCAGGTGCAGTGGGTGCCTGTAATCCCAGCCACTTTGGGAGGCTGAGGCAGGAGAATTCCTTGAACCTGGGAGGTGGAGGTTGCAGTGAGCCAAGGTCACACCACTGCACTCCAGCCTGGGTGGCAGAGCCAGACTCTATCTTAAAAAACAACCACCACCAAAAAAACAAAAAACAAAAAACAAAAAAAACCCCACAGGCTCTTAGGAGAGTGGAAAAGTGAAAAATCAAGGGAAATTCCAGATGACTGCCTAGCAATGTAAACCCACTGGAGGTTAGTTGTCATGAATTTTAAATGAAACTGTCAGCATACCACAGCCATGCCTGCAGGCATGGAGTAGGCAGAGTTAGATTTATTTATTTATTTATTTATTTATTTATTTTATTTATTTATTTTGAGACGGGGTTTCGCTCTTGTTACCCAGGCTGGAGTGCAATGGCGCGATCTCGGCTCACCGCAACCTCCGCCTCCTGGGTTCAGGCAATTCTCCTGCCTCAGTCTCCTGAGTAGCTGGGATTACAGGCACGTGCCACCATGCCCAGCTAATTTTTTGTATTTTTTTAGTAGAGACGGGGTTTCACCATGTTGACCAGGATGGTCTCGATCTCTTGACCTTGTGATCCACCCGCCTCGGCCTCCCAAAGTGCTGGGATTACAAGCTTGAGCCACCGCGCCCGGCCTGGATATTTATTTTATTTTTGAGAGAGGGTGTTACTCTGTTGCCCAGGCTGGAGTGCAGTGCCACCAACACAGTTCACTGCAGCTTTGAACTCTTGGGCTCAAGCAACCCTCCTACCTCAGCCTCCCCAGTAGCTGGGACTTCAGAGTCTCATTCTGTTGCCCAGGCTGGACTGCAGTGGCACAATCATAGTTTACTGCTGCAGCCTCGAACTCTGGGGCTCAAGTGATCCTCCCATCTCGGCCTCCAAAGTAGCTGGGACTACAGGCATGCACCACCATACCTGGCTAATTTTTAAATTTTTTTGTAGATATGAGGTCTTACTATGTTGCTCAGGCTGGTCTCCAACTCCTGACCTCAAGCAATCCTCCGGGTGTGGCCTCCAAAATCCTAGGATTGCAGGTGTAAGCCACCATACCCAGCCTTTATTTTTAATTCATACATAGTGTCTCTTCCCCAAATGCAATATAAATTCCTTGATGGGTTTTATCTTGTCTTCAGTTCCTAGTAAAGTGCTAAGTATACTCTAGGGGCCAAATATTTATTGAATAAAAGAAAGAATAATATGATTTTGCATGTCTAGTAAATCTTACATTTTCAGAGTGAAAATGAATCTCAAGGTAGACTGAATTATACCAGGACACTTAGAGTTTATATTTTATCTTACAAATAATGAAACAAAGATTCACTCAGACAATTATGAACTATAGCTAGAATCCTGAGTCTCTGAATCCCAGTCTAGTGATCCAGGCTGTTTTTTTTTTTTTAGTTTGTTTGTTATGTTTTTAAGACTGAGTTTTACTTTTGTTGCCCAGGCTGAAGTACAATGGCACAATCTCGGTTTACTACAACCTTTGTCTCCTGGGTTCAAGTGATACTTCTGTCTCAGGCTCCCAAGCAACTAGGATTACAGGCATGCACCACCACATCTGTCTAATTTTGTATTTTTCGTAGAGAGGGTCTCACCATGCTAGTCAGGGTGGTCTCGAACTCCTGAGCTCAGGCCTCCCTAAGTGTTAGGATTACAGGCTTGAGCCACTGCACCTGGCCTCAGGCCGTTTTAGAACAAGTTTTTTTTTTTTTTGTTTTTTTTTTGAGACGGAGTTTCGCTCTTGTTACCCAGGCTGGAGTGCAATGGCGCGATCTTGGCTCACCGCAACCTCTGCCTCCTGGGTTCAGGCAATTCTCCTGCCTCAGCCTCCTGAGTAGCTGGGATTACAGGCACGCACCACCATGCCCAGCTACTTTTTTGTATTTTTAGTAGAGACGGGGTTTCACCATGTTGACCAGGATGGTCTCAATCTTTCGACCTCGTGATCCACCCGCCTCGGCCTCCCAAAGTGCTGGGATTACAGGCTTGAGCCACCGCGCCCGGCTAGAACAAGTTTTTTCCTCACCCACAGTACAACTAGGGACCTTCCCAAAGGTTACTCTATTTAATCATACTATAAGCCAGAATTCCTAGTAATTATAATGGCTCTGATTGTTTACAGTGAATAGTCTCTATTCAGTATTTTGTTATTCTAATCTTTGCTTTCTTTACCCTGCAGTGTTTTTCTCTTTGTGTTTTATCTTGTCCTTGTCTTTTTTTTTTTGAGGCGGGGTTTCGTTCTTGTTACCCAGGCTGGAGTGCAATGGCGCGATCTCGGCTCACCGCAACCTCCGCCTCCTGGGTTCAGGCAATTCTCCTGCCTCAGCCTCCTGAGCAGCCGGGATTACAGGCACGCACCACCATGCCCAGCTCATTTTTTGTATTTTTAGTAGAGATGGGGTTTCACCATGCTGACCAGGATGGCCTCGATCTCTCGACCTCGTGATCCACCCACCTCGGCCTCCCAAAGTGCTGGGATTACAGGCTTGAGCCACCGCGCCCGGCTTGTCCTTGTCTTTAAAAGTCAAAATGATTCTGTTGCTTGCTAAGAAACCAACTATGACTTCCCCAGCAGCTGGACTTACCTTTTTAAAAATAAATATATACATTAAATATATACATATATATACACATATATATATACACATATATATACACATATATATACACATATATATATACACATATATATACACATATATATATACACATATATATACATATATACATATATACACATATATACATATATATACACACATATATACATATATACACATATATATACACATATATATACATATATACACATATATACATATATATACATATATATACATATATACACATATATATACACATATATATACACATATATATACACATATATATATACACATATATATATTCTTTTTTTTTTTTTATTTGAGACGGAGTTTTGCTCTTGTTACCCAGGCTGGAGTACAATGGCGCGATCTCGGCTCACCGCAACCTCCGCCTCCTGGGTTCAGGCAATTCTCCTGCCTCAGCCTCCTGAGTAGCTGGGACTACAGGCACGTGCCACCAAACCCAGCTAATTTTTGTATTTTTAGTAGAGACGGGGTTTCACCATGTTGACCAGGATGGTCTTGATCTCTTGACCTCGTGATCCACCTGTCTTGGCCTCCCAAAGTGCTGGGATTGTAGGCGTGAGCCACTGCGCCGCCCGGCCTATATATATATATCTTTGATAGAGGTCCTGCTATGTTGCTCAGGCTGGTCTCAAACTTCGGGACTCAAGCGACCCACCTACCTTGGTCTTCCAAAGTGCTAGAATGACAGGCATGGACCACTCTACCCTGTAGATTTATCTTTTTTTTTTTTTTTTTTTTTTTTGAGACAGAGTTTCGCTCTTGTTACCCAGGCTGGAGTGCAATGGCGCAATCTCGGCTCACCGCAACCTCCGCCTCCTGGGCTCAGGCAATTCTCCTGCCTCAGCCTCCTAAGTAGCTGGGATTACAGGCACGGGCCACCACGCCCAGCTAGTTTTTTGTATTTTTAGTAGAGACGGGGTTTCACCATGTTGACCAAGATGGTCTCCATCTCTGGACCTCGTGATCCACCCGCCTCGGCCTCCCAAAGTGCTGGGATTACAGGCTTGAGCCACCGCGCCCGGCCTTTTTTTTTTTTTTTTTTGAGACTGAGTCTTGCTCTATGGCCTAGGCTGGAGTGCAGTGGTGCAATCTCAGCTCACTGCAACCTCCGCCTCCTGCATTCAAGGGATTCTCCTGCCTCAGCCTCCTGAGTAGCTGGAATTACAGGTGCGTGCCACCACACCTGGCTAATTTTTGTATTTTTAGTAAAGACGGGGTTTTACCATGTTGGTCAGGCTGGTCTGGAACACCTTGCCTTGTGATACACCCACCTCAGCCTCTGGGAATGCTGGGATTACAGGTATGCATCCAGATTTATCTTCTTAGGCTTCCACAGCTATGTGCTTGGGGCTAGGGCATGGTAGCTGACAACTTTATTCCCAGCATTTGGGAGGCTGAGGCCAGTGGGAGTGGTGGCACATGCCTGTAGTCCCAGCTACTTGGGAGGCTGAGGTGGGAGGATCACCTGATCTTGGGAGGTTGCTGCTGAAGTGAGCTACAATGGCACCACTGCACTCCAGCCTGGGTGACAGAGTGAGATCGTGTCTCAAAAATGAACAAACAACACTAAAACTAGTATGCTTGGGTTAGGTCTTCCTGGCCTTGACCAGAGGCCATGAAATCCTCCAATGCAATTGAACAAGCCAGCATAGGAAAACAGGCTGTGTAGCGTGTTAGGTGACCTCTATTCCAGGATATTTTTTTCTCCTCTGAAACAACTTTGGTTTACTCTCAGTCATTTCATGCCGAGTTAAGAGAAAGAACAACGTGAATTTAAAATTTGTTTCTTTGTTTTGAACAAAATTCTTTCTTCGTTTTCCTTTCCACAGTGTATGAACCCAGCTCTCTCCCTTGGGTTCTGTACAAATAAATGGAGCAGCTGAGGGAACAGGATAAGAAGCTGATTTTGTAGTTACAAGCTGTTCCATATCACCCATTTACAAGGTCAGTGGGGACCGAAACTAACCAAAACAGAGAACCATGTACTTTAAAATGAGGAAATCTTTATCTACCAGAAACACACAAAGACCTTTCCCAGGTTCTAAATGACTTATATTCCTGACTCCATTGGAACAAAATATGCTGGAGGGTAAGGGAAAAAAGTGTATGGATTAGAGAATCAAAATAGCAAAGTGTTGTAAAAACAGAGGCCTGCAACCCTCATCTGTTAGAACCCTGTTCCAGCCTTCTTCTTTCACTGCATCTACTAACTAAGGGGTTTGGGGACCTTTTCAGATTTTGATGATTTGGGGAAATAAACATGTAATTAAAGTTGTGAATATAAAAGTGGTTCTATTTTTCCCCATACATTAATAGAAAAAGAAAGAATTTTTTAAAAGTGGTTCTATATTAATGTTTTTGGAGAGTAGTTTAGACTGTGCACGGTGGCTCACACCTGCAGTCCTACCACTTTGGGAGGCCAGGGCGGGTACATCACCTGAAGTCAGGAGTTCAAGACCAGCCTGGCCAACATGGTGAAACCCCATCTCTACTAAAAATATAAAAATTAGCTGGGTGAGGGAGTGGGTGCCTATAGTCCCAGCTACTTGGGAGGCTGAGGCAGGAGAATCACTTGAACCTGGGAGGCAGAAGTTGCAGTGAGCCAAGATCATGCCACTTCACTCCAGTCTAGGCAAAAGAGTGAAGCCCCATCTCGAAAAAAAAAAAAAAAAAAAAAAAAAAGACAGTGGGTTAGAAATGAAGGCCTTAAAGCCAACCTCCTGAGGGAAGGGTTGGGATTCTGGAGAGGAAGGTTGGACTAAAGGCAGCATGGGCTGCTGTGTGATCTCAGGGCAGTTCCCAAGGCCAGGTTGCTTCAATTTCCTCTCCTGTAAAAGGGAGGTAACAATAGTGTCTACCTCATAGGGTTATCATGAAGAATAAATAAGTTAAAGCATTTAAAGTCCTCAGTCCAGGGATGAAAACCTAGCATGCAGATACTGGTACTAGCAGTGGAGGGGCTGAGGAAAGTGGGCTGGAGGAGGTGTTTATTTATTTATTTATTTTACATTTGCAGGCTAGGTGAGGTGGCTCAAACTTGTAATCCCAGCACTTTGGGAGGCCGAGGTGGGAGGATTGCTTGGGGCGAGGATTCGAGACAGCCTGGGCAACATAGCAAGACTCTCTACAAAAAATTAGCCAGGCATGGTGGCACACACCTATAACCTCAGCTATTCAGGAAGCTGAGGTAAGAGGATTGCTTGAGCCTGGGAGGTTGAGGCTGCAGTGACTCATGATCACACCAATGCGCCCCAGCCTGGGTAACAGAGGGAGACCCTGTTTTTTTTTTTTTTTTTAATGTTGTATAGCTGTACAATGTGTTTGTGCTTTTTTTCCCTAAGATGAAGTCTTGCTCTGTCACCAGGCTGGAGTGCAGTGGCACAATCTCGGCTCACTGCAACCTCCATTTCCTGGCTTTAAGCGGTTCTCCTGCCTCAGCCTCCCGAGTAGCTGGGATTACACGCATGTACCACCATACCCAGCTAATGTTTGTATATTTTAGCAGAAACGGGATGGTCTTGATCTCTTGACCTCATGATCCGCCTGCCTCAGCCTCCCAAGGTGCTGGGATTACAGGTGTGAGACACCGCGCCCAGCCATGTTTGTGTTTTAAAGCTGTGTTATTACAAGGGTCAAAAAGTTTAAAAACATAAAGTTCACAATTTTTGTTTTTTTTCTGAAGACAGAGTCTCACTCTGTTGCCCAGGCTGGAGTGCAGTCTTGGCTTACTGCAGCCTCTGCCTCCCAGGTTCCAGTGATTCTGCCTCAGCCTCTCAAGGAGCTGAGATTACAGGCACATGACACCATGCCCGGCTAATTTTTGCATGTTTAGTAGAGATGGGCTCTCACCATGTTGGCCAGGCTGGTTGCAAACTCCTAACCTCAAGTGATTGCCTGCCTCAGCTTCCCAAAGGGCTAGGATTACAGGCCTGAGCCATCATGCCCAGCCTTACAAAATTTTAAAGTTACAGTAAGCTAAAGTTAATTTATTATTGAAGAAGGAAACATTTTTTCAAGTTTAATGTAGCCTAAGTGTCAGTGTTTATAAAATCTGCAGTAGTATACAATAATGTCCTAGGTCAGCTGGATGCAGTGGCTCCCACCTGTAATCCCAGCACTTTGGGAGGCCCAGGCAGGAGCATCACTTGAGCCCAGAAGTTTGTGAACGACCTGGGCAACACGGTGAGACCCTGTTTCTATAAAAATTATTTATTTATTTTATTTATTTATTTTTTGAGACAGTCTTGCTCTGTTGCCCGGGCTGGAATGCAGTGGCACAGTCTCAGCTCACTTTAGCCTTTATCTCCCTAGTTCAAGTGATTCTCCTGCCTCAGCCTCCCAAGTAGCTGGGACTACAGGCCCGCCACTATACCCAGCTAATTTTTATATTTTTAGTAGAGATGATTTTTGCCATTTTGGCCAGGCTGGTCTTGAACTCCTGACCTCAGGTGATCTGCCTGCCTCAGCCTCCCAAAGTGCTAGGATCACAGGTGTGAGCTGCGCAACCCAGCCATAAATAAATCAATAATTCAAAAATGAAACTTTTTTTGTTGTTTTTGGAGACAGTCCTGCTGTCACCCAGGCTGAAATGCAGTGGCACGATCTCACCTCACTGCAACCTCTGCCTCTTGGATTCAAGCAATTCTCCTGCCTCAGCCTCCCAAGCAGCTGGGATTACAGGCATGCACACGCACCACCACACCACGCTATTTTTTTTTTTTTTTTTAGTAGAGACCAGGTTTCACCAGACCAGGCTGGACTTCAACTCCTGACCTCAGGTGATCCACCCACTTCGGCCTCCCAAAGTGTTGGGATTTTTTTTTTTTTTTTTTTTTTTTTTTTGAGATAGAGTCTCGCTGTTGCCCAGGCTGGATGCAGCGGCATGATCTTGGCTTACTGCAACCTCCGCCTCCTGGGTTCAAGTGACTATCCTGCCGCAGCCTTCTGAGTACCTGGGATCACAGGCGCACACCACCAGGCCCAGCTAATTTTTGTACTTTTAATAGACTCGAGGTTTCACCATGTTGGCCTGGCTGGTCTTGAATTCCTGTCCTGAAGTGATCTGCCTGCCTCAGCTTCCCGAAGTGCTGGAATTACAGGCGTGAGCCACCACACCCGGCCTAGATACAAATACCGTCTTCTTACAATTGCAAGTATTCAGCATGGTAACAGGCTGCACAAGTTTCTAGCTTTGGAGCAATAGGCTAGGTTTGCATACGTACACTCTGTGATGTTCCCACGATCACGAAACTGCCTAGGATGCATTTTTTTTTTTTTTTTTTTTTTTTTTGAGCTGGAGTTCCGCTCTCGTTACCCAGGCTGGAGTGCAATGGCGCGATCTCGGCTCACCGCAACCTCCGCCTTCTGGGTTCAGGCAATTCTCCTGCCTCAGCCTCCTGAGTAGCTGGGATTACAGGCACGTGCCACCATGCCCAGCTAATTTTCTGTATTTTTAGTAGAGACGGGGTTTCACCATGTTGACCAGGATGGTCTCGATCTCTTGACCTCATGATCCACCCGCCTCGGCCTCCCAAAGTGCTGGGATTACAGGCTGAGCCACCGCGCCCGGCCCCTGGATGCATTTCTTTTTCTTTTTTTTTTTTTTTTTGAGACAGAGTTTCGCTCTTGTTACCCAGGCTGGAGTGCAATGGCGCGATCTCGGCTCACCGCAACCTCCGCCTCCCGGGTTCAGGCAATTCTCCTGCCTCAGCCTCCTGAGTAGCTGGGATTACAGGCACGCGCCACCACGCCCTGCTAGTTTTTTGTATTTTTAGTAGAGACGGGGTTTCACCATGTTGACCAGGATGGTCTCGATCTCTTGACCTCGTGATCCACCTGCCTTGGCCTCCCAAAGTGCTGGGATTACAGGCTTGAACCACCGCGCCCGGACTTTTTGAACCACCGCGCCCGGACTTTTTAAAAATTTTTTTAAAAATTTCAAATTTGGCTGGGTGCGGTGGCTCAAGCCTGTAATCCCAGCACTTTGGGAGGCCGAGGCGGGTGGATCACGAGGTCAAGAGATCGAGACCATCCTGGTCAACAGGGTGAAACCCCGTCTCTACTAAAAATACAAAAAATTAGCTGGGCATGGTGTTGCCGCGTGCCTGTAATCCCAGCTACTCAGGAGGCTGAGGCAAGAGAACTGCTTGAACCTGGGAGGTGGAGGTTGCAGTGAGCTGAGCAAGTGCGGTTGCACTCCAGGCTCTGACATGGTGAGACTGTCTCCAAAAAAAAAAAAAAAAGGCAGGGCACGGTAGCTCACACCTGTAATCTCATCACTTTGGGAGGCTGAGGCAGGAAGATCACCTGAGATCAGGCATTCAAGACCAGCCTGGCCAATATGGCGAACCTCCTTCCCTGCCATCCCTAACAAAAATCCAAAAATTAGCTGGGTGTGGTGGCGGGCACCTGCACCTGTAATCCCAGCGCTGGAGGCTGAGGCAGGAGAATTGCTTGAACCCTGGAGGCAGAGCTTGCAGTGAACTGAGACTGTACCACTGCATTCCAACCTGGTTATAAGAGCTAAACCCCATCTCAAAAAAAAAAAAAAAAAAAAATGCTTATTGCAAAGAAGGTTGTTCAACTACAGAGTCCTAGCTGTCCTTTGGAGGTTTTAAAAGTAGGATAAATTCTTTTTTTTTTTTTTTTTTCTTCTTACATTAGTAGTAACTTTGCCTTAGGACTACAAATTCAATAAATGACTTTTCTAGGACTTCCCTTTCCCTGTTCACTAGAGCCAATAACAGGCTGAGGAAGAACCTAGAATAAAATAGGCAACTGTCACTGTAGGTATTTAATCTGAGTCCTATGTCTTGTGGTTTGGTGTAAATTATTTCAAGTTTCAGGACTTTATTTTCCACAGTTCCACAATAAATAACTTTGTAAAAATTCATTTATAAAACTTCTACATGTTACTGGATGGCAAGTAAAAAAAGAAAAAGAAAACAAAGAAAAAAAAATTTCTACCAAGGTACTCTTGCAGTAGAAAACATCTTGTTATAAATTGCTACATAAGCACAAGATATTCCTACATCATTAGTAATAACATGTAACATGTAACTGAATATAAATAAAAATAAATACTTTAGCATTACTAGTATTTCAGCAAAGAAAACAAGGAGTTAGGCTGATAAGAAAATAAGGTTCAGTTTTATCTGAATTTTCTCTTTACTAATGTTTTGTGAACATGTTATACAATAATTTAAAGCCCAAGTTTAAATGCAGTAGGTATACAACGCTTATTTCCCTAAAGCATTGAAGATTCCAACAAAAGCCCCACCTAAAAATGTTTATCTGATGTACTGGTGATTCTTCAGTCAAGATGTTTGACGAAGGAAGCATGTTCTCCTTTGCTCAGATTTGTAGAGCTCACATGAACCCCACAAATCTTGATTCACACATCACAGAATGTTAGGGCTGGAAGGGCCTTACAGAGGATCCTGTCCAGTCTTCTCATATTGCACATTCAAAACCTGGACCCTGAGGAGGGAAAATGTCCATCCAAAGTTATATATTACTGGCCAGGATAGCTCACGCCTGTGATTCCAGCATTTTGGGAGGCAAAGGTAGGAGGATTGCTTGAGCCCAGAAGTTCAAGACCAGCCTGGGCAAAATAGTGGGACTCCATCTCTACCCACGCCCCCCCCCCAAAAAAAAAGGCTGGGCACAGTGGCTCATGCCTATAATCCCAGCACTTTGGGAGGCTGAAGAGGGTGGATCACTAGGTCAGCAGTTCAAGACCAGCCTGGCCAATATGGTGAAACTCTGTCTCTACTAAAAATACAAAAAATTAGCCAGGTGTGGTGGCAGACGCCTGTAATCCCAGCTACTCAGGAGGCTGAGGGAGGAGAAACACTTGAACCTGGGAGGTAGAGGTTGCAGTGAGCTGAGACCAAGCCACTGCACTCCAGCCTGGGCAACAGAACGAGACTCCATCTCCAAAAAAAAAAGCCAGGTGTAGTGGCACACACGTGTAGTCCCAGCTACTTGGGAGGCTGAGGCAAGAGGATTGCTTGAACCCAGGAAGTCGAGGCTGTACCACTGCACTCCAGCCTGGGTAACAGAGTGAGACCCTGTCTCAAAAAAAAAAAAAAAAAAAAAAAAATAGGCCGGGCGCAGTGGCTCAAGCCTGTAATCCCAGCACTTTGGGAGGCCGAGGCGGTGGATCACGAGGTCAAGAGATTGAGACCATCCTGGTCAACATGGTGAAACCCCATCTCTACTAAAAATACAAAAATTAGCTGGGCATGGTGGTACATGCCTGTAATCCCAGCTACTCAGGAGGTTGAGGCAGGAGAATTGCCTGAACCCAGGAGGCAGAGGTTGCGGTGAGCCGAGATTGCGCCATTGCACTCCAGCCTAGGTAACAAGAGTGAAACTCTGTCTCAAAAATAAATAAATAAATACATACATACATACATACATACATAGCAAAAAAATAAAAGGCTGATCATTGAACCATGTCGTCTGTCACCTTATTAATAATTTAGGCCGGGCTCAGTGGCTCACGCCTGTGATCCCAACACTTTGGGAGGCTTTGCCAGGTGGATCATCTGAGGTCAGGAGTTTGAGATCAGCCTGACCAACATGGTGAAACCCTGTCTCTACCACAAATACAAAAATTAGTTGGGCATGGTGGCACATGCCTGTAATCCCAGCTACTTGGGAGGCTGAGACAGGAGAATCTCTCGAACCTGGGATGCACAGGTTGCAGGTGAGCCGATATTGCGCCATTGCATTCCAGCCTGGTTAATAGAGCTCAACTCCATCTCAAAATGATGATGATAATAATAATTTAGTATATTTTTGGTGAATCTGGAAACTGTCAACTAAAAAGCAAGATCAGTTTCTGCCTCTCCTTCCACAGTAATTTTTAAACTCATAAAGATCTGTTTACTTAAAGGTTAAATGTTTAACTGTCAGGCCGGGCGTGGTGGCTCAAGTCTGTAATCCCAGCACTTTGGGAGGCTGAGGCGGGTGGATCACAAGGTCAAGAGATCGAGATCATCCTGGTCAACATGGTGAAACACCATCTCTACTAAAAATACAAAAAATTAGCTGGGCATGGTGGCGCGTGCCTGTAATCCCAGCTACTCAGGAGGCTGAGGCAGGAGAATTGCCTGAACCCAGGAGGCAGAGGTTGTGGTGAGCCGAGATCGCACCATTGCACTCCAGCCTAGGTACCAAGAGTGAAACTCCATCTCAAAAAAAAAAAAAAAAAAAAAAAAAAAAAATTGTTTAACTGTCTACCCAGGAAAGATTTTTCTCCAAAAAATTTCAGTAGAGGGCAGCAAATTTAAATATGGATCCCCATGCTTAAAATTAATTTAAAGTGTAAGAGAATTACTTTTTTTTTTTTCTTCCTGAGATGGAGTCTATTACCCAGGCTGGAGTGCAGTGGCATGACCTCTACTCATTGCAACCTCCACCTCCCAGGTTCAAGCAATTCTGCCTCAGCCTCTTGAATAGCCGGGATTGCAGGTTATGTGCTACCCTGCTCTGCTAATTTTCATATTTTTTGGTAGAGATGAGGTTTCACCATGTTGGCCAGGCTGGTCTCAAACTCCTGACTTCAAGTGATCCTCCACCTTGGCCTCCCAATGAGCTGGGATTGGGATTACAGGTGTGAGCCACCATGCCCAGCCTGTTCATTGTTTTTCTTCCCTATCCCACTCTAGCATATACTCTCCATGAGGCAGAGAGCCAGTTTTGCTCACAAACACATTCCTTAAGCACCTTGGATACTGTGCTAAATATATCTGGGGAATGAATGAAAAAGTTGAAAAGCTCTACTAAGACTAAAATCTCTGCACATATGTTCCACAAGGGCCATTTTGTATGTGTGAGTTTGAGTATATCTTGAGTTCTGCCTATTTTGTATCCAAAATTCATTTGTACTTTAATTTTGCCTTTTGTACTTCAGAAACAAGCTCTGTTATCCTATTCTGTAGAAAATTCACTTTTTCTTTTCTTTTTCTTTTTTTTTTTTGAGACAGCCTCTAGCTGGGCATGGTGGCGAGAGCCTGTAATCCTAGCACTTTGGAGGGCAAGGTGGGAGGATCACTTGAAGTCAGGAGTTTGAGACCAGCCTAGCCAACATGGTGAAACCCCATCTCTACCAAAAAATATGAAAATTAGCTGAGCATGAGTGAGGATAATCGCTTGAACCCAGGTGGCAGAGGTTGCAGTGAGCTGAAATCGCGCCATTACACTCCAGCCTGGGCAACAAGAGCGAAACTCCTTCTCAAAAAAAAAAAAGAAAGAAAGAAAGAAAGAAAAAAGAAGAGACACTTTTGCTCTGTTGCCCAGGCTGGAGTGTAGTGGCCCGATCGATCTTCATCCACTGCAACCTCCACCTCCCGGGTTCAAGCTATTCTCCTGCTTCAGCTTCCCTAGTCACTGGGATTACAGGCATGTGCCACGACGCCCGCCTAATTTTGTATTTTTAGTAGACACGGAGTTTTGCCATGTTGGCCAGGCTGGTCTCAAACTCCTGCCCTCAAGTGATCTGCCTGCTTCGGCCTCTCAAAGAGTTCAGGTTACAGGCGTGAGTTACCGAGCCCGGCCAGAAAATTCACTTTTGTTTCCTCAATATTTCCATAAACTCTGTATCTCCCAGAGATGGTCAAGGAATTTATGAGCTAAGATAACATCATAAAGTTGCAGAGAAATAAAAACAACAGAAATAAAGTAAAGCGCGCTTCTGAGAAACCTTGGCAGAGATGGTCAGAGGCACATTTACTATGAAGCAGCACAAGTTGGTGTTGAAGGATTTAATTCCTCCAGCCCTACTTTCCTCATCTGTAAAATGGGGATAATAACTCACAGGGCTTGTCATACGGATGAAATGTGATCATGTGATATGAAAAGCCAACTACTCTGCATAGTTAGCAATCAAAAAATAGAAGCTATTCATTATCCCAATGAACTGAAAAAACTGCCTTTGCACCTACCGGGAGGAGATTGTTAGAAGCCAAAGGCTCATTTAGAGGAGGTAAGGAAAGGCAGCCAGAAAGGTGGGAAACGAGTTTAAGGCGCTTTCCTGGTGAATCAGACCCAGAGTGGGAAGCAAGCCCCCTCTCTGAATAGCCCTCAGCCGCGAGGGGAGCGGGTTCCCGCGGGCCCAGCCGGAGTGCCCGGCAGTCAGGACTCAGAGGCGGAACCCGCAGCCGGGCCCAGGAGTCGGCGCCTCCCAGGCGGCGTAGGGAGCGCAGCCGCGGGGAATGGAGGCCAGGCAGGGGCGCGGGGGCGGAGCGGGGAAGGACGGGCTTGCCTACTGGGCGCGGCCTTCCTCTTACCTGGCGCTTCCCCTCGCTGGGGTTTTGCTCACCTGACGCCCCCGCGCCCACTGGGGACTGCGCAGACGCCTCGCCTGCACCCTCCTTCCAGTGGCCGCTTCCACCCCAGTCCCGGCCCATTCTCCAGCCCCGAGACCCTTTCCTCCCTCCCCTTCCTGCTTCTGACTCCTTCCGTAGAGTTTGAGTTTGGTTTTTTTTTTTTTTTAAGAGTTTGGTTTGGGCCGGGCGCGGTGGCTCAAGCCTGTAATCCCAGCACTTTGGGAGGCCGAGGCGGGTGGATCACGAGGTCAAGAGATCGAGACCAGCCTGGTCAACATGGTGAAACCCCGTCTATACTAAAAATACAAAAAATTAGCTGGGCGTGGTGGCACGTGCCTGTAATCCCAGCTACTCAGGAGGCTGAGGCAGGAGAATTGCCTGAACCCAGGAGGCGGAGGTTGCGGTGAGCCGAGATCGCGCCATTGCACTCCAGCCCGGGTAACAAGAGTGAAACTCTGTCTCAAAAAAAAAAAAAAAAAAAAAAAAAGTTTGGTTTGAACTTTTGAATCCGCCAATCAGCACCGCGTGCCCACCCTCCGCGGGTGCGGCCAGGCACCGGCCACGGCTCGGAGGCTGGGCAGCGGCGGCTGGGGGCGGGGTCCGGGGTCCGCCCTCCCGACACGTAGCCGGAGGTCGGGTATATAGGGCCCCTTCGGGCCGGCCACTCTTTCACTACTTCTCCCCCGGACTCCTTGATAGTCTGTTAGTGGGAGATCCTTGTCGCCCTTCATTCGCCTCCTTCAGAGCCGCAAACTCCTTTAAGTTCCAGTCATGGTGAGTGCGGTCCCTCGCGGGTGGGGAAGAGTGCGCGTTCCAGGGGGCGGCGGGTCCCGGAATTACTGTCTGCACCTCAGGCCGCGCCCAGGACGGCTCCCGACGGCCCGGGCCCCTCCGGTTAACCTGGCTTTTGCTGGGTGCTTAGAAGGTCGAGTTCACCTGGCAGACACCAGTTCGGGCCCGGAGACCTGGCCCGGGCGCGGCCCTCGGTGGAAATGGAAAGCCTTCTTGATCCTAGTGAGGGTTTCCCCCGAAGGGCTCGCGACTGTCCTCGGGAGGAAGGTCAGGGAGCCTGTCTGCTCACGGCCTGCAAAAACTTAGACTAAAAATCCCTCCCCACGTTTTCTCGAGTGACCTCACCTTCCCACTGCGTCTCTCCCGCACCGACGGTGCAGCACTTCCTGGCGACCCCTCCCCGGCGCCCAGTGACTCGCTGCTGAGTCACCTGTGGCCCGGCCCTGGGGAGAGCTTCCAGCTGCGCCAGTCCACCTGACGATGGAGGCGGGCCCCTCCTTGGAAGGGAATAATTAACTTTCACATTGCCTAATCTTGCATTTCTGGTGTTAATCTAGTGGTAGGTTTACAACTGAAGCGTTCTACTTAAGCCAGGTTTTAAAACACGTCTACGAAAGGATTTTTATCTTATAAAACCAGAGTTGGCCGGGCGCGGTGGCTCACGCCTGTAATCCCAACACTCTGGGAGGCCGAAGCGGGCGGATCACCTGAGGCCAGGAGTTTGAGACCAGCCTGGCAACAGTGAAACACCGTCTGTACTTTAAAAAAAAAAAAAAAAAAAAAAGGGCGTGGTGTCGCGCCTGTAATCCCAGCCACTTTCGAGGCTGAGGCAGGAGAATCGCTTGAACCCAGGAGGCGGAGGTTTCGCTGAGCCAAGATCGAGACACTGCACTCGAGCCTGGGCGACAGACCAAAACTCCGTCTCAAACCAACCAACCAACCAACCAGAGTAATCTGTACTCAGCATGTGTTGTTAGTTCAGTTTTAAAGAAACGTGAAATTATACATAACGAGTGTTTTCTATAAAGCTTCCAGAAGTCTTGAAAACAACTATCTTGGGCCGGGCACGTTGGCGCATGTTTGTAATCCCAGCACTTTGGGAGGCAGAGGCGGGAGGAACGCTTGAGATCAGGAGGTCGAGACCACCCTGGGCAACATGCTGAAACTCAGTGTATACAAAAATTAGCTGGGCACCTATAGTCGCAGCTACTCGGGAGGCAGGGGTTGGGAGGATCTTCTGAGCCCAGGAGGTGGAAGCTGCAGTGAGCCAAGGTCGCACCACTACACTCCAGTGAGACCCTATCTCAAAAATACATACATGTGTTTACATGTAAGTCATATGTAAATACATGTATATGTGTCACTCTAACAACTTCCTTTCACCAAGCAGTACCAAAAATATATTAATAAAATTGTGATTCACAAAGTAGTGGGACCCTTTAAAAAGCAGGAGAGGCCGGGCGTGGTGGCTCATGCCTGTAATCCAAGCACTTTGGAGGCCAAGGCGGGCGGATCACCTGAGGTCGGAAGTTCAAGACCCGCCTGACCAACATGGTGAAACCCCGTCTTAAATAAATAAAAAGCAGGAGAGCAGCAGCAGACTTGTTTAGGCAATCACTGGTTAATTTTCTTGCTTTTAACGAGAGGTAGGAGCTGCTTATCCAGTGAACACTAGATCAGTTGACTCCACCTGTGCCTCAGTTTATCTCCCACGTGGCCAGGGGAGCATGGAGGGTAAGGCAGTGGCCACTGACATTGCCTGCTAAGCTTCAAGAACGCAATTTAGACTGAGCAATGAAAGAAAACTGAGCCCAAAATAGAAGCATTTAAACAGAAGCATTTTAGAATGCGTGGATCTTCTCAGATACTTTATCTCCTTGGGCCTGGGGGCTATCATGGTCAGATATCTGGTTATCTCCAGCTTTTGGGGCTTTGGGGTTTCCACAGTCCAGATAAAGGTAAACATGAAGCCTGGTGCAGTGGCTTAGGCTGGTCTTGAACTCCTAAACTCAGGTGATCCACCCACTATGTCCTCCCAAAGTGCTGGTATGACAGGTGTGGTGATGGGCACCTGTAATCCCAGCTACTTGGGAGGCTGAGACAGGAGAGTCACTTGGACCTGGGAGGTGGAGGTTGCAGTGAGCTGAGATTGTGCCACTGCACTCCAGCCTGGGTTACAGAGCAAGACTCCATCTCAAATTAAATAAATAAACATGCAATGGTAAGTAGTCATGGGCTCATTAAGACAAACTATTCCTGTTTTCCCAAAGCCTTGGAGCTGGGTGAGTAGACACAGATGATACTGAGCTTGCTGATGTGGTCAGGAGACTTCGATTGTTTCATTGAGTGTGTAGGTGGGAAGGAGGTGAAATTAGGTTGTGAAATTAGGGTTTTTATTATCTCTTGGGTTATGAGACTAGGCCCTTTGAGAATTTAGTGCTCTGCCAGTCTCTAAAGTGGCTAATCTGATTTATGATGAAATACCAAACACCCTTTTTGTTTCCCTGTTAAGTTGGTGCATACAGATTCTATGTTTATTGCCTTACTAAGCAAGTGTGGGTTTGGTAACTTCTAACCATGTTCTGCAAATAAAGGAAAATATTTCCTCATGTTCTGCTTCGGCCCCTCTGGCCCCTCTAAATTAACTTGGTCCATACCATAAAATATATATATATAAAGAGAGACAGAGTCTTGTCTCTTTTGCCCAGGCTGGAGTGCTATGGCACAATCTCTGCAACCTCCGCCTCCTGGGTTCAAGTGATTCCCATGCTTCAACTTCCCAAGTAGCTGGGACTACAGGTGCACACCACCACACCTGGGTAATTCTCATTTTTTTTTTTTTTTTTTTTTTTTGAGACGGAGTTTCGCCCTTGTTACCCAGGCTGGAGTGCACTGGCACGATCTCGGCTCACCGCAACCTCCGCCTCCTGGGCTCAGGCAATTCTCCTGCCTCAGCCTCCTGAGTAGCTGGGATTACAGGCACGTGCCACCATGCCCAGCTAATTTTTTGCACTTTTAGTAGAGACGGGGTTTCACCATGTTGACCAGGATGGTCTCGATCTCTCGACCTCGTGATCCACCCGCCTCGGCCTCCCAAAGTGCTGGGATTACAGGCTTGAGCCACCGCGCCCGGCATTCTCATATTTTTAGTAGAGACAGGGTTTTACCATGTTGGCCAGGCTGGTCTTGAACTCCTAACCTCAGGTCATCCGCCCACCTCGGCCTCCCAAAGTGCTGGGATTACAGGCATGAGCCACCATGCCCAGTCATAATTTTTTTTTGTATTATTAGTAGACACAGAGTTTCATCATGTTGGCCAGGCTGGTTTCAAACTCCTGACCTCAACTGATCTGTTCACCTTGGACTTCCAAAGTGCTGGGATTATGGGTGAGGCAGCACTCAGCCAGAAACAACTAATTTCTTAACCTATCAATAAAGTCTTGGTAACACTTCTAACCTTTAGTACTATCTTTCCTCTCCCAGAGATGTTTTGATGGTGAAGGAAAAATGTTCTTCCTAAAGATTAGATTCTTTCACATGGTTAAAAAGCTGCGTCTGACCATAGTTTTTAAAATACAGCTAACTGCTGCTTATCCAGCATTTTCTCCATGAGTCATATGGCTGTAGTTTGCTGGTTTAAGCTGGTTTTAAAGGAGAGAGGGAGAAGCTTTTGTTTCCTAAAGAATAGGATTAAAGCAGGACCAAAATGAGCTCATTAGTTACACAATAATTCAGAGAATGAATCAGAGCTGGAATGGGGAATTTTGCCTTAGTTTAAGGAATTGTATCTACTGTGGCTACAAAGCAACCGTTTGATCTTGCCTAGTAGTTCATGAACACATCTTTGGTTTTTCAAGGCATTTTTGCTGAATTAGGTCTTCAAAGATTTTTGCTTTTGAAAGTACAGTCCCTGAGCAGAAATGGCCTGCTGAAAGGTGGTTATCCTGGGTTCAAGCGATTCTCCTGCTTCAGCCTCCTGAGTAGCTGGGACTACAGGTGTGTGCCACCATGCCCTGCTAATTTTTGTTTTTATTATTTTTAGTAGAGATGGAGTTTAGCCATGTTAGCCAGGCTGGTCTCAAACTCCTGACCTCAGGTGATCTACCTGTCTCACTCAGCCTCCCAAAGTGCTGGGATTATAGGTGTGAGCTACCATGCCCAGTCAGTTATCTGTCTTAAAGGTTAATTATTCATTAGGTGTGAATCATTCCTAAATGTCTCATCTGATGTATCATATCCTGACATTTTCCTTTCTTCCTCTCAGCGTGAGTGCATCTCCATCCACGTTGGCCAGGCTGGTGTCCAGATTGGCAATGCCTGCTGGGAGCTCTACTGCCTGGAACATGGCATCCAGCCCGACGGCCAGATGCCAAGTGACAAGACCATTGGGGGAGGAGATGACTCCTTCAACACCTTCTTCAGTGAGACAGGTGCCGGCAAGCACGTGCCCCGGGCAGTGTTTGTAGACCTGGAACCCACGGTCATTGGTGAGTTGGCCTCAGCAACCCAAGTGAGATCCCAGGGTGCTGGGACAGGAGGTCTGTCCTGGGGGCTCTGCTGGTCACTCACTCACTCACCCAGTCCCTCTGTCCTTCTCTCCCTCCTTCTGCAGATGAAGTTCGAACTGGCACCTACCGCCAGCTCTTCCACCCTGAGCAGCTCATCACAGGCAAGGAAGATGCTGCCAATAACTATGCCCGAGGGCACTACACCATTGGCAAGGAGATCATTGACCTGGTGTTGGACCGAATTCGCAAGCTGGTAAATATAGTACTTTAAAATGGGGTGAGAGTTTCTTTTGCAGTTCCTGAGACCAAACTACAAAAGTCATTCTTTGCAACTAAAATGCAACTCCTTGCCAAACTAATTGGATTTCTGAACCAGATGGTCCTGGGTTTATGGGACAACTATGGTGTAGGGAGTGAGCGCTCTTTAGCCTGTTTTTCTTTAAGCTACTGAATAGGTAGGTGGCTTACTCCTACTTGTAACGAATTGATCAGTCATTTTTAAAAATCTGGGCTTGTTCCTTCATGTTAATAAAGTTTAGAGAATAAGAAAGCCAGTGTCACACTGACAAGAAACAGCCAACACTGGGAACTTCCAGTACAGCTGAAAGTGGAGTCAGGAGCTTCCTTATGAAGTGTGCTGCTTGGATCATGTTAATTAAGAGCCTGGCAATCAGATGACTCTTTTGCTCCTTAGGCATGTGGGCAGCTTGTAAGTAATTAACTGGAGGTCAAGCCTGGGCAGAGTAACTTGTCAGGAAAACCACATTTTACTAAAAACCCAGCCACAACTCGTCCATTCTAAAAAAGAATGGCCTCATCATTCATGGCTTCATACTTTCCTCAGATGTTTATGTAGTCTTCCCAGCAAAACTGGACTGATGTTTCCTAAGCTTAGAAACTAAGCTGTAGTTAAAAGCACTGACTTGGAAATCAGGACCTGCCTTTAGGGACAAATAAACCTAGTAGCTATTTAGGATTCTGGAGTGGAGTTCATTGCCTACCAAGACAATTGCATTTTTCCTTGGCCTTACTGTGTTTACAGGAGGCGTAACGGGTGTAATTGGTAGGCTAGGGTCTACCCTGTGCATTGATGTCATGTAGTTTATGGACCCCCATGCTATAAGGGAGCTGAGTAGAGAATGTTCACAAATCTGAGGCCCATCACTTGGAGAAGCATGAGTTGACTACAGAATACTTTATTTGAAAGGTCAAACTTATCCCTTCATAAAGTAGCAGTTTGCTAGCCAAAATAGCCCAGTTAGGTGGAAGAAATCGCCAACAATCTGAGGTCTTATGGAACTGTGATTGTGTCACTTGACCCAAAGCGAATAGGCTTCTTGGTGCCTAATATCATATACTGGGCACTTAAACTGTGCCAAGCGCTAACTGCTATTCTTATTTAATCAATGGGAGAACTGAGAAATGAATGTGATCATACAGTAAGGAACTCGTACAGCTGGATCCAGACCCAGCCCTGATTCCAGTACCAGCATATTAGAAATTGGCTATTCTGAGGCCGGGCGCGGTGGCTCAAGCCTGTAATCCCAGCACTTTGGGAGGTCGAGGCGGGTGGATCACGAGGTCAAGAGATCGAGACCAACCTGGTCAACATGGTGAAACCCCGTCTCTACCAAAAATACAAAAAATTAGCTGGGCATGGTGGCGCATGCCTGTAATCCCAGCTACTCAGGAGACTGAGGCAGGAGAATTGCCTGAACCCAGGAGGCGAAGATTGTGGTGAGCCGAGATCGCGCCATTGCACTCCAGCCTGGGTAACAAGAGCGAAACTCCGCCAAAAAAAAAAAAAAAAAAAAAAAAAAAAGAAATTGGCTATTCTGTTGTTCCACCTCAGAGAGCAGCTACCAGATCTTTATAAAGCATCCCCTGGACTGGGTTGGTGGTCCTGGGCCTGTACCTTGGGAGATCTCCAGCTGATAAGAAGCTGCCCTGTTCTGTGGCCACAGCATGGGAACCAGAAGCTTGAGGCCTATATGCAAGCCCAGACCTTGTGATTCTTCTGCCTGAGGAAATAGTTCATCTTCAAATAGTCTTTTTATCAGAGGCTTTCCCCTCAAGGACTTGACTGTGAATAGTTGCTCTGAATCACATAGCAGCTTTTTTTGAGACAGGGTCTGTTGTCATCCAGGCTGGAGTGCTGTGGCATGGTCATCAGTGTTGAACCCCTGGGCTTAAATGGTCCTCCCGCCTTGGACTCCCAAAGTGTTGTGATTACAGGCGTGAGCCACTGCGCCTGGCCCAGAAGAGTTTTAAAATTGCAATTGGTGTAGCCACGGATTTATAGAAGTCCTCTGCAGGTTTCACCAAATGTCTTGCAACACTAAAATGAAAACTTTATTTTGCAGGCTGACCAGTGCACTGGTCTCCAGGGCTTCTTGGTTTTCCACAGCTTTGGTGGGGGAACTGGTTCTGGGTTCACCTCCCTGCTCATGGAACGGCTCTCAGTTGATTACGGCAAGAAGTCCAAGCTGGAGTTCTCCATCTACCCGGCGCCCCAGGTTTCCACAGCTGTAGTTGAGCCCTACAACTCCATCCTCACCACCCACACCACCCTGGAGCACTCTGATTGTGCCTTCATGGTAGACAACGAGGCCATCTATGACATCTGTCGTAGAAACCTTGATATCGAACGCCCAACCTACACTAACCTTAACCGCCTTATTAGCCAGATCGTGTCCTCCATCACTGCTTCCCTGAGATTTGATGGAGCCCTGAATGTTGACCTGACAGAATTCCAGACCAACCTGGTGCCCTATCCCCGCATCCACTTTCCTCTGGCCACATATGCCCCTGTCATCTCCGCTGAGAAAGCCTACCATGAACAGCTTACTGTAGCCGAGATCACCAATGCCTGCTTTGAGCCAGCCAACCAGATGGTGAAATGTGACCCTCGCCATGGTAAATACATGGCTTGCTGCCTGTTGTACCGTGGTGATGTGGTTCCCAAAGATGTCAATGCTGCCATCGCCACCATCAAGACCAAGCGCAGCATCCAGTTTGTGGATTGGTGCCCCACTGGCTTCAAGGTTGGCATCAACTACCAGCCTCCCACCGTGGTGCCTGGTGGAGACCTGGCCAAGGTACAGAGAGCTGTGTGCATGCTGAGCAACACCACAGCCGTTGCCGAGGCCTGGGCTCGCCTGGACCACAAGTTTGACCTGATGTATGCCAAGCGTGCCTTTGTTCACTGGTACGTGGGTGAGGGGATGGAGGAAGGAGAGTTTTCAGAGGCCCGTGAGGATATGGCTGCCCTTGAGAAGGATTATGAGGAGGTGGGAGCGGATAGTGCTGAGGGAGAGGATGAGGGTGAAGAGTATTAACTTGTGTGCTGTATTTTATACTCCATTGTCTTAGAATTGTTTTATTTTTGTTCTGTGGACCTGTCCATTATGGCCCTAAATTGTCAATAAAAGTGATGTTTCCATTTTAAGTGTCCAGTTGACTTCTGTATCACAGTAAATACTTGATCCACTTAAGACCAGTTGGATGTACAGGGCTGGTAGATGAACCACCTGAGTTTAGGAGGGTCTTGCTCCGTCACCCAGGCTAGAGTGCAATGGCATGATCATAGCTCATTGCAGCCTCTAGCTCCTGGGCTCATGTGATTCTCCTGCCTCAGCCTCCTGAGTAGCTGGGGACTACAGGTGTATACCACCATGCTCAGCTATTTAAATTTCTTGTAGAGTTGGGGTCTTGCTATGCTGCCCAGGCTGGTCTTGAACTGGCTTCAAGTGATCCTCTTGCCTTGACCCCTCAAAGTTTTGATTATAGGCATGAGCCACTACCTGGCTTATTGGTTTGTCTGTTTAATTTGGGCCAGAATTGAGTGATTATAAAATAATTTTATAAGCGAGGAAATGTTCAGATTGAGCCAGTGCTTCTCTAAAATAGATGGGAATCACCTGTAGATATTAAAATACAGGTTTGGGGCTGGGCGTGGTGGCTCACGCCTGTAATCCAAGCACTTTGGAGGCCAAGGCGGGTGGATCACCTGAGGAGACCAGCCTGACCAACATGGTGAAACCCCGTCTTTATAAAGAAAAAAGAAAAAAATACAGGTTTGGGCCCCACCTGGTGGCTCATGCCTGTAATCAATCCCACCCTAGCACTTTGGGGAGCCAAGTCAGGTGGATCACTTGAGCCTAGGAGTTTAGACCAGCCTGGGAAACGTGGTGAAACCCCATCTCTACAAAAACAAGAGTTTGCGTGGTGTGATAGCACGTGCCTATGCTCCCAGCTACTTGGGAGGCTGAGGTGGGAGGATCACCTGAGCACAAGGAGGTTGAGGCTACAATGAGCCATGATTGTACCACTGCACTCCAACTTGGGTGATCCCCGTCTCACAAATTCAAAAAATGTGGCCGGGTGTGGTGGCTCACGTCTGTAATTCCAGAACTCTGGGAGGCCGAGGTGGGTGGATCACCTGAGTTCGGGAGTTCGAGACCAGCCTGACCAACATGGAGAAACCCTGTCTCTACTAAAAACACAAAATTAGCTGGGCGTGGCGGTGCATGCCTGTAATCCCAGCTACTTGGGAGGCTGAGGCAGGAGAATTGCTTGAACCTGGGAGGTGGAGGTTGCGATGAGCCAAGATTGTACCATTGCACTCCAGCCTGGGCAACAAGAGCAAAACTCTGACTCAAAAAAACACCTTAAATATAAGAACAAAATGCAGGTTCTAATTCTATAGGTCTGAGGTGAGGCCTCAGGTACTACATTTTTTTTTTCCTTTGAGATGGTCTCTGTTGCCCAGGCTGCAGTGCAGTGGCACCATCATAGCTCACCACCATCTTGACCTGGGCTCAAGCCATCCTCCCACCTCAGCCTCCCAAGTAGCTGGGACTACGGGTGTGTGCCACCATGCCTGGCTGATTCTTGTAATCTTTTTTTGGTGGAGATGTGGTTTTGCCATATTGGTTAGGCTGGTCTTGAACTCCTGGGCTCAGGCAATCCTGCCTCTGCGTTTTCAAAGTGCTGGGATTACAGGAATGAGCCACCATACCTGGCCCCTAGATACGTTTTTTAATAATCTCCCAAATGATGCTGTTGGTCTGATGTGACCACATGTACAGCAGCAAAGCGTTAGATAACAGTAAATGCTAGAGCCAAAATGCAAGCGTCCAGCCACACTGCCAGGACTATTGCCGTCAGTCTTTTTTTTCAAAATGTAGTTTCACCCTTGTTGCCCAGGCTAGTGCAGTGGCACGATAGCTCACTACAACCTCTGCCTCCCAGTTCAAGTGATTCTCCTGCCTCAGGGCTCCTGAGTACCTGAGATTACAGGTGCCCACCACCATGCCCAGCTAACTTTTTTTCTTTTTTAATTTTTTGTAGAGATGGGATTTCATCATGTTGGCCAGATTGGTCTCGAACTCCTGACCTCAGGTGACCCACCTGCCTTGCCCTCCAAAGTACAGGCGTGAGCCATCGCACCTGGCCTGCTCTCAGTCTTTAATATCAGTCACATGCGAAGGGCTTGGAATCCTGCTGGTTTATTCCATACTTAGCTAAAACCTACAATGGAAAAGATGGTTTGTACTAACGGGGTTATTGCTTGGAGAAAGTGGAGCTGTCAGACAAAACAGTAGTCACCCGTTTTTCTGGTATTTGTATTTGACCCAACTGTATGTAATGGAGATTAAGTAGGAATAATATGTATGTGTAGGAAAGATTGGAGAGGGGTGAGTTCTCTGATTTGGGCTTTTTTCCAAGCACTTGCTGGAGGACTCTCTGGTTCTTGGAGGCAGGGAGGTGAGGGGAATGAGAGCTTGGTGCCTGGTATTCAGCTGAACTGAGCAATGGGAAAGGGCAGTGACCAAAAGGTCTGGCTTCATGCCGAAGGGAGGAATTCATTTTGGTGCGTGAGTGCTTGCCTGAGTGGGAATGCCTAATGAGTGGCAGCAGATGGGCCCCGGGGGCAGAGTTGCAGACATATTCACCTCTCTTCCGTGACTTACTTTATTCTGATGGTATCCAGTTACCGTCTTTTTCCAAAAGATGTTTTCTATCCCTTACCCATTGCTCACTTAAGCCCCTTTACTCTGAGAATTGCATCTGAATTCTAAACATGCACATCTTAAGGCCAGTGCTGGGACTCACAGCTGTAATCCCAGCACTCTGGGAGGCTAAGGTGGGAGGATTGCCTATACCCAGGAGTTTGAGACCAGTGCCTGCGTAGCATAGTGAGACCCTGTCTCTATTTAAAACATTTTTTGGCCGGGTGCAGAGGCTCACACCTGTAATTCCAACACTTTGGGAGGCTGAAGCAGGTGGATCACTTGAGCTCAGGAGTGAGATCAGCCTGGGCACTATGGTGAAACCCTGTCTCTAATAAAAATACAAAAAATTAGCTGGGTGTCGTGGTGCACGTCTGTGGTCCCAGCTGCTTGAGGGGCTGAGGTGGCTTGAGCCCAGGAGGTGAAGGTGCCAGTGAGCCAACATCATGTCACTGCATTCCAGCCTAGGGGACAGAGTGAGACCCTGTCTCAAAAAAAAAAAAAATGCTTTTTTAATGTGTATATTGTATCTCCATACATAGCATAGCATGCTTTTGCAGCCTGAGATGCCTCAATTATGTGCTATGGGTGGTTTTATGTAACATTTGTTGAGAGCAACCATGGGTTTATTGTGTTGTGTTGTGTTGTGTTTTTTGAGACAGAGTCTCTGTCACCCAGGCTCTAGTGCAGTGGCATGATCTTGGTTCACTGCAGCCTCTGCCTCCCAGGTTCAAGTGATTCTATTGCCTCAGCCTCCTAAGTAGCTGGGACTACAGGTGCACACCACAATGCCTGGCTAATTTTTGTATTTTTAGTAGAGACAGGGTTTCACCATATTGGCCAGGATGGTCTCAATCTCCTGACCTCATGATCCACCTGCCTTGGCCTCCCAAAGTGCTGGGATTACAGGCATGAGCCACTGCACCTGGCCGCAACCATGGTTTTATATGGGCAAGGTAAGACCCCCAGCACAAATTCAGCCACTGCTACTTCTCAGACGATCCAGGTTCTTCCTGCAGCCTGGGCAGGGGAACAGGGTAGGATACCTGGAATGAAGGTGAACCTGGAAGAGGCCAGCCAGCCTCCCAGAGGGGATTTTGAGACCTTCCCAGTCAGTTCAGGAGATCTGCCGATTGCTATAGTGCTAGCACTGGAGGAAGTGGGATGCCAGTGTATGGAAAGGAGCAGATAAATCACAAAGCTTAGGTGAGTGTGACACCCCGTGATACCAGCATTTCCCAAGCAGGGTGCCCTTTGAATCAGATTCAGGGTGCCCATATAGGATCCTTTCTGCTTTTAGAACAACATGGTGGAGCCTGGAGAGCCTGGCCCACCCCTCCTCCCTGGGGCCAGTCACCCCTGGCCAGGAGCAGCCTCCTCCATTTACCTCTCTACGCCTTACAGATGAATTATTTTCTACACATGCCAAGATGCGAAAAAGGCTGAAAAGCTTTAAGTAGCCGCAGAGGTCTGGGGTGAAAGAAGGTGAGAGAGGAGTTTAGCTGAGAAGAAATATTCCGGTAGAATAGAGCCTGGGGAATTGGAAGAGCAAAGTGCCAGTGGTTGGGGGGGCATTTGTCCTTGTAAAGATGATTTCCCCCTCCTGTGTTGGCGGGAGAGTGAATAGAAGTTAGCCTGCAGCAAGAACAAATATACCCCAAGGTCTAGGTCACTGCTTTGTGGCTGACAATCATCTGATCTGCCCTTGAGCACAAATGGAAAGTCTGGACCCAGAACTGCAGCTGTTGCTGATGCTGAGACGGCTGAGGCTTGATGGGGATAAATGGACACAGCCTAAGAGGGTGCTGGCTCCTGAGGTTGGCGGCGGCCCCAGGTTCCGGCTGTCTGGACAGAGGGCTTAGACTGCCCTCACCTGACCTGGCCTGAGGAGCAACCTACTTCCCCCACATAGAGACTGCCAGCCACTGGGAGGTGAGTGTGTCTGGGAAGAGGTGCTTTGGGCTGGGATGAGGAGGAGGATAACGACTTTGAGGGGTCGAGATCTTGCCTGTCCACCTGTCATTCTGTGTTTGGGAAGCAGCTGGCAAGTGAATTCTCCAGCAGGAATCTGTCGGGCCAGAGGAAAGCTAAGTGGGTTACACAATTACAAATCTGTCTTCAGGCCTCTGACTGCTGGAAGGTTGTGTGGCAGCCCTGGGTGACGCTGAGGGAGGGCCGGGGAGGCGCTGTCAGTGTGGGAGGGAAAGGTGCCTTCACAGCTTCCACAACACCCTGGGAGGTGATGTTATTATACCCACTTCCATAGATCAGAGAGATTTAATATCTAGCCTAAGCCTACAGAACAAGTGGCAGAACTGAAATTTGACCCCAGAGCTCTGGCTCCAAAGCCTAGGCTCACTCCACTCTGCTGTGCAGCCTTTGAGGAGCCCCAGGGGAAATCAGCTCTGCACCTGGCAGCCTTTCCAGTCCCCACTGGGTATGAGGCCAAGAGGGGCCAGCCCTCCCATGAGCACTGGATGGAGCTGCAGACACAGAGAGATCTCATTATTCCAGTGATTGTCAGAAAACCTCCCAGAAGCCCATTCCTGGGCCCAGGTGGCAGCCTACCGACCTTAAATGGCAAAGCCAGCTGGTCCCCACTGTCTAGGCTGTAGCTTCTCTAGTGAGGGGGCATTTTTGTCCAGGCCTCCCTCTGAACTCAATTCTCAGGTCACGGGGAGATAGAGTGTCCTTGCAGGATGGCTGCTGCCACCTGCCTGGTCTCCTGCCAACAGGGATACCAGCCGAGGCACAGGCAGGACAGTGCACACCTGGAACCTTGCTCCTCTACACCCCGGGGCCAGGGTGGTCAGTACCTGTCAGCTGAGGCTGCCAGGTGAAGCTGGCAGAGATGACCTGGGCAGATGGCTCCTGGGGCCAGGGTGACCGTATAGGAGACACAAGGCAGCAGAAGCTGAAGGGAAAATAGACCCTTGGGTGTGGGGGCTGTGGAGGAGTGGGCCCTCACCCCATGGAATAGGTCCCCTTTGCTGACATCTCGTTAGCCTGTCACCGCCCCGTTCATGCCAAGAAACTGGTGCCCCTGAATTTGTCAGCCCCGAGAATGTTTTGGGAAAACAGTTCTTTCCTCCTCTATGCTCCCTTGGAGTCTATAGCAGGAGTGAAATAGTCAGAATCAATGAACCTTCTAGAACTAGAGACATGTCTGCTTTAGTCATAATACAGAAAATGCTTTTAAACACTTATCTCACCACTGGATTTTTCTTTTTTTCTTTTTTCTTTTTTTTGAGACGGACTCTTGCTTGTCACCAGGCTGGAGTGCAGTGGTGTGATCTTGGCTCACTGCAACCTCCGCCTCCTGGGTTCAAGTGATTCTCCTGCCTCAGCCTCCCAAGTAGCTGGGGCTGGGACTACAGGCACATGCTACCACACCCAGCTAATTTTTGTATTTTTAGTAGAGACGGGGTTTCACCATGTTGGCCAGGATGGTCTCAATCTCTTGACCTCATGATCTGCCCACCTTGGCCTCCCAAAGTGTTGGCATTACAGGTGTGAGCCACCGCGCCTGGCCTTTTTAGAATCTTTTAAAAATTGGAACAAAAAAATAAAAAGAAAAAAGATGAAAAAATACCAAAAAAATTGGAACAGATTATAAAGGTTTTACAGAATATAAATGTTTCCTAATTACACAAAGATTTTGTCTACATAAATTAGTTTAACTCACAGGGGCAGGTACGTATAAATTCAACCTCATTCTGTCTCCCTTTACCCTCTCTGCACGTTCCTCTATTTTTATCAAATATCTATTTTAGCTTCCAAGAGCTGTCTAGTCCAAGAGTAAACTAATACTGAAATGCCTGTGGCAAAGGTAATCCGATTATACTATTCTGGCAATCATCTCCAGTTTTTTCTTGTTTTAATTAAAAAAAAAGAGGGAGGGGGGCCAGCTGCGGTGGCTAACGCCTATAATCCCAGCCCTTTGGGACAACAGCTCACCGTGCTGGGCTTCATTTTCAGTTTTCAGTTTTTATTTGTTCATTATTTTTGGAACACCTATTTGGTGCAAGTCACCGTACTGGGTACTATAGGAAATTATTGAGTTTTTTGCCTCTCAGATTGTAGAGACAGACCACACATGCATAATCTCAATTTGAGGTAGTATATGCCACATGTCACAGAAGAGGCTGTCACAGGCAATAGCCACTGTTGCATAGCTACGTCAAAGCTTGTTCCACCTGCCAACACAACCCAGTTCTGTCCCTGTGAGTGGCACCCATGTGCATCGGAGGGTATGGCTTCACCTCTAGGGTGAATCTTCCCCTAAGCCAATCAAGGTAATTCTACTTCTTTTGCCAGGGCCTGGTTAAGGAACCAGCATGTGATGTAATTATGGAAATGAGAGGTGAGGTAATGTCTGCCGGTTGTGGGGTTGGAAGGAAGATATTCTTGCAAAAATTTCCTTGGTCTTAAAAAAGAACTCAGGGAAAGGATTTTCCTCTTGCCGCTCTGGGCGTGACTGTGTGAGCGCACGGTGCCTGTGCTTGCGCCTGGTGCGGGAGGTTGCTGCAGCCGTCTTGTGACCAGAAGGGGACAAAAGCTACAGCTGGGAGCAAAGCAACGCAGAAAGCTGAAAAGAGCCTGGGTCCCGTCCTCATAGAGCGCTGAGCCCCTAAATTAACCAACCTTGACGCCAAACCTTGCTCTGCTGCTGAAGGTTTTACGAGATTTTAAGTTCCTTTATCGTTTAGGACATTTTGAGTTGGGTCTTCTATTGTTTCCTGTCAAAAGCATTCTAACTTCTTTAAGTAATTGGTTATTTATTTATTTATTTTATTTTATTTTTGGGTTTTTTTTTTCTTTCTTTAGGTAATTGTTAACAGAAATTTTTTCTTTGTTTTCTGCTGGGCGCAGTGGCTCATGTCTGTGATCCCAGCACTTTCAAAGGCTGAGGTGGGCAGATCCTGCTTGAGGTCAGGAGTTTGAGACCAGCCGGGGCAACAGAGCAAAACCTGTCTCTACCAAAAAAAACAAAAATAGAAGCAGCCAGGTGTAGTGGCATGTGCCTGTGGGCCCAGTGTTATAAGTAAAATATCAATGCCTCAAAAGAAATAGCACTTGAAGATAAATCCTCTCATCAAGACAATTTACTTCCTATAGAAGGGTACAGCTAATGGATGGAGCAATGGTGGCCGCACGCTTGGACAAGGGGAGGGGATACTTATGCCTGACAGGGGTTGTCTCTACTGCTACCGTTCCCTTATTGGCTAGGGTTAGACCACACAAGCCAGACTAATCCCAACTGGCTATTTTAAAGAGAGCAGGGGTCTGAGCTGGAGTGGCAGGGCAGGTGTTCTGGTGGGAAGGATGGTTATGGGTGGGTCAGAGCAGGTAGCCAGGGGTGACCTAGGTCAATGAAGGTGACCAGAGCAGGTGTCCGGAGGAGGTGACCAGGATGAGTCAGGACAGAGCCAGGGGCTGGGGGAACAGATGTGAACTATTGATTAGAACTGGTGGAGAAGGTTGTTTAGTGGAATTATAAGGAAGTTAAACTTTAAAATAGAGAATTAAAGAATAAGAGAGCTGAACATACTGACATAGTGATTCTTTGAAGAAAAGCTTGGGGTTCACTATAACACCAGCTACTCCAGAGGCTGAGGTAAGAGGGCTTGAGCTGAGGCCAGGAGGTAGTGAGCCATGACGGCACCACTGCACTCCAGCCTGGGTGACACAGCAAGACCCTGTCTCAAAAAAAAAAAAAAAAAAAAAGAATTTTTTTCTACATTTTCTTCTTCTTTCTCCTCCTCATCCTCCTTCTTCCTCTTCTTTTTTTGTAATAGAAACAGGGTTTTGGCTGGGCATGGTGGCTCACGCCTGTAATCCCAGCACTTTGGGAGGTCGAGGTGGGCAGATCACTGGAGGTCAGGAGTTTGAGACCAGCCTGGTCGACATGGTGAAACCCCATCTCTACCAGATATGGTGGCATGTGCCTGTAATCCCAGCTACTCAGGAGGCTGAGGCAGTAGAATCACTTGAACCAAGGAGGTAGAGGTTGCAGTGAGCCAAGATCAAACCATTGCACTGCACTGCAGTCTGGGCTACAGAGCGAGATTCTGTCTCAAAAAAGAAAGAAAGGGCCAGGTGCGGTGGCTCACGCCTATAATCCCAGCACTTTGGGAGGCCAAGATGGATGGATCACCTGAGGTCAGGAGTTCGAGACCAGCCTGGTCAACATGGTGGCACCCCATCTCTTAAAAAAAATAATAAAAAAAAATTGAAAGAAGAAAGCAAGCAAGAGAGAGAGAGAGAGAAAGAAGGAAGGAAGGAAGGAGAAGGTAGGAAGGAAAAAAAGACAGAAAGAGGGCCGGGCGCGGTCACTCAAGCCTGTAATCCCAGCACTTTGGGAGGCCGAGGCGGGTGGATCACGAGGTCTAGAGATCGAGACTATCCTGGTCAACATGGTGAAACCCCGTCTCTACTAAAAATATAAAAAATTAGCTGGGCATGGTGGCGCTTGCCTGTAATCCCAGCTACTCAGGAGGCTGAGGCAGGAGAATTGCTTGAACCCAGGAGGCGGAGGTTGCAGTGAGCCGAGATTGCGCCATTGCACTCCAGCCTGGGTAATAAGAGCGAAACTCTGTCTCAAAAAAAAAAAAAAAGAAAGAAAGAAAGAAAGAAACAGGGTTTCACCATGTTGCCCAGGCTAGTCTCAGACTTCTGGACTCAAGCAATTCACCTTCCTCAGACTCCCAGCGTGCTGGGATTACAGGTATGAGCCACTATGCCTGGCCAGAAATTTGTAGTAAAAGAATTAATAATAAAAATATGAAGACCCTGCTTTTTTTTTTTTTTTTTAAGACGGGGTTTCACCATGTTGGTCAGGCTGGTCTTGAACTCCCAACCTCAGGTGATCCACCGGCCTTGGCCTCCAAAGTGCTTGGATTACAGGCGTGAGCCACCACGCCCGGCGAAGACCCTGCTTTTTTATTTTTTTATTTTTATTTATATTTATTTATTTATTTATTTATTTATTTTGAGACGGAGTTTTCGCTCTTGTTACCCAGGCTGGAGTGCAATGG
The DNA here is from genome assembly GCF_048565385.1 of Saimiri boliviensis. Taxonomy (NCBI): domain Eukaryota; kingdom Metazoa; phylum Chordata; class Mammalia; order Primates; family Cebidae; genus Saimiri; species Saimiri boliviensis. The sequence continues at coordinate 64,415,316 of NC_133455.1, forward strand.
CACGATCTCAGCTCACCGCAACCTCCGTCTCGTGGGTTCAGGCAATTCTCCTGCCTCAGCCTCCTGAGTAGCTGGGATTACAGGCACGTGCCACCATGCCCAGCTAATTTTCTGTATTTTTAGTAGAGACGGGGTTTCACCATGTTGACCAGGATGGTCTCGATCTCTCGACCTCGTGATCCACCCGCCTCGGCCTCCCAAAGTGCTGGGATTACAGGCTTGAGCCACGGCGCCCGGCTATTTTTTAATTTTTTTATTTCAAGCCCACCACGAACATCATACCTGCTTTTATTTAGGTTAAAAAATATTAAGGCCCAGCCAGGAATGGTAGATCACACCTGTAATCCCAGCACTTTGGGAGGCCAAGACAGGTGGATCACAAGGTCAAGAGGCTAACATGGTGAAACCCCATCTCTACTAAAAATACAAAAATTAACTGGGCATATTGATGCATGCCTGTAGTCCCAGCTACTTGGGAGGCTGAGGCAGGAGAATCACTTGAGCCCGAGTGGTGGAGGTTGCAGTGAGCCATTATCAAGCCACTGCACTCCAGCCTGGTAACAGAGTGAGACCCCGTCTAAAAAAGAAAAGAAAAAAAAAATTAAGGCTCTTTTGAATTTGCAGAACCTCTTTGCCAGTGCAAACCTTGCCTTGGGTGAGTGAAGATCCTGTCCCCTCTTCCTTTCCTTGTATGTTGCCTTATTCCACCTGCAGTTCCTGGTCCACAAAACAGATCTGCTTTTTCCTTCCAGTCTTCCCAGGTGCCTTGGCCAAACTCAAACCATAAATAAAAAGAAACAGGCCGGGCTTGGTGGCTCAAGCCTGTAATCCCAGCACTTTGGGAGGCCGAGGCAGGTGGAGCACGAGGTCAAGAGATCGAGACCCTCCTGGTCAACATGGTGAAACCCCGTCTCTACTAAAAATACAAAAAAAATTAGCTGGGCATGGTGGCGCGTGCCTGTAATCCCAGCTACTCAGGAGGCTGAGGCAGGAGAATTGCCTGAACCCAGGAGGCGGAGGTTGCGGTGAGCCGAGATCGTGCCATTGCACTCCAGCCTGGGTAACAAGAGCAAAACTCCGTCTCAAAAAAAAAAAAAAAGAAAGAAAGAAACAGAGACCAGGCATGGTGGCTTTTGCTGTAATCCCAGCACTTTGTGAGGCTGAGGAGGGAGGATTGCTGGAGGCTAGGAATTCAAGATCAGCCTGGCAACGTAGTGAGACCCTGTCTCTACACAAAATTTAAAAATTACCGGTCGGGCGCGGTGGCTCAAGCCTGTAATCCCAGCACTTTGGGAGGCCGAGGCAGGTGGATCACGAGGTCGAGAGATCGAGACCATCCCGGTCAACATAGTGAAACCCCGTCTCTACTAAAAATACAAAAAAATTAGCTGGGCATGGTGGCACGTGCCTGTAATCCCAGCTACTCGGGAGGCTGAGGCAGGAGAATTGCCTGAACCCAGGAGGCGGAGGTTGCGGTGAGCCGAGATCGCGCCATTGCACTCCAGCCTGGGTAACAAGAGCAAAACTCTGTCTCAAAAAAAAAAAAAAAAAAAAAAAAAATTACCCTGGCACTGTGGCACGCACCTACAGTCCCAGCTACTCTGGATGATGAGTTAGGAGGATTCCTTTTTTCCAATTTTCTTTCTTTGACATTAACTTTTTTCATAGTTTTAGTGGAGACAGGGTTTCACCATGTTGGCCAGGCTGCTCTCAAACTCTTGACCTCAGGTGATCCACCTGCTTTGGTCTCCCAAGTGCTGGGATTACAGGCACCTGCCCTTGACATTAATTTTTTGTTTGTTTGTTTGAGAAGGAGTCTCACTCTGTTGCTCAAGCTGGAGTGCAGTGGTGCAACCTTGGCTCGCTGCAACCTCTGCCTCCTGGGTTCAAGCAATTCTCCTGTCTCAGCCTCCAAAGAAGCTGGGATTACAGGTGCCCCCCACCATACCTGACTAATTTTTTCATATTTCTAATACAGATGAGGTTTCACCATGTTGGCCAGGCTGGTCTCCAACTCCTGATCTCAAATGATCTGTTCACCTCAGCCTCCCAAAGTGCTAGGATTACAGGCGTGAGCCACTGCGCCAGGCCAATATTAACTTTTTAAAGAATCTAGGAGTAGTTGTCTTATAGAATGTCACAACTCTGAAATTGTCTTCAGATTGACCTTTTAAAATCATAAATCAGATTAAGTCATTCCCTGTTTCAAATCCTCCAATGGATTTTCATTGCATTTAAAATCAGCTATTTACTTTGATTTTAAAAGTTCTGTGATCTCTGACTCCTGCCTCTAACCTCACCTTTCCCACTCTCCTCCCTCATCTGCCTTGTGCCAGCCTCATTGACCTTTCTCTAATTCCTCAAACATGCCAAGCTCATCCCAGCCTTACCTCTCTGCTCAGGTAATGACTGAAGACAATTCATGACTTTCAAATCCTAGATTGCATGGAAATAGCTACAAAGAATGTTATTGGGGCAATTGAGGGAATTTGAATATGGGCTGTGTATTAGATAATATTGTTTTTTTTTTTGTTTTGTTTTGTTTTTTTGAGACAGAGTTTCGCTCTTGTTACCCAGGCTGGAGTGCAATGGCGCCATCTCGGCTCACCGCAACCTCCGCCTCCTCGGTTCAGGCAATTCTCCTGCCTCAGCCTCCTGAGTAGCTGGGATTATAGGAACGCGCCACCATGCCCAGCTAATTTTTTGTATTTTTAGTAGAGACGGGATTTCACCATGTTGACCAGGATGGTCTCGATCTCTTGACCTCGTGATCCACCCGCCTCGGCCTCCCAAAGTGCTGGGATTACAGGCTTGAGCCACCGTGCCCGGCCAATTTTTTTTTGAGATGGAGTCTTGCCCGGTCACTGAGGCTGGAGTGCAGTGGTATGATCTCAGCTCACTGCAACCTCCACCTCCTGAGTTCAAGCAATTCTCTGCCTCAGCCTCCTGAGTAAAGTAGCTGGGATTACAGGCACCCACCACCATGCCAGGCTAAATTTTGTATTTTTAGTAGAGACAGGGTTTCATCATCCTGCCCAGGCTGGTCTTGAACTCCTGACTTCGTGATCCACCCGCCTTGGCCTCCCAAAGTGCTGGGGATTACTGGCATGAAGCACTGTGCTGGGCCAAAAAAATTTTTTACATGAATAAAACAAAGACAGATTAATGTTAAATGTCTTTAGTGGGCTAATCCTACTGTGGTTATGTAGGGAAATGTCTTTATTCTTGGCAATACATGCTAAAGTATTCAGAGATTAAATATGATGACTTCTGACACTGCCAGAGGAATTGTGGCAAAACAGTGATAACTAGTAAATCCAAGAGAAGGGTACATTGGTGTTCATAGCAACATTCTTTCAGCATCGTCCTGGGTTTGATTGTTTTTCAAAAGAAAATGGAGTAAAAGGTGAACAATTTATTTATTTATTTATTATTTTTTTTTTTTTGGAGACGGAGTTTGGCTCTTGTTACCCAGGCTGGAGTGCAATGGCACGATCTCGGCTCACCGCAACCTCCGCCTCCTGGATTCAGGCAATTCTCCTGCCTCAGCCTCCTGAGTAGCTGGGATTACAGGCACGCACCACCATGCCCAGCTAATTTTTTGTATTTTTAGTAGAGACGGGGTTTCACCATGTTGACCAGGATGGTCTCAATCTCTTGACCTCGTGATCCACCCGCCTCGGCCTCCCAAAGTGCTGGGATTACAGGCTTGAGCCACCGCGCCCGGCCAAGGTGGACAATTTAAATAAAAGTATCTTAATCCAGGAATACTTAAAAATCACTAGGGCATTTATCAAAACGCACGTTGTAAAGATTTGGAAGATCTGGGTGGGACCCAGTAGTCTGACTTTCCACGGCCTGGGTGACCCTCAGGCAGCTGCCCAGGCCACACCTGGAGCAGGTCACCGAGCATCTGCCCTCTGAGTGTGGCTCGCTGGCACAGCCCTTTCTTTCCCATTCTCCAGCTGAGGTGTGGCTGGCTCAAAGTTCAGGCAGGCAGATGGAGATGTGATTTTACAGAGAGGGTGGAACTGGAGATTGTGGGCATAGCAGAGAATGGCAGGCAGTTGAGGAAAGTTTTGTCTTCCTGCCCTGTCTTTTGGCTTCTGGAGGAACAGAGGAGGCTCCTAGAACCCAGAGGAAGAATGGAAGAGGGGCTCCAAACTCCTAATACCAGTGCTTCTCTGACTCTATTTTACATCCCCTTGGATACATATCATCTTTAAACAAACATCAAAAAGAGGTCACAATAAATTTTGAAGTATTTCCCAAATTCCAATGTTCCTGGATCCTTGAGTTTTGAACTCAACGTAGATGCAGACTGAACCTGTCAGCATGTCATTCTGACCTCTGACCAGAAGGTGGCAGCAACACACCTCACTTTATTTCAGGGGCCACGAAACGCGATTTTTCAGGTGCCTCACACACATTTGGTTGACCTAGGTCCCTCCCCAGACACCACGAAAAAAAAGATGAGTAAGATCTGATGCTGCCCCCAAAGATCATATTGTCAGAGAGCGGGGAGTCAGAGTCAGAGATATAAACAGATTACTAGTGACCTTAGGCAAATTGCTTAATCTCTCTGTGCCTCAGTTTCTTCAACTGTGAAGTGGGAATAGTAATAGTACCTATGTCACAGGGTTACTGTGAGGAGTAGGAGTGATTAAATGTGTTAGACATAACAAGGGGTGGCCATTACTATGTGATACAACGAGAGAAGGGATGAGTGGGCAGAGATGCCCACAGTGCTCCCTAACTGGGAGCAGTGGAGATAATGGGAAGGAGTTCTACTCTGGTCAAGCCACTCTGTCAGTGGGGACCCTGCAGCCAACCTGGGCTGGGAGAGTCTACCTTCAAAAGTGGGTGCTGGATCCCTTCCACCTGAGGCTCTCCTTGGGTCCCGCAGGCACAGAGCACAGAATGTCAGCAGGGCCACGCAGGGCATGATCAACCAGAATGTGCCCTCCCAGAGAGAAAACCACCACCAGCTCACAGTGCAAGTTCAGACAAGCAACTTGGTCCCTCTGAGCCTTGGGTCCTACCTAAGTGATGGGGAAATGGAACCACAGGAACCAAGGAACAGTGCTGAGTTCCGCATCTGGGATATCGCAAGAGCAACTATAAAGTCAGGCAATTCAGGGACATCATGGACTTGGAGCCAGGGACTTAAAAATAAAGCTGGAGGCTGGGTGTCGTGGCTCATGCCTGTAATCCCAGCACTTTCGGAGGCTGAGGCGGGTGAATCACAAGGTCAGTGATTGAGATCATCCTGGCCAACATGTTGAAACCCTGTCTCTACTAAAATCCAAAAAATTTGCCAGGTATGGTAGTGCGAGACTCTAGTCCCAGCTACTCAGGAAGCTGAGGCTGAGGAATTGCTTGAACCTGGGAGGGGGAGATTGCAGTGAGCCAAAATCGTGCCACTGCACTCCAGCCCTGGGACGGAGTGAGACTCAGTCTCAAAAAAAAAAAAAAAAAAAAAAGAAGGGCTGGGCGCGATGGCTCACGCCTGTAATCCCAGCACTTTGGGAGGCCGAGGCGGGTGGATCACGAGGTCAAGAGATCGAGACCATCCTGGTCAACATGGTGAAACCCTGTCTCTACTAAAAATACAAAAAATTAGCTGGGCATGATGGCGCATGCCTGTAATCCCAGCTACTCAGGAGGCTGAGGCAGGAGAATTGCCTGAACCCAGGAGGCGGAGGTTGCAGTGAGCCGAGATCGTGCCATTGCACTCCAGCCTGGGTAACAAGAGCAAAACTCCGTTTCAAAAAAAAAAATTAGCTGGGCATGGTGGCGCATGCCTGTAATCCCAGCTACTCAGGAGACTGAGGCAGGAAAATTGCCTGAACCCAGGAGGCGGAGGTTGCGGTGAGCGGAGATCGCGCCATTGCACTCCAGCCTGGGTAACAAGAGCGAAACTCCGTCTCAAAACAAACAAACAAACAAACAAAAAGCTGAGGCCATGCACAAGGCTCACACCTATAATCCAGCACTTTGGGAGGCTGAGGTGGGTGGATTGCCCGAGCTCAGTAGTTTGAGATCAGCCTGGGCAACATGGTGAAACCCCATCTCTACCAAAAATACGAAAAATCAGCCAGGGGTGTTGGTGCACTCTATGCCGGGACTAAGGCAGGAGGATAGTTTGAGCCTGGGAGGCAGAGTTTGCAGTGAGCTGAGATTGTGCCACTGCATTCCAATGTGGGTGACAGAGACCCCATCTCAAAAATAAAAATAAAATAAATAAAGTTGGGAAGACAAAGAAATCCTGGAGAGGAATTGGACTTCAGTCAGGATGTGGAGTGGAAAAAAGCCTGAAGCTTTTTAATATTTTATTTTGGTTATTTATTTATTTATTTAGAGACAGGGTCTCAGTTGGTCACTGTGGCTGGAGTCCAGTGGTGCAGTCATGGCTCACAGCAGCCTTGATCTCCTGGGCTCAGGTGATACTCCCACCTCAGTATCCCAAGCAACTGGGACTACAGGTGCATGCCACCATGCCTGGCTAATTTTTGTGTATGTTTTGTAGAGATGGGGTTTTGCCATGTTGCCCAGGCTAGTCTTGAACTTCTAGGATCAGGCAATCTGCTCACCTTGGCCTCCCAAAGTGCTAGGATTACAGGTGTGAGTCACCTTGCCTGTCCTGGAGTGGAGGTTTGGGTCAATCCTAGACCTCTAGAGGCAAGGAGACCCCAGCTGACACATAGTTGCAAGTTTTCTTTTTTGTTTGTTTGTTTTTTTGAGAGGGAGTCTTGCTCTGTCACCCAGGCTGGAGTGCAGTGGTGTGATCTCGACTCACTGCAACCTCTACCTCCTGGGTTCAAGCAATTCTCCTGCCTCAGCCACCTGAGTAACTGGGACTATAGGTGTGTGGCACCACAGCCAGCTAATTTTTTGTATTTTTAGTAGAGACAAGGTTTCACCAGACATATTAGTAGAGACAGGGTTTCACCAGATATGTTAGCCAGGATGGTCTCGATCTCCTGACTTCGTGATTTGCCCACCTCAGCCTCCCAATGTGCTGGGATTACAGGCGTGAGCCACCGCACCCGGCCGGCATGTCCTTGTGCTATCACTGTTCTTTGGCCAGCCATGGATCTCTTTACTCTCCCATGTCTTGCCTACATGCCCTCCTAATCCAGCTTTGAGTCTATGGCTTGGCATTTAATAGCACTCTCGCCAGTAACCTAAATGTCATTGCTCACCTTCCCTGCAAACCCCTGAACACGTATAATCGTCGTTTCTCTTCCAGCCTTCATCAGAACAGTCAAGGGAGGCAGGAGAAGGAGGGGCGATGAGAATACTGGCAAATACTTCTGCAGCACATACTAGGTGCCAAGCACTAAGTGCTTCACGGAGGGTAACTCGTTTAATCCTCCCACACCATGAGGTAAGTACTGTTATTAACATCCCCATTTGTGTATAAAGAAAATTGGGTGAACAGAGGTTAAGTCACTCAGAAAACCCAAAGCACACAGCTAATTAAGATGAGCAGCCATGATGGAACCTGCGCTGTCTGCAGGTCCCGGTCCACCAGGAGAGGATGAGGCCACGGAGGACTCGGCTTCTTCCGCCTTGGGTCCATCATTGCTCTCAGCCACCAGGGGCACAGACCAAAAGAAGCCCAGACCCTCACTGCTCTTGGGGCTGACAGTATCACTCCAGAGGTTAACAATAACAATAGTAATAATAAAACCAACTTCAGGCTTTAAGATGTGTGTCCTAAGCACTTCACATGCATTTATTTATTCCCTTAGTCTTTCCAACAACGCTATGAGGTAGAAGCTACCTTTTTATCTCCCTTTTCCTGAGGGATGTGAAGGGATGTAGCGAGCCTAAATTCTACAACAGAGGAGCTGGGCGCGGTGGCTCACGCCTGTAATCCCAGCACTTTGGGAGGCTGAGGCAGGTGGATCACAAGGTCAATAGATTGAGACCATCCTGGTCAACATGGTGAAACCCCGTCTCTACTAAAAATACAAAAAATTAGCTGGGCATGGTGGCGTGTGCCTGTAATCCCAGCTACTCAGGAGGCTGAGGCAGGAGAATTGCCTGAACCCAGGAGGCGGAGGTTGCAGTGAGCCGAGATCGCACATTGCACTCCAGCCTGGGTAATAAGAGCGAAACTCCGTCTCAAAAAAAAAAAAAAAAAAAAAATCTACAATAGAGAGTGGTGGATCAGATGGGAAGTGTGGCCGCTGGATGCCAGAGCCTGGCTCTTAACCCAGACTCTTTGCCTACCTTTGCTCTGCGGGAAGTCTCTGGCCTGCTCCTTCTGCGTGAGGGGAGGAGCCTCTTCTGTCTTGCAGTTCCCCACCCAGGCCCAATCCACAGCTCCAGAGCCCTGCGGTGGCAGCCCCCTGTCCCCTCCCCACCGAGGCATGCAGGCGGCCCACGGACTGCTTAGGTAGGGTGGGGACAGGAACTCCATCTAGAACTCCCCAGGACCAGACCAGCCCCAACAGCCTCTGCTCTCAGAGGCCTGGATCCCCAACCAGCTCCCTGTAGACGGGGCCTGAGCTGGTCCTCCTCAGGCCTCGCCTGCCTCTCCCTGTGCAGCGCAGGCTCCCTGCTCCTGGAGGGTGGGGCTGAGTCCGGGATGGATGGGGCTCAATGCCCAGGGCTGCGGCAGAAAGCACCAAGGCTTCCCTAGCCCCCTCCTCACACCCACCAAGCCTCCCAGCCCTATCCCAGGTGGGGCCCTACTCCTCCCCATTCCCAGGAGTTAGGGGCGGCCAAGCTCTCATTTACGCGTACTGTCCCATCTCTCCCTCCCTCCCGCTTCCCACTCCCCTGGCAACCATACCAGACCCATCGAGGAGAAGGAACTGGCAGCTGTGCAGGGAGAGACTAATGGCCCGGAAGGAAGGAGGGGCCTGGAGAGGAGATGAAGGCGGTAGGGACGCGAGCAGGGCGTTGGCCCTGGCCCTTCTCAGAGGACAGACAAAGGGGGGAGGGGGCCGCTGCCCTGAAATACTGAGAAGCTGGCCAGCCAGGGAGCAGCCCTCCTCACCCCCAGCCAGAGATCCAGCCTGGAGCCTCAAACCTGCTTCCCAGACACGCTGTCTTGTCCTGAGGTCCTATCTGAGGCAGACCCTCTCTAGGAGAGTGCTGGAGTCCCCGGAGCAGCAGCAGCCCAAGCCCTATGGTTCCTGGCAAACCCAGCAGACCTCCGCAACCCGGCTCCTGCAGACCATCTGAGCTGCCTCTGTCTACTCCTGGGCAGCCTGTGCTTGCATTCTGGAAGCTGTTTGACATACAAAGGCCAGATATCAGCCTTCCCGCTAACTCTGGGGTAGGGGAGGGTATGATGAAGTGTGTGATTGTGTATTTGTGTATATGCAATGTGTGTACATAGGTATACAAGGCTATGTGTATGCATCTGTTTGTGTGCACAGGTTTGTGGACCTGTTCTGGAGCCTTCTCTCTCTTTCAGACTGCTGGGGTGGGCACATTCTCTTTCCGCATCTCTTCCCCATCCAGCCCCACCCATCCCTGGTACCTGCAACTCATCAATACTGGAAACTAGCTCCTGCCAGTCCATCCATCTCTCAGCCTTGGCAGCAGCTGTCACCCCTCAGCCCCCTCCCCTTCCCACCTCAGGAATCACTCTGGTTCCCGTAAAGCCCATGACTGATCAGCAGTTGGTGTGGGGTTGGGGGGAGGGAGAATCCAGTAAATCTGGACCGAGTACAAGAGGCCCACTCAGCCCAGCCTCTGGCATGGGGCAGACCCTCCCAAGTGGGATCCAGAGCTGGGTCCAGCCACCCTCAGCCCCCTATGATGTACCCACCTCATTGGGGCTCGTCGAGGGGTAGGTCTAGGTTTGGGGGCTGTGTCTTTAAGGCTGAAACATCAGCAGACAACCTCTGCTGGGCCGTGTTCAGGAGAGGGGGAGGGGGCTGGTCAGTCCATTAGCAACAGAGCTGGCGCCAGGCACCAGCCCTTCACAGGGCCCTGGGGATTAGGGAGAGTAGCTCTTTCCCAGCCCACCCTGCCTCTGAGCTCCTGCCTCCTAGTCCTCTCTGGGTGTGGTAAAGGAGAGATAGCTGACAGCAGGTGAAAATAGAGGCTGGCTTTCAAGGGGCAAGTCAAGGCACCAGCTATGGTGCCTAAGCCAGGGCAGCTCTCCCTCCAGCTGGCCTCCCTACTCCTGTGCCAGAAGCTTGCCCTTTCACTTCCGGTCCTTCCAGGGGAGGGCCTGATTTGAACTAGGGTCCAGGCAATTTCCAGGGACCCTAGTTCAAATCAGGCCCTCCCACCCTAGGTTCTAGCTTTGGGTGCTTGTTGGGAGGTAGTGACCCCCACCCCAGCGGCAACAGGGGGCACTCAAGTGGGCAGAGGCCTGCGACCAGGGAAGGGAGGGGAAGGCGCTCCTGCTGTTCCGCAGGGGTGGGGCATCCCCCTCCCCACACAACCCCCCTCCAGCGGGCCATCAGGCCAGTGGGAGGAGCTGTCCGTGCCCCCCCAGAGACCGCAGGGCTATAAAGCCGCCTCGAAGCGGTCTGCGGTCCTTCCCAGCCCCCGGCCTAGCTCTGCGAACGGTGACTGCCCATCCTCGGCCGAAATGAGCCACCACCCGGCGGGCCTCCGGGCCGGCTTCAGCTCCACCTCATACCGCCGCACCTTCGGGCCACCGCCCTCACTATCCCCCGGGGCCTTCTCCTACTCGTCCAGCTCCCGCTTCTCCAGCAGCCGCCTGCTGGGCTCCGCGTCCCCAAGCTCCTCGGTGCGCCTGGGCAGCTTCCGTGGCCCCCGGGCGGGAGCGGGTGCCCTCCTTCGCCTGCCCTCGGAGCGCCTCGACTTCTCCATGGCGGAGGCCCTCAACCAGGAGTTCCTGGCCACGCGCAGCAACGAGAAGCAGGAGCTGCAGGAGCTCAATGACCGCTTCGCCAACTTCATTGAGAAGGTGCGTTTTCTGGAGCAGCAGAACGCGGCCCTGCGCGGGGAGCTGAGCCAAGCCCGGGGCCAGGAGCCGGCGCGCGCGGACCAGTTGTGCCAGCAGGAGCTGCGCGAGCTGCGGCGAGAGCTCGAGCTGTTGGGCCGAGAGCGTGACCGGGTGCAGGTGGAGCGCGACGGGCTGGCGGAGGACCTGGCGGCGCTCAAGCAGAGGTCAGGGGGCAGGGCTGGGCCCGCGGCCGTCGAGGGGGCTGCTCTTCTCTCCCCTCTTCCCCTCTCCGTCAGCAGCCCAAGAGTGTGGATCCCCTTCCCTACCAATCCAGGTGTGTGCGGGCAGCATCCTTACTCGTGGGCTTTAAGTGGCCCCCGCCTCCCACTTTGCTCTGAGTGTCTGGGGAGGTGGAAGAAGTGGGTATCTATGCTTCCCCTTAGTAATGAGAGAACCTCCTTTCAGCTCCCAGCCCGTTAGAGAGAAAGTGGCGCAATTCCATCAAGCAGCCTCAGCCCTCCATTTAGAGGCCTGGGCAGCAGCAACAGCCTCTGACCGGATCCCGGGAGGGGGTGGGGCGCAGTCTGGGGTGCGAGCTGGGCTGCTACCCCGCAGTTCAGCCTCTGCACACGCTTCCCGTCAGGTTGGAGGAGGAGACACGCAAGCGGGAGGACGCGGAGCACAACCTCGTGCTCTTCCGTAAGGTGAGCCCCAACCCCACTTCGAGTTCAGCCTCCCCACCCCTACCCGCTGACCTCAGTATCCAGAGGTGACATCAGTGGGCGCGGGGAGAGGAGGGCAACCAGACGCCTCCCGAGGCAGGCAGGGAAGGCCTGGTTCTTCCTCGGCCTGCACAGCCCCTAACTTATTTTGAACCTCCACTGCCACCCCTCGAAGGATGTGGACGACGCCACTTTGTCCCGCTTGGAACTAGAGCGCAAAATTGAGTCTCTGATGGATGAGATTGAGTTCCTCAAGAAGCTGCACGAGGAGGTAGGTGGTCCCGGTATCAGGGGAGGCTTCCGAGGCTGCGGGGTGGTCTCGCTGGAGCTGGCGGGCGGAGCGGAGGCATCGCCCAGGGGATGTGTGAGGTTCGCTGCGTAGACGCAGTCTCTCCACCCCAGTCTACAGGTGGTTAGACTCCCACCCTTGCGCCACCTGGCGGCGGGCTGCAGGGCTGTACCTCCGAAATGGGGCCTCGTGTCTTGTGCCCGCGGGGGCGCAGGGCTGTGCCCCCGCCCTCCCTGGCGCCTCCTTCTGTTCGTTCAAGCGTTTCTTCTCTTTTCTGCGCGCGAACTGCGTGGCCCGCGTGGATTTGTCCCACTGTCTATCCTCTGCCTGCTCACGGCCGTAGGAGCTGCGAGACCTGCAGGTGAGCGTGGAGAGCCAGCAGGTGCAGCAGGTGGAGGTGGAAGCCACCGTGAAGCCGGAGCTGACGGCAGCGCTGAGGGACATCCGCGCGCAGTACGAGAGCATCGCCGCGAAGAACCTGCAGGAGGCGGAGGAGTGGTACAAGTCCAAGGTGAGAGCGCCGGGAGGGCCTGCGAGGCGGGGCGATGGGGTGGTGTCACGCGTCCCAGCCGGCTCAAGCCTGGGTTACCCCACTTCGCAGTACGCGGACCTGTCCGACGCTGCCAACCGGAACCACGAGGCCCTGCGCCAGGCCAAGCAGGAGATGAACGAGTCCCGACGCCAGATCCAGAGTCTAACATGCGAGGTGGACGGGCTGCGCGGCACGGTGAGTACGAAGCTGCGCGCCTGGGCCCGGGGAGTGGACGATGAAACGTTCCTCAACTGGCCCCTTCCATTCCCCTACCCCAGAACGAGGCCCTGCTCAGGCAGTTGAGGGAGCTGGAGGAGCAGTTCGCCCTGGAGGCGGGGGGCTACCAGGCGGGCGCTGCGCGGCTCGAGGAGGAGCTGCGACAGCTAAAGGAGGAGATGGCGCGGCACCTGCGGGAGTACCAGGAGCTCCTCAACGTCAAGATGGCCCTGGACATCGAGATCGCTACCTACCGCAAGCTGCTTGAGGGCGAGGAGAGCCGGTGAGGGCGGGGCTGCTAGGGCGGGGCAGGGAGGGGCAAGGACTGGGCGGGGAAGGGCGGGTCCTGGGCAGGGGCGCTGACAGCTTGCTTCGCCTGCAGGATCTCCGTGCCCGTCCATTCTTTTGCCTCTTTAAGTATAAAAACGACTGGTGAGTCCTCCACGTCTGGTTTGCAGCCTGTACCTCTCCCTGTCCACTTCTGCCCTCCTCGGGCTCCTGCTGTGGCTCACCTCAGGGATCTGTTCTCTCCACGGAACTTCTGGGTCCTGGCCTGCACCCGCCCCTACTCCTTGCACCCCGCCCCTCCCCTGCCCTCAGGGATGGGAGTGGGAGCCTAAGAGGAGAGATTCCCAAGCTTTCTCCCTTGAACCCCTCTTCCTACTTTCTCCAGTGCCTGAGGTGGAGCCTCCCCAAGACAGCCACAGCCGGAAGACGGTTCTGATCAAGACCATTGAGACCCGGGATGGGGAGGTGATGCAGGTCCCCTAATCCCAGGACTCCATCATTTCCCATATTGTTTCTGAGCCCCAGCCTGGCTGCCCCGATCTTACTTGGGGTGGGTAGTTCTTGGGGAGAGACAGAGGAGGAGGCGGAGAAGGTGGATGGATAGACAGGCGCCTTTGCTGGTTACCCCAGGGAGTGGGGCTCTATGATCCGAAGGAGGAGGATGGAGGGTGGCGCTGAATGGCTTGTGCCGATCATGTGCCCTGTCCTCAGCAGGTGGTGACAGAGTCCCAGAAGGAGCAGCGCAGTGAGCTGGACAAGTCTTCTGCCCACAGTTACTGAACCCCTTGGTCCAGGGCCTTGACTCTGCCCTAGGCCTATGCTAAGCCCAAACCCTAAGACCACTCCTGAATCAGTCTCCTCTCCCTCTGCATGTGTCTAAAAGGTAGTATCAGGCATCCCTCTCCTGGCTCATGGCCAAGCCCTACCCGACCAGCAGTTGCTGGGCCTCTCCCTTCCCTGACACTTGATGTGACGTATGTGCTTTCCCTTTCATGTCCCGATAAGAAGTCAATGACTTCCTTTAGAACAAATCTACTCCAGCCACGATCCCATGAGAAGTGGGTGAGCCAGGGTCTGAGTTTCATGTTTGAATTGAATAAAATGCTGTCAAGAGAAATCTGTAACTCTCCAGCGCATTTGTGTCTGTGGACGTGTGTGTGGGGTGCCTGAGGGGAGGAGCCTTGGTGGTGTTCTCCCTTTGTCTCAAGTCATTTTTCTGGCTCTCACTCTTTTGGCATCAGTATACTTTTCTGGGTTTTCTACCTCTATCCATTCATTCTCAGCTTTTGTTCCTCACCTGCAGCCTGGGATGCCCAGCCATCTGCTGGGTGCCTTATAGGCCACTCAAACTCAATCTCAGGAATTCTCCTCCTACCTCAGCCTACTGAGTAGCTGGGACTACAGGTGAATGACACCACACCTGGCTAATTTTTGTATTTTTTTGTACGGGGTTTTGCCATGTTGTCCAGGCCAGTCTCAAACTCCTGGGCTTAATTGATCCTCCCACCTGGGCCTCCCAAAGTGCTGAAATTACAGGCATGAGCCACCATGACTTGCCTAAAATTCACTTTTTGTCTTTGATTATGGCTAAACAAAAAAAAAAAAAAAAAAAAAAAAAAAGAAGGAGACCAGAAATGAACATGTTTAATGCTGGAGAGAATGTTAAACAATCAAGTTGTCATGAGTGATACTGGAAATAGATGCTTGGTACTGCAAAGAAAAATGAGCACTTAGACAAAGGGTCTTTCAGCAATGCAATTTTTACTTCTTCGACTGCAAGAAGGGTACTCTCCCTAGCCATTTTGCCACAAGAGTACAATGAACAAAGGAAAACATACAAATGTATCCCTTACGCCTTTGGGGTGGTCCTTACTGCTGTGTCTGATCTCCATTGCCTGGAGCCAGACCTCACAATCTAAACTAAAACCCGATTGACTAACAACTTAAAACTTTTCTAAACAGGTAAAAACAAGGGAGAGCTGGGACATGCCTGTGAGCACATCCAGCACAGCACAGATATTTTGCTCAAAGTACAAGTAGAATGTACTACAGGCCAGTAAGCATGGCATGTCTAATAGCTACATATGATAGGGCTTAATACAGTTATTAGCACACTTATTCTTTAACAGGAAAGGAAACTTTAAAAAGGAAGTTTTCTACTTCCCACAGGTGAGCCCAGCCATCTGTTAAAATGATATAACCTCAGACTTGGATGTGATTGAAAAAGTTTAGGAAAACTAAAAATCCAATTTCAATCAAAGTGATCTGATTTTATTTTATTTATTATTATTTATTTATTTATTTTTGAGACAGAGTGTTGCTCTGTTGCCCAGGCTGGAGTGCAGTGGCATGATCTTGGCTCACTGCAACCTCCGCTTCCCAGGTTCAGGCAATTCTTGTGCCTCAGCCTCCCAAGTAGCTGGGACTACAGGTGTGTGCCACCATGCCTGGCTAATTTTTGTATTTTTAGTAGAGACAGGGTTTCACCATGTTGGCTAGGCTGGTCTTAAACTCCTGACCTCAAGTGATTCACCCACCTCGGCCTCCCACAGTACTGGGAGCCACTGTGTAAGTTGTAAGCCACTGTGCCTGGCCATGATCTGATTTTAACCTCAAGAAGACAGGGCTGGGATTTGACTGAAATTAAGAATGCTTATGCCACATTGATTTTATTGTACTCTGCCTGTTGGAAGGAGCTTAACTGAAAGGAGATAGTTTCCTGACATCTATAAAAAGATCATCTCAAAAGTAAGGATGTGGCCAGGCGTGTCATTGCATGCCTGTAGTCCCAGCTACCTGGGAGGCCCAGGAGGTAGAGGCTGCAGTAAGCCATGATCCTGCCATTGCACTCTATCTGGCCTGGGCAAAACAGTGAGATTCTGTCTCAAAAAAAAAAAAAATAAATAAATATAAAAAATAAAAATGGAAGGATGTGGCCACATTTATTTAGTACTGTTCCTAGAGAGAACTGGGCTGTCCTTATCACATGTATCATGGGCCCCAACAAGATTCCCACTGTTATAGCAGGGATAACTCATCAGGGACCACCTGCAGTCAGGGGAAGAGGGAGTTCAGTTAATTGGGTTGCAAAGACATCTCAGGCAAGGGGGCGTTAATTGTTAGGTTAGATACGGGAATGTAGGTGGGGTGCAGTGGCTCACGACTGTAATCCCAGCACATTGGGAGGTTGAGGTGGGCAGATCACTTGAGGTCAGGAGTTAGAGACCAGCTTGGCCAACATGGTGAAACCCCATCTCTACTTAATATATAAAAATTAGGCCGGGCGCGGTGGCTCAAGCCTGTAATCCCAGCACTTTGGGAGGTCGAGGCGGGTGGATCACGAGGTCAAGAGATCGAGACCATCCTGGTCAACATGGTGAAACCCCGTCTCTACCAAAAATACAAAAAATTAGCTGGGCATGGTGGCGCATGCCTGTAATCCCAGCTACTCAGGAGACTGAGGCAGGAGAATTGCCTGAACCCAGGAGGCGGAGGTTGCGGTGAGCCTAGATCGCGCCGTTGCACTCCAGCCTGGGTAACAAGAGCGAAACTCCGCCTCAAAAAACAAAACAAAACAAAACAAAAGAATAACAAAAAATCCAACAAGATGTAAAGATTGAAAGGGAATATGTAAAACTGTTTTGTTTACATTGGACATAATTATCTTTGTAGAAAACCTAGTAGAATCAGTAGAAAACCTAGCAGAATCAATGAAAAACCAAGAAAAGGGTTCATTAAGATTGCTGGATAGAAAATAAATTATATTCTCCCACTAAGAAAATATTTGCAATGTTTAAAGTGGATATGGGGGTCAGACGCAGTGACTCACACCTGTAATCCCAGCACTTTGGGAGGCCAAGGTAGGGGGATCACCTGAGGTCGAGAGTTCAAGGTCAGCTTGGCCAACATGGTGAAACTGTCTCTATCAAAAATACAAAACTTAGCTGGACCTGGTGGTGCACACCTGTAGACCCAGTGACTTGGGAGGCTGAGGCAGAATTGCTTGAACTTGCAATAAGCCAAGATTGAGCCACTGCACTTCGGCCTAGGCGACAGAGCAAAACTCCATCACAAAATAATAAATGAACAAATAAGTAAAGTGCATATGGGGCTGGATGCAGTGGCTCACTCCTGTAATACCAGCACTTTGGGAGGCCGAGGCAGGTGGATGACCTAAGGTCAGGAGTTCTAAACCCACCTGGCCAACATGGCGAAACCCCATCTCTACTAAAAAATACAAAAATTAGCCAGGCATGGCCAGGTGCAATAGCTCACACTTGTAATCCCAGCACTATGGGAGGCTGAGGTGGGCAATCATCTGAGGTCAGGAATTTGAGACTAGCCTGGCCAACATAGTGAAACCCAGTCTCTACTAAAAATACAAAAATTAGCCAGGCATGGTGGCGGGAGCCTGTAATCCCAGCTACTTGCAAGGCTGAGGCTGAAGAATTACTGAACCCAGGAAGCAGAGGTTTCAGTGGGCCAAGATCAAGCCATTGCACTCCATCTTGGGTGACAGAGCGAGACTCTTTCTCAAACAAACAAACAAACAAAAGTGGCTCACGCCTGTAATCTCAGCACTTTGGGAGGCTGAGGCAGGTGGATCACGAGGTCAGGAGATCCAGACCATCCTGAACAACATGGTGAAACCTGTCTCTACTAAAAATGGAAAGATTAGCTGGGTGTGGTGGCAGGTGCCTGTAATCCCAGCTACTTGGGAGGCTGGGGCAGGAGAATCGCTTGAACCTGGGAGGAGGAGGTTTCAGTGAGCCGAGATCGCACCACTGCACTCCAGCCTGGTGACAGATCGAGACTCTGTCGCAAAAAAAAAAAAAAAAAAAAGAAAAGAAAAGAAGAGAAGAGAAAATTACCCAAGCATGGTGGCACATGCCTGTAATCCCAGCTACTTGGGAGACTGAGGCAGGAGAATCACTTGAACCTGGGAGGTGGGAGGTTTCAGTGAGCCAAGATCCAGCCTCCGTACTCCAGTAAGGGCAACAGAGCAAGACTCCATCTCAAAAAGTAATAATAATAAATAAAATAAAATAAAACAATTTTTAAAAATGTGAGTGTGTGATTAATATGCATAATATGCAGTTCCTGATGAAAGAACAAAAGTAAAGACTGGAATCCAAAATTTAAAAATGCATAAAAGGCCAGGAGCAGTGGCTCACGCCTGTAATACCAGCACTTTGGGAGCCCAAGGTGGGCAGATCAGGAGGTCAGGAGTCCTAGACTACCCTGGCCAAATGGTGAAACCCTGTCTTTACTAAAAATACAAAAATTAGCTGGACGTGGTGGCGGGTGCTTGTAATCCCAGCCACTTGGGAGGCTGAGGCAGGAGAATTGTTTGAACCCAGGAGGCAGAGGTTGCAGTGAGTGGAGATCACAGTATTGCTCTCCAGCCTGGGCAACAGAGCAAGACTCGGTCTCAAAAAAAAAAAAGAAAAAGGATATGAATAGGCATTTCAGAGAGGGTGAAGTTCTGTTGGCGAATAAGAATATGAAGTAACATTCAAACTCACTAGTAGAGAAATGCAATTTAAAATAACTGAGAGTACACTTAATATACCCATTAGAATTGCAAATATTAGAGAGTTGTATAATATTAATTGTTGGAATGAGTATGACCTAATAAGAACTTTCAGGCCGGGCGCGGTGGCTCAAGCCTGTAATCCCAGCACTTTGGGAGGCTGAGGCAGGTGGATCACGAGGTCGAGAGATTGAGACCATCCTGGTCAACATGGTGAAACCCCGTCTCTACTAAAAATACAAAACATTAGCTGGGCATGGTGGCGCGTGCCTGTAATCCCAGCTACTCAGGAGGCTGAGGCAGGAGAATTGCCTGAACCCAGGAGGCGGAGGTTGCAGTGAGCCGAGATTGCGCCATTGCACTCCAGCCTGGGTAACGAGAGCGAAACTCCGTCTCAAAAAAAAAAAAAAAAAAAAAAAAAAGAACTTTCAATAATAATGCTGAGACCGTAAACAGCTACAGACCTGGGTTTTCTTGTTCGGTTTTAGTTTTTGGGCTTTTTTTTTTTTTTTTTTTTTTTTTTTTTTTTTAGTGTCTATGTTATCAAGGCTGGACTCAAACTCCTGGACTCAGGCAATCCTCCCACCTCAGCCTTTTAAGAAGCTGAGAATACAAGTGTGTGCCATGCCCAGTTTACGGCTACAGACTTTCTGAAAAATAATCTGGTGCTACTTAGTAAACTTGAGTATGCATATACCTTACCACAGAAATTCCACTAAGAAGAATATGTTCTAGAGAAATTCTTGAACTGACTGACAGGGAACTATGTAAGAGATAACTGACTAGCATTGTGTGTAGAAGTCAGGAATGGGTAAGTATAATGGATGCCAACCATGGAATTCTATGCTATGCAGCAGTTATAAGCAATGAATTAGATTATATGTAGCTATAAGGATGAATCCTGAAAACTGAGTTGATCAAAAAAAATAAGCTAAACCCGCCGGCCGCAGTGGCTCACGCCTGTAATCCCAGCACTTTGGGAGGCCAAGGCAGGCAGATTATCCGAGGTCGGGAGTTCAAGATCAGCCTGACCAACATGGAGAAACTCTGTCGCTACTAAAAAAAATACAAAATTCGCCAGGTGTGGTAATCTCAGCTTTTTATAGCGATAGGATCTCACTACATTGTCTAGGCTGGTCTAGAACTCCTGGCCTTAAGCGATCTTCCCAACTGGGGCATCCAAAGTGCTGTGAAGGACCCCTGTAACCCTAAGCTGGACAATGTAGCTAAATCCTGTCTCTCAAAAAAAAAAAAAAAAAAAAAAAATTGGATGGTGGCAGGTGTCTGTAGTCCCAGCTACTTGAGTGGATGAGATGGGAGGTTCCTTGACTCAGGGGGCTGAGGCTGCAGTGAGCTGAGATCGCACCACTGCACTCCAACCTGGGTGACAGTGAGACCCTGTCTCAAAAATGAATAAATAGTAAAATTAGAAAGGTGAATGAGAGCTGGGATATGTAAAGGGAAGGGGAGGAATTAATGAGTAACTCCTAGGTTTCTGGCTTCTGTAGTAAGAACCCCTGTGAGTGAGGGGGAAATTTTACCAGAGTTCTGTAAACTTGAAAGTGCTTTTCCAGCGGGCGTGGTGGCTCACGCCTGTAATCCTAGCACTTTAGGAGGCTGAGGCAGGCTGATCACCTGAGGTCAGGAGTTCAAGACCAGCCTGACCAATATGGTGAAACCACGTCTTAAAAAAAAAAAAAAAAAGTGTTTTTCATTTCCCGTCCCCCAATTAGGGGTTACTCCTTTCATCTTAAGGAGGATATTCTAGGATCTCTCAGCCTCACAGCCTTGCCCACCAATAATCAGCAGGTGAGCCCTCTCTCCCAAGACCTCTAGATCTGCAAAAGGCAACCTGGAGGCAAGGAAATCCCCAGCTGTGAGTAGCCATTCAATTCTGGTGCTGTGGTAAGTGAGTTCAAAAACAATTAGTTTTGTTTCCTCTCGGTGAAATGAAGAAAACCTCACCAGACACCTCACTGGGTTCTGAGGCTCCACGGAGCACATGTTGTTAGGCTTAGTTGGATTCCCTCCAGCCCTCTCCTCCCATTTGAAGGGGCGGAGACAACGTGAAGATGTTCTCTTTGTTTATTTGGTTTTTTTAAAGACAGGTTTCTCTCTCTCTGTTGACCAGGCTGGAGTGCAGTGGCGCGACCACAGCTCACTGCAGCCTCAACCTCCTGGGCTCAAAACAATCCTCCTGCCTCAGCGTCCAGAGCAGCTGGAACTACAAGCGCATACCACTGCACTGGGACTATTATTACTTTGTTATTATATGTATTATTATTATAGAGACACGGGTGGGGGTGGTCTCACTATGTTGCCCAGGCTAGTCTCGAACTTATAGCTCAAGAGATCCTGACGCCTCGGCGTCTCAAAGTGCTGGGATTACAGGCGCGCGCCACCGCGCCTGGACGCAGAGGTTTTCTATGAGCCTCTGCAATGGCGTTCCCAAAGCTTGGAGCCATGCCTTGGTCAAGCCGGGTCGGGGGCTCGAGCCAGCCTCCAGCACCGTTAGCTGCAATCAGAACGATCAACTGTTCCCCTAATGCTGCGACAGCCCTTTCCTGGTAATAGTCTGCCTCTCTCCGGCCCCGAGCCCTCGCGAGAACACAACCGCTCCCGCGGACTACTACGCCTTTCCCTGCCGCAACACAGCCCCATCCTTTCCCTTTCCCCGCCTTCCAGCCGCGCTCCGCTCTCTGATTGGCTGATTGAGCCGAGGCAGTTTTTTTTGTTTGTTTTTTTTGTTTTTTTTCCCTTGGCCAGAAAGTGGTTCGACAACCGGTCCTTCTTTTGGCCCCTCCTGCGAAGCCCGCGGATTGGCCGGCTGAGTCCGGCTACACGCGCCTCCGCGGGAGCGCGGCCGGGCCAATCAGGAGCTTGGCGTATTTTACAAATTGGGGAAGTAGCTGCAGCCAGCAGTAGCGGAGAAGGCTGGGTCGGCCCTGAGGGCCTTTCGAGAAGGTGAGGTACAGGGTTCTTGGAGAGAACGAGAGCTGCTGGGCTCAGAGGTAGGAGGGCAGTTCGGGACCCGAGGGTGATAAAGTAGGCTCGGGGTGTCTGGACGTAGCACCCGTAAGAGCGGTCTTGCAAGCGCCGGAGGCTTGTGGGAGCGTGGATTAGGGCAGAGGTATCAGGGATGACAGGACAGGTGCCCCGAGGACTGGTTGATCTTTGATCTCCGATTCTGCCTGCCTTCCCCGTCTCGATTGCAGCCATCATGACCACCCTGCAAGCCACGAAGGATCCCCTCCCCCGCGGTGTATCTCCTACCCCTAGCAAGATTCCGGTACGGTCTCAGAGACGAACGCCTTTACCCACTGTTACATCGTGCGCCCTGGACCAGGAGAACCAAGATCCAAGGGTAAGAGGGGCCTAGTAGGGGAAGACGATAGTCACACCAGTAATGTGCCCTAACTCTAAACCCCACCTTTTTGTCCCCCCTCCTTTCCCTAGAGATGGATACAGAAACCACCGCTCAATATTCAACACCCCCACGTTGATTCAGCAGGCCCCAGGCCGAAAGCCAGGCACCAAGCAGAGACATCACAAAGATTGGTGGGGACCACTCAGCATCGAAACCCCTTGGAGGAGCTCAGGCCTAGCCCTGGAGGTCAAAATGTGGGGTCTGGGCCCCCTGCCCAGACAGGTACCTGTTGGAGCCCTGGGACCACAGCCTCCATGGCTGAGTAGGGGACTAGGAAGAGTAAAAGTGGGATTTTGGGATTTTGCACTCACTCCTGCTTACTGTAATAGCCCTGGTCCCACTTGCTGGAAAGCTCTTTGCTCTTAGAAGGCCTCCCTTTCCAGCCGGGCGCTGTGGCTCAAGCCTGTAATCCCAGCACTTTGGGAGGCCAAGGCGGGTGGATCACAAGGTCAAGAGATCGAGACCATCTTGGTCAACAAGGTGAAACCCCGTCTCTACTAAAAAATACAAAAAATTAGCTGAGCATGGTGGTGCGTGCCTGTAATCCCAGCTACTCAGGAGGCTGAGACAGGAGAATCGCCTGAACCTAGGAGGCGGAGGTTGTGGTGAGCCGAGATCGTGCCATTGCACTCCAGCCTGGGTAACAAGAGCGAAACTCCGTCTCAAAAAAAAAAAAAAAAAAAAAAAAGAAGGCCTCCCTTTCCTCCAGCAAAATGTCATCTTGCCAGGTGTGATGGCTTGTGCCTGTAATCACAGCTACTCAGGAGGCTGAAGCTGAAGGATCACTGGAGGCCAGGAGTTGGAGACCAGCCTGGGAGACAGACAGAGATCCCATCTCCTAAAAAAAAAAAAAAAAGTCACTTGTTATGAAGCCTTTTCCAGTTCCCCACATCATAATCAGTTGCTCTGTGTTCTCTTAATACTTTGCAGTACTTCTTTTTTTTTTTTTTTTTTTGAGACGGAGTTTCGCTCTTGTTACCCAGGCTGGAGTGCAATGGCGCGATCTCGGCTCACCGCAACCTCCGCCTCCTGGGTTCAAGCAATTCTCCTGCCTCAGCCTCCTGAGTAGCTGGGATTACAGGCAAGCACCACCATGCCCAGCTAATTTTTTGTATTTTTAGTAGAGACGGGGTTTTACCATGTTGACCAGGATGGTCTCGATCTCTCGACCTCGTGATCCACCCGCCTCAGCCTCCCAAAGTGCTGGGATTACAGGCTTGAGCCACCGCGCCCGGCTGCAGTACTTCTTTTATAACATGTATATACCTGGGCTTGAGTGTTATCTGTCTATAGTTTGATGATAGCTTCTTGAGGCTAGGGGCTTTGTCTTATTCTTTTGGGGCCCCAGTGCTTAGAATAATGTCTTATGTAGCATTCTACAAACATTTGGTGGCCAGGTATGGTGGCTCATGCCTGTAATTCCGACACTTTGAGAGGCCGAGGCAGTAAGATCACTTGAGCTCAGGAGTTTGAGACCAACCTGGGCAACATAGTGAGACCCCAACTCTATTTTCTCTCTTCTCTTCTCAAGATAGTTTCACTCTAGACCTCAGGCTAGAGTGCAGTGGTGCAATCTCAGCATACTGCAACCTCCGCCTTCCAGGTTCAAGCGATTCTCATATCTCAGCCTCCCCTCAGTACCTGCCACCATGCCTGGCTAATTTTTGGTTTTTGTTGTTTTTTATTTTTCTGAGATGGAGTCTCACTGTCACTCAAGCTAGAGTATAGTGGCACTGTGTCAGCTAACTGCAAACACCGTCTCCTGGGTTCAAGCAATTCTCCTGCCTCAGCCTCCAGAGTAGCTTGGATTATGGGTGCCTACCACTCCCAGTTAATTTTTTTTTTTTTGAAATAGAGTCTCACTCTGTTGCCCAGGCTGGAGTGCAGTGGTGCAATCTCAGCTCACTGCAACATCTGCCTCCTGGGTTCAAGCAATTCTCTGCCTCAGCCACCCAAGTAGCTGGGATTACAGATGCCCACCACTACACTCAACTAATTTTTATATTTTCACCATCTTGGCCAGGCTGGTTTTGAACTCCTAACTTCATGATCCACCTCCTTGGCCTCCCAAAGTGCTGGGGTTACAGGTGTGAGCTATTGCACCAGCCAAATTTTATATTTTTAGTAGAGACAGGGTTTCACCATGTTGGCCAGGCTGGTCTTGAACTCCTGAACTCAGGTGATCTGCCTGTTTTGGCCTCCCAAAGTGCTGAGGTTACAGGCATGAGCTACTGCACCCAGCCATCTATTTCTTAAAAAAAGAAAAAAAAGAAAGCCAAAATCAAGGTGCCTTTGCTAGGGTCCCTCTGCCCTCAGCCTTCTCCCTTCCTGTTCCTTCTCACCTTTCCTTCTCCTCTTTCCTTGCAGAGGCTCCAGGGGCCATAGAGTTTGTGGCTGATCCTGCAGCCCTGGCCACCATCCTGTCAGGTGAGGGTGTGAAGAGCTGTCACCTGGGGCGCCAGCCTAGTCTGGCTAAGAGAGTACTGATTCGAGGAAATCAGGGAGGCACCACCCAGAGGGGCCAGGTAATGAAACAGGATGTGAGGGGACCAGGCTGGGGGGCACTGAGGGGGGCATCCTGAGCTGTGCTCATGGTCCCTGTTGGCGTCCCAGGGTGTTCGGGCCTCTGCATATTTGGCCCCCAGAACGCCCACCCACCGACTGGACCCTGCCAGGGCTTCCTGCTTCTCAAGGCTGGAGGGACCAGGACCTCGAGGCCAGACTTTGTGTCCCCAGAGGCTACAGGCTCTGGTGAGTGCCCTTGAGGGATTGATACTTGGTGCTTCTGGGAGCTTCTTCCAGACACAAAGCTGGGCTCTGGGAGAGGAGGTACCTCATGATGAGGCAAGGGATCCTATGCGGGGAGATGGGGTTGGTGGTGAGGCCTGAGGGTTTGGGGTCCAGCTCTGATTCTGCTTTCATCTCTTGCTCCTGTGGATCAGATTTCACCTTCAGGACCTTCCTTTCACGCTTCCACTCGCCCCAGTTTCCAGGAGCCAAGAAGGGAGACAGCTGGCAGCAGCCGGTGAGAAAGGAGGGTGTGGGAGAAGGTTATCTGGAAAAGAATGAACCAGTGTCTGATACAGGACCCCCCCAGAGTTGGGGCCTTCTAGTAGCTTTAGGACTCCCCACCAACTCAGGAGGGGAAGCAAGGAACCTGTGACTGCCCGGGATGAGCTCTTGAAATAGGGTTCAGGCCTTCATAGCCAGGCCTCAGTGTGACATCAGTTTCCTCAAGTCACGGGGGGACAGGTAGGACAGAAATCTCTTTTTTTTTTTTTTTTTTGAGACGGAGTTTTGCTCTTGTTACCCAGGCTGGAGTGCAATGGCGCGATCTCGGCTCACCGCAACCTCCGCCTCCTGGGCTCAGGCAATTCTCCTGCCTCAGCCTCCTGAGTAGCTGGGATTACAGGCACGCGCCACCATGCCCAGCTATTTTTTTTGTATTTTTAGTAGAGACGGGGTTTCACCATGTTGACCAAGATGGTCTTGATCTCTTGACCTTGTGATCCACCCGCCTCGGCCTCCCAAAGTGCTGGGATTACAGGCTTGAGCCACCGCGCCCGGCCAGAAATCTCTTTTGTTTAGTGGCTAGAGTATAGACTGTGGAAATAAATGAGATTTGGGCTTAAACGCTAACTCTTAACACTTTTACTAGTTGTGCAGGCTTGCCTTCACCTCTCTGAGCTTTGGTTTCTTTGTCAAGTGATAATAACATTTGCACCATCATTAGAGGTTGTCATGAGAATGAAATGAGACGATGTTTGTAAAGCACTTAGCACATGCGAAGCTTATGCTTGGTACTCAGTGACTGCTGGCTACTGTCCTTATTGTCATCAGGACTTCCGTGAGCCAGGCCTCAGGATTGCTCCTGGAGACCCCGGTCTATCCTGGTGAGTGGGTCTGGCTGTGGGGAGAGCACAGCGGCAGGTGGGCTGCCTGAAGCAGGGAACAAGACCAGAGAAAGCTCAGCAGGCTGGGAGAGGACACGAGGAAGTGAGAGGCGGGGAGGCGGGGAGGCTAGGTCAGAAGGAGAAGGAGAAGAGACTTTCTAGATGGGCCAGAAGTTGGCTCAGTTGCACTTGTGTCAAAGGAGATGGTCTCCATTTCTGCCCTCTCTCTGCTACTTCCTGCAAGATTTATCTTCCAGAAAGATAAATACTGGGGATACTCGCTGTTTATCCCCAGTCCCTAAGTGCCATCACCACAATCCCAGCCTACACAGACATTCAGATTAATAAGTGTTTACTGAGATAGTGTTGGGTGTTGAGGGGCTGCTGGATGGGTTCCTGCCCCTAATAGTGCAGTGGGGGCTATTAAACTAGTATACCCTCTTCAGAAGTTGCAGAACCCTGTGCCAAACTTTGGTGGGTGTTCTAGACTCTACAACAAATGTCCTGTTTCTTCCTAGCTTTTTCTCTCCCTAAAGGAGAACATGAGGTTGTCACTCGCTCAGATGAAGGAAGTGTGTCCTCCCTTGGTCTGGCCCAGCGAGTACCATTAAGAAAAAAACAAGAAATGACACATGGCAGGGTAAGACACGACTCTCCTGGGCCGAGGGATGGGAGGTATGGGAGGTGCCTGGGAGAATTTCGCAACAGCAGCCGACGCTGAGGGTTGTGTGTAGATCCAGGCAGTCCTGGGCCTTGGATGCTATTGGGTGAGTTTATCCCAGATGCACCCAGTCCCTCTCCAACGTGAGACTGACCTCTCTTTATCAGTTGTCTGGGGTCTGAGGTGAAAGCTCACAGACTGGTATGTATTTTTATCACCATTAGATCAGTGCTAAGGGTAAGACAGATCTGACACTTGTCAGCCATAAGCATTCATCCCTTCGCTCCACAAATATTTGCTGAGTAGTACCACCCTACTGAGTGCCAGGCACTGTTCAAGGCTCTAGACACACAGCAATAAAGAAATTCATATTCTAGAAGGGGGAGACAAGAAATAAACACATGTATAAAATAAATAGTATGTCAGCGATAAGTCCTCTGTTAAAAATAATAGTAAAAAGGCAATAAAGGGGAATTGGGAGCAGGGAAGTTGGTATTGCAATTTAAAATAGATCGGTTGCCAGGGGCGGTGGCTTACACCTGTAATCCCAGCACCTTGGAAGGCTGAGATGGGCAGATCACGAGATCAGGAGTTCGAGACCAGCCTGGCCAACATAGTGAAACCTCATCTCTACTAAAAATGCAAAAATTAGCTGGGCATGGTGGCATGTGCCTATAGTCCCACTACTTGGAAGCTGAGGCAGGAGAATCATTTGAACCTGGAAGGCAGAGGTAGTGAGTCAAGATTGTGCCACTGCACTTCAGCCTGGGCAACAGAGCGAGACTCCATCTCAAAAAAAAAAAAAAAAAAAAAAAAAAGATTGGTCAGGGAACTGTGTTTTTGTTTGTTTGTTTGTTTGTTTGTTTGTTTTTGAGACAGTTTCGTTCTTGTTGCCCAGGCTGGAGTGCAATGGTGTGATCTCAGCTCACTGCAACCTCTGCCTTCTGGGTTCAAGACATTCTTCTGCTTCAGCCTCCCAAGTAGCTGGGATTACAGGCACCTGCCACCATGCACAGCTAATTTTTGTATTTTTAGTAGAGATGGGGGTTTCACCATGTTGGCCAGGCTGGTCTTGAACTCCTGACCTCTTGATCCTCCCGTCTCGGCCTCCGAAAGTACTGGGATTACAGGCATGAGCTACCATGCCCGGCCAGGGTCAGAGAACTCTTTTTTTTTTTTTTTTTTTTTTTTTTTTTTTTGAGACGGAGTTTCGCTCTTGTTACCCAGGCTGGAGTGCAATGGCGCGATCTCGGCTCACCGCAACCTCCGCCTCCTGGGTTCAGGCAATTCTCCTGCCTCAGCCTCCTGAGTAGCTGGGATTACAGGCACGTGCCACCATGCCCAGCTAATTTTTTTGTATTTTTAGTAGAGACGGGGTTTCACCATGTTGACCAGGATGGTCTCGATCTCTCAACCTCGTGATCCACCCTCCTCAGCCTCCCAAAGTGCTGGGATTACAGGCTTGAGCCACCGCGCCCGGCTCAGAGAACTCTTATTGAGAAGATGGTGTTTAAGTGAAGACAGGGTTTCGAGGAGTGAGACATGTCGATATCTGGGGGAACGTTCCAGGCCAAGAGAACTGAAGAGGCAAAGGCCCTGGGGAGAGAATGTACCTGGTGTGTTTGAGGATCAGCAGAAAGAAGCCAGTGAGATTGAAGCAGAGTAAGGAGAGCGGTAGGAGATATGATTTTAGTGATAACACGATCAGATTGGGTAAGGACTTGTACACCAGTGTAAGTCCTTGGTTTTTCTTGGAATGAGTGGAAAGCCATGGGAGAGGGGATGATCAAGAAAGTGACATGATTCGACTTAGGTCTTAAAAGAATCACACTGGCTGCTGTAGTGAAAACAAGATATAGGAAGACAGGGGGCAGGGGTCACTCTTCCACCTTTTTCTTCTTCACAGGACAGCCTTGACTACCACCTGATGCCCTCCCCTGCCCCTGTGGCCCAGCCCTTGCCTGGCCATACAGTGCCATGTCCATCACCCTTTGGACGAGCTCAGCGTGTACCTTCCCCAGGCCCTCCATCTCTGGTTTGTGTCAACAACTCAGGGCGGGCAGGGGCAGAACAGTCTGGCTGGAGATCCTTGCTAGGTCTGGGTTTTCCCTGCTCAGCCACCCGCATCTCTCCCCAGAACTCATATTCAGTGTTGCGACGTCTCACCCTTCAACCTAAAACCCGGTTCACACCCGTGCCATCAACCCCCAGAGTTCAGCAGGTAAGAGAGGGCATGGGAAAGTGGCTGGCATAAGCCACGGCTAGGGGAGAGAGGAGATGGATGGGTACAGGAGAGAGGAGACAGAAGAAAGAGGCGGTTGAGTGCCATTTGTGGGTGTCCAGCCTTGCTGACATCTCACTTCTGTACCAGGCCCAGTGGCTGAGTGGCGTCTCCCCTCAGTCCTGCTCTGAAGATCCTGCCTTGCCTTGGGTAAGTATCAGAAGCCTCCCCATACTGAGATCCTTTGCCCTGTGCTGCCAGCCTGGAGGCCCAGGAGTTTGAGGCACGTGTGCTTTCTGGGCCAGGCATGGGATCACACCTGTAATCTCAGCACTTCAGGAGGCTGAGGTGGGAGGACTGCTTGAGCCCAGATTTTTGAGACCAGCTTGGGCAACCTAATGAGACCCTGTCTCTACTAAAAATTTTTAAAAATTAGAAAGTGCTGTCTGGAAAAGCTGCCTAACTCTCCCTGCTTCTCGGTGCCCCTCCTAATGTATGTCTAGGGCCTCTCAGGGGCTTCGATCCATTCCTCATGAGGGTGGGACTCAGGCTGGTCTTTCTCCTGCCCCAGCCTGGCTTTCTTGTGTGCCTTGTTCTTTGGTGACAGGAGCAGGTTGCAGTCCAGTTATTTGAACAGGAGAGCTCTATAAGATCACTGGAGGGGTCAGGGAAACCACCTGTGGCCACTCCTGGATCCAACTCTAACAGAACCCCCAGCCTCCAGGAGGTGAAGATGCAGGTGAGTCTGTGGGGTGACAGCTTTGATGTCTATTGAATAATAACTGGACTGGGGAAGAGGGAAAAGAGACGGAGGGTCAGGAATAGGACAGTATGAGTAGACTACTGTATCCACATCTTGATGTCACACTGGGGTGCTCTCTCCCACCACAGCGCATTGGGATCCTGCAGCAGCTGTTGAGACAGGAGGTGGAGGGACTGGTAGGAGCCCAGCGTGTCCCCCTTAGTGGAGGCTCCTCTCTGGATATGGTTGAACTTCAGCCCCTGCTGACTGAGATTTCCAGAACTCTGAACGCCACAGAGCATAACTCTGGGACTTCCCACCTTCCTGGACTGTTACAACACTCAGGGCTGCTAAAGCCCTGCCTTCCAGAGGACTGCATGGAACCACAGCCCTGCCCTCCCACAGAGCCTGGGCCCCCAGAGGCCTGCTGTAGGAGTGAGCCTGAGAAACGAGGGCCCTCCCCAAAGGAACAGCTTGAGGTACCAGAGACCTGCCCTCCAGCAAAGCCCAGGCCCCCGGAGGCCACCTGTAGGAGTGAGCCTGAGACATCAGAGCCCTCCTCCCAGGAACAGCTTGAAGTACCAGAGCCCTGCCCTCCAGCAGAGCCCGGGCCTCCAGAGTCCGGTAGGAGTGAGCCTGAGATACCAGAGGCCTCCCCACAGGAACAGCTTGGGGTACCAGAGCCCTGCCCTCCAGCAGAGCCCGGGCTCCCAGGGTCCTGCTGTAGGAGTGAGCCTGAGATAGCAGAGCCCTCCCCACAGGAACAGCTTGAGGTACCAGAGCCCTGCCCTCCAGCAGAGCCTGGGCCCCTTCAGCCCAGCACCCAGGGGCAGGCTGGACCCCCAGGGCCCTGCCCTAGGGTACAGCTGGGGGCATCAGAGCCTTGCAGCCTGGAACATAGCAGTCCAGAGTCCAGCCTACCACCCTGCTGCAGTCAGTGGGCTCCAGCAACCACCAGCCTGATCTTCTCTTCCCAACACCCACTTTGTGCCAGCCCCGCTATCTGCTCAGTCCAGTCTCTGAGGCCTCCAGCAGGCCAGGCAGGTAAGGAGTTGGCTGGGAAGGAATGTGAACATGGGAGGTCCTCATTTCACTGTGAGCTGTGCCCCTGCCCTGCCCCTACCCCTGCCGCAGGCAATCCTATGCTTCCATGCCTTCCACCCTGCCCCAGCCTGGCTCTCCCTCGGGAAGAGGGGAGGAGCTGTACTTCCAGCCCTTCGCTCCCAATTGGCTTGGTCCTTGGTGGGGGAGGAGGAGAGGAAAGGACATGCTGGAAGTATAGGACCCCAGAGCCCCCTCTAAACTCTCCATGGCCCTCAGGCCCCAACAGCTTGGCCCCTCGAACCCTAGCCCTGAGGCAGCGCCTCAAAGCGTGTTTAACCGCCATCCACTGCTTCCACGAGGCTCGTCTGGACGATGAGTGTGCCTTTTACACCAGCCGAGCCCCTCCCTCAGGCCCCACCCGGGTCTGCACCAACCCTGTGGCTACATTACTCGACTGGCAGGAAGCCCTGGTGAGACTCCAACCCCCAGCCTAACTGTGGCTGCACAGTGAGCCTGATGGCAGGTCGGGGGGCAGGGGCAGGGGGCCACCTGGGCTCCTTCACATCTTTGTGAGCAGGAAGGCTTGGCTACAGTGCAAGGTTGGCTGGGCTGTGACAAGGTCTTCTCTCTCTCTAGTGTTTCGTTCCAGTTGGTTCTGCTGTCTCCCGAGGCTCTCCATCATGAGGCACCCACTCCCGCGCTGCTGTGCGTCTTCCTTTTAGCCCTTATTTATTGTCGGTCTGCCCATGGGACTGGGAGCCGACCACTTTTGTCCTCAATAAAGTTTTTCAAGTATCCACATGTCTAGCTAATGAGTTCTAGAAGTGTTCTGACAGGCCAGCTACTGTCACTCTCCCGTTGCCCACATGGTGGCAGTGTCCTCCAGCTCAGAGTCCAGCCCTGGGCTCTCAGGATCCCCTAGGCTTCCATCCAGAAGCCATCCTGAATCCTGAAAGGAAGGGAGGCATCCCACTCCTGCCTAGCCCACAGCCTTGCAAGCTCTGTGAATATGTTGGCGAGCAATTGTGGGATCCGCTCTTCCTCTCACTCCTTGAGAACAGTCCCACTTATATGCAGGAGCCTCAGGTGCTCCTTCAACCCCTAGACCTCCTCTTCTAGAACTCTGCATGCATTGGGCAGAAGAGCAGAAGCACCAGACCCAGACCTTTGGAATCTTCCCTTGTTAGTGTCACTCAGGTTGGTGTCTTCCTCCACCTACACGGTGAGGCCCTAAAGCTCTCCTGAAGCTAAGGCCCTCCCCCTTTCTTTCCATAGCAGAGTAGAAGCCTCTCCCTTTCCCGCCAGAGGCAGGCCTTGCCTGGAATTAACTAAACCTTTGCCTCTGGCAGGGACGGACAGCCCGGTAGGAGCCCTTTAGAGGAATGATGGAAAGGGCCAGCCACTTTCCCCCCAGTCTATACTCCAAGTTAAGCAGCCACACACGATCCCCCAACCTCACTTTATTGGAAGAGGCAGCAGCAGCTGTAGCCCCGGGGCCTAGCCCGGATAGGGGTGGAAAGGGGACTGTACAGAATGTGTTTTAAATGCCAGGAAAGAATTCACTGGTCCCTCCAGTTCACAGGAAGGCTGCCAAGGCTGGAGCCTGAGCCTGAAAGTGGAGATGAGGGGAGGAGGGGGTGGTGAGGGAAAGTTATCAGGACCGAGAACCTGGCTACCCTGTCTTAATGTCTTCTCTTGCTTAAATGGGCTCCTCCTGTTTCTTTTATTTCCCTCACAAGCTGCGGGGGCTTCCCTCGGCTTTCTGAGCCTCTGGCCCTTCTAGTGAAACTGCTCCCCATCTCTGTACAAAAGAGAGAGCCACGACCTCTGCCCCTCTGGGGTCCAGCGGGCACTTGGGTGCGGGTGGTCCCTCTGGAAGTCGCTCTGCTCCTCCGGCCGGGTCTCCTCCTCCTCCTCCTGGTCACATACCCTTGAGCACCAAGAGTCCGCCCATTTAGGCCGCTTCCGGGAACGAGAGGGTCCACCCCACCGGCAGGCTCTCAAAGGGCGGGGTGGCGCCTCGGGTGGGGGTGGCTGGAGGCGGGTGAGGACAGGAGCGAAGAGAGGATGGGGGACGCGGGGCAGGGCTGGCTCAGTCAGGGTAGATGATGAAGCCGGAGAAGGTGCTGTACTTGTTGGTGTTGCCGCCGTGCACCTTCCCTCCGTCCAGCTTGATGAAGACCTCGTCGCCCACGTCCAGGTGCAGAATGACGCTGTTGCTGGCGTAGTCGTAGTTCTGGTCCGCGTCCTGAGCAATGGCGCTGGCCCGGACCTAGCAAGGGAGAACAAAACAACCCGCTCATGCTCTGTGTGGAGCTGGAGTGATGAGAGGGGTCGGGACGGCTGGGCATGCGAAGGCTGCAGGGCAGCCGCGGTGGGGGCTGGGGAGGACCAGGGAGAGTAGGACATCGTGGAGCTGCTCCGGCTCTGCCATTCACTAGCTGTGTGACGCGGGGGAAATTCTGCGCCTTTTCTGGACTTCAGTAATCCCAGCACTTTGGGAGGCCGAGGCGGGTGGATCACGAGGTCGAGAGATCGAGACCATCCTGGTCAACATGGTGAAACCCCGTCTCTACTAAAAATACAAAAAACTAGCTGGGCGTGGTGGCGTGTGCCTGTAATCCCAGCTACTTAGGAGGCTGAGGCAGGAGAATTGCCTGAGCCCAGGAGGCTGAGGTTGCGGTGAGCCGAGATCACGCCATTGCACTCCAGCCTGGGTAACAAGAGCAAAACTCCGTCTCAAAAAAAAAAAAAAAGAGGGATAATAATAGAACCCACCTCATAGGGTGTTAGGATTAAGTGAATTACATGGTGTGTCCAGAACAATGGTTTGCATTCTTAAATTAATTTTAATGCATTTTCACATTCTATTCTCATTTTAAAAATAAAAGCCACGCCTGTAATCCCAGCACTTTGGGAGGCTGAGGCAGGTGGATCACCTGTGGTCAGGAGTTCGAGACCAACCTGACCAACAAGGCGAAATCCCGTCTCTACTGAAAATACAAAAATTAGCCGGGTGTGGTGGCAGGTGCCTGTAGTCCCAGCTACTCGGGAGGCTGAGACAGGAGAATTGCTTGAACCTGGAGGCTGAGGTTGCAGTGAGCCGAGATCGCCCCACTGCACTCCAGCCTGGGTGACCGAGCAAGAGTCCGTCTCAAAAAAAAAAAAAAAAAAAAAAATTAAAATGTGCCTGTAAGATAATTTCTAAAATTCTGAACCGGCTCTGAGCTCCTCTCAGTCCTCATAGAGGGTTGGCTTCTCCGGTGGTGAGGCATAGGTGTGCCTGTGCGAGTGTAGGGTGCGGGCCGTGCAAAGGTGCACTGTTGCGCTCTCGCCTGTGGGCGAAGATTTCCCGACCGAGCACCCGCTGGTGCCCAGGCGCGGGAGTCGCCTTCTGCCAGAACAGGAAGCCCTTCCTCCCCTCCGGGCTCATGGCGGTCGCTTCGGGCCTCCTTCAGCCCCCCTCTTCCAGAGAGTCCCACAGGGACTGGTTATTAACTCATTAATTATTCATCATTATTCTAATCACTATTTACCGTCCCCAGGGCCGCAGCGCCCGCTCCGAGGAATACAGAGTGGGAGCTGCACGGTCCCCTCCCCCTCCGAAACCCGCACGCTTTAGTTTCACACTCGCCTCCCCCGCTCCTCCCAGATACCCTACATAAACCAAGCACACCTACTCGGTGTCTCAGGCAGACCGACACCACTCTACTCTCACACCTTCGCACTCAGCACTCACATACACTCCCTGACACACTCTCACCCCATGTGGACGCACACTCACTCCCTTTCCTTGGGTTCCTGCGGCAGCCCTGCTGGGATGAGACCCCAAAGCAGGTCTGGGAGCAGGCAGGCCCTGCAAAGGTATTAGGCTCCTGCAGGCTTGAAGCTCCTCGGTTACCACCACCCCCTTCACACAGGGTACTGAGGTCACCGCTCAGCCGCAACGTCCCCCTTCGGCCTGCGCAGCTCTGGTACCTTCTCCCACCCGACCCCACACCTGTGACCTCTGGTTCCCACTTTGTATGAAATTTCGTTGCTAGGGCTTAGTCCTTGGGGCTATTCCCCAGAAACAGAGGCTACAGTGACCCCAAGGAGCCGTGGAACCTGGATACTGAGAGTTTGCTATGGAGGGTGTGAGGCCTATAGGACCAAGACCGAGTCCAAGGCTTTTTTACCTGTCCCTTGCCTCTTCCTCCCGCAAATTCATTCCTTCCAGTCACCTGGCTGACCCTTGAGCTGCCAGGCCACAGACTCAGCTGAAAGCAAGGTTGTTCTAGGCCCCCAGCCTGGGGTGAGCAGGACACCTGCTTGGCAGGTGAAATGAGCAAGTGAATGTTTTCTTCCTTTTTACCTTTTCCTCAAGCACCCAAGCTAAATGCCCCCAACATGGGAACGGCTGCCGCCTTCCTACTCCTTGAGACGCGCATTCCATTCTAATTCAAAGGAGCCTAGACTCTAGTTAGCTGGTACAACGCGAGGCTGGGAGACCCAAAGGCCAGGGAGGGCCTCCGCGGAATAAAACGGATAGCCCAAGACAGGACAAGAAAAGAGGCGAATTGGCAGGGCGAGACACCAAAGACATCTGGTGTTGCCCATAGTTGCAATGCGAGTCGCAGCTGTAGAGACACACAGGTTTGAGTCCTGAGTTCTAATTCCAACGCCATTTCTACGCTCCGTGAGGCCCTAGGTAGGTGGTTTTCCTTCTCTGGGCCCCAATTTCCTCTATGGGTTAATGAAGCAATCTATCGTTCTTGGCAGCCTGGGGTTCCTGGATTCAGTGACGCCGTTTCGGGCAAGGATCTCAGGTAGTGGGATGGTGCCGAGAGATCTAGAGAGCGACCAGTTGAGCTGGGCTGGGGGAGGGGCATCTCACCTGTCCGTTCTTCATCAGGTCTGCCCACATGCTGGTGCCGTCGCCACCGCGCATGAGCACGTGGTAAGCGAAGAAGTAGACGCCTGGCATGGGGCAAGTAAACTTGCCACTGGCTGCTTCGTAAGCGTTGCCCACATTGGTCACCACGTCGTCGAAGCGCAGCACTTCGTAGCCCTCGTGGGGCCGCCGCAGGCCCGCGTAGAAAGCAATGCGAGGCACGTAGCCGGCAGGGGGCGCCACCCCGCCCGGACCTGGGCCTGGAGGGCCCGGGGGACCTGGTCTGCCGGGCTCTCCCGGCGGCCCTCTTGGACCTGGCGGCCCCGGGGGCCCCCGCAGGCCTGCTTTCCCGCGCCTGCCCACCTCTCCCTTGGCGCCCGGCGGGAAGGGGGGCACGGAAGCAGGTGCGCCGTCGGGGCCCGGGCCTCTGGGCCCATGCGGGTCACACACCATGCGGCAGCGACCCAGCATCTCGTAGTGCGCTGGCCCGCGGGAGCTGTGCACCAGCAGCGGGATGGCCACCAGCAGCAGCAGCACCATGGCCACCCCGACGGCCGCGCCCGCCACCCTCTTGCGGCGGCTCAGCCGTGACGCGGCCAGGGCCAGCAAATCTTCCTCACTCTTGGGCGCAATGGCTGCCAGGGCCCGGGGCTCTCCGCGGGCCCAGGAGGGGGTGACCCGCCTTGGGCCGGGGTCTGCACTCCCCCGACGGCTGCCCCCTGCTCCCCCTACCCTGCCTCTGCGGCCTCGCTGCTGCAGTGCCGCTCCCCGAGCCGTTAGTCGAGGGGAGCCCCCCCCCCCCCACCGTGGGCTACGTCAGGGGTAGCTCCCGACGGTTCAGAGTCCCTGGTCCTCTAGTACCCTCCCATTCAGTCCTAAGGATCCTGGGCACCTGAGATCCACGGCTTCTCGGACGACTGGTTTCTTACAGATCTGAGATGCCTGCTCTCCAGACTGCTGCTTTCTCAGGGATGGCGGTGCCTGGGTCCCAGGCTGCCCAGACAAACCGCTCTTGGCTGGAGCCGGGACTACTCCCCGCGCTCCGGACGTCCCAGGGTCTGAGCTGCGGGTGCTGCCCACCGTGCACGATCTCCTCGTAGGTTTTGCGCTCTGCCTCTTGGCAATCACCGACTCACCTTGCTACCTTTGCCGCGGCCCCAGCCCCTGCTAGAGCCCTGGCCCGTGCCTCTCTCCTCTCCGCGTCCCTAACCTTCCTCCCCTCCCTCCCGGGCAGCGATGCGGGTGGTGTGAGTCGCCGCGCGGCGGGAGCCACTATAAGCGACTGGAGGCGGAGCGACCCCTGGTGCCCAGAGTGGGAAGCGCGGGGGCGGGGCAGGCAGCGGCCCCCACCCACGTCCCCCCCGGGTCTCTAGGTTCCTTCCCGACTCTGAGCAGGTTCTGCAGGGTTTGGCGGCCCCCATCTTATCTTTACTTTCACTCTTTACCCGGAGTTTGGCATCCTCAGAGCCCAGAGGAAACCCAGAACAGCGATGGGATAAAGAGGGGTCAAGATACAAACATGCAGAGATGACAGGGGTAGATTCCCTAGCTAAAATGAAGGGGAGTGACCTCACAAACAGAAAACAATATAAGAAAGGCTAGAAAAGATAGAAATTCACCACCCACGCCCCCTCGGCGCCCGTGATCGAATAACATCGAAAAGGGTTCAACTAATACTAGTTGGCCTGAACTAGAAAAGGCAAATCTCCCCCAACCCCCATCTCTCAGTATTGGGGGCGCAGAGCAGAGTGTGTGTGTGTGTGTGTGTGTGTGTGTGTGTGTGTGTGTGTAGGGAGAGAGAGAGAATAAGAGAACAGACCAGCCCGAGGGAGCAAGCAGGAAACCGACAAGAAAGCAGAGAAGGAGCGACAGAGAAATCAAAGAGAAGGAAAGCCAGATAGAGATGCAGAGACAGAGACAAAGCTTCGAAAAGAGACGGACTGACAGCCCCAGAGGGGGAGAGGGAGAGACAGAGACAGAGGAAGAGAGACGGAGCCGGGACAGGTTGACAGATCGAGAGAGAAATGTAAATGGCGCGCTGCAGAGAGACACCCAGGTCCGTGTTTGGACTCCAATGTGACATATCAACTGTGGGGAAGATGCGGGGGCAGGGCGGCTCTGCCAGCAGTGCTAGGCTCTGGGCCTGTGCATTGTGACAGTGTGCTCCAAAGTGTGGAGGTGGTCATGGGATCCTGGCCCTGTGTGTCCCTGGGTGAGTGCGATTGTGGATTGTGTCTTTTGTGTATGTATGTGTGAGGGCTGTTTGAGGGGAGGGATTTGTATTTGTCTTCCTCTTAGTCCCTGAATTTGGAGCCCACAAATACCATTTTTCCTACCTTGGGACTGAGAATGAGGGAATCTACTAGGGAGAAAGGAAGTCAGAAGACAGCTGTCATCTCATTTGCCCTGCTCAGCTTATGGAATACCACCCTGCCCTGGTCCCAGACTTATTCAGTCCCAAGACTCTGCCCCTTCCTCCTTCCTCAAGAATTTGTTGTTAGATGAAATCCAGAAAAGTTGAACCCCACATAATGGGTATTTGGAGTGGGGGTTGAAGTAGTCATGCAAATTAATATAAGTAAAATGCAGATTATGTGCTAGGTACCCTCCTGTAAGAAGGGACTGTATCTGTCTTTCAGAGAGGCCAAGAGGGAACACAGGCTTTGCTAGATCAGGGTCCAGAGAAAAACTATTGGCTGCATCCTTTCTTAGGGCCTGGGCCCTCTGGGGAAAATGTCTTGCTCCCAGGGACCCCAGAGGGTAGGAAAACAGGCTTTAGGGCTTGTGAAAGTAGGGGCGTTTGGAGACCCTGGAAGTGAAAAGCTGCAAAGGCCTCTTAGAGACCAGGATAAGCCAGGACTGTCATATATGGGAATACACTGTGTAAAATGGAGGGCACAGGGCACACCAGGGCATGATTATTGGATGGAAAGTGATTTCCTCCTTTCTTGTTTTCTGTACCCCTTCCTTGCACCACCTGACCCCCACCTCATAATGATGCTGGGAGAGAGAGGTTGCTGAGGCTGGGCCTGTGTTGGGAGTCGGGGGAGGCCCCTAAATGTCTGTATGGAGTGGGAGAGAAAGGATTGGCAGTCAGTGGGGGAGGGGCCTCCTCCTCCGACCATAAATACAAATTTTATTCAAGGTCTTTGTCGCCATTTGTCTTCCTCGGGGGGCTGAGGGCCGTGTCAGCCCTGTGCATGTCTAATTCCGGATCTGCTCCCCTAGGCTGGATGATGGATGGATAGAGAGCCGGCCCAGGCTCACGCCAGCCTCCCCTGCCTGATCCTCAGGCCCCATCCACCCCAGGTCCTGCCACTTCTCTCCTTCCCTTTGAGCTCCCTCCACTCACCAGAGGCCCCCTCTGCCCAGCCCAGCTCCCCACTCGACTCATTCTACTCACAAAAGCCCCCTTTTTAAGTCCCTCACCTCAGCCCCTTTCAGGTCCCAGTCCCCTTCTCTCTAGAGCTTCCCCTCTCCTCCCATTCCCAGCCCAGGCTGTGAGCTGTGGTGACCAGCAGGGCTGCAGGCAGCAGAGGATCTGTGTGGTGGGGGGAGCAGGCTTGGCTCACGGGGAGCTGAGGGGCCAGCTCCATGAATTTATTCATGTTCTGTTGCTCTTTCCCCACACTCTGGAATGAAGCTGCCAGCTCACCAGGTCCTTATTGCTTCCCCTGCAGCTGTCACATTCTGCCGAGAAGGGATCTGGGTGGGGCCGAGGCCAGCCTTCGCACCTGGGGCCAGAAGCCAAGTGTCTGGGCTCCAGGGAATGCTGGGGCCCAGGCTGGAGTCTGGGACAATTTACCCACAACTCCTCCGGCAGCCACACTGGGAGGCCCCAGGGAGCTGGTGTGATTGGGAATGGGAAGTAGGTAGAGAAGGGTGTGCTGCAGGACAAAGAAGGGGCAGTGAAAGAGGGGAGCAGAGCTGGCAGGGGGAGGAAGGCTTTAACAGTTTCCCGGGCTCCCCCATTTAAAGCTGAAGGCAGCCTTCACACAGCCCAATCCGAAGGTTGCATTAACCTCTGTCCTTGACTCTGCACTAATCCTGACCCTAACCCCTATTTATATACCTGATCCCTCTTCAATCCTAAAATGAATTTTACCTCCATAAACTGACCCTAAATGGAATGCCTCCCTCACCTGTCCTGGAACCCAGGGGTCACCCCAGAATTGCCCCCAGGGCTGCAGCTAGGTGTGTGTCAGAGTTCTAAGGACCAGACTCTGGATTAGCATGTGATTAGCATATGATTTGCATGTAATATGTGCCTTCTACTCTGCGGAAGTTTTCATGTTAAAATTTTATGAAGTCTAGTGGAAAGGTCCTGGCTCCTTGAAAGTTCTCCCTTTCTGTTCCTTCTCTCACACTTCTTGTCACTGACCCAGACCCCCCTCAAGGGAAGAAAGGGGGTGAAGAGGTGAGCAATAGTGGGCCCTTGGGAGGCAAGGCTCCAGCAGTGTGCTATGCCTCCATCACTTGCACAAGCCTCAGTTTCCTCATCAGTAAAAGAAGAGAAACCTCCTCTCTGCCTGACACTTTATCAAGATCTAAGGAAACACTTTTTTTCCCCCTTGCACTCTCTCCTTCCTCTCTTTCAGGGACAGTCACAGTGTGGTTCTCCGAATTCATTCTCACGTTCTGGCTTTCAGCTCTCCCACTGAAGACCACACAGATCTGGAAGCAGACTGGGTTGCCTGGTACCAGTACTCTAGTATGAAGAGAAGGGAACTTTGTCCACATGAGGGGACAGGGGTCTGCATGGAAAAGGAAACAACATTGAGTGCGTATTGTATTTTAGGGTTTTAACATGCAACTGCTTATCGCATCCTCACAGTACCCCTTAGAGGTAGATATATCGTCCCCATTTTACAGGTAAAGAAATGTGCCCAGTAAGGGGAAATGGCTTGTCCATTATCACCCTGTAAGGGATAGTTCTGGAATTAGAGTTATGACCTCCTGGCTTCCTTCTCAGTTCCCAAGAGGAGACAAATGGCATCCAAAGCAGTGGAAGGGTGAGAGAGGCGAGCCATGAGTGGGCAGTGAGATTTGAATTACTTCCAGGAGATTTCTGTATGTGAGGCCAATGGGGTTGGGTGTTGGCTCCGTGTATCCTCCAACCCTCACCCTGTCATTGTCAAGCCTGACACTCAACAGGTGCTCAACTGTTGGCTAAAGGATGGCCAAAGTTAGTTTCAGAGAACTGAAGGATGGTGGAAGAGAGGGCAGATAAAAGGGAGGAAAAGGAAAACAAAGCAAATCAAGGAAAATGTGCTTAAGGGACAAAAGGGAAGACTGAACTGTTCTCCCCCTGCAGCTGGAAAAACTGTCCCAGACCAAGAAACTGTTCTTGATTTGCCTCTGTGCAGAGACTACCTGCTTGCCTCTGCCATCAGGCAGAGAGTGTGCAGGGCCAGGCACAAGGCTCCCACTCATCAGCCAGTGTCTCTGGCACTGAAGCTCAGTGCAACCTTGAGTTCAAAAAGTATAGCACCAGAGCGCACAGGGCTGAAGAGAAGCCCCTGGCTACCCAGAGAGTGTGTAAAGACTGCTTCTAGGGTGTCTGTCAGTCC
Organism: Saimiri boliviensis; assembly: GCF_048565385.1. Taxonomy (NCBI): domain Eukaryota; kingdom Metazoa; phylum Chordata; class Mammalia; order Primates; family Cebidae; genus Saimiri; species Saimiri boliviensis. The sequence goes on from NC_133455.1 coordinate 64,456,215, forward strand.
AGAACTGTTGCTGATTTACTTCAGCAGCCCTTCATCCCTGGCCAGGTGTTGCTCCTAGCCCTTGCCTCCTCCACCTCCCTTTGCAACCCCCTCTGCCTCTACGGCTTGCCAGCTCCAGCCTCCAGTTAATGAAATGTGAGGACTGGCTGCACAGAGAGCTGTCAGACCCCTCATGTCTCCGCTGGGATATTGACTCCGGCTCTGGGAGACCGACAAGTGAAATCGACAGGTGAAAGGAGGCAGGTGGGGTGCGGGAAACCGAGGTAGGGGCCCAGGCTGCTGAGAGCTCAGAGCCCAGGAGGCAGTGCCAAGCTCCAAGTCTCAAGGGCTTGGCTAAGCAGGGAAGGCCCTAGGATGCTCTTTCTGCTTGGGATCCCCGGCTTTTCTCTGACGAACAGGAGACTTAACGAGCCCCAACCCACCACACCCCGACCCGGATCGACCCCGAACTAGCACCCTGTGAGAGCTGGGCTTCAGTGAGCGCCACGCGCAGCGCCTCGGAGCCGGAGACCGAGGCCCGGTGCTTCCTCCCATCTCCTTCCATTCCTTCCCTCTTGCTCTCCCTCCCTCCTGCACTCCCTCCCCGGCGGCCGCGGCCTTTATTAGGGATTCCGCGGCTGTCGGTCCCGCCATCCATCCTGTCCGCCGGCAATTAGGCGGCCAGACAAAGAGCAGCTTCGGATGGATGAGGGTCCCGGCGGATCGGAAATGTGAAGGGTCAGCGCTGCCGCCCGCGGCGCACCCCGCTCCCCCTTCCGCATAATCACCGGCCGCCCGTCACTCAGCCGGCCGCCCGGGGAGCTCCCGGGCCCGGGCCGGGAGAGGGCGGGGTGCGGTTGCAGCCTAGGCGCGCAGGGCAGGGCGAGGGCGGACCTGCTGCAGGGGCTCCTCCCACAGGGCAGCGGAAAACTGCGGCCTGAGGCGTCTAGCAGAAGGGCGGGGGAGGCGGGGGAATTGTGGCCCCGGGCGCTCCCAGACGGGAAACTGGGGCTGGGGGCTTGGGGCCTCCCTGTGGGGAAGAGGGAACAAAAGCTGAGAAGATCGGAGGCCCGAGGTCCAGGGCGCCCCCTGCTGGGAAGCTGGGGACCAAGCCCTAGGGGTCCAGCAGGTACAGATGGAACCAGGCCCAGGGCGACCCCTCCTATGGACACCAAGGTTTCTAGCCTGGGGCGCCTCCTACCGACTTAGAATGACACTGCGCTTTCATACCCGCTCTGTTCAGTGAAATCCAACCCATCCGCATCCACTCAAGAGAGGCTCCAAATCCTGGCGAACCCGAGGGGAGCCGAGAGTGAGTCCAACGAGTCCAGGTTTTACTGCAGATTCTTTGGCGCTAGCTCCCAGCTGACAAATCAACATCTCAATCTGACAATTAGTGGTCGAGATGGGGGGTGAGGGGCTCTCACAGCCCAGGCCGCTTAGCCCTCGGCGGGAGGCAGAGAGGTGGGCGGTCCTGGCAGTGATGAACGACTCCAGGGGGGCCCGGGGCCCCAAGCGCGCATTCATTACTCTACTGACAGGCGGGTGGCGGCCTGGCCGGGCGGGCTCCGAATGGATGTGCTGGGAAAGAGGCCGGTAGCAAGTGGGGGCTAAGGCAAGCGTTTAACAGTCCCACTGCTCCGTCTGCTTCTGGTCCTTCGCCTTGACCCTGGGACTTGACTTCCTTGAGCTTGGGCTCCCAGTTGTTGGAGCTGACCCTGGCTGGGACGCAAGGACGGGGACCTAAGTCCTCTACTGGGGTTAGGTGATTTAAGGTCTGAGATATCAAGGAAGGGTATTAGGCAGGTCTCAAGACTAGGCTCTTCGGCCTGACCTCTGAGAAATTGTGCGTGACTGTGCACTTAGAGATGATGTGTGTGACAGGGATTGATGAGTGTGGATCGCACGTGGGAGTCGGTGATTGTGTGTGTCAGTGCCAGGTATATGTCAGTATGATTTTGTCAGTGGAGGTGTAAGATTCCGGTCTGAGGATGAGCCACCACCTCTCCCTGTGTGTCTGTCTCCCCACTACCCCCCAGCTGGCTGTCAGCTCTGTCTCCAGTTGTGGAGGAAATGGCAGTGCGCACAGCGACAGCTGAGGTGTGCTGCTGGGTTGGGGGGTGGCGGTGGTGCTAGATGTTAACTGTGAGACTGCTGATCAGGACAGCTGCTCCCTTCCAGCACCTTCACCACTAACATCCCTACCCCAAGGGTCTTGAAAGTAGTGGATGGTTTTTTTGTTTGTTTGTTTGTTTGTTTGTTTTGCCAAAGTTTGGACACCTAGTTGCTGTGCCCTGGGGAAGAAAGTGATTACTGCCATAGTTCTCTAGCCCATGCCCCTACACATACACACACACCGTGTCCAATATAAGACATGATCTCCAACCCTTGTGGCCTCCCTAGGCTGGTGGTGGCCAGAGAGGAGTTGGTAGATGTTGAGCAGACACCTGTGTGATGCTCAAGAAGAGAGGGGCCGACCTTCAGACCTCCAAGGCAGGCTACCTCTTTGGAGCCTGTACTAGCGGCCTCTGCGACCCTAACCTTTTGGGTCTCAGGTCCAAGTTAGTTAGTAGTTTACACCTTGGGAAGATAATACTAACTGCGCTCTAATTCTTCTCCCTAATAACTCTCTTCAGTTTGGCTTCATCTCCACTCTCATTCCTCATTCTCAAAAACACCAAGAAGTTGAACCTGGCCTCCTTCTCAGTCCTAAACCTCCTGGGTCTACAGAGCAGAGAGCTGGGGTGACTCTGGATCTCTGGCTCCCTGTTTTGTTCAGCAAGACCCCTTCCCTTTGCCTTACTGTTCCTTGAGGCTAGGGTATCTCCTGGAACTTCTGTATCTTTATCTCTATACCATTCTCCTTCTCCTCTTCCTCCTCCTCCTCCTCCTCCTCCTCCTCCTCCTCCTCCTCCTCCTTCTTCAGAAGAAGTCTCACTCAGTCTCCCAGGCTGAAGTACAGTGGCACAATCTTGGCTCACTTCAACCTCTGTTCAAGAGGTTCTCCTGCCTCAGACTCCTGAGTAGCTGGGACTACAGATACCTGCCATTACACCCAGCTGTTTTTATTTATTTATTTATTTTTATTAGAGACAGGTT